>NC_090940.1:8805360-9414976 GCF_040938575.1 Ambystoma mexicanum
TCCAGGAGTTTGTCCAGGAAAGAGTTATGGAGATTGGGCGATAGTTAGCCGGGTCGGAGGGGTCGGCAGAGGGTTTCTTAAGAAGAAGGTGCACAAGGGAATGCGTCATAGGGGAAGCGAAGACTCCAGTGGCAAAGTAGTGGTTGCAGAAATCAGCCAAAGCAGAAGCCAGGTTGTCAATGTGGTCCAATGTGGTCCTTGAAGAACAGGGGAGAACCTGTTTTGACAAGACTTTCATAGATTGGACTTATCTAGAAACCTTGTCTGGGGAGAACAGGGGAAAGGCATAGAAGTGGGAGGAGGGGTGGCCAAGGAAGGGCCAGAGGATGAGCAGGGAGTAGAGGGAGGAGGAGGAGAGGAAGAGAGAGAAGACAGGATGTCCTGAGTTTTAGAGATGAAATGAGAAGCCAGGGCCGTGCAGAGGGCCTGGGAGGGGACAGGAGAGGTAGAGACTGCAGCAGGATTGGCCAGCTCCTTGCAGATTTTAAAGAGTTTGGCCGAGTTGCTGGATGCCGCAGAGACGAAGGCTTGGATGAGGGCTCTCTTCTTGGTGCGGACAGAGAGCCGGTATTGCCTTTGGAGCAGGTGACAGGCCCGTTTGTCAGAGGATGAACAGGAAGCACGCCATTTCCTCTCAGCAGCCCTGCACTTTCAGTTGAGGGTGACAAGGTCTGAGTCGTACCAGGAGTTGCACTTGGCTTTGGGCTTCAAGCGGATCCTCATGACAGGGGCAAGAACATCGACAGTATGAGATATAGCAGAGTGGAGCATAGAGAGGGCTTTGTCAGTGTTAAGATGGATTTCTGAACTCTGCCCTGGAGGGGCAGATGTTGAGAAGGCCAGCCTAGTTTCTTGAAACAGGGTAACCTCTGGACAAGCCAGACCAATCAGGGTAGCGATGGCGGCAGTCAAGACTAGGTCTCAAGAGGGGTGAGGGTGACTGAAAGCCTGCAATGAGCACACAAAGCAAGGATGCTTACAAATTACTCCAGGCAGGTGTTATATTAAAAATATAGACACATTTATTACAAGGCCTTTGTAACATCGACCATAGTAAAGAATCACGATAAAACTCAAGTAAACAAACACATCACAATCAATACAATATATATACAAGACCGGCGGGTCTAACGAGTTAGAAGCACGAAATATGCAGACCACCCAGATGGGGAGGAAAACAGGCAGTGCAAGTAATCGTTAGGCCCAGTTCGACATCAGAGACCACCTAACTAGAAGGAAGTCCGAGCCCTACGAAGAGTGGAGCCTTGTGCTCAAAAGTACCTGCACACGCGGGTGCCAACGTTCCCAGGAGTGTCTCTTCGGGGAAATCAGGCAGTTCAGAGAGGTGAACAAACGATGGTGAACAGACCTCCGCTACTCAAGCGCAGCCTCCACTTGTGGGCAGGAGCAGGGTGCGAGTACGGAGAAAGGGGTGCTGATTTTCAACAGCGGGGGAAAGCCACAGGCTTCTGCAGGAGGGAGACCGGTTCAGGGTATTGACTACTCACCGGTCCGCGATGCGGGCAGACCCAGGCTTCTCCGAGTTAGTTTCTTCGCTGGCAGGTTCAGATGCAATCAGAGGGACATCTCGAAGCCGTGTAGATTCTGCTGCAGCAGAAGTCAGGGTCGAGGGTGTCCCAAACGCAGCGAACACGCACAGATGGTTACCTCAGCAGGGCAACTCAGCAGCCGCTTGTATTCCAAGCCCAATGTACACTTCTCACTTCAGACCTGGGAATGGCAAGTGTACGAAGCGTGTGAGAGTGTCGAGGGCTCGGATTTCAGCAGCAGCCAGATGCCGGTAACAGAGCAAGGTTCCTGTGTATGCTGGTCAGTCCGCTGGATGGCCCAGGGACCTTTCCGAAGGCTTACGTACAGGAGTTGGTGAAGATGCCGAGAATAGTTGTTCCCACTATTCTAAATGCCTTCTCGTTCGATCAGAGGCAGAGGGGTCTCACAGGACGACAGCAGTGCAGGGTGCCAAACCTTCAGCAGGCCACCAGCGATTCCTCGACTCAGCTTCTTAGTTGCAGGATACTTGGCTCCTTTATCCTTTGTTCGTGAGAACTCAGGAGATCGACATGGTAGTGGTGTTTCCAGCCTCCTCTTATCCAGGGTTCCCTTCGCGCCAAAACGGAGAGGGCCCAATGGGGGATCTGCTCACAAAACACTCACACCATACGTGGACCTATCACGGACCACGGTGGTCCCAGGCCTTCAAGACACACTAGACTCTCTGGCACCCAGGATGTGTATTGGGACCAGACATCCCAGCCCACATCCTGGAGGCTCACAACAGGCCTGTAGAAGCCTGCGAAATCATCTGTGTTTCGCGGGAAAGTACATGCCCAAATAAGGATGGCCCAGGGTCGGCTTGACCTGGGGAAGGTGAAGGGGCAAGACGGTCAGCGGACAGGACAAAGAACCTCATGGTCTGGCTATTTTGGAAGCCTGGCCACCTATTTTTGCCAAACGCGAGAAGCGTGGTTAACAGAACAAAAGGGAGTTCAAAACGCAAGTCCCGTCCATGACATACTTGCACAGTTCGTTATAAATCCATTGAGAGTTTCTAGGGCCTGTAGAATGACTAGAGACCCAAGAGTGCAGTAACTTAGCTTACAGTGCCCTCTTGTGCCATGTTGTGCGAAAGCTGCAACTTGAGAAAAGATCTACGGAAAACAACGTTTCCCGGTACTGACTGTTTTAAGGGCATGTCAGTTTCCCCGTAAGAATGGAGCGAAAGCCCAGAGAAGTGCAGCGGAAGGCTGCGCTTCTCTGGCAAAGTCTAGATCAGGGTGTAAAACAACAGCAAAAAGTTTGGGGGTTGCCACATGGAAGGAAAATTACCTACAATATGAAATCTTTCCTAACAGTCAGGGTGTGAGTCAGCCAAAGGGGGAGGGGAGGTTAGAAAGTGGCAGCAAAAGCCTCAACTGACACACGCTTCATAGGTTGGATAACTGAGAAGGTAGGTGGCAGTACTGAAGTTGGCTTGGCCTGAGGGGTAGAGAGGGTGAGCTGGGAGGAAAGGAGAAAGTGATCACTCCAGGAGAGAGGAGTGGTGAGAGCGATTGAAAGGGGAAGGTCTGAAGAGATCAGAACAACCAGAGTGTGCCCTGCAGAGTGAGTCGGGCCAGAGGGGAGAATGGAGAGTGTGAGAGAGTCTCAGATGACGCGAAAGAGTCCAGAGGAAAGACAGGAAGCATCCAGGTGGATGTTGAAGTCTCCGAAAAGGAGGAGTTGAGTGGTCGAGGCCAAGAGGGAAGAGGAGAGGTCTGCCCCCTCAGAGAGGAAGGAGGGGATCTGACCAAGTGGCCGATAGATGGTAGCCACCGTAAGGGAATGGCCAGGAGAGAGAGAGAGCCTGCAGACGAGGCATTTGAAAGATGAGTAGGCCTGCGTAGGAATGACAGAGGCAGGAATCCACTCAGGGAAGATCAGGGCTACACCCCCACCCCCCTGGAACGGTTGGATCTAGGCATGGAGAGGATCTTGTAGCCATCAGGGAGAAGAGTGTCAATGCTCATGAAAGAGCTGGCCGTGAACCATGTCTCGGTGAGACCGAGGACATCAAGGTTAAGTTTCTCAAGGAGGTGGTAGATGTCAGAGGAGGGTTTGACAGCAGAGTGAGAGTTTAGAGTGACAATTTGGAGAAGGTTGCCATCCTTGAAAGACTTCCGGGAGGGGTACAAATCAGAGGTATGCCCTGCGGAGGTGTAGAAGAGGCCCGAGGTGGGGCAAAAAAGGAAGGAGGAGAGGGCAAGGTAGCCAAGTAGGAGACAGCAGGGGGAGGTGAGGAATCCTTGTAGACGAGAGTGGGGACAGCAGGAAAAAAAAGGAAATTGATGAGGCACAGGAAGCGTCTATCAAAGAGGAGAAGGTTGGTTTGATGGCCTTGGACCAAGACGGTGCCATTCAAGTAAACATTGATGATGACCTTAGAGGAGTGGAAGGAGGCCAGGAGGGCCACCAACCGGGTGCCACCATTAGTGGGAGAAGAATAGAAAGGAGAGAGGACACAGACCATATGTAGAGTCCAAAGGTCTGACGAGGGAACGACAAAGAGGATGTCAGTGAAGCTTTGCCTGGATGAGGCACTGGTATAGATGTCAGCGATAGGGAGGCCTGTGTTGGAGACCAGGATGTCCTTTTTACACTTCTTCCTACCAGATTTAGTGAGGAGAGCAGGACAGTCGATAGAGAAGTTGTTTGAAAAGATAGGAGAAACATAGAGCACCATAAAGTAGGTAGGGGGAGGAGAGAAGAGGAAGGGGGGAAGGGAGTCGTAGGGGCGGGGAGAACACTGGGGAAGGACACAAGGGAGCAGAGCAAGCAGACGAGACAGAGAGACACGAGACAAGTAGACAAATTAGACAAGATGACATGAGCTTAAATAATGGTAGAAAAAGTTTGCTAGATGAATGCTTTGCTAGGAGGCAAGACCACAGGACGGCAATACTTTCACAATGCAATTTTAGATACCGGAGAAAAACACACCTAAGTCTGAAAGTCCTGTAAAGTGGGAAAAAGGCCTTGGTTTTACAATGCAATTTTAAATACCAGAGAAAACAAAACCACACCTACACCAGGATACAAAGATATGACCCCAGCAACATCATATTGAAGGTAAAAATGAATAACCAAGGCCTATTTTAGGGAAATAACTGGTCTCTTTGCCAGCTTATCATGACTTTGCCTCTATTTTGGTTTCTACAGGGAGCAAGAAACAATATTAGCTAATGGTTGTGCCAAAAAGAAAGAAGGGGAGCGGCTGAAGAAGAAGACATCCTTTAAAAAAAATAATAATAATAATTTGTTATGTTTTCTGTTTAGTCTTTTATTTATTTGTATCATAAAGAAGGGAACAGTGTAACTCCGGTGGTGTGAAGAATGACACAACGACAGAGAAAATGTTTCCTTTGTCACTTAGAAAATAAACACAATATAAGGAATGAAATGGAGCGTGAGCCCGTGAAAAGATGGGGCAAGTGAAATAAAAACACTGATGTATGTGCTTCATGGTCTCATGTTATGGACACACCCAGGCATCAGCCAGTATATATGAAGGATAGGTGACACTAAGATACGCATGAGAGGAGAAAAGAAGCAGCCACTCTATTATATTAGGAAAAGAGAAAATTCAGTAGCAATTGTTTTTGGGAGGCAGGAGTGCTTTAAAGAAAGGGATATGGTCCCATAAGGTTTAGGTTTGAGGAAGAAGTATTGATGATAAACATATACTTATTCTTCAAGAAACTCATCCAGTTTTTATATTACAGATGGACAGACAGCACCTGCACTCTGTGTGACTAAAGGCAACCAATTCTGCGAGCAGGGAGAAAAAATCCTGTTGTCATGAAAAGGGATTTTTAGGGACCCAGCCAGATGCCCAGTTGCAACTAAAAACTGAAGACTCCATTTATGAAACTCCCCCATCCTTGTGTTGCCCAGAAACAATCGAATGCCCCCCAACTAACTATTTTATTTGAATCAGAAGATTGAGGGTGTGAGTCCTCTGTGGTCCCAAAACAGTTGATCCTAAAAGACTGGCCTATGAATGAAGGGGCCCTTGAACCTAACAAACATAAATGAACTGAATTTAGAGAGTCCTTGGACTTGAAAGAAGGAGAATAAAGAATTGGGTGGAAGATATGCAGATGGAAGATGAATAGGATGAAGACAAATTGGACGGGCATAAGGAGAGGGCAGGGACCAAGGAAGTGTTGTGGGGTGGGAAGATGAAGAATATATATATATATATATATATATATATATATATATATATATATATATATATATATATATATATATATATATATGAATAAAAGTGTTGCAAGTAGAAGGAACAGTAACAAAAAAATGGGCTGGTTGTTTCCCTCATGGAATGAGCTAATGTTCTCATGATCGCTCCCGATTTTCGTGGTGGCCGTGGTGCATGTTATTTTAACATTTAATTGGGTAACAGGGGTGGGAACCAGATGGAGCAAACAAAGTTACTGTTTGGGGATACGTACATACAAGAATTAAAAGAGGGCAAACCTATGCCATAATCTTTGGACAGAAAAGAGATACATATATATCTAAGATTAGGAGAATATAATATGATTGAAGACACTATAGATTCTTCAGAAGTGTCTTTTATGATACCTCCCATGTTGAAATAGAACATTGCATTGAGGAGGGTGACTGAGATAGGGCTGCATAGGTACACTGCATATGGGGGAGGGAGTATACTGGATGTAGTAGCCTAATAGTGAATACTGGTTGAATATCGACCAGAGGGGGGAAATATATAGGGTGTGCCAACCCCTCCCCCCTCAACTGAATATAGATAACAAAACAGGCAGATCAAATAGTTCCATCATTGAAGAATCAGGATTCGATTGTCTTTATTAAAAGTAAAATGTGCACATTGCACTGAGCATAGTTGGGTTAAGATGGCCCAGGAAATGAAGGATGCTTTAAATATCACACACATACCATAAGTGTATAAGGATATATTATGAATAAAGGACACATAGTGGGAGATGCTTAATTAAATAAAGAATAGCTCCCTGAAGAAAAATACAGTGTCAGACAAAATATATCTCAAAATGGATTCACAAGTGGAAAATGGTTTCCACCAGTTGTGGAGGACTATGGACCATTCCAAGAGTTTTCAGAGAGGCACTACAGGCTGGTGCATTTGCAGACAGTCTTTGGCAGCATCTTGCAGTGAGATAATTAGGTTTGTAGGGTTAAAATGGAAATTGGCAGAAAAGGCAGACAAGATTGTGATAAGTCTAGATAAGTAAGGGAAGTGTACATACATTTATCTATGACCTTATGGAAGAGGGCACAATGTGTGTAAACTATTCTGAGAGACCAGATGTATTATTTTGGCAGCCATAAGATAGAGCATATATCTGCTCTAAAGGTGTTCAGCACTAAACTAACTTGTCAGGACCTCAGCAATCAGATAAGGATTAGACATTTATGCGTGAAGATGTTCTTGGCGAGAGGGGAGCACTGTCATGGTTGTGTCCAGCCAAGTCTAAAATAAGCATATCAGTTTCGTGCATCAGAGAAATTGTGGATTCCAGATATGCTAATGTGGGCTTGTTGTTCACATAAGATAAGCTATGAAACGATACTAAAGGAATGTTTTTTCTCTGACTAAAGTGACCTATAAAAAGCATACCGTGTACAAGGTGGTCATTTGCATAAAATATTTGTGAAATCTTAAGAGACTATAAAACAGGTTAGAGAGAAACATGTCTTAGAGGGTGTCCTATTATTCCACAAGAAAGACAATGATAAAAATCCTCCCAGGCGTCTGATTTCTCTTGCCTTTGTCTGGTCAATGAAGTGTTCATTGATGCTTGGTGCTTGATGGGATGGGAAGAGGACCCACTATTCACCAGCAGCTATACATCCCCCAAACCCAAAGGAAGAAGCAAGTTTAGAATCAGCAGCTGTGCATCCCACACATCCTTAGCAAAAAGAATGTCCCAACCCAGCAGCCGTTCATCCCTAAACCCTGAGGAAGAAGCTTTTCCCAAACCAGCAGCCATATATCCCCCACACCCTGAGGAAGAAGCAAGTCCCGACTCAGCAGTCATGCATCCCCCGCACCCTGAGGAAGAAGCATGTTCCAAACCAGCAGTCGTGCATCCCCCACACCTGGACGAAGAGGCATGTCCCAACCCAGCAACCATGCATGCCCCACACCCATAGTAAGAAGCAAGTCTTGACTCAGCGGCTGTGCAACCCCCCACCCTGAGGAAGAAGCATGTCCCAAACCAGCAGCCATGCCTCCCCTACACTGGAATTAACATGTCCAGACCAAGCAGCCATGCATCCCCCACACCTGGATGAAGAAGCAAGCATGTCCCTATTCAGCAGCCAGGCATCCCCCACCCCCAGAGGAAGAAGCAAGTCCCAACCAAAGAGCCATACACCACCCACACCCTGAGGAAGAAGCAAGTCCCAACCCAGCAGTCGTGCATCCACCACACCCAGAGGAAGAAGCAAGATGCAACCCAGCAGCCAAGCATCCACCACACCTGGAGGAAGAAGCATGCCCCAGCCAACAGCCATATATCCCCCACACCTGGAGAACGAGGCATTTACCAACCCAGCAGCCATACATCCCTACACCATGAGGAAGAAGCAAGTCCAACCCAGCAGCTGTGTATCCCTCACACCCAGAGGAAGCAGGTCCCAAACCAGCAGCCTTGCATCTCCCACACCCAGAGGAAGAAGCAAGCCCCAACCCAGCAGCTGTGCATCCCACACACCTAGAGGAAGAAGCAAGTACCAACCCAGCAGCCATGCGCCCCTCATACCGGGAGGAAGAAGCATGTCCCCACTCAGCAACCATCCATAACTAACACCTCGAGGAAGAATCAAGCATGTCCCCACTCAGCAACCATCCATAACCAACACATAGAGGTAGAAGCAAGCATGTCCCCACTCAGCAGCCATCCATAACCAACATTTGGAGGAAGACGCAAGCATGTCCCCACTCAGCAGCCGTGTATCCGCCACACCCAGAGGAAGATGCAAGCCTGTCCCCACTCAGCAGCCGTGCATCCTCCACACCCAGAGGAAAAAGCAAGCTTGTCCCCACTCAGCAGCCATCCATAACCAACACCTCGAGGAAGACGCAAGCATGTACCGACACAGCAGCCATGCAAACCCAACACCTGGAGGAAGAAGCAAGCATGTCTCTACTCAGCATCTTTCCATAACCAATACCTGGAGGAAGAATCAAGCACATCCCCACTCAGCAGCCATCCATAAACAACACCTGGAGGAAGACGCATGCATGTCCCCACTCAGCAGCCACGCATCCTCCACACCTGGAGGAATAAGCAAGCATGTCCCCACTCAGCAGCCATCCATAACTAACACCTCGAGGAAGAATCAAGCATGTCCCTACTCAGCAGCCATCCATAACCAGCCCCTGGAGGAAGAAGCAAGCATGTCCCCACTCAGCAGCCATCCATACCCAACACCTGGAGGAGGAATCAAGCATGTCCCCACTCAGCAGCCATCCATAACCAACACCTGGAAGAAGAATCAAGCATGTCCCCACTCAGCAGCCGTGCATCCTGCACAAACGGAGGAAGAAAGAGCATGTCCCCAAACAGCAGCCATCCATAACCAACCCCTGGAGGAAGAAGCAAGCATATCCCCACTCAGCAGTCATCCATAACCAACACATGGAGGAGGAATCAAGCATGTCCCCACTCAGCAGCCATCCATAACCAACACATAGAGGAAGAAGCAAGCATGTCCCCACTCAGCAGCCATCCATAACCAACACTTGGAGGAAGACGCAAGCATGTCCCCACTCAGCAGCCGTGCATCCGCCACACCCGGAGGAAGACGCAAGCATGTCCCCACTCAGCAGCCATCTATAACCAATACCTCGAGAAAGACGCAAGCATGTCCTTACTCAGCAGCCATCCATAACCAATACCTTGAAGAAGGCGCAAGCATGTCCCCACCCAGCAGCTGTGCATCCTCCACACCCGGAGGAAGAAGCAAGCATGTCCCCACTCAGCAGCCATCCATAACTAACACCTCGAGGAAGAAGCAAGCATGTCCCCACTCAGCAGCCATCCATAACCAACACCTGGAGGAAGATGCAAGCATGTCCCCACTAAGCTGCCATGCATCCTCCACACTTGGAGGAAGAAGCAAGCATGTCCCCACTCAGCAGCCATCCATAACTAACACCTCGAAGAAGAAGCAAGCATGTCCCCACTCAGCAGCCATCCATAACCAACACCTGGAGGAAGATGCAAGCATATCCCCACTAAGCTGCCGTGCATCCTCCACACCTGGAGGAAGACGCAAGCATGTCCCCACTCAGCAGCCGTGCATCCGCCACACCCGGAGGAAGACGCAAGCATGTCCCCACTCAGCAGCCATCTATAACCAATACCTCGAGGAAGACGCAAGCATGTCCTTACTCAGCAGCCATCCATAACCAATACCTTGAAGAAGACGCAAGAATGTCCCCACTCAGCAGCTGTGCATCCTCCACACCCAGAGGAAGAAGCAAGCATGTCCCCACTCAGCAGCCATCCATAACTAACACCTCGAGGAAGAAGCAAGCATGTCCCCACTCAACAGCCATCTATAACCAACACCTGGAGGAAGATGCAAGCATGTCCCCACTCAGCAGCCGTGCATCCGCCACACCCGGAGGAAGAAGCAAGCATGTCCCCACTAAGCTGCCGTGCATCCTCCACACCTGGAGGAAGAAGTATGTCCTCCTCATTACTCAGTCATTTTGGCAATAAAAACAAGCAGCCAGATGGTACACGGCTGCACTGAATAAAAAAAATAAAAAAATGAAAATGAAGAAGACAAGGCAACGTATTAACAAGGAACGCAACTCCATGGAGCAAAGAAACTCAAGCACTCAAAATCCGACAGGCTGGTGCCCATCCACAGAAAAGCAAACCATCAGAGGAGCGAGGACCCCACATGCTTGCCATAGCACCCCAACACTCACGTCACTTCGCAAAGTGAAGAGCGTATCCTAAGACTCTAGCGACTAGCGGCCAGAAGCATGACCCATTAACTGAGACGGCATGGCCAGGGCATGTCACCAAAGACCCCTCTACCACATCCTACTGAGTGGAATTCTGGCACCAGGGGCTGTACCCTGAGATTTCAAGACGGACTATTTTAAACCACTTTAAAAAAAAACAACAGGGAGCCCAGAATACCCCACAAACTACCTCCCCACCTCTAACATAACCTTTCTGGGAAAACAACTTGTGAGCTACAAAAACAGTCAAATCGTGGACCGCGTGGATTCAATAACTAGTGGAAATATGGCCAAGTGGGCTTCAGACCTACAGGAACCACACCAGCAACCCGCTCTATATGGGAGAACCTACAAAGCAACGTGGATGACAACACACCCCCACTCAGATTCTCCAGACTTCTGTGCAAACTTTGACACAGTCAGACCACCCCCTGGCCACAGGGCTGAAGAGTGCAGGCCAGGGCCACACAGCACTGCTGTGGATACCTCCTGGATAGAGCAGAAAGTGCCTTTCACATCAATCCCACACAGCATCACCTGCAGAGTACCTCAGGGTTCAGCTCTAGCACTTCCACTGAACGGCTACATAGCACCCCCTATGTAACACATGCAGAGTCATGGCCTTACACGCTACAGCAATGCCAATGACACATTCCTCATCTTCTTACTGTCAACCAGTAGCACAAGCTGAGCTCTCAAGGTGTCTCTTCCAGGAGATCTCACTGATGAGCAGGTAGGACCTGAAACTCAAACCCAAGCCAAACGGAAACCACAACCTGCCCTACAAAGCCAGTGCCGCCACGACATCCCATGGCCTTCAGAGATGGGCGCCTGCCCAGAAAGATCCAAAGTGATCAAGGACCTAGGAACCCTGGTCGCCAACTAACTCAAAAAATCAAGAGAACGGGGACACCAGGTACGTCAGAATTCTAGTCGCACCTGGTCAGCGCCAATGTCTCTAAAAAAATAGAAGAGGCTAAAGTTCTTATGTCTCTATAGCATGAAAGGCAGGTAATGCGACTCACAAGCATAACAAGGGCTCATATATCCAGTCAAAAGACAAGAAGAACACATTTGCCTGATAGAACATGCAAGAAATCAATTCATATCCTGCAAATATAATATACAAAATGTATTTAATCATTATAAAAATTCATAATGGAAGCATAAACACGTGTAATTAGACATAATATGACAAACACAAAAATGATACAAAGAATAATACAACAAATAAGTAATCATCACACTCTCCTACACTCACCATACACTCACCATACACCCTCCTACACTCACCATACACTCACCATACACTCTCCTACACTCACCATACACTCACCATACACCCTCCTACACTCACCATACACTCACCATACACTCTCCTACACTCACCATACACTCACCATACACCCTCCTACACTCACCATACACTCACCATACACTCTCCTACACTCACCATACACTCACCATACACTCTCATACACTCACCATACACTCACCATACACTCTCCTACACTCACCATACACTCACCATACACTCTCCTACACTCACCATACACTCACCATACACTCTCCTACACTCACCATACACTCTCCTACACTCACCATACACTCTCATACACTCACCATACACTCTCCTACACTCACCATACACTCACCATACACTCACCATACACTCTCCTACACTCACCATACACTCACCATACACCCTCCTACACTCACCATACACTCACCATACACTCTCCTACACTCACCATACACTCACTATACACCCTCCTACACTCACCATACACTCACCATGCACTCTCCTACACTCACCATACACTCACCATACACTCTCCTACACTCACCATACACTCACCATACACTCTCCTACACTCACCATACACTCACCATACACTCACCATACACTCACCATACACTCTCATACACTCACCATACACTCACCATACACTCACCATACACTCTCCTACACTCACCATACACTCACCATACACTCTCCTACACTCACCATACACTCACCATACACTCTCCTACACTCACCATACACTCACCATACACCCTCCTACACTCACCATACACTCACCATACACTCTCCTACACTCACCATACACTCACCATACACTCTCCTACACTCACCATACACTCACCATACACTCTCCTACACTCACCATACACTCACCATACACTCACCATACACTCTCATACACTCACCATACACTCACCATACACTCACCATACACTCTCCTACACTCACCATACACTCACCATACACTCTCCTACACTCACCATACACTCACCATACACTCTCCTACACTCACCATACACTCACCATACACCCTCCTACACTCACCATACACTCACCATACACTCTCCTACACTCACCATACACTCACCATACACTCTCCTACACTCACCATACACTCACCATACACCCTCCTACACTCACCATACACTCACCATACACTCTCCTACACTCACCATACACTCACCATACACTCTCCTACACTCACCATACACTCACCATACACTCTCCTACACTCACCATACACTCACCATACACTCACCATACACTCACCATACACTCTCATACACTCACCATACACTCACCATACACTCTCCTACACTCTCCATACACTCACCATACACTCACCATACACCCTCCTACACTCTCCTACACTCACCATACACTCTCCTACACTCACCATACACTCACCATACACTCACCATACACTCTCCTACACTCACCATACACTCACCATACACTCTCCTACACTCACCATACACTCACCATACACTCTCATACACTCACCATACACTCTCCTACACTCACCATACACTCACCATACACTCACCATACACTCACCATACACTCACCATACACTCTCCTACACTCACCATACACTCACCATACACCCTCCTACACTCACCATACACTCACCATACACTCTCCTACACTCACCATACACTCACCATACACCCTCCTACACTCACCATACACTCACCATACACTCTCCTACACTCACCATACACTCACCATACACCCTCCTACACTCACCATACACTCACCATACACCCTCCTACACTCACCATACACTCACCATACACTCTCATACACTCACCATACACTCTCCTACACTCACCATACACTCACCATACACTCACCATACACTCTCCTACACTCACCATACACTCACCATACACCCTCCTACACTCACCATACACTCTCCTACACTCACCATACACTCACCATACACTCTCATACACTCACCATACACTCACCATACACTCTCCTACACTCACCATACACTCACCGTACACTCTCATACACTCACCATACACTCACATACACTCTCCTACACTCACCATACACACACCATACACCCTCCTACACTCACCATACACTCACCATACACTCTCCTACACTCACCATACACGCACCATACACCCTCCTACACTCACCATACACTCACCATACACTCTCCTACACTCACCATACACTCACCATACACTCTCATACACTCACCATACACACACCATACACCCTCCTACACTCACCATACACACACCATACACCCTCCTACACTCACCATACACTCACCATACACTCTCATACACTCACCATACACACACCATACACCCTCCTACACTCACCATACACTCACCATACACTCTCCTACACTCACCATACACGCACCATACACCCTCCTACACTCACCATACACTCACCATACACTCTCCTACACTCACCATACACTCACCATACACTCTCATACACTCACCATACACTCTCCTACACTCACCATACACTCACCATACACTCACCATACACTCTCCTACACTCACCATACACTCACCATACACTCTCCTACACTCACCATACACTCTCCTACACTCACCATACACTCACCATACACTCTCATACACTCACCATACACTCACCATACACTCTCCTACACTCACCATACACTCACCGTACACTCTCATACACTCACCATACACTCACCATACACTCTCCTACACTCACCATACACTCACCATACACTCTCATACACTCACCATACACTCACCATACACTCTCCTACACTCACCATACACTCACCATACACTCTCCTACACTCACCATACACTCTCCTACACTCACCATACACTCACCATACACTCACCATACACTCTCCTACACTCACCATACACTCACCATACACTCACCATACACTCTCCTACACTCACCACACACTCACCATACACTCTCCTACACTCACCATACACTCTCCTACACTCACCATACACTCTCCTACACTCACCATACACTCACCATACACTCACCATACACTCTCCTACACTCACCATACACTCACCATACACTCACCATACACTCTCCTACACTCACCACACACTCACCATACACTCTCCTACACTCACCATACACTCACCATACACTCACCATACACTCACCATACACTCACCATACACTCTCATACACTCTGCATAACCATACCAAACAAGAACTAGGGTAGAAAATAACACAACAAGTGGGGACTGAAAAATAGTCAATCAAGAAAAAGATCAAACAACTTTGAACCAATACCAAATGTTGACCTTGGTGCTCATAAAGAGCAAAATGCTGTTAAATGCAACAATTACCCAACTGTACAAATCCGGTTGGTGACTATCAATAATAAATCATGGTTCCTAAATACAAACTCATACACCCAGCATGTTTCTTTCCGTATCAATTGGGTGGGAATTCATTGGGGGTAGAATGGCATAAAAGTATTCAGGGGAGAGCGGTTCTAAACAAGTGCTAAAAAACGTTGTCATGTGCCTGGGATCTCACATACATGGACCACAGAGACAACCTATTACTGAACTGTAATCCATTCACGTTCAGTTCTATTCATTCTGACTCTCAAATGGAGTCACGAACACCATCAAGGTATTCAAAGTCACCCTGCAAACAATTCATTAGACATGTGGGCGGCCAACGAACTAAGACTGGAACCTCAAAGCAATGCTTTCTTCACCTTGCCACACACATCCTGCGTAGCGATACATACCTTGGCATCCTAAAGCAGCGTGTAATGGAACCACCGAGAATTGGGAACACCGGTACAAGGATGCTGCCATGACTCGAGAGAAGATACCACATCAGACCTGCCCCCTGAGCTGCCCACTGGCCATCGGTCTGCACCCCATGTGACCACAGAGCTGACCCCACCCAAAGGAAGAGTACACCCTGCAACCAACAGAGACTGCCAAGTCCCAGAAGCTGTGCCCCCCGAACCACGCAACACCAGA
This sequence comes from Ambystoma mexicanum, assembly GCF_040938575.1. Classification (NCBI taxonomy): domain Eukaryota; kingdom Metazoa; phylum Chordata; class Amphibia; order Caudata; family Ambystomatidae; genus Ambystoma; species Ambystoma mexicanum. Next base: position 8,821,205 of record NC_090940.1, read on the forward strand.
TCCACTGTCACAAACCTGAGCTGTAAACTTCTGGGACACCCAAGCATCAGTAAACCACTGAGGACCTGCCTGCTCGCCAGTCCATAAGATCCCAGTTACACTAATACCGCGTGCACCCAGCCCACAGTCCCGGGTCCTATAAGCCCTAGAGCGCCAGCACTCCAGCACTCGGTTACGGCGCTTGGTACGATACATTGCCCATCACTGGTGATTATTTCTCTGACTTCTCATTTGATGCTTAGCTCTTGAGTGACATGCCATGTGTTAGGTTATTTTACTACACCCCGTGAGAACGCGCTCTGGGTAATGTTTTGCTCCTGGCCCGTGAATGCATTCCTTTGGTTCTCCTGCTTCCCTGGGATGATTTCATTGATGTATTACCCTGCGACACCACCCACCACCCAAAGCTCTACACCAAACACAATGACCAAACCCCCACTGACCTCACATCCCTGCACACCACCCAACCCTCTACACCAGACACAATGACCAAAGCCCCCACTGACCTCACATCCCTGCACACCACCCAACCCTCTACACCAGACACAATGACCAAAACCCCCACTGACCTCACAACCCTGCACACCACCCAACCCTCTACACCAGACACAATGACCAAAACCCCCACTGACCTCACATCCCTGCACACCACCCAACCGTCTACACCAAACACAATGACCAAACCCCCCACTGACCTCACATCCCTGCACACCACCCACCACCCAACCCTCTACACCAAACACAATGACCAAAACCCCACTGACCTCACATCCCTGCACACCACCCAACCCTCTACACCAAACGCAATGACCAAAACCCCCACTGACCTCACATCCCTGCACACCACCCAACCCTCTACACCAAACGCAATGACCAAAACCCCCACTGACCTCACATCCCTGCACACCACCCAACACCAAACACAATGACCAAAACCCCCACTGACCTCACATCCCTGCACACCACCCAACCCTCTACACCAGACACAATGACCAAACCCCCCACTGACCTCACATCCCTGCACACCACCCAACCCTCTGCACGAAACACAATGACCTAAACCCCACTGATCTCACATCCCTGCACACCACCCAACCCTCTACACCAGACACAATGACCAAAACCCCACTGACCTCACATCCCTGCACACCACCCAATCCTCTACACCAGACACAATGACCAAAACCCCACTGACCTCACATCCCTGCACACCACCCAACCCTCTACACCAAACACAATGACCAAAACCCCACTGATCTCACATCCCTGCACACCACCCAACCCTCTACACCAGACACAATGACCAAAACCCCACTGATCTCACATCCCTGCACACCACCCAACGCTCTACACCAAACACAATGACCAAAACCCCCACTGACCTCACATCCCTGCACACCACCCAACCCTCTACACCAGACACAATGACCAAAACCCCCACCGACCTCACGTCCCTGCACACCACCCAACCCTCTACACCAGACACAATGACCAAAACCCCGCTGATCTCACATCCCTGCACACCACCCAACCCTCTACATCAAACGCAATGACCAAAACCCCCACTGACCTCACATACGTGCACACCACCCAACCCTCTACACCAAACACAATGACCAAAACCCCCACTGACCTCACAACCCTGCACACCACCCAACCCTCTACACCAGACACAATGACCAAAGCCCCCACTGACCTCACATCCCTGCACACCACCCAACCCTCTACACCAGACACAATGACCAAAACCCCACTGACCTCACATGCCTGCACACCACCCAACCCTCTACACCAAACACAATGACCAAAACCCCACTGATCTCACATCCCTGCACACCACCCAAACCTCTACACCAGACACAATGACCAAAACCCCACTGATCTCACATCCCTGCACACCACCCAACCGTCTACACCAGACACAATGACCAAAACCCCCACTGACCTCACATCCCTGCACACCACCCAACGCTCTACACCAAATACAATGACCAAAACCCCCACTGACCTCACATCCCTGCACACCACCCAACCCTCTACACCAAACACAATGACCAAAACCCCCACTGACCTCACATCCCCGCACACCACCCAACCCTCTACACCAAACACAATGACCAAAACCCCGCTGATCTCTCATCCCTGCACACCACCCAACCCTCTACATCAAACGCAATGACCAAAACCCCCACTGACCTCACATACGTGCACACCACCAAACCCTCTACACCAAACACAATGACCAAAACCCCCACTGACCTCACAACCCTGCACACCACCCAACCCTCTACACCAAACACAATGACCAAAACCCCCACTGACCTCACATCCCTGCACACCACCCAACCCTCTACACCAGACACAATGACAAAAGCCCCCACTGACCTCACATCCCTGCACACCACCCAACCCTCTACATCAAACGCAATGACAAAAACCCCCACTGACCTCACATCCCTGCACACCACCCAAGGCTCTACATCAAACGCAATGACCAAAACCCCCACTGACCTCACAACCCTGCACACCACTCAACCCTCTACACCAGACACAATGACCAAAACCCCACTGATCTCACATCCCTGCACACCACCCAACCCTCTACACCAAACACAATGACCAAAACCCCCACTGACCTCACATCCCTACACACCACCCAACCCTCTACACCAAACACAATGACCAAAACCCCCGCTGATCTCACATCCCTGCACACCACCCAACCCTCTACACCAGACACAATGACCAAAGCCCCCACTGACCTCACAACCCTGCACACCGCCCAACCCTCTACACAAAACACAATGACCAAAACCCCGCTGATCTCACATTCCTGCACACCACCCAACCTTCTACATCAAAGGCAATGACCAAAACCCCCACTGACCTCACATCCCTGCACACCACCCAACCCTCTACACCAGACACAATGACCAAAGCCCCCACTGACCTCACAACCCTGCACACCACCCAACCCTCTACACCAAACACAATGACCAAAACCCCACTGATCTCACATCCCTGCACACCACCCAACCCTCTACATCAAAAGCAATGACCAAAACCCCCACTGACCTCACATACCTGCACACCACCCAACCCTCTACACCAGACACAATGACCAAAGCCCCCACTGACCTCACAACCCTGCACACCACCCAACCCTCTACACCAAACACAATGACCAAAACCCCCACTGACCTCACATCCCTGCACGCCACCCAACCCTCTACACCAGACACAATGACCAAAGCCCCCACTGACCTCACATCCCTGCACACCACCTAACCCACTACATCAAACGCAATGACCAAAACCCCCACTGACCTCACATACATGCACACCACCCAACCCACTACACCAAACACAATGAACAAAACCCCCACTGACCTCACAACCCTGCACACCACCCAACCCTTTACACCAGACACAATGACCAAAGCCCCCACTGACCTCACAACCCTGCACACCACCCAACCCTTTACACCAAACACAATGACCAAAACCCTGCTGATCTCACATCCCTGCACACCACCCAACCCTCTACATCAAAAGCAATGACCAAAACCCCCACTGACCTCACATACGTGCACACCACCCAACCCTCTACACCAAACACAATGAACAAAACCCCCACTGACCTCACAACCCTGCACACCACCCAACCCTCTACACCAAACACATTCTCTAGGCAGGGCCGGGTGCAAAAGCGCAAGAGCCAAGCCATCATGCACTGCTACCTTTCCCCCTCATTGGGCCAAAGCACCAAGAGACCACGAAAATGGCAGACATTCTGCTATAAAAGAGCCAATAGAATAACATAAAATACGATTGTGATGTGTTCAACCTCAAGGAAGCAAAATTGACATCCAGTTGGATAGGACTTGACACGCAGCACTATACACAAGAATGCAAATACAGTGTGAATAAAATGTGCAGGACCATCACTCAGTGCCAAGGACCTGTCCGGTGTGGCAGCGGCCAAGCCCAGAGCAGCCTGCACCCTGCTTTTCTGCACCAGTTCTGCTAACGTGAATAATGTTACTTTTCCTACCAGAGTTGGTGTGCGCGCATGGGTGCGTGTGTGGAGTCAATGCGTCCATGTGCGTAGTCAATGTGTGCACGTGTGTAGTCAATGCGTCACATGGGGTAGATGGAAATAGACTTTGGGCAAGCTACACTGAGACTGAAAATAAGAACATGATCACACTCCCTTCTATTCTCAGGAGCAGTGATACTTTGCAAGGCTGAGTTCAAAGACAATTCGAATGGCAGACGATGAGCTAATCAGGTGGGAAGATATGGTCAAGTCCACCCATGAGCACCTGAGGTGCCAGTTTGTGCGCTGCTAGCAAGTAGAATATTCCAGAAGGGTATAATGTGCCAACCAATCATAGAGGGCACATGGCAAAGAGCCCTATAGTTTGAGAGCCAATGAAACGTTGTGTATTTGATTACAATGAAGATGACTTGCACTAGGGGTGGGCATAAGTTGTCCACCTGACTTTAGAGACCCAATCATAATTCTATCCCCCATAGAAAGTATACCTAGATGTTCCCCCGTAGGCCAACCACAATCCCAGCTAGGTTTTTCTTATTTTGCCACGTATTATGACATCAATGATGATGAGCTTTTGCTATATAAATGTATTTTTTCATGTACAACAATGTGAGACTTGAGCGAACGTCCGTTGATGTTGGTTGTACTCCCTGTTTTAGGCAATTGATATTAAAAGAGCTATGTTTTGCCAACTTCCTGAGTCTGTCTTATTATTGGTGTAAGAGTACATTCTGCATCCCCATCCAGCTGATAAATTGTTAGCTTGCTTAAAGGGCCTATGGGTTCAGATTGGTCTGGTCTCATGGATCTGTGTGTTATTCCAGAGTCTGGGAGAAGTAGCTGGAGGAGGCCTGTTCTCTGGTTCTTTTCTTCTTCTATCACTCACGTTATTGTCTGGAAGTGTTGTGACCTCTGGTGCTCCGAGCCTCCAGGGATCGGTCTGGTCTCATGGATCTGTGTGTTATTCCAGAGTCTGGGAGCAGTAGCTGGAGGAGGCCTGTTCTCTGGTTCTTTTCTTCTTCTATCTCTCACTTTCTCCTCTGGAGGTGTTGTGACCTCTGGTGCTCCGAGCCTCCAGGGATCGGTCTGGTCACATGTAGATTCGGGTGTTATTCCAGAGTCTGGGAGCAGTAGCTGGAGGAGGCCTGTTCTCTGGTTCTTTTCTTCTTCTATCACTCACGTTATTGTCTGGAAGTGTTGTGACCTCTGGTGCTCCGAGCCTCCAGGGATCGGTCTGGTCTCATGGATCTGTGTGTTATTCCAGAGTCTGGGAGCAGTAGCTGGAGGAGGCCTGTTCTCTGGTTCTTTTCTTCTTCTATCACTCACGTTATTGTCTGGAAGTGTTGTGACCTCTGGTGCTCCGAGCCTCCAGGGATCGGTCTGGTCTCATGGATCTGTGTGTTATTCCAGAGTCTGGGAGCAGTTGCTGGAGGAGGCCTGTTCTCTGGTTCTTTTCTTCTTCTATCACTCACGTTATTGTCTGGAAGTGTTGTGACCTCTGGTGCTCCGAGCCTCCAGGGATCGGTCTGGTCTCATGGATCTGTGTGTTATTCCAGAGTCTGGGAGCATTAGCTGGAGGAGGCCTGTTCTCTGGTTCTTTTCTTCTTCTATCACTCACGTTATTGTCTGGAAGTGTTGTGACCTCTGGTGCTCCGAGCCTCCAGGGATCGGTCTGGTCTCATGGATCTGTGTGTTATTCCAGAGTCTGGGAGCAGTAGCTGGAGGAGGCCTGTTCTCTGGTTCTTTTCTTCTTCTATCACTCACGTTATTGTCTGGAAGTGTTGTGACCTCTGGTGCTCCGAGCCTCCAGGGATCGGTCTGGTCTCATGGATCTGTGTGTTATTCCAGAGTCTGGGAGCAGTTGCTGGAGGAGGCCTGTTCTCTGCTTCTTTTCTTCTTCTATCACTCACGTTATTGTCTGGAAGTGTTGTGACCTCTGGTGCTCCGAGCCTCCAGGGATCGGTCTGGTCTCATGGATCTGTGTGTTATTCCAGAGTCTGGGAGCAGTTGCTGGAGGAGGCCTGTTCTCTGGTTCTTTTCTTCTTCTATCACTCACGTTATTGTCTGGAAGTGTTGTGACCTCTGGTGCTCCGAGCCTCCAGGGATCGGTCTGGTCTCATGGATCTGTGTGTTATTTCAGAGTCTAGGAGCAGTAGCTGGAGGAGGCCTGTTCTCTGGTTCTTTTCTTCTTCTATCACTCACGTTATTGTCTGGAAGTGTTGTGACTTCTGGTGCTCCGAGCCTCCAGGGATCGGTCTGGTCTCATGGATCTGTGTGTTATTCCAGAGTCTGGGAGCAGTTGCTGGAGGAGGCCTGTTCTCTGGTTCTTTTCTTCTTCTATCACTCACGTTATTGTCTGGAAGTGTTGTGACCTCTGGTGCTCCGAGCCTCCAGGGATCGGTCTGGTCTCATGGATCTGTGTGTTATTCCAGAGTCTAGGAGCAGTAGCTGGAGGAGGCCTGTTCTCTGGTTCTTTTCTTCTTCTATCACTCACGTTATTGTCTGGAAGTGTTGTGACCTCTGGTGCTCCGAGCCTCCAGGGATCGGTCTGGTCTCATGGATCTGTGTGTTATTCCAGAGTCTGGGAGCAGTTGCTGGAGGAGGCCTGTTCTCTGGTTCTTTTCTTCTTCTATCACTCACGTTATTGTCTGGAAGTGTTGTGACCTCTGGTGCTCCGAGCCTCCAGGGATCGGTCTGGTCTCATGGATCTGTGTGTTATTCCAGAGTCTGGGAGCAGTTGCTGGAGGAGGCCTGTTCTCTGGTTCTTTTCTTCTTCTATCACTCACGTTATTGTCTGGAAGTGTTGTGACCTCTGGTGCTCCGAGCCTCCAGGGATCGGTCTGGTCTCATGGATCTGTGTGTTATTCCAGAGTCTGGGAGCAGTTGCTGGAGGAGGCCTGTTCTCTGGTTCTTTTCTTCTTCTATCACTCACGTTATTGTCTGGAAGTGTTGTGACCTCTGGTGCTCCGAGCCTCCAGGGATCGGTCTGGTCTCATGGATCTGTGTGTTATTCCAGAGTCTGGGAGCAGTAGCTGGAGGAGGCCTGTTCTCTGGTTCTTTTCTTCTTCTATCACTCACGTTATTGTCTGGAAGTGTTGTGACCTCTGGTGCTCCGAGCCTCCAGGGATCGGTCTGGTCTCATGGATCTGTGTGTTATTCCAGAGTCTGGGAGCAGTTGCTGGAGGAGGCCTGTTCTCTGGTTCTTTTCTTCTTCTATCACTCACGTTATTGTCTGGAAGTGTTGTGACCTCTGGTGCTCCGAGCCTCCAGGGATCGGTCTGGTCTCATGGATCTGTGTGTTATTCCAGAGTCTGGGAGCAGTAGCTGGAGGAGGCCTGTTCTCTGGTTCTTTTCTTCTTCTATCACTCACGTTATTGTCTGGAAGTGTTGTGACCTCTGGTGCTCCGAGCCTCCAGGGATCGGTCTGGTCTCATGGATCTGTGTGTTATTCCAGAGTCTGGGAGCAGTTGCTGGAGGAGGCCTGTTCTCTGGTTCTTTTCTTCTTCTATCACTCACGTTATTGTCTGGAAGTGTTGTGACCTCTGGTGCTCCGAGCCTCCAGGGATCGGTCTGGTCTCATGGATCTGTGTGTTATTCCAGAGTCTGGGAGCAGTTGCTGGAGGAGGCCTGTTCTCTGGTTCTTTTCTTCTTCTATCACTCACGTTATTGTCTGGAAGTGTTGTGACCTCTGGTGCTCCGAGCCTCCAGGGATCGGTCTGGTCTCATGGATCTGTGTGTTATTCCAGAGTCTGGGAGCAGTAGCTGGAGGAGGCCTGTTCTCTGGTTCTTTTCTTCTTCTATCACTCACGTTATTGTCTGGAAGTGTTGTGACCTCTGGTGCTCCGAGCCTCCAGGGATCGGTCTGGTCTCATGGATCTGTGTGTTATTCCAGAGTCTGGGAGCAGTAGCTGGAGGAGGCCTGTTCTCTGGTTCTTTTCTTCTTCTATCACTCACGTTATTGTCTGGAAGTGTTGTGACCTCTGGTGCTCCGAGCCTCCAGGGATCGGTCTAGTCTCATGGATCTGTGTGTTATTCCAGAGTCTGGGAGCAGTTGCTGGAGGAGGCCTGTTCTCTGGTTCTTTTCTTCTTCTATCTCTCACTTTCTCCTCTGGAGGTGTTGTGACCTCTGGTGCTCCGAGCCTCCAGGGATCGGTCTGGTCACATGTAGATTCGGGTGTTATTCCAGAGTCTGAGAGCAGTAGCCGGAGGAGGCCTGTTCTCTGGTTCTTTTCTTCTTCTATCACTCACGTTATTGTCTGGAAGTGTTGTGACCTCTGGTGCTCCGAGCCTCCAGGGATTGGTCTGGTCTCATGGATCTGTGTGTTATTCCAGAGTCTGGGAGCAGTAGCAGGAGGAGGCCTGTTCTCTGGTTCTTTTCTTCTTCTATCTCCCACTTTCTCCTCTGGAGGTGTTGTGACCTCTGTTGCTCCGAGCCTCCAGGGATCGGTCTGGTCTCATGGATCTGTGTGTTATTCCAGAATCAGGGAGCAGTAGCAGGTGGAGGCCTGTTCTCTGTTCTTTTCTTCTTCCTTCGCTCACGTTCTCACTTTGGCTTCCGCTGCTCTGGAGCCCCCAGCCATGGAGAGTGTTTTGGCCTGGTAGGATGGCAATACCTCGGTTTTAGCCTTGCATGAGAGGCTGGGTGTTTTGATGGTGTTGGGAGCTTAGAGGGTATAACCCTGGCACATGGGGCGCCAGCACGTGTTTCGTGCACGAGAGCTTTTCCAAGGCACAGCAGATTGACATTGACAGGTCTGACTAGTCTTTGCCTTGTGCAAACTCATCATTTGTGTCAGCAAAAAACAAAAAGGAAAAGTGGGATTCGGGCTCTTCTTTCTGGTACGACTCTGTGGGGCTGAGCGTGCACAGTGTGTATCCCTGTAAGATAAATGATGTAGCTCAGCCCCTCCCCCACACATCCCCTTTCGCCCCTCTCCCACCTCCTCATACCGGCCCATGGTCACGCCGTTTCCCGCATCCTGGCTGAAGGTAACTGCGCTGTGCCCACTCCACCTTCCTCCCTCCCGGAAGTTCCCTGTGAGCTGAGTGCAGGGATGTCCTTGTGTTTCTGGTAACCCAGCGGCGCGCCGTTTCCACGCATGTATATTGCGCTATAATTCTAAGAGGCTTTTATGAGACCCCCGGGGCCTGTAAGAGAGTTTATAGCCTCTGCGTGCCAGTTCTTTGGACATTATCTCCGTCTTTAAATTACTTCAGGAATTCCTCAACAGTCAATAAATACACTTTTTTTAAAAGTTCTTGACAAGAGCGTCTACATGACAGAAGGCCGGGAAAGGTCTGATGGGATGGGCCTGTTATGTGGAGAGTTCAGCGGTAAGAAGAGACGCACTGGATGGGCCTGTGGTCCTCATCGGCAGGAACATTGAAGGGCCTGTACCATTATGTGCGGAGTCCAAGGGTCAGGGGAATACCGAATGGGCCTGTTTCCTTATGTACACAGTACAAGAGTAAGAGACTGACTGGATGGGCCTGTGACCCTTATTTGCAGGGAAATGAAAGGTCCTGAGCTTTAATGTGAAGAATTCAAGCGGAAGAGGCTGAAAGGGATGGGACTGGATGGGATTGCGGTCCATTGCTGGAAATGAACAGACTGGATTGGACTGTGCTCCATTACTGGAAATGAACAGACTGGATGGGACTGTGCTCCATTGCTGAAAATGAACAGACTGGATGGGACTGTGCACCATTGCTGGAAATGAACAGACTGGATCGGACTGTGCTCCATTGCTGGACATGAACAGACTGGATGGGACTGTGCTCCATTGCTGGAAATGAACAGACTGCGTGGGACTGTGGTCCATTGCAGGAAATGAACAGACTGGATGGGACTGGGATTCATTGCTAGAAATTAACTGACTAGATGGGACTGCAGTCCATTGCAGGAAATGAACAGACTGGATGGGACTGTGCTCCATTGCAGGAAATGAACAGACTGGATGGGACTCTGCTCCATTGATAGAAATGAACAGACTGGATGGGACGGCGGTCCATTGCAGGAAATGAATAGACTGGATGGGACTGTGCTCCATTGCTGGAAATGAACAGACTGGATGGGACTGTGTTCCACTGCAGGAAATGAACAGACTAGATGGGACTGTGGTCCACTGCAGAAAATTAACAGACTGAATGGGACTGTGTTCGACTGCAGGATATGAACAGATGAACAGACTGGATGGGACTGTGCTCCATTGCAGGAAATGAACAGACTGGATGGGACTGCAGTGCATTGCTGGAAATGAACAGACTGGATGGGACTGTGCTCCATTGCAGGAAATGAACAGACTGGATGGGACTCTGCTCCGTTGCTAGAAATGAAAAGACTGGATGGGACTGTGGTCCATTGCAGGAAATGAACAGACTGGATGGGACTGTGCTCCATTGCTGGAAATGAACAGACTGGTTGGGAATGTGCTCCATTGCTGGGAATGAACAGACTTCACGGGAAGGTGCTCCATTGCAGGAAATGAACAGACTGGATGGTACTGTGGTCCACTGCAGAAAATGAACAGAGGAATAGACTGGATGAGGCTGTGCTCCATTGCAGGAAATTAACAGACTGGATGGGACTGCAGTGCATTGCTGGAAATGAACAGACTGGATGGGACTGTGCTCCATTGCAGGAAATGAACAGACTGGATGGGACTCTGCCCCATTGCTAGAAATGAACAGACTGGATGGGACTGTGGTCCATTGCACGAAATGAACAGACTGGATGGGACTGTGCTCCATTGCTGGAAATGAACGGACTGGATCGGACTGTGCTCCATTGCTGGAAATGAACAGACGGGATGGGACTGTGCTCCATTGCTGGAAATGAACAGACTGCGTGGGACTGTGGTCAATTGCAGGAAATGAACAGACTGGATGGGACTGTGCTTCATTGCTAGAAATGAACAGACTGGATGGGACTGCGGTCCATTGCAGGAAATGAACAGACTGGATGGTACTGTGGTCCACTGCAGAAAATGAACAGATGGACAGACTGGATGGGACTGTACTCCATTGCAGGAAATGAACAGACTGGATGGGACTGCAGTGCATTGCTGGAAATGAACAGACTGGATGGGACTGTGCTCCATTGCAGGAAATGAACAGACTGGATGGGATTCTGCTCCATTGCTAGAAATGAACAGACTGGATGGGACTGTGGTCCATTGCAGGAAATGAACAGACTGGATGGGACTGTGCTCCATTGCTGGAAATTAACAGACTGGTTGGGAATGTGCTCCATTGCAGGAAATGAACAGACTGGATGGGACTGTGCTCCATTGCAGGAAATGAACAGACTGGATGGGACTGTGCGCCATTGCAGGAAATGGACAGACTGGATGGGACTGTGCTCCATTGCTGGAAATGAACAGACTGGATGGGACTGCGGTCCATTGCAGGAAATGAACAGACTGGATGGGACTGTGCTCCATTGCTGGGAATAAACAGACTGGATGGGACTGCGTTCCACTGCAGGAAATGAACAGACTGGATGGGGCAGTGGTCCATTGCTGGAAATGAACAGACTGGATGGGACTGTGTTCCACTGCAGGAAATGAACAGACTGGATGGGACAGAGGTCCATTGCTGGAAATGAACAGACTGGATGGGACAGTGGTCCACTGCTGGAAATGAACAGACTGGGTGGGACTGTGCTTCATTGCTGGAAATGAACAGACTGGATGGGACTGTGCTCCATTGCTGGAAATGAACAGACTGTATGGGACTGTGCGCCATTGCTGGAAATGAACAGACTGGATGGGACTGTGCTCCATTGCTGGAAATGAACATACTGGATCGGACTGTGCTCCATTGCTGGAAATAAACAGACTGGATGGGACTGTGCTCCATTGCTGGAAATGAACAGACTGCGTGGGACTGTGGTCCATTGCAGGAAATGAACAGACTGGATGGGACTGTGTTCCACTGCTGGAAATGAACAGACTGGTTGGGAATGTGCTCCATTGCTGGGAATGAACAGCCTTCATGGGACGGTGCTCCATTGCAGGAAATGAACAGACTGGATGGTACTGTGGTCCACTGCAGAAAATGAACAGAGGAATAGACTGGATGAGGCTGTGCTCCATTGCAGGAAATTAACAGACTGGATGGGACTGCAGTGCATTGCTGGAAATGAACAGACTGGATGGGACTGTGCTCCATTGCAGGAAATGAACAGACTGGATGGGACTCTGCTCCATTGCTAGAAATGAACAGACTGGATGGGACTGTGGTCCATTGCACAAAATGAACAGACTGGATGGGACTGTGCTCCATTGCTGGAAATGAACAGACTGCGTGGGACTGTGGTCCATTGCTGGAAATGAACAGACTGGATGGGACTGTGCTCCATTGCTGGAAATGAACAGACTGCGTGGGACTGTGGTCCATTGCAGGAAATGAACAGACTGGATGGGACTGTGCTTCATTGCTAGAAATGAACAGACTGGATGGGACTGCGGTCCATTGCAGGAAATGAACAGACTGGATGGTACTGTGGTCCACTGCAGAAAATGAACAGATGAACAGACTGGATGGGACTGTGCTCCATTGCAGGAAATGAACAGACTGGATGGGACTGCAGTGCACTGCTGGAAATGAACAGACTGGATGGGGCTGTGCTCCATTGCAGGAAATGAACAGACTGGATGGGACTGTGCTCCATTGCTAGAAATGAACAGACTGGATGGGACTGCGGCCCATTGCAGGAAATGAAAAGACTGGATGGGACTGTGCTCCATTGCAGGAAATGGACAGACTGGATGGGACTGTGCTCCATTGCGGGAAATGAACAGACTGGATGGGACTGCGGTCCATTGCAGGGAATGAACAGACTGGATGGGACTGTGCTCCATTGCTGGGAATAAACAGACTGGATGGGACTGCGTTCCACTGCAGGAAATGAACAGACTGGATGGGGCAGTGGTCCATTGCTGGAAATGAACAGACTGGGTGGGACTGTGTTCCACTGCAGGAAATGAACAGACTGGATGGGACTGGGGTCCATTGCAGAAAATGAACAGCCTGAATGGGACGGTGCTAAATTGCAGGAAAGGAACAGACTGGATGGGACTGTGCTCCATTGCTGGGAATAAACAGACTGGATGGGACTGCGTTCCACTGCAGGAAATTAACAGACTGGATGGGACTGTGCTCCATTGCTGGGAATAAACAGACTGGATGGGACTGCGTTCCACTGCAGGAAATGAACAGACTGGATGGGACTGCGGTCCATTGCAGGAAATGAACAGACTGGATAGGACTGTATTCCATTGCTGGAAATGAACAGACTGGATGGGACTGTGCTCAATTGCTGGAAATGAACAGACTGTATCGGACTATGCTCAATTGCTGGAAATGAACAGACTGTATCGGACTATGCACCATTGCTGGAAATGAACAGACTGGAGGTGACTGTGCTCCATTGCTGGAAATGAACATACTGGATGGGACTGCAGTGCACTGCTGGAAATGAACAGACTGGATGGGGCTGTGCTCCATTGCAGGAAATGAACAGACTGGATGGGACTGTGCTCCATTGCTAGAAATGAACAGACTGGATGGGACTGCGGTCCATTGCAGGAAATGAAAAGACTGGATGGGACTGTGCTCCATTGCAGGAAATGGACAGACTGGATGGGACTGTGCTCCATTGCGGGAAATGAACAGACTGGATGGGACTGCGGTCCATTGCAGGGAATGAACAGACTGGATGGGACTGTGCTCCATTGCTGGGAATAAACAGACTGGATGGGACTGCGTTCCACTGCAGGAAATGAACAGACTGGATGGGGCAGTGGTCCATTGCTGGAAATGAACAGACTGGGTGGGACTGTGTTCCACTGCAGGAAATGAACAGACTGGATGGGACTGGGGTCCATTGCAGAAAATGAACAGCCTGAATGGGACGGTGCTAAATTGCAGGAAAGGAACAGACTGGATGGGACTGTGCTCCATTGCTGGGAATAAACAGACTGGATGGGACTGCGTTCCACTGCAGGAAATTAACAGACTGGATGGGACTGTGCTCCATTGCTGGGAATAAACAGACTGGATGGGACTGTGCTCCATTGCTGGAAATGAACAGACTGCGTGGGACTGTGGTCCATTGCAGGAAATGAACAGACTGGATGGGACTGTGTTCCACTGCTGGAAATGAACAGACTGGTTGGGAATGTGCTCCATTGCAGGAAATGAACAGACTGGATGGGATTCTGCTCCATTGCTAGAAATGAACAGACTGGATGGGACTGTGGTCCATTGCAGGAAATGAACAGACTGGATGGGACTGTGCTCCATTGCTGGAAATTAACAGACTGGTTGGGAATGTGCTCCATTGCAGGAAATGAACAGACTGGATGGGACTGTGCTCCATTGCAGGAAATGAACAGACTGGATGGGACTGTGCGCCATTGCAGGAAATGGACAGACTGGATGGGACTGTGCTCCATTGCTGGAAATGAACAGACTGGATGGGACTGCGGTCCATTGCAGGAAATGAACAGACTGTATGGGACTGTGCGCCATTGCTGGAAATGAACAGACTGGATGGGACTGTGCTCCATTGCTGGAAATGAACATACTGGATCGGACTGTGCTCCATTGCTGGAAATAAACAGACTGGATGGGACTGTGCTCCATTGCTGGAAATGAACAGACTGCGTGGGACTGTGGTCCATTGCAGGAAATGAACAGACTGGATGGGACTGTGTTCCACTGCTGGAAATGAACAGACTGGTTGGGAATGTGCTCCATTGCTGGGAATGAACAGCCTTCATGGGACGGTGCTCCATTGCAGGAAATGAACAGACTGGATGGTACTGTGGTCCACTGCAGAAAATGAACAGAGGAATAGACTGGATGAGGCTGTGCTCCATTGCAGGAAATTAACAGACTGGATGGGACTGCAGTGCATTGCTGGAAATGAACAGACTGGATGGGACTGTGCTCCATTGCAGGAAATGAACAGACTGGATGGGACTCTGCTCCATTGCTAGAAATGAACAGACTGGATGGGACTGTGGTCCATTGCACAAAATGAACAGACTGGATGGGACTGTGCTCCATTGCTGGAAATGAACAGACTGCGTGGGACTGTGGTCCATTGCTGGAAATGAACAGACTGGATGGGACTGTGCTCCATTGCTGGAAATGAACAGACTGCGTGGGACTGTGGTCCATTGCAGGAAATGAACAGACTGGATGGGACTGTGCTTCATTGCTAGAAATGAACAGACTGGATGGGACTGCGGTCCATTGCAGGAAATGAACAGACTGGATGGTACTGTGGTCCACTGCAGAAAATGAACAGATGAACAGACTGGATGGGACTGTGCTCCATTGCAGGAAATGAACAGACTGGATGGGACTGCAGTGCACTGCTGGAAATGAACAGACTGGATGGGGCTGTGCTCCATTGCAGGAAATGAACAGACTGGATGGGACTGTGCTCCATTGCTAGAAATGAACAGACTGGATGGGACTGCGGTCCATTGCAGGAAATGAAAAGACTGGATGGGACTGTGCTCCATTGCAGGAAATGGACAGACTGGATGGGACTGTGCTCCATTGCGGGAAATGAACAGACTGGATGGGACTGCGGTCCATTGCAGGGAATGAACAGACTGGATGGGACTGTGCTCCATTGCTGGGAATAAACAGACTGGATGGGACTGCGTTCCACTGCAGGAAATGAACAGACTGGATGGGGCAGTGGTCCATTGCTGGAAATGAACAGACTGGGTGGGACTGTGTTCCACTGCAGGAAATGAACAGACTGGATGGGACTGGGGTCCATTGCAGAAAATGAACAGCCTGAATGGGACGGTGCTAAATTGCAGGAAAGGAACAGACTGGATGGGACTGTGCTCCATTGCTGGGAATAAACAGACTGGATGGGACTGCGTTCCACTGCAGGAAATTAACAGACTGGATGGGACTGTGCTCCATTGCTGGGAATAAACAGACTGGATGGGACTGCGTTCCACTGCAGGAAATGAACAGACTGGATGGGACTGCGGTCCATTGCAGGAAATGAACAGACTGGATAGGACTGTATTCCATTGCTGGAAATGAACAGACTGGATGGGACTGTGCTCAATTGCTGGAAATGAACAGACTGTATCGGACTATGCTCAATTGCTGGAAATGAACAGACTGTATCGGACTATGCACCATTGCTGGAAATGAACAGACTGGAGGTGACTGTGCTCCATTGCTGGAAATGAACATACTGGATGGGACTGTGCTCCATTGCTGGAAATGAACAGACTGTATGGGACTGTGCGCCATTGCTGGAAATGAACAGACTGGATCGGACTGAGCTCCGTTGCTGGAAATAACATACTGGATGGGACTGTGCACCATTGCTGGAAATGAAAAGACTGCGTGGGACTGTGGTCCATTGCAGGAAATGAACAGACTGGATGGGACTGTGTTCCACTGCAGGAAATGAACAGACTGGATGGGACAGAGGTCCATTGCTGGAAATGAACAGACTGGTTGGGACAGTGGTCCACTGGTGGAAATGAACAGACTGGATGGGACTGTGCTTCATTGCTGGAATTGAACAGACTGGATGGGACTTCGGTCCATTGCAGGAAATTAACAGACTGGATCGGACTGTATTCCATTGCAGGAAATGAACAGACTGGATGGGACTGTGCTCCATTGCAGGAAATGAACAGACTGGATGGGACTGCAGTGCACTGCTGGAAATGAACAGACTGGATGGGACTGTGCTCCATTGCAGGAAATGAACAGACTGGATGGGACTGTGCTCCATTGCTGGAAATGAACAGACTGGATGGGACTGCGGTCCATTGCAGGAAATGAACAGACTGGATGGGACTGTGCTCCATTGCAGGAAATGGACAGACTGGATGGGACTGTGCTCCATTGCTGGAAATGAACAGACTGGATGGGACTGCGGTCCATTGCAGGGAATGAACAGACTGGATGGGACTGTGCTCCATTGCTGGGAATAAACAGACTGGATGGGACTGTGTTCCACTGCAGGAAATGAACAGACTGGATGGGGCAGTGGTCCATTGCTGGAAATGAACAGACTGGGTGGGACTGTGTTCCACTGCAGGAAATGAACAGACTGGATGGGACTGCGGTCCATTGCAGAAAATGAACAGCCTGAATGGGACGGTGCTAAATTGCAGGAAATGAACAAACTGGATGGGACTGTGATCCATTGCTGGGAATAAACAGACTGGATGGGACTGCGTTCCATTGCAGGAAATGAACAGACTGGATAGGACTGTATTCCATTGCTGGAAATGAACAGACTGGATGGGACTGTGCTCAATTGCTGGAAATGAACAGACTGGAGGTGACTGTGCTCCATTGCTGGAAATGAACAGACTGGAGGTGACTGTGCTCCATTGCTGGAAATGAACATACTGGATGGGACTGTGCTCCATTGCTGGAAATGAACAGACTGTATGGGACTGTGCGCCATTGCTGGAAATGAACAGACTGGATCGGACTGAGCTCCGTTGCTGGAAATAACATACTGGATGGGACTGTGCACCATTGCTGGAAATGAACAGACTGCGTGGGACTGTGGTCCATTGCAGGAAATGAACAGACTGGATGGGACTGTGTTCCACTGCAGGAAATGAACAGACTGGATGGGACAGAGGTCCATTGCTGGAAATGAACAGACTGGTTGGGACAGTGGTCCACTGGTGGAAATGAACAGACTGGATGGGACTGTGCTTCATTGCTGGAAATGAACAGACTGGATGGGACTTCGGTCCATTGCAGGAAATTAACAGACTGGATCGGACTGTATTCCATTGCTGGAAATGAACAGACTGGATGGGACTGTGCTCCATTGCAGGAAATGAACAGACTGGATGGGACTGCAGTGCACTGCTGGAAATGAACAGACTGGATGGGACTGTGCTCCATTGCAGGAAATGAACAGACTGGATGGGACTGTGCTCCATTGCTGGAAATGAACAGACTGGATGGGACTGCGGTCCATTGCAGGAAATGAACAGACTGGATGGGACTGTGCTCCATTGCAGGAAATGGACAGACTGGATGGGACTGTGCTCCATTGCTGGAAATGAACAGACTGGATGGGACTGCGGTCCATTGCAGGGAATGAACAGACTGGATGGGACTGTGCTCCATTGCTGGGAATAAACAGACTGGATGGGACTGCGTTCCACTGCAGGAAATGAACAGACTGGATGGGGCAGTGGTCCATTGCTGGAAATGAACAGACTGGGTGGGACTGTGTTCCACTGCAGGAAATGAACAGACTGGATGGGACTGCGGTCCATTGCAGAAAATGAACAGCCTGAATGGGACGGTGCTAAATTGCAGGAAATGAACAGACTGGATGGGACTGTGCTCCATTGCTGGGAATAAACAGACTGGATGGGACTGCGTTCCACTGCAGGAAATGAACAGACTGGATGGGACTGTGCTCCATTTCTGGGAATAAACAGACTGGATGGGACTGCGTTCCACTGCAGGAAATGAACAGACTGGATGGGACTGCGGTCCATTGCAGGAAATGAACAGACTGGATAGGACTGTATTCCATTGCTGGAAATGAACAGACTGGATGGGACTGTGCTCAATTGCTGGAAATGAACAGACTGTATCGGACTGTGCACCATTGCTGGAAATGAACAGACTGGAGGTGACTGTGCTCCATTGCTGGAAATGAACAGACTGGATGGGACTGTGCTCCATTGCTGGAAATGAACAGTCTGTATGGGACTGTGCGCCATTGCTGGAAATGAACAGACTGGATCGGACTGAGCTCCGTTGCTGGAAATAAACATACTGGATGGGACTGTGCACCATTGCTGGAAATGAACAGACTGCGTGGGACTGTGGTCCATTGCAGGAAATGAACAGACTGGATGGGACTGTGTTCCACTGCAGGAAATGAACAGACTGGATGGGACAGAGGTCCATTGCTGGAAATTAACAGACTGGTTGGGACAGTGGTCCACTGGTGGAAATGAACAGACTGGATGGGACTGTGCTTCATTGCTGGAAATGAACAGACTGGATGGGACTTCGGTCCATTGCAGGAAATTAACAGACTGGATGGGACTGTATTCCATTGCTGGAAATGAACAGACTGGATGGGACTGTGCTCCATTGCTGGAAATGAACAGACTGTATGGGACGGTGCACCATTGCTGGAAATGAACAGACTGGATGGGACAGTGCTCCATTGCTGGAAATGAACAGACTGGATGGGACTGTGCTCCATTGCAGGAAATGAACAGACTGGATGGTACTGTGGTCCACTTCAGAAAATGAACAGAGGAATAGACTGGATGAGGCTTTGCTCCATTGCAGGAAATGAACAGACTGGATGGGACTGCAGTGCATTGCTGGAAATGAACAGACTGGATAAGACTGTGCTCCATTGCAGGAAATGAACAGACTGGATGGGACTCTGCTCCATTGCTAGAAATGAACAGACTGGATGGGACTGTGGTCCATTGCACGAAATGAACAGACTGGATGGGACTGTGCTCCATTGCTGGAAATGAACAGACTCGATGTGACTGTACTCCATTGCTGGAAATGAATAGACTGGATGGGACTTATCTCCATTGCTGGAAATGAACAGACTGGATGGGACTGTGCTCCATTGCCTGAAATGAACAGACTGGATGGGACTGTGCTCCATTGCTGGAAATGAACAGACTGCGTGGGACTGTGGTCCATTGCAGGAAATGAACAGGCTGGATGTGACTGTGCTTCATTGATAGAAATGAACAGACTGGATGGGACTGCGTTCCATTGCAGGAAATGAAAAGACTGGATGGTACTGTGGTCCACTGCAGAAAATGAACAGATGAACAGACTGGATGGGACTGTGCTCCATTGCAGGAAATGAACAGACTGGATGGGACTACAGTGCATTGCTGGAAATGAACAGACTGGATGGGACTGTGGTCCATTGCAGGAAATGAACAGACTGGATGGGACAGAGGTCCATTGCTGGAAATGAACAGACTGGATGGGACTGTGGTCCACTGCAGGAAATGAACAGACTGGATGGGACTGTGCTCCATTGCGAGAAGTGAACAGACTGGATGGGACTGCGGTCCATTGCAGGAAATCAACAGACTGGTTGGGACTTTGCTCCATTGCAGGAAATGGACAGACTGGATGGGACTGTGCTCCATTGCTGGAAATAAACAGATTGGATGGGACTGCGGTCCGTTGCAGGAAATGAACAGACTGGATGGGACTGTGCTCCATTGCTGGGAATAAACAGACTGGACGGGACTGCGTTCCACTGCATGAAATGAAGAGACTGGATGGGGCAGTGGTCCATTGCTGGAAATGAACAGACTGGATGGGACTGTGTTCCACTGCAGGAAATCAACAGACTGGATGGGACAGAGGTCCATTGCTGGAAATGAACAGACTGGATGGGACAGTGGTCCACTGCTGGAAATGAACAGACTGAATGGGACTGTGCTTCATTGCTGGAAATGAACAGACTGGATGGGACTGCGGTCCATTGCAGGAAATGAATAGACTGGATGGGACTGTATTCCATTGCTGGAAATGAACAGACTGGATGGGACTGTGCTCCATTGCTGGAAATGAACAGACTGTATGGGACTGTGCGCCATTGCTGGAAATTAACAGACTGGATGAGACTGTGCTCCATTGCTGGAAATGAACAGACTGGATGGGACTGTGCTCCATTGCTGGAAATGAACAGACTGTATGGGACTGTGCGCCATTGCTGGAAATGAACAGACTGGATCGAACTGTGCTCCATTGCTGGAAGTGAACAGACTGGATGGGACTGTGCTCCATTGCTGGAAATGAACAGACTGCGTGGGACTGTGGTCCATTGCAGGAAATGAACAGACTGGATGGGACTGGGCTTCATTGCTAGAAATTAACAGACTAACTGGGACTGCAGTCCATTGCAGGAAATGAACAGACTGGATGGGACTGTGCTCCATTGCTAGAAATGAACAGACTGGATGGGACGGCCGTCCATTGCAGGAAATGAATAGACTGGATGGGACTGTGCTCCATTGCTGGAAATGAACAGACTAGATGGGATTGTGTTCCATTGCTGGAAATGAACAGACTGCATGGGACAGTGCTCCATTGCAGGAAATGAACAGACTGGTTGGTACTGTGGTCCACTGCAGAAAATGAACAGAGGAATAGACTGGATGAGGCTGTGCTCCATTGCAGGAAATGAACAGACTGGATGGGACTGCAGTGCATTGCTAGAAATGAACAGACTGGATGGGACTGTGCTCCATTGGAGGAAATGAACAGATTGGACGGGACAGTGGTCCATTGATGGAAATGAACAGACTGGATGGGAATGTGCTCCATTGCTGGAAATGAACAGACTGCATGTGACGGTGCTCCATTGCAGGAAATGAACAGACTGGTTGGTACTCTGGTCCACTGCAGAAAATGAACAAAGGAATAGACTGGATGAGGCTGTGCTCCATTGCAGGAAACAAACAGACTGGATGGGACTGCAGTGCATTGCTGGAAATGAACAGACTGGAGGGGACTGTGCTCCATTGCAGGAAATGAACAGACTGGATGGGACTCTGCTCCATTGCTAGAAATGAACAGACTGGATGGGACTGTGGTCCATTGCACGAAATGAACAGACTATATGGGACTGTGCTCCATTGCTGGAAATGAACAGACTGGATGGGACTGTGCTCCATTGCTAGAAATGAACAGGATGGATGGGACTGTGCTCCATTGCTGGAAATGAACAGACTGGATCGGACTGTGCTCCATTGCTGGAAATGAACAGACTGGATGTGACTGTGGTCCATTGCAGGAAATGAACAGACTGGATGGGACTGTGCTCCATTGCTGGAAATGAACAGACTCGATGGGACTGTGCTCCATTGCTAGAAATGAACAGACTGGATGGGACTGTGCTCCATTGCTGGGAATGAACAGACTGGATCGGACTGTGCTCCATTGCTGGAAATTAAAAGACTGGATGGGACTGTGGTCCATTGCAGGAAATGAACAGACTGGATGGGACTGTGCTTCATTGCTATAAATGAACAGACTGGATGGGACTACGGTCCATTGCAGGAAATGAACAGACTGGATGGTACTGTGGTCCACTGCAGAAAATGAACAGATGAACAGACTGGATGGGGCTGTGCTCCATTGCAGGAAATGAACAGACTGGATGGGAATGTGCTCCATTGCAGAAAATGAACAGACTGGATGGGACTGTGCTCCATTGCTAGAAATGAACAGACTGGATGGGACTGCGGTCCATTGCAGGAAATGAACAGACTGGATGGGACTGTGCTCCATTGCAGGAAATGGACAGACTGTCTGGGACTGTGCTCCATTGCTGGGAATGAACAGACTAGATGGGACTGCGGTCCATTGCAGGAAATGTACAGACTGGATGGGACTGTGCTCCATTGCAGGAAATGAACATACTGGATGGGACTCTGCTCCATTGCTAGAAATGAACAGACTGGGTGGGACTGTGGTTAATTGCAGGAAATGAACAGACTGGATGTGACTGTGCTCCATTGCTGGAAATGAACAGATTGGATGGGAATGAGTTAGATTGCAGGAAATGAACAGACTGGATGGGACTGTGCTCCATTGCTAGAAATGAACAGACTGGATGGGACTGCAGTCCATTGCAGGAAATGAACAGACTGGATGGGACTGTGCTTCATTGCAGGAAATGGACAGACTGGATGGGACTGTGCTCCATTGCTGGGAATAAACAGACTGGATGGGACTGCGTTCCACTGCAGGAAAGCAGGAAATGAAAGGACTGGATGGGACAGTGGTCCATTGCTGGAAATGAACAGACTGGATGGGACTGTGTTCCACTGCAGGAAAAGAACAGACTGGATGGGACAGAGGTCCATTGCTGGAAATGAACAGACTGCGTGGGACTGTGATCCATTGAAGGAAATGAACAGACTGGGTGGGACTGTTGTCCATTGCAGGAAATGTACAGACTGGGTGGGACTGTGTTCCATTGCTAGAAATGAACAGACTGGATGGGACTGTGCTCCATTGCTGCAAATGAACAGACTGGATCGGACTGTGCTCCATTGCTGGGAATGAACCGACTGGATGGGACTGTGGTCCATTGCAGGAAATGAACAGACTGGATGGGACTGTGCTTCATTGCTAGACATGAACAGACTGAATGGGACTGCGGTCCATTGCAGGAAATGAACAGACTGGATGGTACTGCAGTGCATTGCTGGAATGAACAGACTGGATGGGACTGTGCTCCATTGCAGGAAATGAACAGACTGGATGGGACTCTGCTCCATTGCTAGAAATGAACAGACTGGATCGGACTTTGGTCCATTGCAGGAAATGAACAGACTGGATGGGACTGTGCTCCATTGCTAGAAATGAACAGACTGGAAGGGACTTCGGTCCATTGCAGGAAATGAACAGACTGGATGGGACTGTGCTCCATTGCAGGAAATGGACAGACTCGATGGGACTGTGCTCCGTTGCAGGAAATGAACAGACTGGATGGGACTGTGGCCCACTGCAGAAAATGAACAGATGAACAGACTGGATGGGACTGTGCTCCATTGCAGGAAATGAACAGACTGGATGGTACTGCAGTGCATTGCTGGAAATGAACAGACTGGATGGGACTCTGCTCCATAGCTAAAAATGAACAGACTGGATGGGTCCATTGCAGGAAATGAACAGACTGGATGGGACTGTGCTCCATTGCTGGAAATGAACAGACTGGATGGGAATGTGCTCCATTGCAGGAAATGAACAGACTGGATGGGACTGTGCTCCATTGCAGGAAATGAACAGACTGGATGGGACTCTGCTCCATTGCTAGAAATGAACAGACTGGATGGGACTGTGGTCCATTGCAGGAAATGAACAGATTGGATGGAACAGAGGTCCATTGCTGGAAATGAACAGACTGGATGGGACTGTGGTCCACTGCAGGAAATGAACAGACTGGATGGGACTGTGCTCCATTGCTAGAAGTGAACAGACTGGATGGGACTGCGGTCCATTGCAGGAAATCAACAGACTGGATGGGACTTTGCTCCATTGCAGGAAATGGACAGACTGGATGGGACTGTGCTCCATTGCTGGAAATGAACAGATTGGATGGGACTGCGGTCCATTGCAGGAAATGAACAGACTGGTTGGGACTGTGCTCCATTGCTGGGAATAAACAGACTGGACGGGACTGCGTTCCACTGCATGAAATGAACAGACTGGATGGGGCAGTGGTCCATTGCTGGAAATGAACAGACTGGATGGGACTGTCTTCCACTGCAGGAAATGAACAGACTGGATGGGACAGAGGTCCATTGCTGGAAATGAACAGACTGGATGGGACACTGCTGGAAATGAACAGACTGGATGGGACTGTGCTTCATTGCTGGAAATGAACAGACTGGATGGGACTGCGGTCCATTGCAGGAAATGAACAGACTGGATGGGACTGTATTCCATTGCTGGAAATGAACAGACTGGATGGGACTGTGCTCCATTGCTGGAAATGAACAGACTCTATGGGACTGTGCGCCATTGCTGGAAATGAACAGACTGGATGGGACTGTGCTCCATTGCTGGAAATGAACATACTGGATCGGACTGTGCTCCATTGCTGGAAATAAACAGACTGGATGGGACAATGGTCCACTGCTGGAAATGAACAGACTGAATGGGACTGTGCTTCATTGCTGGAAATGAACAGACTGGATGGGACAATGGTCCACTGCTGGAAATGAACAGACTGAATGGGACTGTGCGTCATTGCTGGAAATGAACAGACTGGATGGGACTACGGTCCATTGCAGGAAATCAATAGACTGGATGGGACTGTATTCCATTGCTGGAAATAAACAGACTGGATGGGACTGTGCTCCATTGCTGGAAATGAACAGACTGTATGGGACTGTGCGCCATTGCTGGAAATTAACAGACTGGATGGGACTGTGCTCCATTGCTGGAAATGAACAGACTGGATGGGACTGTGCTCCATTGCTGGAAATGAACAGACTGTATGGGACTTTGCGCCATTGCTGGAAATGAACAGACTGGATCGGACTGTGCTCCATTGCTGGAAATGAACAGACTGGATGGGACTGTGCTCCATTGCTGGAAATGAACAGACTGCGTGGGACTGTGGTCCATTGCAGGAAATGAACAGACTGGATGGGACTGGGCTTCATTGCTAGAAATTAACAGTCTAACTGGGACTGCAGTCCATTGCAGGAAATGAACAGACTGGATGGGACTGTGCTCCATTGCTAGAAATGAACAGACTGGATGGGACGGCCATCCATTGCAGGAAATGAATAGACTGAATGGGATTGTGCTCCATAGCTAAAAATGAACAGACTGGATGGGTCCATTGCAGGAAATGAACAGACTGGATGGGACTGTGCTCCATTGCTGGAAATGAACAGACTGGATGGGAATGTGCTCCATTGCAGGAAATGAACAGACTGGATGGGACTGTGGTCCATTGCTAGAAATGAACAGACTGGATGGGACTTCGGTCCATTGCAGGAAATGAACAGACTGGATGGGACTGTGCTCCATTGCAGGAAATGGACAGACTGGATGGGACTGTGCTCCATTGCTGGAAATGAACAGACTGGATGGGACTGCGGTCTATCGCAGGAAAAGAACAGACTGGATGGGACTGTGGTCCATTGCAGGAAATGAACAGACTGGATGGTACTGTGCTTCATTGCTGGAAATGAACAGACTGGATAGGAATGTGCTCCATTGCAGGGAATTGACAGGCTGAATGGGACTGTGCTCCATTGCTGGGAATAAACAGACTGGATGGGACTGCGTTCCACTGCAGGAAATGAAAAGACTGGATGGGACTGTGTTCCACTGCAGGAAATGAACAGACTGGATGGGACAGAGGTCCATTGCTAGAAATGACTGGATGGGACTGTGGTCCACTGCTGGAAATGAACAGACTGGAAGGGACTGTGCTTCATTGCTGGAAATTAACAGACTGGATGGGACTGCGGTCCATTGCAGGAAATGAACAGACTGGATGGGACTGTATTCCATTGCTGGAAAAGAACAGACTGGATGGGACTGTGTTCCACTGCAGGAAATGAACAGACTGGATGGGACAGTGGTCCATTGCTGGAAATGAACAGACTGGATGGGACAGTGGTCCATTGCTGGAAATGAACTGACTGGATGGAGCCATTGCTGGAAATGAACAGACTGGATGGGACAGTGGTCCATTGCTGGAAATGAACAGACTGGATGGGACTGTGCTCCATTGCTGGAAATGAACAGACTGGATGAGACGGCGTTCCATTGCAGGAAACGAACAGACTGTGTGGGACTGTGGTCCACTGCAGGAAATGAACAGACTGGATGGAACTGTGGTCCACTGCAGAAAATGAACAGATGAACAGACCGGATGGGACTGTGCTCCATTGCATCAAACTAACAGACTGTGTGGGACTATGGTCCACTGCAGGAAATGAACAGACTGTATGGGACTGTGGTCCACTGCAGAAAATGAACAGATGAACAGACTGGATGGGACTACAGTCCATTGCAGGAAATGAACAGCCTGGATGGGACGGTGCTCCATTGCAGGAAATGAACAGACTGGATGGGACTGTGGTCCATTGCTGGAAATGAACAGACTGGATGGGACTGTGCTCCATTGCAGGAAATGAACAGACCGGGTGGGACTGTGGTCCATTGCTGGAAATTAACAGACTGGACGGGACTGTGGTCCACTGCAGAAAATGAACAGACTAGATGGGACTGTGGTCCACTGAACAAAATGCACAGATAGACAGACTGGATGGGGCTGTGGTTCACTGCAGAAAATGAACATACTGGATGGAACTGTGGTCCATTGCAGGAAATGAACAGACTGGATGGGACTGTAGTCCACTGCAGACGATGAACAGACTGGATGGGACTGTGGCCCACTGCAGAAAATGAACAAATGAACAGACTGGATGGGACCGTGTTCCACTGCAAGAAATGAACAGACTGGATGGGACGGTGGTCAATTGAAGGAAATGAACAGACTGGATGGGATGGTGGTCCATTGCAGGAAATGAACAGACCACATGGGTTTGTGGTCCACTGCAGAAAATGAACAGACTGGATGGGACTGTGGTCCATTGCAGAAAATGAACAGACTGGATGGGACTGTGGTCCATTGCAGGAAATGAACAGACTGCGTGGGACTGTGGTCCATTGCAGGAAATGAACAGACTGGGGGTGACTGTGGTCCATTGCAGGAAATGAACAGACTGGATGGGACTGTGCTTCATTGCTGAAAATGAACAGACTGGATGGGACTGCGGTCCATTGCAGGAAATGAACAGACTGGATGTGACTGTATTCCATTGCTGGAAATGAACAGACTGGAAGGGACTGTGTTCCATTGCAGGAAATTAACAGACTGGATGGGACAGTGGTCCATTGCTGGATATGAACAGGCTGGATGGGACAGTGGTCCACTGCTGTAAATGAACAGACTGGATGGGACTGTGCTTCATTGCTGGAAATGAACAGACTGGATGGGACTGCGGTCCATTGCAGGAAATGAACAGACTGGATGGGACTGTATTCCATTGCTGGAAATGAACAGACTGGATGCGACTGTGTTCCACTGCAGGAAATGAACAGACTGGATGGGACAGTGGTCCATTGCTGGAAATGAACAGACTGGATGGGACAGTGGTCCATTGCTGGAAATAAACAGACTGGATGGAGCCATTGCTGGAAATGAACAGACTGGATGGGACAGGGGTCCATTGCTGGAAATGAACAGACTGGATGGTACAGTGGTCCATTGCTGGAAATGAACAGACTGGATGGGACAGTGGTCCATTGCTGGATATGAACAGGCTGAATGGGACAGTGGTCCACTGCTGGAAATGAACAGACTGGATGGGACTGTGCTTCATTGCTGGAAATGAACAGACTGGATGGGACTGCGGTCCATTGCAGGAAATGAACAGACTGGATGGGATGGTATTCCATTGCTGGAAATGAACAGTCTGGATGCGACTGTGTTCCACTGCAGGAAATGAACAGACTGGATGGGACAGTGGTCCATTGCTTGAAATGAACAGACTGGATGGGACAGTGGTCCATTGCTGGAAATGAACAGACTGGATGGAGCCATTGGTGGAAATGAACAGACTTGATGGGACAGTGGTCCATTGCTGGAAATGAACAGACTGGATGGGACTGTGCTCCATTGCTGGAAATGAACAGACTGGATGAGACGGTGCTCCATTGCAGGAAACGAACAGACTGTGTGGGACTGTGGTCCACTGCAGGAAATGAACAGACTGGATGGAACTGTGGTCCACTGCAGAAAATGAACAGATGAACAGACCGGATGGGACTGTGCTCCATTGCATGAAACTAACAGACTGTGTGGGACTATGGTCCACTGCAGGAAATGAACAGACTGGATGGGACTGTGATCCACTGCAGAATATGAACAGATGAACAGACTGGATGGGACTGTGCTCCATTGCAGGAAATGAACAGACTGGATGTGACGGTGCTCCATTGCAGGAAATGAACAGACTGGATGGGACTGTGGTCCATTGCTGGAAATGAACAGACTGGATGGGACTGTGCTCCATTGCTGGAAATGAACAGACTGGATGGGACGGTGCTCCATTGCAGGAAATGAACAGACTGCGTGGGACGGTGGTCCACTGCAGGAAATGAACAGACTGGATGGGACTGTGGTCCACTGCAGAAAATGAAAAGATGAAAAGACTGGATGGGACTGCGCTCCATTGTAGGAAATGAACACACTGGATGGGACGGTGCTCCATTGCAGGAAATGAACAGACTGGTTGGCACTACAGTCCATTGCAGGAAATGAACAGCCTGGATGGGACGGTGCTCCATTGCAGGAAATGAACAGACTGGATGGGACTGTGGTCCATTGCTGGAAATGAACAGACTGGATGGGACTGTGCTCCATTGCAGGAAATGAACAAACTGGATGGGACTGTGGTCCATTGCTGGAAATTAACAGACTGGACGGGACTGTGGTCCACTGCAGAAAATGAACAGACTGGATGGGACTGTGGTCCACCGAACAAAATGCACAGATAGACAGACTGGATGGGGCTGTGGTTCACTGCAGATAATGAATATACTGGATGGAACTGTGGTCCATTGCAGGAAATGAACAGACTGGATGGGACTGTAGTCCACTGCAGACAATGAACAGACTGGATGGGACTGTGGCCCACTGCAGAAAATGAACAAATGAACAGACTGGATGGGACTGTGTTCCCCTGCAAGAAATGAACAGACTGGATGGGACGGTGGTCAATTGCAGGAAATGAACAGACTGGGTGGGCCTGTGGTCCATTGACGGAAATGAACAGACTGGATGGGACAGTGATCCATTGAAGGAAATGAACAGACTGGATGGGACAGTGATCCATTGCAGGAAATGAACAGACCACATGGGTTTGTCGTCCACTGAACAAAATGAACAGACTGGATGGGACTGTGGTCCATTGCAGGAAATGAACAGACTGCGTGGGACTGTGGTCCATTGCAGGAAATGAACAGACTGGGGGGGACTGTGGTCCTTTGCAGGAAATGAACAGACTGAGTGGGACTGTGGTCCATTGAAGGAAATGAACAGACTGAATGGGATGGTGGTCCAGGGCAGAAAAAGAACAGATGCACAGACTGGATGGGACTGTGTTCCACTGCAGGAAATGAACAGACTGGATGGTAATGTGGTCCACTTCAGAAAATTAACAGACTGGATGGGACTGTGTTCTACTGCAGGAAATGACCAGACTGGATGGGACGGTGGTCATTGCAGGAAATGAACACACTGGATGGGACTGTGGTCCATTGCAGGAAATGAACAGACTGCGTGGGACTGTGGTCCATTGCAGGAAATGAACAGACTGGGTGGGACTGTGGTCCATTGCAGGAAATAAACAGACTGGGTGGGACTGTGGTCCATTGAAGGAAATGAACAGACTGAATGGGATGGTGGTCCACTGCAGAAAAAGAACAGATGAACAGACTGTGTGGGACTGTGGTCCACTGCAGAAAATGAACAGACTGGATGGGACTGTGGTCCACTGCAGAAAATGAACAGATGAACAGACTGGAAGGGACTGTGCTCCATTGCAGGAAATGAACAGACTGGATGGGACTGTGCTCCATTGCTGGAAATGAACAGACTGGATGGGACGGCGTTCCATTGCAGGAAACGAACAGACTGTGTGGGACTGTGGTCCACTGCAGGAAATGAACAGACTGGATGGAACTGTGGTCCACTGCAGAAAATGAACAGATGAACAGACCGGATGGGACTGTGCTCCATTGCATCAAACTAACAGACTGTGTGGGACTATGGTCCACTGCAAGAAATGAACAGACTGTATGGGACTGTGGTCCACTGCAGAAAATGAACAGATGAACAGACTGGATGGGAATGTGCTCCATTGCAGGAAATGAACAGACTGGATGCGATTTTGCTCCATTGCAGGAAATGAACAGACTGGATGGGACTGCGGTCCATTGCTGGAAATGAACAGACTGGATGGGCCTGTGCTTCATTGCTGGAAATGAACAGACTGGATGGGACGGTGCTCCATTGCAGGAAATGAACAGACTGCGTGGGGCGGTGGTCCACTGCTGGAAATGAACAGACTTGATGGGACTGTGGTCCACTGCAGAAAATGAACAGATGAAAAGACTGGATGAGACTGTGCTCCATTGCAGGAAATGAACACACTGGATGGGACGGTGCTCCATTGCAGGAAATGAACAGACTGGATGGGACTACAGTCCATTGCAGGAAATGAACAGCCTGGATGGGACGGTGCTCCATTGCAGGAAATGAACAGACTGGATGGGACTGTGGTCCATTGCTGGAAATGAACAGACTGGATGGGACTGTGCTCCATTGCAGGAAATGAACAGACCGGGTGGGACTGTGGTCCATTGCTGGAAATTAACAGACTGGACGGGACTGTGGTCCACTGCAGAAAATGAACAGACTAGATGGGACTGTGGTCCACTGAACAAAATGCACAGATAGACAGACTGGATGGGGCTGTGGTTCACTGCAGAAAATGAACATACTGGATGGAACTGTGGTCCATTGCAGGAAATGAACAGACTGGATGGGACTGTAGTCCACTGCAGACGATGAACAGACTGGATGGGACTGTGGCCCACTGCAGAAAATGAACAAATGAACAGACTGGATGGGACTGTGTTCCACTGCAAGAAATGAACAGACTGGATGGGACGGTGGTCAATTGAAGGAAATGAACAGACTGGATGGGATGGTGGTCCATTGCAGGAAATGAACAGACCACATGGATTTGTGGTCCACTGCAGAAAATGAACAGACTGGATGGGACTGTGGTCCATTGCAGAAAATGAACAGACTGCGTGGGACTGTGGTCCATTGCAGGAAATGAACAGACTGGGAGTGACTGTGGTCCATTGCAGGAAATGAACAGACTGGATGGGACTGTATTCCATTGCTGGAAATGAACAGACTGGAAGGGACTGTGTTCCATTGCAGGAAATTAACAGACTGGATGGGACAGTGGTCCATTGCTGGATATGAACAGACTGGATGGGACTGTGCTTCATTGCTGGAAATGAACAGACTGGATGGGACTGCCGTCCATTGCAGGAAATGAACAGACTGGATGGGACTGTATTCCATTGCTGGAAATGAACAGACTGGATGCGACTGTGTTCCACTGCAGGAAATGAACAGACTGGATGGGACAGTGGTCCATTGCTGGAAATGAACAGACTGGATGGGACAGTGGTCCATTGCTGGAAATAAACAGACTGGATGGAGCCATTGCTGGAAATGAACAGACTGGATGGGACAGGGGTCCATTGCTGGAAATGAACAGACTGGATGGGACAGTGGTCCATTGCTGGAAATGAACAGACTGGATGGGACAGTGGTCCATTGCTGGATATGAACAGGCTGAATGGGACAGTGGTCCACTGCTGGAAATGAACAGACTGGATGGGACTGTGCTTCATTGCTGGAAATGAACAGACTGGATGGGATGGTATTCCATTGCTGGAAATGAACAGTCTGGATGCGACTGTGTTCCACTGCAGGAAATGAACAGACTGGATGGGACAGTGGTCCATTGCTTGAAATGAACAGACTGGATGGGACAGTGGTCCATTGCTGGAAATGAACAGACTGGATGGAGCCATTGGTGGAAATGAACAGACTTGATGGGACAGTGGTCCATTGCTGGAAATGAACAGACTGGATGGGACTGTGCTCCATTGCTGGAAATGAACAGACTGGATGAGACGGTGCTCCATTGCAGGAAACGAACAGACTGTGTGGGGCTGTGGTCCACTGCAGGAAATGAACAGACTGGATGGAACTGTGGTCCACTGCAGAAAATGAACAGATGAACAGACCGGATGGGACTGTGCTCCATTGCATGAAACTAACAGACTGTGTGGGACTATGGTCCACTGCAGGAAATGAACAGACTGGATGGGACTGTGATCCACTGCAGAATATGAACAGATGAACAGACTCGATGGGACTGTGCTCCATTGCAGGAAATGAACAGACTGGATGGGACTGTGGTCCATTGCTGGAAATGAACAGACTGGATGGGACTGTGCTCCATTGCTGGAAATGAACAGACTGGATGGGACGGTGCTCCATTGCAGGAAATGAACAGACTGCGTGGGACGGTGGTCCACTGCAGGAAATGAACAGACTGGATGGGACTGTGGTCCACTGCAGAAAATGAACAGATGAAAAGACTGGATGGGACGGTGCTCCATTGCAGGAAATGAACAGACTGGATGGCACTACAGTCCATTGCAGGAAATGAACAGCCTGGATGGGACGGTGCTCCATTGCAGGAAATGAACAGACTGGATGGGACTGTGGTCCATTGCTGGAAATGAACAGACTGGATGGGACTGTGCTCCATTGCAGGAAATGAACAAACTGGATGGGACTGTGGTCCATTGCTGGAAATTAACAGACTGGACGGGACTGTGGTCCACTGCAGAAAATGAACAGACTGGATGGGACTGTGGTCCACCGAACAAAATGCACAGATAGACAGACTGGATGGGGCTGATGTTCACTGCAGATAATGAATATACTGGATGGAACTGTGGTCCAATGCAGGAAATGAACAGACTGGATGGGACTGTAGTCCACTGCAGACAATGAACAGACTGGATGGGACTGTGGCCCACTGCAGAAAATGAACAAATGAACAGACTGGATGGGACTGTGTTCCCCTGCAAGAAATGAACAGACTGGATGGGACGGTGGTCAATTGCAGGAAATGAACAGACTGGGTGGGCCTGTGGTCCATTGAAGGAAATGAACAGACTGGATGGGACAGTGATCCATTGAAGGAAATGAACAGACTGGATGGGACAGTGATCCATTGCAGGAAATGAACAGACCACATGGGTTTGTGGTCCACTGAACAAAATGAACAGACTGGATGGGACTGTGGTCCATTGCAGGAAATGAACAGACTGCGTGGGACTGTGGTCCATTGCAGGAAATGAACAGACTGGGGGGACTGTGGTCCTTTGCAGGAAATGAACAGACTGAGTGGGACTGTGGTCCATTGAAGGAAATGAACAGACTGAATGGGATGGTGGTCCAGGGCAGAAAAAGAACAGATGCACAGACTCTATGGGACTGTGTTCCACTGCAGGAAATGAACAGACTGGATGGTAATGTGGTCCACTTCAGAAAATTAACAGACTGGATGGGACTGTGTTCTACTGCAGGAAATGACCAGACTGGATGGGACGGTGGTCATTGCAGGAAATGAACACACTGGATGGGACTGTGGTCCATTGCAGGAAATGAACAGACTGCGTGGGACTGTGGTCCATTGCAGGAAATGAACAGACTGGGTGGGACTGTGGTCCATTGCAGGAAATAAACAGACTGGGTGGGACTGTGGTCCATTGAAGGAAATGAACAGACTGAATGGGATGGTGGTCCACTGCAGAAAAAGAACAGATGAACAGACTGTGTGGGACTGTGGTCCACTGCAGAAAATGAACAGACTGGATGGGACTGTGGTCCACTGCAGAAAATGAACAGATGAACAGACTGGAAGGGACTGTGCTCCATTGCAGGAAATGAACAGACTGGATGGGACTGTGGTCCATTGCTGGAAATTAACAGACTGGATGGGACGGTGCTCCATTGCAGGAAATGAACAGACTGGGTGGGACTGTCGTCCATTGAAGGACATGAACAGATTGAATGGGATGGTGGTCCACTGCAGAAAAATAACCGATGAACAGACTGTGTGGGACTGTGGTCCACTGCAGGAAATGAACAGACTGGATGGGACTGTGCTCCATTGCTGGAAATGAACAGACTGGATGGGACGGTGCTCCATTGCTGGAAATGAACAGACTGGATGGGACGGTGCTCCATTGCAGGAAATGAACAGACTGGATGGGACTGCGATCCATTGCAGGAAATGAACAGACTGGACGGGACTGTGGTCCACTGTAGAAAAGGAACAGACTGGATGGGACTGTGGTCCACCGAACAAAATGCACAGATAGACAGACTGGATGGGGCTGTGGTTCACTGCAGACAATGAACAGACTGGATGGGACTGTGGCCCACTGCAGGAAATGAACAGACTGCGTGGGACTGTGGTCCATTGCAGGAAATGAACAGACTGCGTGGGACTGTGGTCCATTGAAGGAAATGAACAGACTGGGTGGGACTGTGGTCCATTGCAGGAAATGAACAGCCTGGGTGGGACTGTTAAGGATGGGCTCCCCTTTTTAGGAACTAAATTGTATCTGCCCACGACGGCTATTCGGCAACAAGCAGTCAGGTGGTGCCATGACTCTCCCTTCGTGGGACATCCCGGAATAGCCAAGACTTACGAATTACTGACGCGTCATTTCTGGTGGCCCAGAATGAAACATGATGTTCAACAATTTCTACGAACATGTGAATGCTGCTTACGGAATAAGGCAGATCATCAAAGACCAGCTGGGCTGTTACGCCCTTTACCCACATCACCAGTACCTTGGCATACTATTTCTTTAGACTTTATTGTGGACCTACCAATGAGTCATGGTTTCACCACTGTGTTAGTGGTTGTAGACTCCTTGACTAAGCTAGCACACTTCATCCCTTGTAAAGGGGTTCCCACGGCCAAAGCTTTAGTTGATCTTTTTCTCCAGAACATAGTGCGCCTTCATGGTATTCCCCTTCATGTTGTATCCGATCGAGGGGCGCAATTTACATCACGCTTCTGGCAAGCCTTTTGCGCCAACGCGGGTATGCAGCTAAAATTGTCCACCAGTTATCATCCAGAAACGGATGGGCAGACTGAGAGGGTGAACCAAACCCTGGAGCAGTACATCCGTTGTATGACATATGATAATGAATCGTCTTGGGCAGATGTCATCTGGCTAGCAAAGTTAGCATACAACAACTCGGTGCATGCATCCACCAAAGTAACTCCTTTCTATGGTACTTACGGCTTTCATCCACGTTTCCAACCGGTGCCTCAAGTGAGCTTTGCAGAAGTTCCGGCTGTTACCCTGCTTAAAAAACACCTTGAAGGCGTGTGGCGCAATATTATAACTAACCTAAACACTGCCAAATCAAACTACAAGAGATATGCTGATACTAACAGGGGACAAGCTCCAGCATACAAGGTCGGGGATATGGTGTGGCTGAACACGCAAAATCTTCACTTGATAGGCCCACGTAAGTTCCAGCCCAGGTTTGTGGGTCCATTCCCTGTGGAAAAGGTTTTAAATCCCGTAGCAGTTCGCCTCACTTTGCCAACACAAATGAAAATTCACCCTGTGTTCCATGTGACATTGTTAAAACCCGCCCCAGCGTCCATTTGCCCCAAGAAACCTCCACCTGTCACTGTTAACAGGGTTCCTGAGTTCGAGGTAAAAGCAATTTTGGAGTCACGTTTTCGTTTGGGGCAATTGTATTACCTGATAGATTGGCTGGGTTACGGGCCCGAAGAGCGATCTTGGGAGCCGGCGTCGAATGTTCATGCACCCCAGCTGATACGTGTTTTTCATAAGAACAACCCCTCTAAAGCAGGCCCTGTTGGGAGGGGGAGTACTGTCAGGATTCCGACTGTGCCTAATACAGGTTTGGGGCATTTGGTACACACCACGCACAAAGGGCAACATCCTGGACTAGGGAAAGACAGGC
The DNA here is from genome assembly GCF_040938575.1 of Ambystoma mexicanum. Classification (NCBI taxonomy): domain Eukaryota; kingdom Metazoa; phylum Chordata; class Amphibia; order Caudata; family Ambystomatidae; genus Ambystoma; species Ambystoma mexicanum. The sequence goes on from NC_090940.1 coordinate 8,857,543, forward strand.
AGTGGTCCAAGCATCTGTATTTTAGGACTTTGTTGTGCCCTATTTGTAGAATGCAGGCCTGGAGGCAGCAGAATGCAGCATTCGGCATCAGGACCAAGAAAGACTTCAATTCCCAGCATGCTCGCGCCTTCGCGAGCAAAAGAACTACTTCGGGACAACGCCTGAGGACCAGCGCATGCTCGCGACACACGCAAGGATCCCTGCTTGGGCTAAAAGAGATGGACCTGAGAAGACGTGCAGATAGAGGGCTCCTGCAGGCAGCGACCCGCGGGGCCAAACCCCGCCTGTGAACACTGCAGGCCCCGCGCACCATGACAGATACGTGCATTTCTTTTATGGCCAAACTAATGCGAAGAAGCGACCGCTAACGGAACGCTTGCAGAGAATAACAGATACTTTCAGCGTGTGTCTGGAACACGCAGGTTGGGATTCGACGTTGTGTGCACACGTCGGTCGTGGGGGGAAGCCTAGCACTGGAAGGGATTCCAAAGTCCGTCTTGGCGGAACACTCAACCGGTGCCAATTAGTTTGTGTGAAGTAACACGGCCTGACTAACCCAACTCGGAACGAATGAATGTGTGATTGTGCCGTGTGAGGAAACACAGTTGTTGACATTACACTCACACCTGTTTTTGGTTTTCTTGTAGCGGCGCTCCGCTGTAGTGTACAGCAAGAACTTGTATCGCGCCGTAGTGTTACGGCAAGAACTGGGGCAAGGTTGCATACCTCTCAGCTGCATCACACGAAGCTAAGTGTCATTTGAGTTATTCCATTACAGTGCTTGGTAATACTTGTTCCAGGGGTGTCTGTGTGAACAGCTCAAGAAGCGTGATAGGAACGCTTCTACAAAAGTAATGTACTATGTGCATCAATCATCATTGTGTATAGCGTGAGACCCAACAGGTCTCTGAGGTTCTTGCTGAGTGTAAGAGTGAGTGTAAGGGCTGAGTGCCATCGATCTCAGGAACCCCACAAGGGGACAGCAAGGCGGACCTTTCCTAATAACCCCCTTTACCTACTATTCCCTTACCCCTTCTTCCCGGTTACCCTAACTGCCCCCTACCTATCCAATCCAGCGGACCCTAACCCTCTTTCCCCGGCGGGTTACGGAAGCCTGAGTTTATTACCAAGCCAGGCACCAAGACCCAACGGGGAGGCAGGTGTACGTGCTACCTCCGCGCAAGGTTGAGTGTCTGACACAGAGTCTGGGAAAAGATTATTTGTGGACAAATTTGTACGTGGATTGCTGCCTGACATTCAGTCACAAATAATGTCTTCTGAGAGCGCTTGGCATGCGAAATCCCAATCAGAAGTACTGCACATGGCTCAGTACTACGAGAACCGTGTCAATAATGAAAAAGATAGAGTCGAGAAGAGAAAAGGTGATTTGAAGACTAAAGTATTGTTACAGCAAATTGTTAGAGGCCCCAGAGGGGGTAGTTCGCAGATTAGAGGTCAGTATGTTCCACAAGGGAATGTGCCCTTGGGTCCTGTGAATATTAACCAGTGTGCCTATTGTCGCCAGGAGGGTCATTGGCGTGCACAATGCCCCGTCCTTCGACAGAGGTCAAATAACACATTTGGAAATATGGGTAGACGATCCAGAGGTCGCCCGGGTGTAGGGGGCCCTGGTAGAGGCCAGTTTTCGCAGAATCCCCAACAACCTTTTTCACAGGATAATCAGATTTCGAGTGTGGATACTAGAAACATATTTGATCATCCTTCTGCTGCATATCTATCTGAAAAGCTTCCTTTTGATGATATTTTGTTTCGTTAGGATTGCCCAAAGCAGGGTTTGGAACCTACACCTATTCCCGTTAATCAGAAAGGTCCCTACGTTGAAATGGTAGTGGGAAATAGGAAACATCAATTTTTGATAGACACTGGAGCACAGAAGTGCTCCATTGATCATTCTCGGGTTCCAAACATTCCACTGTCAGGGCAAACCAATGTTTCTGTAGGGTTTTCTGGCACACCAGTTGTTTGTCCGGTTTCTTCACCAGTACCTATTTCTTTGGGTCCCTTTACAGACTACTGTCCATTTCTCTTGACTTCGAATTGTGGAGAGAATTTGCTGGGGTTGAATCTGTTGAAGGAATTAAATGCGGTAATTCATTGTTCTTCTGATGGAGTGCGTTTGACGATTTCACCACAGCAATGTTCTGTTTCGCAATTCTTGACTAGACCTTTGCCGCCAGAATTCAGTAATGTACCAGAGTGTTTGTGGGCAGTTGATGACAATGATGTCGGTGTTTTGCAGATTGAGCCTGTTAAAATAGTTTTGAAACATGGAATTAAGCTGCCCCGTATTCCACAGTATAAGATCTCAGTTGAAGGCGAGCGAGCGAGCTTTGAAGAGCATTGTTTCCGATTTTGTGCATCGTGGGGTGATTGAGGAGATTGCAGGAAGTTTGTGCAATAGTCCAATTTTACTCGTGTACAAAAAAGGTGATAATGCAATTCCATTTCGTTTTATAATTGATTTACGTGCCATTAATAAAGTCGCCGCTCCGCAATTTACAATTGTGCCTGAAGTGACTACAATATTAACCATGATTCCAGCTACGGCTACTCACTTCAGTGTTGTGGACCTAAAGAATGCTTTCTTCAGTATTCCTATACATAAGGATAGTAGATACTTGTTTGTGTTCACCTTAGGGGGACGCTCATTCACATTTACTCGTGCACCTCAAGGTTATACTGAGAGTCCTAGTATTTATAGTAGGGCTTTGAAAGAGCAGCTTGATACCCTTGGATTGCTCCCTACTTGTAAGTTGCTTCAATATGTTGATGATTTGCTTTTAGCCGCTGACTCTGAGAGCTCTTGTAAAGAGGGCACTGTGTTGTTGCTCATCCATCTAGCTAAGCATGGTCACAAAGCTTCGCTTAAAAAGTTTCAATATTGTTGCCAGGAGGTCGCCTATTTAGGCTATCTCCTGTCAAAGGAGGGAAGAAGATTGACACCTGAAAGAATAAAACACATTTCTGGCATGTTTGTCCCAAATACACAAAAGGAAGTTAGAGCCTTGATAGGTATGGCTTCTTACTGTAGGTTATGGATCCCAAACTTCTCACTAGTGATAAAACCGATGTTGGCCTTGACGAAGAAGGGTATTTCTTCGCCATTGCCATGGAATACGGAGCATCAACATTCATTCGAGTTGCTCAAGACTGCATTATGTTCAGCGCCAGTTTTGGGCACACCGAACTATGAGAAGGCCTTTGTGTTGTTTGTGCATGAATGTGATGGATGTGCTTTGGCTGTATTAACTCAGGAACATGGAGGGAAGAATAGGCCATGCGGTTACTACTCTTCCGCCCTTGATCCTGTTGCATGCGCTTTGCCAAGATGTTTGCGCGCTGTCGCTGCTGCTGCTGCATCTGTAAAACAGAGTGAGGGAATGGTCCTAGGCCATGATTTAACCCTGATGGTGCCTCACTCTGTAGATATTCTATTGAACAAAACCCAAACGCAACACCTCACTTCCGCACGACTGACAAGATATGAATTAATCTTGTTTGCTCCCCACATTCAAATTAGGAGGTGCTGCGTTCTTAATCCGGCTGAACTCCTACCTTTCCCGCAAAATACTGTTTTCGGTGACGAAGAGTCACATGACTGCCTGTATACTACTGAACAAGATACAAAAGGCAGAGTTGATTTGAGGTACACTCCTTTGGATAACCCACAAGGGGAGCTGTTTTGTGATGGCTCCTGCTTCAAACTACTGGATGGTACATCCACAGCTGCTTATGCAGTCACTACATTGAGTACGGTTGTGGAGACCAAGAGAATTACGCATAACTCTGCGCAGGCCGCAGAGATTATAGCATTGACTCGAGCTTGTGAGCTTTCCGAAGGGCTAACAGTAAACATATATACTGATAGCCAGTATGCCTTTGGGGTGGCTCACAACTTTGGGAGACTTTGGTCAGAGAGAGGGTTTTTAACTTCGCATGGCACCAAGATCCAACATGGCTCCCTGATAGTACAATTGCTTTCAGCGCTTGCGCTCCCTAGTCAGTTAGCAATCATTAAGTGCGCAGCACATCGCAAGATTATAGATGATGTAGGGAAAGGGAATGCTTTCGCTGATCAAATAGCTAGACAAACTGCCTCTGATCTCTTCACGGAGATGTATGTTTCAAGGGAGACTGTAGATGCCTATGCAATGGATGAGGGTGTTGGGTCTGTACGGGATATCCAAGCCGATGCCACATTAGAAGAATCCAAGAGGTGGGCTGAGGGCTTGGGGAAACTCGATGATGATGGGTGTTGGGTGGACATGGTTGAAGGGAAATGGTTGCTTCCTAATGTCTATATAGTAATGATGGTTACCATGGCACACGGTCCCACACATGTGTGCGCTCAACAGATCACGAGAATGTTAGAGAAAGTCTGGGTAAATGATAAGATTTCAAAAATTGCCCAGCATTATGTCCAAAATTGCATGATTTGCCTACAACACAATGTGGGAAAGGGGACAGCAACTCCAAGAGGTAGCTTTGGGCCTCCTTCTGTCCCGTTTGAAGTGATTCACTTTGACTTTATTGAAATGGAGCGATGTAACAATCTAAAATATGTCCTTGTGGTCATTTGCGCCTTTAGTAAGTGGGTCGAGGCTTTCCCTGTTAAAGACGCTACAGCCATGACCACTGCAAAGACCATGTTAAAGGAATTCTTCCCACGGTTCGGTTTGCCAAGAGTTATCTGGTCGGGTAATGGTCCGCATTTTATCGCTGCTGTAATTCTACAGATATGTACGGCATTGCAAATTGACAAATGATTCCATTTGGCCAGACATGCTCAGAGCGCCGGATTAGTGGAAAGACACAATGGTATCATAAAAAACAAGCTCGCTAAGACGTGTGCCGGCACCAAACTAAAATGGCCGGACGCCTTACCGATCGTGTTACTTTCAATGCGGACAACCCCTCAAACTAAGACTGGGCTCTCTCCCTTTGAGGTGGTAATGGGGAGACCTGCTAATATTTGGGGTTTGCCTAAAAGCTGCGCATTGCGCGATGTAGAAAATGTACTTCTCTCCGACTATTGTAACCAATTGACTAAAACCTGTTTTCAATTTATCACCAGGTGCAAGAGGCATTGCCGGTGAGGTATGAGGGCCCCGGTCACCGTCTACCACCAGGGGATTGGGTCTTCGTTAAATCCTTCGATAGAGTGTCTTGCCTCGCACCACGTTGGAGGGGCCCCTACCAGGTGCTCCTGGTCACTCAGACTGCGGTGCGGGTAGGAGGACGTCGCCACTGGATCCACGGCAGCCACACCAAATGGATCCCACACCCAGTGCCATACGATACAGAAGACGCAGAACCCCTTTCTGACATTGAAACCAACGTACCCGAAATGGCAGACGGTGGAAAGAGAGTATCGGAGGCCGTTCCGGAAGTTGTAAGGCCCGACAAAATGGCCAACTTGCCTCCTTGCTCTCCCACTGCATTGTTTGTGGATCATCCATCTTCTGATCCAACTTCCGTTCACTCGTCACCTCCTGTGGGAGGTGACGACATCCTGTCTGCTGATTCTTTTGCACCGGAAACTGTGAAGTATAATCTCAGCCCAAGGAGATAGGTTTGCAATACGGCTCTTGCTGTACAATTGAAAGAATTTGAGGGCTTGCCTTTTTTTGGCCCAATTGCATAAAGGGTTCTGCTGGCTAAGGGTTGTGGGAAAAGACATTGAGAAGACGCGCGACCGGAGTCGCCAGCAAACAAACAATTGGTGTTTCTCGATTGAAGACGACAATGCCCGCATCCGCAACCGTTCGTACTCAACTTTTGGACAATAATGTGACTAGGAGAGACAATGAGCAGATATGTATGGGGGCCCTGAAAACGTTTTGTTGTCTACTGGTGATAATCACGGGACTTTTAGTAACTGTTGGTTGTGGGTTTTGGTATTTGGAGAGAATGTACCCTTTGAATGATTTCCTACCTGTTGAAAATATAACTGTTGTTCCCACTCCTTCTGTGTAACTACATACCTTATCACCTAGAGATCTTTTGCATAGACGGAATTATCAAAATAACACTCTACTTCTAATTATGAATGCTACCCATGCAATCTTTAACAGAACCAATTGTTGGATCTGCTCGCATTTACCGCAACATGGGGATAAGGGGCTAGGTTGGTATATTCACCCTTTACCTTTGACAACTGCTTGTTATGCTTCACTTAGAGCACTGTTCTTTGGCCGATGGAACGATAGCATTTTTGATGGCACTAATTTGAATAGTTTTGAGAAACGTGTTCTGACTCCCCTGGGATGCTCGCTTTTCGCAAATAGGAGTAAGCTCAATATTGCTTCTGTTAGGCCTTCTGATAGACTGTCTCGTCCTTTCCAATCTTTGATTTCCTTCAAAATGGCTCCGATAGGCAATAAGGATGCCGTGCCTCCTTCTTATACTGTTAACCATAGCCCCGATTCAGTTTCTTTCTGCATACAGAGGAATGGCATCCGGTCAATGGGAGATTTTAAAGGTTGTGCCAACGTTGCAAATTTGACTGGGGAAGACAGACCTTTGTATGTAGGCGAACCTATCTATTTTGTTTGCGGTAATGTAGCATTTCCATGGTTGCCTAGGGATTGGCAGGGAGCATGTTATCTAGGAATCCTGTTACCTGGGGTGTTTATAGCAAGTACTGTAGAGGTTTCGAAGGCTCGTCCACGGTGGGACGAGAATGGCGACACTCCAGCACAGGTTTTAGGAGATGTAGCGAAATCATTCCTTCCATTCTTTGGGCAGATAGCGAATTCCGAGTATATCAGGAAACTAGCGAGAGTACTGGAGAGAACCATCAACCGGACCACAGATATACTCTATAATATGACTTTAGAGCAGAAAGCGATCAGATTGGTAGCGCTTCAGAACCGGATGGCATTAGATGTCATTCTGGCTTAACGTGGTGGAGTATGTAAACTAGTGGGGTCCGCTTGCTGTGTTTTCGCACCGGATTCCTCCCCAACTATTTTTAAGGCAATACAGAATCTGCACATTCTTAGTTCAGAAGTGCATGTTCCCGAGGGAAATTGGGATCTTAGCGGTTGGTTCTGGGACTTCTTGCGGTCTTGGGGTTGGAAAGTGCTTTCAGTCTTGCTGATTATTTTGGGAATTCTGCTATTTCTTTGTTGTTGTATCCAATGTCTACCAAGTATATGTTCAATGCTAGGGGAATGTTGCGCTCAGGCGATAGTTACAATAGGACATAAAGTGTATGCCCCGGATAAAACCTCTAAGGAGTATGTACTGAAAGAGATCTTAGTAAAAGATCTAATGGCGATAGATATTTCTGACAGCTATTCAGGGTGTATGGACGATGACACATGGAGTTATTTGCAGGGAGATCAGAAGTAGTTTAGCACTTGGCATAGGCCAAAAGGAGGGTTTGTCAAACTAGAAATGATATTGTGCCTCCTATTGCTATGACTATATGTATATTGGCCTACGCCAAGCTGCTAACAAGCTGCTTATAAACTACATGTGAATAAACTCGCATTGCAAGGTCCTGACCTTAGAAACCATGTAAACTGTCATTTTGGGTCAAGCCGCCATTTTAGGTTTTCTTGCTCTATAAAGTCACCATGTGAGCTAAAATGGTAGCCTATGTTATTCAGAACAGAACTCGATTGTCATGACCTCTGTACAGCTAATGTATAACTTGCCTGCAGGCCACTTGTTAGGGTCATGAGCTGAGACCTTGTCCTTCTGCTGACCTGTGTGCAATGGATTACCTGTATCACCGAAACTGATCTATAATTGAATGAGAACAACTGCTTAACTATATTGTATAAATTAAGTCCCGCATTGTAATGTTAGGCCTAGAGCATACATTATTACCATTTCTTCTTGTTAATGTATAAACCTAAGATGAACTAGATTTGACCTGGCAAGAGACCCTAGAGCAGTAACTTATTTATGGAATGGTTAACCCAAAGGAGGGCTGAACATCAGGCTTGAAATGTATAAAAGCCTGACTGTTTCAATGAATATTTGCACTCACTGAGCACACCGAACCACGCTGGAGTTCGCTGTGTTGTACTGTTGGTCGATAGCTATCTGAATTTTGTTCTGTTCTTTTGTAACTGTATTCAGTATAAAATAAAGTACTTTGCATGTTCCTTTGTAACCTGTGTTTGGTGTGTTTCCTTTTTGGTTACCCTGCCTCATATTATTTCCTTGTTTTCACAATGTAAGGCAAGTGCGAGAAAATACTGTGGAGCACATGCAAATCAGAGGGTACGACCCCCGCTAACAAAACAAGAGCGAGATAAAAGGAGACAACAACAACTATGTCTGTACTGCGGGAAGTCAGGACATTTTCTGAAGGACTACACTTATGGCAGTGCCTGGAAAATGCCTTTGCCATCTGTATTCAAAAGCCCTAACTGTTGGCTTTGCCAATGGGTGTTTGTTTCAGTTTATCTCCCTAAGTGAAAGTATATATGCCCTGATGTGGCAGCTTTGTTTGCAACACATAGGGACTAAAACTGCACCTTACTGAGTTGATTCAACAAGAACCTACCTGAACATACAAAGGCTAGGATGGCAAGTATGGACCGACTTCAGGTCTTCTTCTCAGGCATACTTACCAGTGGGGTTCTGACCTAAATAGTATGCATATTTATCTGTGTGGAAGCCTAGCCTGCCTTCCAACGATCTTCCTCGGAGGTTTCCAGTGAAACCTCCGAGGAAGATCGTTGGAGCCACGGAAAAAGATGAAGAGAAGGAGTGTCAGTCTGGAAACTACCCAGCTCGGCGAACGTAGAGGTCAGTTTGTCGAGTGAGGAAAAGGAGCCACCAACCTCACACTTTGCAATTCCGGTGATCTTAATTAATAGCCAACGGTCGTCAAGAATGCATGCCATTGAAGCATACATCGACCGCAGAGCAGTTGGAAATTATATAGATCAGGACCTGGCTGCAGAGATGGGGCTTCCCCTGTGTTTCAAGCCGACTACAGACAAGGCAACAACTGTGGATGGGACAGAAATCGCTTCCGGACCCGTAACCCAGCGCACAGCCGAGATAACCTTGCTCTGTCAGGACGGACATCGGGAACTTATTTCGTTCGATCTCATCAAGGCACCTCAATTCCGGCTCATACTACGAATGCCATGGTTAGTTGCTCACAACCCTTTGATTGACTGGTGGGCAAGAAAATTAACCTTTCCCAGCGACTGATCTCCAGCCTGTTATTACCAAGAACAGAAACCTGCTTTCAGTATTTCTACGACTCCTGAAGTGGCAACTTTGGGAGTGACTAGTACCTTGCCTGAGGAATACCACGATTTCCAGGATGTGTTCCAAAAGGACTAAGCAAACACGCTGCCACCGCACAGGCCCTATGACTGCCAGATCGACCTTGTTCCCGGAGCTCAAGTTCCTTGCGGCAGAATCTATGCTCTCATGGAACCCGAAAACCTTCATCTGAAGGCTTATTTAGACCAGTACCTCGCAAATTGGTTCATTCGCCCATCCAAGTCCCCTGCAGATTGTCCTTTGTTCTTCGTACCGAAAAAGAAGGGGACTTAAGAACCTGTGTTGACTACCGCGCATTAAACCAGATCACTGTAAAGAATCGTTACCCCTTGCCGCTCATCCCAGAAATGCTGGACCAGGTCAAAGATGCCCAAATTTATACCAAACTCGACCTTCGAGGAGCATACCACCTGGTGCGGGTCAGAAGTGGGGACAAATGGAAAACTACTTTCCGCACCAAGTATGGTTTGTCCGAATATCATGTCATGCCCTTTGGGTTATGCAACGCTCCTGCAGCATTTCAGTATTTTATGAATGACGTTCTGAGAGAGTTAATTGATGTCTGCGCCCTAGTGTACATAGATGATATTTTAGTGTACTCAACTTCAAAACAGGATCATATCAAGCACGTCCGTTCAGTCCTCTCCAAGCTCCGGGAACATCGTTTATATGCAAAGCTGAAGAAGTGCGTTTTTCACGTCACCGAAGTTGAGTTTCTGGGTTTTATTCTTACTCCAGGAGGCATCAGAATGGACCTGTATAAAGTGGACGCCGTTTTGAAATGGCCATCACCAACATCAGTAAAAGGGGCAGAGAGCATGCTGGGCTTTGCAAACTTCTATCGCCGGTTCATACCAGACTTCTCACAGGTTGTACACCCGATCACCATATTGCTAAGAATAAATAACAAGAAATGTGCCTGGACCGAAGAAGCAGAGAAGGCTTTTCAGGGACTCAAGAAAAGGTTCACCTCCGCGCCAATCCTGCGACACCCTCGCCCCGATCTTCCTTATATTATGGAAACAGACACTTCCAGCATAGCAATGGGAGCTGTCCTCTCGCAAAGAGATCCAGTTACAGGCCAGCTACATCCAGTGGCCTTTTGGTCAAAGAAATTTTCTCCCCCGATGATGAATTATGCCATCACAGACAAAGAACTCTTGGCTATCAAATTGCCCTTTAAGGCTTGGCGGCACTACCTTCTGGGGGCCAGACACACCATTACAGTTATCACAGACCACCAAAACCTGCAATACCTTAAGACAGCTAAAGCCCAGTCTTCACGGCAATTGCGGTGGGCCGTTTTCTTCACCGAATACGACTATGTCATCACTTTTCGACCAGGGGTCAAGAATGGAAAAGCTGACGCACTCTCTCATACAGGCACTGATGACTTGGTATATACGCCCCCAGATCCAGTCCCCATCATACCGGAAGACAAGCTCTTGGGCCTCACTATGGCCCTAACCCAAGTTGAACTGAGAGATAAGATTCAGCGAACCATGAACCCAGATGCGTACCTCGCATGGCAAGCGCGAGGAGAACAATATTTCGTTAAAGATCACTTACCCTTTTTTAGGGATCGATTGTATGTACCCACCAAAGATTTACAACAACAAATTGTTGCTACTTATCATGATTCCCTGATCGAAGGGCACCCAGGATTCACCAAGACTCGAGCCAAGGTAAATCAGAACTTCTGGTGGCCAGCCTGGCGTAAAGATGTCATCCAATATGTTAATTCCTGCGGAGTCTGCGCAAAACAAGTCACAAAAACAAAAACCATCCGGTCTTCTACAACCTTTAGACATCCCTCCCACTCCCTGGCACACTCTTTCCCTTGACTTCATCACTAACCTACCTCCCAGTCATGGGTTTAACACCATCCTGGTAGTCGTGGACTTATTCTCAAAGATGGCACACTTTTTTCTGCTCAAAGGCCTCCCTACGCACCCACTCTAGCCAAAGTGTTCCAGAATGGTATTGTAAAACTACATGGCTTCCCATCAGTCCTGATCTCCGATCGAGGGAGCCAGTTTATCTCCAACATCTGGAAAAAATGTTGTGCAATGGCACAAATTGACGTCAGGCTATTCACTAGCCATCACCCCCAAACAGACGGCCAAACCGAGAGGACCAACCAGACCCTCGAACAATACCTACGGTGCATGTTACACCAGGAACTAAGAGACTGGAAAGATTTGTTATGGCTAGCCGAGTACGCATATATCAACTCCTTGCACTCCAGTACCGGACAAACACCCTTTTATACCCTTTATGGTAGACATCCACGTACCTCAAAACTAGATGTCCTAACAGATTTGGAAATGCCAGCAGTAAAAACTCTTCACACCAATATTACCCAGGCTTTCAAAAAGGCCAAAGAACATCTTATTTTCACCAAAGAAAAGCAAAAGCAATTTGCTGACCAACACCGGAAAAATTCCCCAAACTATCAGGTAGGAGCCAAGGTTTGGCTGGCTGCCAAGTTTGTGCCCATTAAGGGAACCCAGACTTTTCAACCCAGGTACTTAGGACCTTACATCATCAAGGCAATTATCAATCCAGTAGCCGTCAAACTAGATTTACCACCTAACCTACAGATTCACCTGGTGTTTCATGTGTCCCTATTAAAATCAATGCAGCCTGGTACACGGATTGGGACACCACCAAAACACATACTTATTGATGGAGAACCAGAATTCGAAGTCAGAGGCATCTTGGATTCCAAGTACTCAAGGGGAAAGCTGTACTATCTAGTTGATTGGAAAGGATTTGGGCCCCAAGATAGGTCCTGGGAACTCTGTGGAAACATTCATGCACAGCGTCTGATCAAAAAATACCATAGAAATTTCCCAACTAAACCTGGGCCGGACAGAAGGAACATCTTGAGAGGGGCCTTATGGGGGAGTGCTGTCACAACCCCTGCCCTAGGCCTGGATTGCCAAGCCAGGTGGGCTACTTCTAGTACCCCCATCAGGCCCTCAAGGGCCTCGACATTTGCCCCAGACTCTCTTGGAGTCAGTCCTGGCGCCTTTGGCCCCAGGCTCATGTGCTTAAGCAGTAATCTGGGCCCATAAGGGCATTGCGCAAAAACATGGATGCTTCCACATGGCTCAGTTCTTGAACTGAACTATGCGGTCTAGCATTTTGGGTGTGGCAGGCCCAGAGACACCTGGGATGCCTGCAGGCTATATAAGCCACGCCCGGACTCCAGTACATGCTTCGCGTTACTTTGCAATCCAGCAATGTGACGCTCATCGTGTTCAGCTGCATCTGTGAACCTCGGAAGAACAGCATCTGAAAAACAAAAGGGCATCGTGAAAAGCAGCAGCTTACCTGTGATTCCACCGCAAGCTGCCCTCCACTCCTGGAACTATCGTCCAAGGTACACCGAGCTGCCCGGATCGTCGAATCTACAAAAAGAGAGAAAAGGACATTAGACATTTTGCAATTGTGCCGGCAGCTTACCTCACGAGTCGCCCATCGACTAGCATCGCCTTGGGACTTCATGCTCCAGGTGAGCACCGCAACCTATGAACGAAAGACAACAGGTTAGCAAAGGCAAGGCATCATAGCGCTGAGCATAGAGCCTACTTACCGCATCAAGATGCTCTCAAGACACCATCAACTGTCGGCGAGTCCCAATTCAGCCAACGTTCCAGGGCAAACTTCCGCGCATCTAAGGAGAGAGAAAGACATTATTTAAATCCAAGACAGGCATACAGTATAACAGTAATAAGATCTACCTGAAAGACTCTAAAGGGCTTGCATCAGTGAAGTAACTAGATTGCACTCGCCCACAAAGGACAACGCGCCCCTGCCAAGAAGGCAGGACGGAGAGCACACCAAAACCTATAACAAGGTGAGGAAAGGTCCAGGGAGGGGCTGCGGGCATACGGGGTTTTGGGAGGCTCTTACCCCAGTTGCCCAGTCTTGAACATTGCCCACCTGTTTTCCAGGCAGAACGTCTCCGCTGATTATACCTGGGAGCGGCTGAGAAGGGCACCACAGTCCCCACAGCATGGTGGCGTCCCCGTGGATACCAGGTGAGCGTAACATATACTGCCCTTAACAAGAGTCTGAGAGATGAATCACAATTATTCATGCCCTAAGAAATACGTTTTTTACATTTTTGCAACATACTCCTATAATTGAGATATAAAAATAACAGCACAGAGCCAAAGAGAAGCAGAAAAAATAGTGTGGCAATATCACCCCCTGTCACCTTCCATCAGCTCCCCCTGACTACCACTCCCATTTACAGTCACTCCCACCTACCCCACCCTTCCCCCACCATGTCATCTTGGCCTGGCTGGGGAGAATCGAGGATGATGCCACCTCCTCCTATGTGGGGGCTGAGCAACGAGGACGCCAGTCCTTATTCCATGTAACATAGTGTGCGCTCAATAATACATCTCTGAATACCGTGGCTACTGCCACGTAGGAGGTGTTTGTGGTCCAGCCGTTGTGTTGTGAAAGACAGCCCCCTCCTCCTAGATAAATATTAAAGCAAGGAATAGGATATTTAGTTTCTTACAAATTACATTTTGAAGCACAACATTGTATTTTTGTTGCAATTTTGCAGCTAATTTTAATTGAGTTGAGGGTGTGTGGGAGTGCTAGCATGCAGATGAGAGTGGGATCAGGAGGTAGACAGAGGAGGTTGAAGGTTTTCTGGCCTCTGGCATCACTCCCAGTTGGATGTGGCAGGCAGGAGGGGCCACCGCTCCCCTGTAACTCCTATACATCATTGTCTGGTACATACTGTTTCCATACTGTTTATAATATGCAATTGTCCATGATGACTTCTTATTTGACATGTTTACTTTGCTATTTTGAATGTCACAATTTTGATCAATAAATGTGGCCTTATATTTTCCAAAGAAATATGTGTGTTATGTCTCCTTGGCTGACCTTGTCGCCTGCGCTGCCCATCTATTAAGCCAGACTGCAGACTGGACCACTTCTAGGAGTTCCTAATTTTGGCAGGAAACACACAGTTAGATTAAATTATTTTCCCAGGATCACACACTTTGTTTAAGTGGTAAAGCCAGAATGTCAGCATAGCCTGAAATGTAGGTACTTGACCACACATCTTCCCAGCTAAAGTTGGTTATTACAAATATGTATTGAAGTTTGGTTTTAAATACCTAAAATATTACAATTCTGGGTCTTTGCACACAAGTCACTTTTTGTACAGATTTTGAAATGGTATTTATACCCTGCTTACCATAGCCGTTACTCTGTAAATAAAAGAAACCTTAAGTCATAAGGATGATTTATGGGAAAACATTTTTTTAGTTATGAATTTCATACTTTTATACCAATGATTGTAAGCCATGAAAATAAAAATGTTGTTTAATTTGTAAGGTCCTGTATTCGATTTTTCTCTTTACTTTTCTTTTTCCATTTATTTAGTTTCTTTTTCTTTTTCTTAAAAATCTAAGGCGTCACTGGAAGGACCAGTGCAGCCCTGACTGACTTTGAGGGGAGAAAGGCAGAGCAAGGGGTCCCCCTCGACTGTTAAATCCGCCTCTGGTTGCACTCTGCAGGAAATATCTCAATACCCTTTTTTTACATTTAACAGATGTGCACCGTTAATACGTTGCCAGAAACATATTAAGAAATGCTCTTTCCTTGTGTTATTTTCAAGGTTTCATGATCAATCTTCTGAGAGCCAATTGTTTATTGGAGAAGTGGGAACAATCCTCCAGTCCCACACCTCCTCCCCCTCTGTCACTGGTTGGATCCCACAGTAAGTAACTTCAATTTCTGGCAGTGCCTAAACACTTAGCAGTTATATCATACTTTTCAGACAAGACCCACAATACACATGTATTCAGTTTGAATACAGACATTGTTAATTGTTACTCCAATAGTATGATGTTATTAAGGCAGTACTCGTCTTCCCATTTCGTGAAAAGCTCTGGCCAGGCAGGCTAGGCTTCCACACAGATAAATATGCATACTATTTAGGTCAGAACCCCACTGGTAAGTATGCCTGAGAAGAAGACCTGAAGTCGGTCCATACTTGCCATCCTAGCCTTTGTATGTTCAGGTAGGTTCTTGTTGAATCAACTCAGTAAGGTGCAGTTTTAGTCCCTATGTGTTGCAAACAAAGCTGCCACATCAGGGCATATATACTTTCACTTAAGGAGATAAACTGAAACAAACACCCATTGGCAAAGCCAACAGTTAGGGCTTTTGAATACAGATGGCAAAGGCATTTTCCAGGCACTGCCATAAGTGTACCACCTGGCAATAAGGTGGGAACATCCAGAAAATGGTGCGAGTACCGAGGCAGGTGATGTCATTGTCTGGAAAATGCTTGCGTACTACTTATACACGTCAAAACGGTTGACTTTGCGATTGCTTGTTTTAGGATTCCAGTGCAAGGAACAGATGTGAGGATGCCATGTTGCTTTTAAATCTACTGGCTGAAAACACACCATGTTAAGAGATTTTTTATCACAACAGGAGCTCATTGACAGAGGCAATTAAGTCATTGAACACTCAAAAGAATGCTTAGATATAACACAAGCAGGCCTAATACAGCACACAGTTTGATGTTACCTTTTGACAGAGCAAGCTCAAAGAGTACCCAAGAGGGTATGTTTCAGCAGGGAGGGGGCAGGTAGTTGGTGGGAATACCATAGAGATTAATATGGCACTGGATGGGTAAATGACCAAACGCGTCCATTGAATGTGTAACCCTCCTAACATCCTTTCTCTATCCTAGCTGTGGTCCAGTGCAATCGTTCTGGCTTACACCTAATAGCCTACTTCAACGCTTTAACTCAAATCACTTTGATTTTACTACACTCTCCCTTCAGGATTACGTTTTTCTTACTACCAACCTTATTGTTTCACTTATACTCAAGTAGTTCATGCAGCAGAATATATATTTTGAATGGAATGTGTAAGGGCCCTCAGTCTGATGGATGTAAGTCTCTGAATCAATCTTAACCACTGGCATTGCTTTGGTTAGGCTTCCATACCGTTATTTACGAATCAGCCTTGGCCTCCCTGCCACTAATGTGAGCAGCTCTGCCCAAACTGCTGGAGCACAAGGCCTAACAATGCTTGTGGTATCCTGTGTTCCAGTGAATGTAACTTGTCAGGGTCCTCAGCCATTTACGCACCTGGTGTAGAAATCTGTGTCCAGGCACCATCACCCGCCATTTATTGTTTTCTACGGTTAACCATCTTATTAGGAATGATTGGAACAACAGTTATATTCCCACACATACAAATTACATTCAATTACAGAAATCTACTTGATAGGTTTGAAACAATAGCTACCTTATAAATGAGAGGTTTGAAATATAAGTAAAATTAAAAGTGAAGCTAAAAAAGCAACGCAAGATCTTGCTAGACAGTTGTAGGCTGACTTCTCCAGCAAGTGTGCTACCTTACTTAGAGGTGTGAATGGCCCTTCAGATGCCTGGTCATTTCTGCTTTCATGGCTGTGGGGCATAAATCAATGTCCCGAGCAAGCAAACAAATCCTGACTGAGCCTCCTGTGGTGCAGGCCCTCAGAATGCTAATTGCAAAATCCCCCCAGCCTGTTTTTCCCCCGTAGTCTCCCCCTCCACCCTCCTGGGTCCTAGTGGCGGAAAACGTCTTTTTTAAAAAAAAAAAATTATTGCGTATAGTTAAAATACATTCAACCTTTTGATCAAAAAAAGAAAAAAGGAAGGAAACCTCACACTACTGACAAGGCCTCCTTTCTAGCAGGGCTGGACTGACCCACCGGGACACCGGGAGTTTCCTCAGTAGGCTTGGGACCATTGTACCTCTTTTCTTGGGGGAAGGATACATGGGGACTGAAAATTAAACTATCACTCGCATTCGGGCAATATGCATCCATATAGGCCAGCCTGTGTGTGGCCGTTCGCTGCATGATTTGTTTGCCTACCAGGCCTGCCCCTGCCCATGGATTTTTGGGCTTGCGCTCTCATCGCACTAGGGCACGTGACATTGACACCGCACGTGCCCTAGTATGCTCTGTGCTATCGAGTCACATGCGCAGGTGTGGCTGGGCCCATGATTGAACGTGCCATTGCCACTTGAGAGACACTGCCGACAGACAGTCCGAGTGCTGTGCTGGTACCGGGCCCATACCATGTGCTGTGCCCGTGTTTACGGTGTGCTCTGACAGATTCAAGAAAGAGAGCCAACCAACAAGGTGAGGTGGACCACACTGCCTCCATCAACAGACAGCAGCAGGTGACCCAAGTGAGGCTGTGGCCTGGGCTGAGAGCAGCTAATTGCAGTAACCAGACCTGAAGGTAAGGGATTATTTGTACGTGCGTGGCCCCCTCCCATTCTGCCGAGTGCTTCTGACCCTCACTCTCACCCTATGCGGTAAACCTTTTCCAATGCGCTGTAATATTTTCTAGCCATCATGCTACAATGTTTTCCTTGTGTTGCCATCCTGCATGCAAGTGCTGAACCTTTCTCTCACTGTGATGCCATAGACTGTAATATTCTCCACCTCTGCTGCAATGTGGACCCCCTGTGCTGTAATCATTTGCCGGCCGAGGTCGTGTAATATGTTCTCCATAAGCTCTAACATTCCCCTTCCTGTGCTTTAATGTTCCCTGCCTGAGCTATACTGTAAATCAGCACCCTGTTTACGTAATACCCACTCCTTGTGTGGTGATGCCCCGGCCCTCAAACTGAATGGGGATGGTTATCGAGGTGTGAGAATACTGGCAACCCGTAGACCTATTAAAATGCACTTCAGCTCCGTTATGCAAGACCAAACTAAACTGCTAACCCAGTACTGCCAATCACGCCCACCTCCACAAATGTACCTCACCATGACCTAAAGAAGCCCCTACCTATGTAATTATATAGGCTGACACACCGCTCTGCTAATGCACCTCTTCCCAATCCTGACCTCCCACCCCCCCGCATTTGCAGTACATTAGAGCCATACACCACTCTGCCAGTGTGCCTCCGCACTGACCTCCATTGACGCCTGCTGTTCCATTACAGCAACTAACACTCATCTGACTGTCACTACTACACCGTCCTTACCAGCAGTAACCCCTTTGCTTCTATTACAGCCATTCAAAAAGCTGTGCTAATGGACCTCAATCCTAGCCAGCAGCAACCCCTGTTCCATAACACTGGCTCACATAAAGCTCTTCCAATGAACCTCAATCCTGGCTAGCTGCAACCTTCGTTGTTATATTACAGTGGCTCACACACACATCTGCCAATGGACCCTCCATCCTGGCCTGCAACACCTCCCGCTGTTCCATTACAGTCAGTGGCTCCTTCACACGCAGCTCTACCAGTGTAACTCAACCCTGGCTAGAAGCAACCCCCATTCTTTCATCACACTCACTCCCACAAAGCTCTGCCAATGGACCTCAATCCTGGCCAGCTGCTGTCTGATCTTTCATGCTTGCGGTAGGTGGTGAGGTCTTCATGCACATGGAGTTCGCCCTGATAACCAGGTCTAAGGTCATGCTGTTTCTGGACAGGGAGGAGTTGGGTGTCTGGGGTGGAGTGGGGTGTTCCAGCACCCCCTTCCGCCAACTCCTTATCTTATCCGGTTGTATTTGGGGGGCCTTAACATGGCATCTCTGTGAGAACAATAACACATTCGGTGATTCCAGACTTTCTCTGGCTTTGGAGGGGGGCTGCAGGGTGTGCAGATGACGGCTCGTGCCCGCAGGTGGCACTTAGCAAAGTGCTTACCCCCTGGTGCTGTAACATTCTCAGTGGGGGTAGTGTGCTCTCCCAGTGCTGTACTCTTCCAGCCACGTGCTGTAATATTCTCACTGTCTGCTGCACCATCCACTTCCGGCTGTAACATTGGCCTCTCCTGATGGTACAATCGCTCCCTGTGGTGTGCACCTCTCTTCATGCACTTTAACACCCCACCCTATGTGATGTAATATATCAGTGTGGTGTGATTTCCCAAAAACACCTGCACTAAATCTCTCCTTGCCGAGCAATCATCGGCTAGTAAATTATGCCCTGTCGACCTCCTTGCTCCACACACTCTCTGTCCTCCCCTCCACCCCCCCAATCCTCCAGACTCTGATGATAACTTCATATCTGGCCGGCTGATTCATGGGTGCCTGCCTGCCTGTGCAGTTGCCTTCTCGCTGTGCTGAGCATCCCACCCCGCAGCTTGTGCATTCTGTGTAATCCTCCAGCCCGCCACTGCTCGATGGTTCCCCTGGTGTGTAAAACCCCAGCACCATGCTGTAATATTTCTTCCACATAAGAAAACTCCCCTTACATACTAGTTAGTCCCTTAGCCCTGCATAAAACCAGCCCTGTGCTGTAGCATGACCTACCCATTATTAAACAAACAAAAATGGGTGCCCTGATGCACTGGCAGCAGAACGGGGAAAAATAATGTTAGGAACACACAAAGGGGACTGCTGCTGGTGTTGGTATTAGTGTGGTTATTGATTTTTAACCACCCATGACATGATATGTATTTGCGCCAAAATCGTCCAGCCCTGTGCTGTATTATTTCACCCTCTGCTTTAACAATCACATTTGCCATCACAACCCCATGCCATGGGAATCCTCTGTTGTAATATTCACTACACGCTCTCTCATCCTCATCTTTGTGCTGTTTTTTTATTAATTTGGTCTTCTAAGTGGCGCTTGCAGCAGCTATAAATCAAAACTATTGCATTAAAGTATAGATGGGGAGAAATCGGCTATGAGGAGGGTGTTGTTTGGTTATCTGCTCACCCATTGGCAGCCCATGATAATCCCTATGGCTATTCCCACCCAGTTTCCGTCCCTCCCTGCCAAAAACACCTCCTCCAGAGAACTCTTTGACTTTGCTTTAATCAAGATTTACCATCAAACTTTGCACTCAAATTGCCTGCCAGTGTTTTGTCGAGGCAGCCTTCTGAGAGTTAATGACTTAATTGAAGTTGTAAACCCACTACTGGTGTGATATTCACCAGGTCTGCTTTTAGCCACTCAATTTACAAGCACTAGGCATGCCCTTCACTTAAGTCCTGTTAAAATAAGCATTGGCAAAGCCAACAGTTTTGGCTTGTGTATAAGTATGAGGCATTTTCCAGGCACTGCAAATCGGTGCCCAGGTACTCACACCATTTTGCACTTGCTAACATTAATGGCCACTTAATCCCAATATGGCGATGCTTGGAAAGTGCTTTTCCCATGCCTACACAAGCTGTTGCCATTGCCAATGCTTGTTTTCAATATGACGGAATCGACCAGCCCTATTTTGCAATAGTGCCCCTTGGTGCAGTAATATTTTCCTGTGCACTAATATTTCTCACTTGTTCAGCGAAATATGGGACCACTTTGATCAAATTTTCCAGGGTCTATTTTGGTTCCCAGTCCAACCCTGCCTTTTTGGGAGCCAGGGGGTGGCCTTGGGGGGCAGACTGGCCACCCTGTTCCCCCTGCTGGAGCCGGGCCTGGATCCCACTAAAGAGCATTACGTTCTAATGGCGATGAAAGGTTGGGCGAAGGGCACAGAGAAGAAGCCCGATGCGAGGCAACGTTCCGGAGCGAATGGAGAGAGGGTTCTGTTAAGGGCAGCTTGGCCTTCTTTGGAGCTGGTCCCAGAGAATTGGGAGAAGAGGGGCTCAGGGTTGTTAAGGGTGGATGATCCGCAGTTGATAGGGGGGGGCGGGTGCACATTTACCAAAGAAGGCCTGAGACGGATCAAAAGGGAAAGGGGAGAACGGTCACTCTCTACAACATCCAAGGGAGCACAGTTTGTTCAGTCGCTGGGCTGACAGCCTACCTTCGAGAGGCAGCGGCAGGGGCTGGGTCACCTCTACTTTTACACAGGGATGGGCCGGCTCTGCGCAGGTTCCCATTCAAGAGCAGGATAGCCATGGCCTTGAAAGACATGGTAGTGACAGGAGGTGTGTTCAGAACCCACTCATTTAGAATCGGGGCGACTACATCAGCGGCTAAACTGGGCATGGGGCCTGAGGCAACTATGAGAATCGGGGGTTGGAAGTCTGGTTGTTTTAGGAGGTATATAGGGCCAGACAAAATGTAACATTAATGTACCCCCTTCTCATTTCCCTACAATTAACAGCAGCTCAGAGGAGGAAACGGTCAGTTTGGGCTGTGGGTCATTCTTTTGTGACAAGGACCAGGCCTAACTGGACAATGGAAAGAGAGAGGCTGACCGCTGGTGAGTATCGGATCTGGTGGCACGGGGTACCTGGGATGAAATGGGCTCAGTTACAGGGGCACATTGATAACATGTTGGACAGGCATCACAAGTCCGAAATATTGATCATCCATCTGGCCGGCAACAACCTGACAAGCCTGGGCAGGGGGAAATAACGTGCACCTTGCAGGCAATTACCTGTCAAGCCTGGGCACAGGGTCGTTGCTGAGGGAAATAACGTGCACCTTGCAGGCAACGACCTGACAAGCCGGGGCAGAGGGTCGTTGGTGAGGGAAATCACGTGCACCTTGCAGGCAACGACCTGACAAGCCTGGGCACAGGGTCGTTGCTGAGGGAAATAACGTGCACCTTGCAGGCAACGACCTGTCAAGCCTGGGCAGAGGGTCGTTGCTGGGGGAAATAACGTGCACCTTGCAGGCAATTACCTGTCAAGCCTGGGCAGAGGGTCGTTGCTGGGGGAAATAACGTGCACCTTGCAGGCAACGACCTGACAAGCCTGGGCAGAGGGTCGTTGCTGGGGGAAATAACGTGCACCTTGCAGGCAATGACCTGACAAGCCTGGGCACAGGGTCGTTGCTGAGGGAAATAACGTGCACCTTGCAGGCAATGACCTGACAAGCCGGGGCACAGGGTCGTTGGTGAGGGAAATCACGTGCACCTTGCAGGCAATGACCTGACAAGCCTGGGCAGAGGGTCGTTGGTGAGGGAAATCACGTGCACCTTGCAGGCAACGACCTGACAAGCCTGGGCAGAGGGTCGTTGCTGGGGGAAATAACGTGCACCTTGCAGGCAATGACCTGACAAGCCTGGGCACAGGGTCGTTGCTGAGGGAAATAACGTGCACCTTGCAGGCAATGACCTGACAAGCCGGGGCACAGGGTCGTTGGTGAGGGAAATCACGTGCACCTTGCAGGCAATGACCTGACAAGCCTGGGCAGAGGGTCGTTGGTGAGGGAAATCACGTGCACCTTGCAGGCAATGACCGGACAAGCCTGGGCACAGGGTCGTTGCTGAGGGAAATCACGTGCACCTTGCAGGCAATGACCTGACAAGCCTGGGCACAGGGTCGTTGCTGGGGGAAATAACGTGCACCTTGCCGGCAACGACCTGACAAGCCTGGGCAGAGGGTCGTTGCTGGGGGAAATAACGTGCACCTTGCAGGCAACGACCTGACAAGCCTGGGCAGAGGGTCGTTGCTGGGGGAAATAACGTGCACCTTGCAGGCAACGACCTGACAAGCCGGGGCAGAGGATCGTTGCTGGGGGAAATAACGTGCACCTTGCAGGCAACGACCTGACAAGCCTGGGCACAGGGTCGTTGCTGAGGGAAATAACGTGCACCTTGCAGGCAACGACCTGACAAGCCTGGGCACAGGGTCGTTGCTGAGGGAAATAACGTGCACCTTGCAGGCAACGACCTGACAAGCCTGGGCAGAGGGTCATTGCTGGGGGAAATAACGTGCACCTTGCAGGCAACTACCTGACAAGCCTGGGCAGAGGGTCATTGCTGGGGGAAATAACGTGCACCTTGCAGGCAATGACCTGAGAAGCCTGGGCACAGGGTCATTGCTGGGGGAAATAACGTGCACCTTGCAGGCAATGACCTGACAAGCCTGGGCAGAGGGTCATTGCTGGGGGAAATAACGTGCACCTTGCAGGCAATGACCTGACAAGCCTGGGCAGAGGGTCATTGCTGGGGGAAATAACGTGCACCTTGCAGGCAATTACCTGTCAGGCTTGGGCACAGGGTCATTGCTGGGGGAAATAACGTGCACCTTGCAGGCAATGACCTGACAAGCCTGGGCAGAGGGTCATTGCTGGGGGAAATAACGTGCACCTTGCCGGCAACGACCTGTCAAGCCTGGGCAAGCCTGGGCAGAGGGTCATTGCTGGGGGAAATAACGTGCACCTTGCAGGCAACGACCTGTCAAGCCTGGGCAGAGGGTCATTGCTGGGGGAAATAACGTGCACCTTGCAGGCAATTACCTGTCAAGCCTGGGCACAGGGTCGTTGCTGGGGGAAATAACGTGCACCTTGCAGGCAATGACCTGACAAGCCTGGGCAGAGGGCCGTTGCTGGGGGAAATAACGTGCACCTTGCAGGCAATGACCTGACAAGCCTGGGCAGAGGGTCGTTGCTGGGGGAAATAACGTGCACCTTGCAGGCAATGACCTGACAAGCCTGGGCAGAGGGTCGTTGCTGGGGGAAATAACGTGCACCTTGCAGGCAATGACCTGACAAGCCGGGGCAGAGGGTCGTTGGTGAGGGAAATAACGTGCACCTTGCAGGCAATGACCTGACAAGCCTGGGCAGAGGGTCGTTGCTGAGGGAAATAACGTGCACCTTGCAGGCAATGACCTGACAAGCCTGGGCACAGGGTCGTTGCTGGGGGAAATAACGTGCACCTTGCAGGCAATGACCTGACAAGCCTGGGCAGAGGGTCATTGCTGGGGGAAATAATGTGCACCTTGCAGGCAATGACCTGACAAGCCTGGGCAGAGGGTCATTGCTGGGGGAAATAACGTGCACCTTGCAGGCAATGAAATAACGTGCACCTTGCAGGCAATGACCTGACAAGCCTGGGCAGAGGGTCATTGCTGGGGGAAATAACGTGCACCTTGCAGGAATTGGCCGCTCGGTTGGGGGATACTGAGATCATCTGGTCCGAGATCATCCCAAGACTAGAATGGAGGGGATCGGAAAGTTATTCAGTGGTGGAGAAATCAAGGAGAAAGTTGAATGGGGCAATGGCCGAGTTCGGCTGGGGCAGAGCTTTCACTCAGGTCAGGCATGGCCTGATCAACTTAAAGTCCCCCCCGAGTACTACAAGAAGGACGGCGTGCATTTGTCACATACTGGCATGGATCTGTTCTTCTGGAACTTGTGCACATAGCTGCTAGAGTTGTAAGCTAGGACTGGGGGAGCCACGGTGAGTATGGACCCACCTGTGGCGTGGCAGTGTTTTTTGCAACCAGGGGCACTGTAGAGACTAACAAGCCGTGGGAAAGAGGGAAGGGTTTTATGCTCTTCTCGCGACCAGCGCCCCTTGTGGGCCTAAGCAGCAGGGGCGCAGAAGGTATCGATGAGGGCTCAGCTTCCCCCAGCAAAATGGCACTCCCGCAGCCCAGGAACACCTCCAAGGGCAGGTGGGGCTCAGACGAGAATGGTTGGGGGAGCTTTGGCCTACAGTGGACTTGGTTAGGAAAGGGGGGAGCAAGGTTTGGACACGGAGCAGTCGGCTGGTGGCCGCACCTTCAGAACTATTTTCGCAAAGTTTGGTGTGCAGTGATTCATAGCATGTAGTGTTTAGCAATGCTGTGAAAATAAATCTGCGAACTTTTATGCCAACAAAGAAAAATGTCTCATTCTGCACCTTTTCCAAAAGAGGGTGGCAATGGTAGCGGATGTGATAAGCAAATGATGGGCGCCTGGTTCTCTGTCGCCTCATCGCTTCACGGTGCTCAGAATTCTGCTCGTTTTCTCGGCATTACCTCCAGTCCTTGTTTTTCATTCGAGCCTCGGCTGTGATTTCCAGACCCAGCTAGGGCAGTGTTGGCGGGGCTGCTTCAGGTCACCGGGCAGCCCCCATATTCATGTCGGGGGGCACCCGACGGGACACACAGGTGCAGGGCTCATGCCGCGGACTTATGGGTGGGGGTCACCCCACCCTCTCCGGACCACCGGAGCACCACACATGGCCAGGGGCACCCGGCGCACAGCGGCCCCGGCTCTGGGGGCACCCAGGCTGGGGTCGCCACCCTAGCCAGGCTCACATGGCAGGGGGAACCACACAGGGATGACGTTGCCCGGCAGGGGCACCATCCGGACAGCGTTGCCCAGCAGGGGCACCGTCTTCAAGCTGGGCCCCATCCTTGGGCCCAGCACTTGGCACCTTACAGGAGTGCCATACAACAGGCAGTACTTTTGGGGTCTGCGGGCTGCTCGGGAGAAACGTAACATGATTGTGTACCCGAACTCTCCGGGGAAGTCTGGCTCCTAATTTATTGTGCAAACCTCTTCCCCATTAGCTCTGTTCCAGAAGAAGGTATTATCTTGTTTGACCCTACTCCTGTAGGTTTACAAACGAAATTAACACTCTTTGAGGAATTTGCGAAGGATCACAATTTGACTCCCAACCCGACAAAGACTGCCATCATGAAATTTGGAGTGAAGCAGAAAAAGGGTAGTTTTAGATGGCATATTATGGATACTCAGATATCTTGTATTAACAACGCTATTTACTTGGGGTATCATCTCTCTGATCAGAATTCCATCAAAGTATGGACAGACATTATCAAATGCAAAACCAGGCCACTCCTTTCGCAAATGAAAAGGATTTATACCCGGTTTTGCAAATTCTCATTAACTCCGTTAATTGAATTTATGTCCTTGAAGACTGAGAGTGTTATTCTTTATGCACTAGACATTTGTTTGTGTGATATGTCTAATATGTTGGATTGTTTACAAGGTTCACTTTTAAAAGCAGCAATGTTCTTGCCAATGTCCATTCCAAATGCCATCATCCGTCATGAATTGGGGTTGGTGGCACTATCGTTTAGATGGAAATGGAGACAGTTATCTCACTTTGCAAAAATGAATTATCCACCGACTAATTCATTATATGCGGATTTGAATAAGATGCTGGGTACCCACTGTCCTCTTTCTTTTTATAATTACCAACTGAAAATGCAACAACTTTTAAGTGAAGTGAATATTACAGTGAATGATGTTCATCTTCGCCCTTGATATGCTAAAAAAAAACTTTTTGATTTAGACTGGTGTGTAACTATTGATCGGATTATGACATATAAATCTTATGAAGAATACGGTGCCTTTGTTAAGCAGCGCATCCCTCGCTATGCACATATCACTTTATTCCCCTGTGAAACTACCAGGAAGGCATATATTCGATTTAGATTTAATCTTTACCATACTAGAGACAGAACTAAGAACTGGCGAACTAATGCCACCACATTTGATGTGGGATGTCGATTTGATGAATGTAATGAACCACACGAAACATTGAAGCATTTCCTACTCTATTGTCCCCATTTTAAAAAAATTCGTACAGCAAGATTTATGAAATTTGTTGATATAGGGTTTGAGGATTGCCTCGAGTTTTTATGGTCTTGTATGATGCAAGGAGCTCACAACCGTCTAATTTATGAATTAGTAAGCTTTTGTAAGCATATAGAAAAAGAACTTATTTTGAGTGGAGAATGAAATGCTTAGATGGTAAATTGATTGGTATATTTTCTCTTGCACCTGTATTTTAAATTGTATTTTAAAGTATTGTGTGCTAATGTAAAATAATGTAATTTTAAATGTTTAAATTTTTTTCTTTACATGGATTTTAACTTGTTCTTTTGCAAAGGTTCTACTCGAAATTATTCTTGTAAATGAACTAAATGCAAATAAAAAAAAAAAAAGAAGAAGAGCTGTTTAGTTTGTCACGAACGTTTGATCGAGTTTCACCTAATCTCAGCATTTGTACTTTAAGGGGCGCCCCGAGGCTCTCATCTCTGTCCTATCTCAATAAATGAACGCTTCACTTTCAGTTTCTCTCGTCGGAGAAAGCTGTGTGCATGGTTGGCGATGCTGGGGGAGGAGAAATATTCCGAGCTTGGCATGGCTGGACGGCGGTTGGCATACGTCAGCTGTTTCGCCTCAGTCTTCCTCAGCTTTGTGGTCCATTACTGGCACAGCCTCTCTGAGGTCATTAATGAGAGCCGAAAGAAGTGTGTCTATAGCCCGGGCCAGGAAAGCGCCTGCTCTGCCCTGCTGGCCGGGGCACCAAGGGGGCACAATGTGGCTTTCTTCAGAGGCAGTCCCCTCTGTGCCTACTAGCCCCACTGTTGTGCCCTGGCACCTGGCACTGCCAACCCTCAAAGAGCATCTCAAGCTCTACTAGCTGGGGCTCAAAGGGGGGCAATGTTTGCTCTGAGAGCCCGTCATCCTCTGAGGAACCTGTAACCAAGGAATGGCATGTGCCCGCCCGGTCTTATGCCCAGTGCCAGGGGCTCCACTGCCTCTCCCTGTCCCCAGTACTGTTTATGACCAGAGTTCACTTTTGTCTTTTTCGGGAGAGCACCTCCCATAATACACCTGGGTTCAACTAAGAAAACCTTGGGTGGAACCAGGGGAATGGAACAGAGAAAAGGTATGAAACGGGCTGGGATTTTTCTTTCCAAACATAGAAAAGACACCCACCCCCAGACAGACCCCAGGTGCATGGTGGCGCAAAAGAGAATGAACTGAGAGTGAGAAGAAACTGCAGGGGAGCAGGAGAGACATTCTCCACAAAACACACTGGACACAAAACAAACCAGCACATGAGGAAAGCCACAATGAAAATGAGAAGCCAGAGAACCTGGCTTCTGTCCTGTAACTTTCTATCAAAAAGGGGACAGGGCCCAGAGGGGATGGGGAACAAACTGTGCACCTGTGGAACCCAGCCCCGGCGAAGGAAGAGCCACTGATTGGCCCACAGAGTTAGGTGAGTGCTGGAACCAATGGAAGGACAGGGAATAGAACTGTGAACCTGTACAACCCAGCCCCTGGGAAATAATAGCCACTGATTGGCCCCCAGATTCAGGTGAGTGAGTGCTGCAACCAATGGAAGGACAGGGAATAGAACTGTGCACCTGTGGAACCCAGCCCTGGCGAAGGAAGAGCCACTGATTGGCCCACAGAGTTAGGTGAGTGCTGGAACCAATGGAAGGACAGGGAATAGAACTGTGAACCTGTACAACCCAGCCCCTGGGAAATAATAGCCACTGATTGGCCCCCAGATTCAGGTGAGTGAGTGCTGCAACCAATGGAAGGACAGGGAATAGAACTGTGCACCTGTGGAACCCAGCCCTGGCGAAGGAAGAGCCACTGATTGGTCCACAGAGTTAGGTGAGTGCTGGAACCAATGGAAGGACAGGGAATAGAACTGTGAACCTGTACAACCCAGCCCCTGGGAAATAATAGCCACTGATTGGCCCACAGATTCAGGTGAGTGAGTGCTGCAACCAATGGAAGGACAGGGAATAGAACTGTGCACCTGTACAACCCAGCCCCTGGGGAAATAATACCCACTGATTGGCCCACAGATTCAGGTGAGTGAGTGCTGGAACCAATGGAAGGACAGGGAATAGAACTGTGCACCGGTACAACCCAGCCCCATGGAAATAATAGCCACTGATTGGCCCACTGAGCCAGGTGAGTGCTGGAACAATGGAAGGGATAAGAGGCAGTACTATGCAACTGCTGCGCCCCAGTCTTTTCTCATTATGTATCTGCACCTCGGGGTGTGCTGCTTCTGTCCCCACTGAAAGCTGTGTTCCCCCTGGGTGGCTATGCAGCTGCTGCACCCCAGGGGGATGCAATGTAAAGTGGGGGACTTTGCTTCCCCAGTATGTTCCTGGCACTCTTAGGCTGCACCCTGGAGGGATGTTCTTTTACTGCACCTCTGGAGGGTCGTGTCTATAGAGGGCTGTGCTGCTGCACCCCTGGAGGGCTATGATGCATCCCTCTAGGTTCCTGCTGATGCTGCACCCCTGGAGGGCTATGATGCACCACCCTAGGCCCATGCTGCTGCTGCACCCCTGGTGGGCTATGATGCATCCGTCTAGGTCCGTGCTGCTGCTGCACTCCTTGAGGGCGATGATGCACCTCTCTAGGCCTGTGCTGGACCCCCGGAGGGCTATTATGCACCTCTCTAGGCTGTGCTGCTGCACCCCTGGAGGGCTATGATGCAACTCTCTAGGTCTGTGCTACTGCTGCACCCCTGGAGGGCTATGATGCACCTCTCTAGGCCTGCGCTGCTGCACCCTGCACCTCTCTAGGCCCGTGCTGCTGCTGCACCCCTGGTGGGCTATGAGGCACCACTCTAGGCTGTGCTGCTGCACCCCTGGAGGGCTACGATGCACCTCTCTAGGTCTGTGCTGCTGCTGCACCCCTGGGGGGCGATGATGCACCTCTCTAGGCCTGTGCTGTTGCTGCACCCCCTGGAGGGCTATGATGCACCTCTCTAGGCCTGTGCTGCACCCCTGGAGGGCTATTATGCACCTCTCTAGGCTGTGCTGCTGCACCCCTGGAGGGCTATGATGCACCTCTCTAGGTCTGTGCTGCTGCTGCATCCCTGGAGGGCTATGATGCACCTCTCTATGCCTGTGCTACTGCTGCACCCTGCACCTCTCTAGGCCCGTGCTTCTGCTGCGCCCCTGTGGGCTATGATGCACCTCTCTAGGCTGTGCTGCTGCACCCCTGGAGGGGTATGATGCACCTCTCTAAGCATGTGCTGCTGCACCCCTTGAGGGCCATGATGCACCTCTCTATGCTTGTGCTGCTGTTGAATCCCTGGAGGGCTATGATGCACCTATCTAGGCATGTGCTGCTGCTGCACCCCTGGAGGGCTATGATGCACCTATCTAGGCATGTGCTGCACCCCTGGAGGGCTATTATACACCTCTCTAGGCCTGTGCTGCTGCGCACCCCCGGATTGCTATGATACACCTCTCTAGGCCTGTGCTGCTGCTGCACCCCCTGGAGGGCTATGATGCACCTCTCTAGGCTGTGCTGCTGCTCCCCTGGGGGGCTATGATGCACCTCTCTAGGTCTGTGCTGCTGCTGCACCCCTGGAGGGCTATAATGCACCTCTGTAGGCCTGTGCTGCACCCTGCAACTCTATAGGCCTGTGCTGCTGCTGCAGCCCCTGGATGGCTATGATGCACCTCTCTAGGCCTGTGCTGCACCCCTGGAGGGCTATTATGCACCTCTCTAGGCTGTGCGGCTGCACCACTGGAGGGCTTTGATGCAACTCTATAGGTCTGTGCTGCTGCTGCACCCTTGGAGGGCTATGATGCACCACCCTAGGCCTGTGCTGCTGCTGCACCCCTGCAGGGATATGACACACCTCTCTAGGCCTGTGCTGCTGCTGCACCCTGCACCTCTCTATGGGGTTGGCTATGATCACCTCTCTAGGACTGTGCTGCTAATGCACCCCTGTAGGGCTAGGATGCACCTCTCTTGGCCTGTGCTGCTACTGAAACCCTGGAGGGCTATGATGCGCCCCTCTAGGCCTGTGCTGCTGATGCACCCATGGAGGGCTATGATGCACCTCTCTAGGCATGTGCTGCACCCCAGGAGGGCTATTATACACCTCTCTAGGCTGTGCTGCTGCACCCCTGGAGGGCTATGATGCACCACCCTAGGCCTGTGCTGCTGCTGTGTTAAACGGGAAATCATATCGCGCCTCCTTTTTATATATATTGGCCTAAGCCTAGTCGCTCTACAAAGAAAACCACGTTGCAAAGTTCCGATTCTAGATCGACTTCGCTGCCATTTTGGGATCATCCGCCATTTTGATTTCTGTTCATATGTAATTCTGTGTTCTAAAATGGTGGACTGTGTTTCCAACTTGTAACCGAGCCTTCCCGACCTTTGAGCCTAGTTAATGGTTAGACTGTCCGAGGGCCGAATGTTTGGACTGGGTAATGAGACATTGTCCCAAGCATGACTTGTGGTCTAAGGGTTGTCTGCATTAACAAGCCTCATCCACAAACATACATCGAGGACAATACTATGCAAATGTCGAGCGTGGACACTGGCAGAACTGCATTGTGAAGGGATATGTGCTAAGACTTACTGCTAAACGCAGGAATACACTTTGCCATTGTAACTTGTTCGAAATACAAACCTATGTAATCCATGTGCATATTGTTGTATGAGCCATAAGTGAACTCGGCACAAACTCTAGACCGCAGATTATTAACCTGTAGAGGGGCTGGACAAATATTGCAAGATATGTATAAATAATGCGACTGTTTAGATGTCCAGTACGTCTCACCCCTCACTCTGACGGGCTGGTACTCATTGTGATGTATTGAGAGCCAAATAGCTATCTGTATTTCTGTTACTTTGTAACTGTACAGTAGATTAAAGATCTGTGAATCTTTTTAGCCTGTGTTTGGTGTATTTCCTTTTGTGGTACTCAGCCTCGATATTTCCTTGCTTTTACAGATGGCGCCCGAATAGGGACCCTCAAGATTGATGCCATCTTGTTGAAGGTTGACGCGGCTATCGGACCGGGATCGGACGGTGAAAAAAGGGGGCCCCTTTCTTGGATGAGACGCGATACCTCAACAGTACTGCATGACCCGATTCCTGGACAGTGAGCCCGCGGTCCAAGACGGCATCTTGACGAGGGTCCATATATCGAGGCGGGCAGTTTTGCCGAAATCACCAACCACGAAGGTCCTTTGTTGTCCTTAGTTATCTGATCAGACCTCCTTTAGTTCTTTAATCAAGTGAGTCATGACCCGATTCTTAAGTATCCTGATCATTTGTGTTGGCGCATTGTTCTCGCGAGTACAATTATTGACCAGGTAACACCAGGAATCTGATATGCCTGAGAAATTGTCTGCCTGCTTCAGGGCATTATTCCGCAAGGACAATCTTTGGAATTTGGCCGTCCGGCACCACAGGAGGGGTCGCCGGCGTGTACTATGTACTGTACGCACGGCATTGGTAGTATAGTGTTTAATGATATTTGGCACAGACAAACTAGACATGCTTCCGAACTTCAGTGGCCAACCAATGGTAGTTTTGAGATTGCTTGTATAGAATATTTAGAGTCTATATTGTTAAAGAAAAAGGCTAGACCTGCAGCATTTGATGTATTATAAAATTGGAAGAAGGAAGCTATGCAGCAACTTAAAAGTAGAGAGAAACATGCGTGCTGACATATGTCCAATGCAGAGAAAGCGTTGTATGATCAAAATAAACAGTCTGAGTCTGTTAGAAATATGGATAGGGCTTTTCAACTTGGTATTCAGAAAATGTATCCGTCTAAAGACTTTCATGCGTCTGATAAATGAATTGATAAACTTCTAAATGAACGTAGGCCTGGTGTCACTGCGCACCTCATATATACCTATTCCTGTTGCTTTACCTCTTCCTGCTGTCATTCTTCCTCCCGTAGTAATTCCTGTTCCTCCTATTGTTCCTCTTCCTCCGGTTATTGTTTCGCCTCCTGTCATTGCTCCTCCACCTGCACCTCCGCCTTTGCCTACTGTTACGGGTCTGTTAGATTTGGTTTCTGCACCAGTGGTAGCACCTTTGTTACCGATTGTACAAGATTTGTCTACTCTTTCTCTTCCAAGTGGTTCTGTCCCACTTGTAGTTGATAAGGGAGCGGAATCAAAGATTCCAACTCGCAATACTGTGTCTAAAGAGAGAAAGTGTGATTTGACTGCATGGGCTAGGCAGTGAATGGAGAGGGGTGAACAATCTGATGTTTTTGCCACACTCTATAATCTAGAAGGTTTTCCTGAGAAAAATGTTTTCATCGAAGGATTGGGAATTAATGTATCTGTAATGTGGAACAGACTGAATGATGTAGATCTCCCACAAGGGTTGAGGGATTTGAATGTTTTAGCATATTCAAGAGATACTGCAGAGAAAGTATATGAGCACGTCGAGAGGGTTTTTGAGTATAGAAGGCAGTTAGAAAGGTTACGGAATGAAGAAACTGATGGTGATAGTTTGAGCACTATTTTTGTACAGAAACGGTTCCTTCCTCTTTGTAAGTCGATGAGTGAGGAAACACGAATTTGCACAAAAGATGCAATTAGATGGATTTCAGACATGTCGATATCTCCCGTAGAAGTATATGACACGTATAGTCAATATACGCCAGAAATGCAGAGGAATGTGATACAGGTTATGGTAGAATACCTGCTGGATGAATGTATAAAAAGAAAGATTTGTTGTCCCGCAGAATTATTGAATATTTATAAGAGAGCTTTTTCGTCTGACATTTCTTCAGCTGCTTTAGCGCTCGATTTAGCTCTGTTGCTCAGTAAGCGTTCGGAGTTTCCTATATCTCAGTTCCCTATGAGAGAGGTTACTCTGACATTTGTCCCAAAGGTTGAGGTTCCAGCTAATGCCGCAGCAGGTACTGCTGCTTACAATATTCCTGAACATTATGTATCACAGTTTGTTCACGTCCCGTTCTCAAGACAGGAAGTGAACACTGTTAGGCAATCCATCCCAGATATTAGGAAGAATCCAACAGTGTTCTATAAAGAGATAGAATCTATCTTGCAGTCGTCAGTATTTACTTTGAATGATATAGATTTGTTATTTCCTGTGCACCTACCCATTGATTTGTGGAAACAGATTAGGACTGTAGACGATGCACCAGTGTTGGGGGACACATGGGATAATATGGTTAGACAAGATAGAGACCAGCTGGCGAGAGACCGCCACAGGTAATACTGACTTTGCTTGATAGAATAGTGACAAAACTAAAAGCCATAATTCCTGAGAGAAGTATTATTTGGGACAAACTTACTGTTCTGTCTTGATGGTCGTGTAGATTATGAGAACCTCCGTCCTCAAGTACCACACGGGGAGATAGTAATACAACTACCCGTGCAATCCTTGAGGCCACAGGTGTTGAGTGCCAAGAGACAGGAACCAGGAACACCGGAAACATCCCTGACCGCTATAAGGCAAGCAATGAGTACACATAAGACAATGGCAATGCAGTCGATAAGCAGAACACAAGAGCTGCACCACAACAAGTCTTACCTAGGTTGAAATGGAGTGGGTACCAACCATACCCCGGGTAGGAACAATGGGGGCAGGAGCCTGCGAAAAACTGGCAGCAGCAGGAGGCGTGTAAAGTCCTGTGGGGCACTCCGGATGGGAGTACCAACACCTGTGCAGGCGGAGAGGACCAATGATCAGTTTGCCAAGTGGGATGATCCGTGAGCAGTCCAGAAACAATCCAAAATCAGAAGCCAGAGGGTAACGACAAATCCAGGGGAAGTCCAGGTCAAACCAGGTAGCAGAGCTGGGAGTCGGGAGTTCCAAGATAAACACAAGGCAGTTAACAGTCCGATGGAAAAACAAGGGAATCCGTAAAGCTTTCTGTAGTCATAAAACTGTGAATAGCAGATGAAAGAAGCGCCAAACAGTACTTGAAATGAAGCAGCTGTGAAGCGTTTTTTAAGCGCGTACCTGCTCCTCTTAACTGCACTAATGAGTCATGTGACCCAAGTCACATGATGCGTTCCTCCCGATGCTTCCGTGTCATGTGTTCCGTGATGGTATCAGGTGATTGCTTCTTCCTGATCACGTGACGCGGAACCAGGTTGGGTTGATGACCATGGCACACCGTTGAGTAACACCATGGTAACTGCCAGTGAAGGAATGGTTGCAACGATCTCGGGCCACCGTCCAAGCCCGCCTTCCTCCGGGTGTGCTGGATCTGAGCACCATACTGCTGCCGCCGGGTATGTGGAGGTGAATGGGCAGTAGTTGGATTGGACTGATGGGTACGCAAAGGAGTGCTGATGCTAGAAGAATGGGGCCTTGTGGCAGCAGACATGACACTTACTGCTTGTGTCCAAAGGAAATCTGAGGGTGCTACCAAATTCTTTAATCGGTTTGAACAAGTGTTTTCAGATTTCAGTGGACAAGATTTGAGCACAGAGTCTGGAAAACGACTATTTGTAGACAAATTTGTGCATGGATTGTTGCCTGACATCCAGTCGCAAATTATGACTTCTGAGAGTGCTTGGCAGGCTAGTCTCAGTCTGAAGTATTGCAAATGGCTCAGTACTATGAAAACCGAGTCAATAATGAAAAAGAGAGAATCGAAAAGAGAAAGGGAGACCTGAAGACTAAAGTTGTATTGCAACAAATTGTTAGAGGCCCTAGAGGGGGTAATTCACAATTTAGGGGACAGTATGCTCCACAGGGTAATGTGCCGTTGGGTCCGGTACATGCAAACCAATGTAATTATTGCAGACAAGGAGGTCATTGGCGAGCACAATGCCCGATCCTCCAGCAAAGGTCGAATAACACATTTGGTACTATGGGTAGATGATCCAGAGGCCGCCCTGGGGCAGGGGGTCCTAGTAGAAGTCAGTTTTCTCAGAATTCACAACCTTTTTCACAGGACAATCAGTCACCGAGTGTGGATAATAGAAACATTTTTGATCATCCTTCTACTGCACATCCCTCTGAAGACCTTCCTTTTGACGATATATTGTTTTGCTAGGATTGCCCGAAGCAGGGTTTGGAACCAACGCCTATTGCCGTTAATCAGAAAGGTCCCTACGTTGAAATGATAGTGGGAAATAGGAAACATCTATTCTTGATAGATACAGGAGCACAGAAGTGTTCCATTGATCATTCATAGGTTTGAAGCATTCCACTGTCAGGGCAAACCAATGTTTCTGTAGGGTTTTCTGGTACACCAGTAATTTGTCCGGTTTCTTCGCCGGTACCGATTACACTAGGTCCATTCATGGACCACTGTCCATTTCTGTTGACAACGAACTGTGGAGAGAATTTGTTGGGGTTGAATATGTTGAAAGATACAAATGCAGTAATTCATTGTTCTTCGGATGGAGTGCATTTGACGATTTCACCACAGCAACTTTCTGCCTCTCAGTTCCTGACTAGACCTTTGCCGCCGGAATTTAGTGATGTTCCGGAGTATTTATGGGCGATTGATGACAATGATGTCGGTGTTCTGCAAATTGAGCCTGTTAAAATCATTTTGAAACAAGGAGTAAAGTTGCCACGTATTCCTCGGTATAAGATTTTGGTTGATGGTGAGCAAGCTTTGAAGTGTATAGTCTCCGATTTTGTACACCGCGGGGTAATTGAAGAGATTGCAGGTAGCTTGTGCAATAGTCCGATTTTGCCTGTGTATAAGAAAGGCGATAATGCAATTCCTTTTCGTTTCATCATTGATTTACGCTCTATCAATAAGATTGTTGCTCCACAATTTCTTATTGTGCCTGATGTAACAACGATATTAACTATGATCCCAGCTCCTGCTACTCATTTTAGTGTCGTAGATCTCAAGAATGCTTTCTTTAGCATTCCTATACACAAGGGTGGCAGATACCTGTTAGCATTCACCTTAGGGGGACGCTCGTTTACATTCACCCGTGCGCCACAAGGATACACGGAAAGTCTGAGCATTTATAGTAGAGCTTTGAAAGAGCAGCTTGACACACTCGAGTTGCCTACCACTTGTATATCGCTTCAATACGTAGATGATCTTCTTTTAGCTGCTGATTCAGAAAGTGCCTGTAAGGAGGGCACCGTGTTGTTGCTTAGTCACCTAGCAAAACATGGACATAAGGCTTCACTCAAAAAGTTTCAATATTGTCGCCAGGAGGTCGCCTATTTAGGCTATATCCGGTCAAAGGAGGTAAGAAGGTTGACGCCTGAACGGATTAAAATCATTTCTAGCATGTCTGTCCCAAATACACAGAAGGAAGTCAGAGCCTTGATAGGAATGGCTTCTTACTGTAGGCAGTGGATCCCAAACTTTTCCTTAGTGATTAAACCAATGTTGGCTTTGACAAAGAAGGGCATTTCTTTGCCATTGCCATGGAACTTGGAACACCAGAAAGCGTTTGATCTGCTCAAGACTGCACTGTGTTCAGCACCAGTTTTGGGCACACCAAATTATGAAAAGGCCTTCGAGTTTTATGTGCATGAGCGTGATGTGTGTGCTTTGGGTGTATTAAAGCAGGAACATGGAGGGAAGAATAGGCTGTGCAGCTACTTTTCTTCTGCCCTTGATCCTGTTGCATGCGCTTTGCCAAGATGTTTGAGAGCTGTCGCTGCTGGTGCTGCGTCTGTAAAACAGAGCAAGGGTATGGTCCTAGGCCATGCTTTAACCCTGATAGTACCTCACTCTGTAGATGTTCTATTAAACAGAACACAAACGCAACACCTCACCTCCGCACGATTAACGAGATACGAATTGATCTTGTTTGCACCGCATATTAAAATTCAGAGGTGTTGTATATTGAATCCGGCTGAACTATTACCTTCCTGCAAGAAACTGCCTGCAGTGACAAAGTGTCACATGACTGCCTCTTAACCACAGAGCATAAGACTAAAGGCAGGATTGATCTGAAAGATACGCCTTTGAACAACCCTCAAGGGGAGCTGTTTTGCGATGGCTGCTGCTTCAAACTTCCGGATGGTACATCCACGTTGCTTATGCCATCACCACATTAAGCACTATTGTGGAAACCAAGAGAATCACGCATAATTCTGCACAGGCCGCAGAAACTATTGCATTGACTCGAGCTTGAGAACTTTCCGAAGGGCTTAGAGTAAATATATATACTGATAGTATGCTTTTGGGGTAGTTCACAACTTCGGTAGACTTTGGGCAGAACAAGGTTTCTTGACCTCACAAAGATCCAATATGGCTCCTTGATAGTACGGTTACTTTCAGCGCTTGCACTCACCACTCAGTTAGCGATCATGAAATGCGCAGCACATCAGAAAATCATAAATGATGTAGGAAAAGGGAACGCTTTCGCTAGCCAAACAAACTGCCACTGATCTCTATTCAGAAATGTATACTGCAAGGGAAGCCACAAAGGTCTGTACTATAGATGAAGGTATTGATTCTGTAAAGACTATTCAAGCCGATGCCACATCAGAGGAAACTAAACAATGGGCTGAGGGTTTGGCAAGATTGGATGATGACGGGTGTTGGGTTGATAAGTTAGAGGGAAAATGGATGCTGCCAGATGCGTACATTACAATAATGGTCGCAATGGCTCATGGGCCCACTCACATCTGTGCAAGGAAGGTTTCCAAAATGTTACAAAATGTCTGGGTGAATGATAAAATCTCGAAAACAGCTGAACGTTTTGTCCAGAGCTGTATGATCTGTCTACAGCATAATATAGGAAAAGGCACATCGACACCTAGGGGTAGTTTTGGTCCACCTTCAGTCCCCTTCGAAGATATAAACTTTGATTTCATTGAAATGGAGCATTGTAATAACTTTAAATTTGTCCTAGTTGTTATTTTCACCTGTAGTAAATGGGTTGAAGCCTTTCCTGTTAAAGATGCTACAACAATGACAACGGCGAAAACCATGCTTCAGGAATATTTTCCTAGGTTTGGTTTGCCAGGGGTCATCTGGTCGACAATGTTCCACATTTTATTGCTGCTGTAATTCTGCAGATATGCACAGGATTACAGACCGATAAACGGTTCCATTCGGCTAGACATGCTCAAAGTGCTGGATTAGTAGAGAGACATAATGGAATTTTGAAAAACAAGCTTGCTAAGATGAGTGCCGGTACCAAATTCAAATGGCCGGACGCCTTACCGATTGTGTTACCGTCAATGAGAACAACCCCACAGACTAGGACTGGGCTCTCCCCTTTTGAAGTGGTTATGGGTAGGCCAGCTAACATTTGGAATTTGCCTAAGCCAAAGGCCCTGAGGGACATTGAACATGTACTTCTTTCTGATTACTGTGACCGGTTAACTAAAAATCTGTATTGATTCATCAACAGGTGCGTGAAGCCCTCCCAGTCAAATACGAGGGGACAGGTCACAGTATCCGATCTGGTAGCTGGGTGCTTGTAAAAGCATTCGAAAGAGCATCCTGTCTCGCACCGCGTTGGAGGGGCCCACATCAGGTCCTACTGGCCACACAGACCGCTGTACGAGTGACTGGACGAAAGCACTTCATCCACGCGTCGCATGTCAAGAGGATTCCCTTCCCTTTGCCACATGATACTGAAGATACAGAAAACCCTACCTGCTCTGCTCCCAATGATCACTCAGCATTGAGCAGTACTGAGAGTGCTTCGGAGACACTCCCTGAGCCTGTGGGGCCTGGGGAAACAGCCGCTTCACCTCCGCACTCTCCTACAGATCCTTTTTCACCACTGTTAGGTTTTGTTGCAAATCCACCACTTCCATCAGGAAGCAACGACACGTTGTTCGCAGATCACACCGTACCAGGAGTCACAAGGTACAATCTGCGTCCACGGAGCTAGAGTTACTGCACGGTTCGGCTGTGCCAACGAGAAAACCATCGTAGGGCTTGTCTTTTGGCCCTGTCTTTTTGCCTACAGAGAAAAGCTGTTGGATAGGGATAGGGAAGGACTAAGAAAACGCGCGATCAGGACATCACCAGAAAATGAACTCTGGCGTTTTTCGATTTGAATAAACAATGCCTGTTGTCGCTCTCACTCGTACGAAACAAATAAGTGACTGTGTGGCAATCGAAACAATGGACAATCAAATACATGGTCTCTTAAAACGTATTGTTTACTTGTAATCATGTTAAGCAGCTTCACAATAGTAATTGCTTTGGGATTTTGGTATTTAGAAGAAGTACATTCTCTTGAAACTCTTTTGCCTACTGAAAATGTACCCACTGTATCTACACCTTTCGTGCATCTGCACACTCTATCTCCTAGAGACTCTCAACACAGACAGAGTTACCACAATAACACACTACTGTTTATCATGAATGTGACTCATGCCATTTTGAACAAGTCTAATTGCTGGGTCTGCTCTCATTTACCGCAACATGAAGACAAGAGGTTGGCTTTGTATATTCATCCTTTGCCTTAGACTACTGCATGTTATGCTTCTTTAAGGGCACTATTCTTTGGCCGATGGAATGATAGCATGTCGGGAAACTTTGATGGAACAATTTTGAATGAATTTGAGAAATGAATTCTAACGCCCCGGGGATGCTCACTTTTTGCAAATAGGAGCAAGCTTAATGTTGCTTCCATTAGGCCTTCTGATAGACTGTCTCAACCTTTTCAATCTCTTATCTCTTTCAAGATGGCTCCTATAGGCAATAGGGATGCCATGCCACCTTCCTACACTGTTAACCACAGCCCTGATTCAGTTTTTTTCTGCATACAGAGAAATGGTACTCAATCAATGGGTGATTTCAATGGTTGCACCAATGTTGCGAACTTTACCAGTGAGGACAGACCTTTTTATGTAGGTGAACATGTCTATTTTGTTTGCGGTAATGAAGCTTTCCTATGGCTACCTAGGGATTGGCAGGGAACCTGTTATTTAGGGATCCTGTGGCCAGGGGTATTTTTAGCTAGTACTACAGAAATCTCTAAGCTCGTCCAAGACGGGATGAGAATGGTGATACTTCATCACAAGTTCTGGGTGACGTAGCAAAATCTTTTGTACATTTTTGGGGGCAGATATTAAACTCTGAGGATATCAGAAGACTAGCGAGAGTACTGGAGAGAACTATTAACCGGACCACTTCTCAAATGAGAAATTATATCGTGCCTCCTATTGCAATGAATATATGTATATTGTCCTACGCCAAGCTGCTTGCAAGCCACTTGCGAAGAAATCCGTGTTGCAAGGTCCTGACCTCAAAATCAATGCAAGCCGCCATTTTAGGTAAATCCGCCATTTTAGGTTCGCTCTGTAAAGTCACCCTGTGAGTTAATTCATGACTAGTCATTCCGAAATACAACATGGTTGTCTTGAGCTCTGTGTGTAATTAATATGTAACTTGCCTGCAGGCCACTTGTTGAGGTCGTGAACTGCGACCATGTCCTTTGTTGACCTGTGTGTAGAGGATTACTTGCGTCAATGAAACTAATCCGCGAGCATATGTTAAGAACAATGTATTCAAATACTGAACTGACAACACTTGTTTAACTACATTGTATTCATGTTTGAGAAGACCTGCATGGGAAATCCCAAAACACACAGTTGCCAAGTAGGCTTGTTGACGTATGTATTAAAGGCAAACTAGGTACATGTGGATATGCGAACTCGGCATGAACCCTAGATCAGTAATGTATTAGAGGAATATTAACCCAAAGTAGAGTTGGACATCGTGTTCGCAAATGGTATAAAAGAGCAACAAATTCTAATGTACAGTGGGCCTCATTACGACCCTTGCGGAAATGGAAAAATGATGGCGGAAATGCAATACCGCCATCGAACACCGCTCGTTGCGATCATGACCCGTCACCGTAAAGTACGATGCCATTAGCGACACCGCAGTGAACGGCAACGCTAACTGCACCAAGTACGCGCACGCGCGCCTTGCAAAACCGGAATCACCGCCATGGCGCAACGGTACGCGAATTCTGACCCTAGCGGACATGTACTGAACGCCATCAAGCACGTCGTAAAGTACCATTCCGCCATGGCGAGAAATACGGCAACGTGAACCAACCGTAAATGGCCCACTGAGTGCCTGTACTCCACTCCCTGGCCACATTGCACAACTCCTGGCAGGCGCAATGTACTCACACTATGCAACCAGTGAAATCTACAATTCACCCATGCATGCCAACGTAGAAAAGCATGCAGGGGCTCAAAGCGCCCCGTGAGTGGGCATCCATGTACGGCATGTCACCATAGCCGTACTGACGCAGCACAGGCATGTGAAGGTACAATACATCAAAATGAAAATCAAGAACACATGACACAAAACAACAGTAGTCCCCCATCGCTTGCCACCAGCGCAAGGCAACATCCAAAACAGCATCCTGAGGGGGATTGCACCAGCCCTGTACTCATGCCAGTAAACAAACCAACCATCAGCAGAAGCATGTACCACACAAGTTGGCAGAGTGACTGAGCAGCCAGGCTCATCCCAAGAGGGGCCGATGGGAGCTGCAGGGCACAGATGGCATCAATACAGAAGCTATTCCAATGGACATGACCCCAGTCCCCCTCCAACAAACGCACGCAAACACAGTCACCTGTGACCAGCCACATTCTGAACATCCCATCATTCCACCAATCGACCTGGCTGACAGGCACCAGTCGGCCAAAAGCCAATCCCCCGCCCCTGAACAGCACATCATGTAAACAGTCACAATGGCAGCCCCTATCCGTGACCATACTGTGCTACGTAGGCAAACGCGGCCAGTACTGTACCACACAACTCAACTCAGAAGGCGGAACACAATGCAGATCATCTCGCAATACATACCGCCACAAAGCGAAAATCGCCACATCACCTGCAAGAACAACGCAACACGACAAATATCGGAATACAATTTAAATGCACATCCAAATGACAAAGGCCCCACAGCAATTTGCAAAATAACACCAAAACAACCATCATCACCGAGGTCTGCATCTGCAATAATTGACCAGCTTCCACTTGTGTGACGCCCTGTACCATCATGGCACACAGGGCCTACATCAACGTTCCAAAAGGCAACATGGAAGCGGCAAGAACCGCAGGTCCGTCCCATGAGGCAGCCACTAGTCGAGCTGAAAGGCCGAAATGTTGCACCTAGCCACCAGTACAGCGTAAGGGCATGTGGCCCATTGGCGATCGTCCCATAAGATCGAAATGGTGCTCCACTGATTCACCCGAAGCTGCAGGAGTCGAGAGTAAAAACCATCTGGAGGAGTGGCGTAGAGATGGCATCTGCAATAGGGCAGGAGATACCTGTCACCCAAAAGAAACACAAATTAACCGATTGCATTACG
This sequence comes from Ambystoma mexicanum, assembly GCF_040938575.1. Classification (NCBI taxonomy): domain Eukaryota; kingdom Metazoa; phylum Chordata; class Amphibia; order Caudata; family Ambystomatidae; genus Ambystoma; species Ambystoma mexicanum. The sequence continues at coordinate 8,900,293 of NC_090940.1, forward strand.
GGACTCATGATGCATTACAATCTTCATTCAACACACCAAATCCACACCCATATGCATGCTAGCCCACTCCAAAGGAATATACACACCCCTAAATCAGTATCGAATCATAACGAAATCAATCGAGCTAAATACACCATTGGCAACGTCGGTTACTGTGCATGCGTCCGTCAAGATAGAACCCATGACATGGGATTAGTAACGTGCCTAGACACAAGTGTATGAAGGCGCGTCGAGACAGGGAGGATCCGACAAGGGCAGATAGACGTATGTCCCACTATGGCAGCCTTGCATCACATAGCGCAGGGGAAGGGGAGTGATTCAAAAAACCCATGTACATGGCAGACCCTAAACGGAATCATCAGTCCATGCATCCATTCATCATTCCCTCATCCCGCAATGAAAACGCATGAATATTCACTCACATTATATGTGAAACTTCCATCGCGTCTGTGCGTAATGCAGTCCGCAAAAACCACTGTGCCCCTGGCCGGATCTGTAGTGTTGTGAAGCAAGATGGATTTGGGAACGTCCTGCCTTATCGTCCACTACGCTATTGCGCATCCCATTCAATTCATATCATTCATTGCCTGCTCGTTATGGGCCATGTCCCAAGGACATTCTACAATAGAACGTTACATTTCCAGCCAGACCTGTGGGCGTATCCTCGCCGCTACTTCAAAACCAAAAATGCTGGCCTTCGAATTCCTCACTTGCAACATTACGTCGAAAAGGCTTCTGTGAACGCTTGCATTCACAATTACATCAATGTAGTGCGGCTGTGTGTCATGATGCTAACTGGCTGCAATCACAAATGGGACGCCACGCCCGTCGGTGAAGTACGTTACTGTGCTGCATGAGGGTCGGCCATCGATCGAGCCCTACATACCACTGACTCTTCACAGGTATGTAAGCGGCTGCAATCATAGCATGTGTAACAATGGGAGCATACCATGAAAATCAGTCAAAGTACATCACACTGCCATCGGGATTTGATACATGATTCCAATCCCAAGATGCCATGCGGCCAAATGCAGCCTTACGTGCGGGACGTGCTCGGCCAGAAGGGATAGCATCTGCCACAGAATCATTCAATCAGCACAGGTGGAGGCCATACAGGCCGACAGCACATATATAGCAGACCCAAACCCCTCCCACAACCACTCCCACTCCAAAATGCTACCGGCAGGACTAGCGATGTTGGGCCTGGGGGACCAGATAGCACTGCAAGTGCTACAACTACAAGAAGACGACGAACAACAACAGGTACAACAACCGGGCGCACAGGGGAGACGGAGGAGAAGGAGGAGGAGGAGGGCAAGGCAGGGTCAGCAAGGCCCACAAGCACTGCCACTACCACCACGCAGGCGGCCCGCAATCCCACGCCTCCGAGCCGATCCGTTCAACCTCACTGCTGAGCAGATCCACACCCTCTACCGTTTGGACCGGGACACCATAATCGCCATTGTGGACATGACACATGCTGACCTCGTGAGCATGATAGATAGCCCAACCGCCATCCCACCCCTACTGAAGGTGGTGTCTGCACTCCACTTCCTGGCCACAGGCACCTACCAGCACACAGTGGGACAGTTGCATGGCATTTCACAGCCACTGTTCTCACGGACACTCTTCCAAGTGCACGATGCCCTCCTGAAGCACGCCGACGACCACATCACACTACCACGCACGTACCAGGAGATTACCAACGCAAAAGTGGGATTCCATGCACTTGGCGGCATCCCGGGTTGCATTGGTGCCATCGACTGCACCCATGTTGAATTGGTTGTCCCACATGCCATGGAGGTCCAGTACCGCAACCGGAAACAATTTCATTCAATCAATGTGCAAATGGTGTGTGACTCCAACAAGATATTTACGCATTGTTGTGCAAGATTTCCAGGATCTACCCATGATTCTATGGTCCTGAGGAACACAAGAATACCACGCTACATGGAGCGACACGCAGGGCACAGATCCTGGCTACTCGGTGAGTCTCATTCCATGCATGACATCGTGGCCCATTTGATGCTTCAATGACCTTGCAGGAGGGGGGGGGGGCTACTTAGCACTATCATTCCACTGACACCCTTTATTCGTCTCATACAGGTGATGCCGGGTATCCACTGAAGAGATGGCTCCTTACACCAATCCGGAACCCACAGAACGAGCATGAGGAGGACTACAACCATGCCCACTCACGTACCCGTGTGGTCATTGAACAGGCATTCGGCCTACTGAAGGCTCGTTTCCGCAGCCTCAGCAGGTCTGGCGGGGCACTCATGTACAGCCATGAGAAGGTTTCTAAGATGGTCATGGCATGTGTCATGCTGCACAACATGTGCATACGTAGGAATGTGCCCATGCCCCCTGACGCTGTACTGCATGCACCTGAAGATGATGATGATGATGAGGGTGGGGATGTGGAGGCACCTCAAGGAGTCCATGAGGCACAGGATGCACGTGCAATCCGACAGAGCATCATAGATGCATGCTTCTAGCAACCACGCATGGTGCCTATTACACGGAAAGGGGACCTGTGGCACTGTGTGTGTGTAGTACAGGCACATTGTGGACTGTACGCCTATGAAGGCCTCGTACGCAAATATCAATGTCCACACATGTCATTGGATGATTATGAGATGCTGTATTGTTAATGTGATTTGATTTATACACCCTATGGACCCGCCACCCAGTGAAGCCCAACACACCCCCTCCACCCTACTACCTCCCCCCCCAACACCAGTGTCCAAATATGCATGCTGTCCGTGGTTGGACGCTATTGCAAGCCCCCTCTACGGGTATCAGGGGCACCCCTGCCCGTGGAGCGCAGGTTCCTGCCAGATCTGCGTTGGGGGCTGCCCTGGACGGAACTTGCCACGGATGATGTCTCTGCCTGCTCGCGTCCATGCATGTCTCTGAGGGTTTGTGAGAGCTCCGAGAGCACACGGCGCACAGCAGCAAGTTCAGCACAAACGTCTTTGGACGTCGCATGCAGTTCCCCCCTCAGGCTCTCGGTGCTTTTCTCCATTTGTGCTCTCAGGCTCTCGGTGCTTTTCTCCATTTGTGCTCTCAGGCTCTCGGTGCTTTTCTCCATTTCTGCTCTCAGGCTCTCGGTGCTTCTCTCCATTTCTCCCCTGAGGCTCTCACTACTTTTCTCTATTTGTGCCCTGAGTGTCTCGGTGGATGTTTCCATGGCTGCCCTGGAACCCCCGCATTCATTTGCATGGTCCTTGAGTAGCGTGGACACTTCCTGCTGTTGCTCGATCAGCAGGTCGAGGGACTGTTGCCTCTGCTGGGCCATGGACATTTGCGGTGGTGTGACAGGGGGGCTGCTCAACACATGTTGCCTTGGCACAGGACTTGTGGGGGTTGGCCAGTCGTCGTCTTCAGGGTGCCCCTGCGTGGTTTCGTCATGGTGTAGGGGATGGAACATGCAGGGGGATTGGGAAAGGTCATGGATGGTACCTACGTCGCCAGCACTGTTTTCCGTGTCGGAGCATGCTGGCATGACAGCTGTGTCACCTATGGTGCTGCTACCACCAGAGGCAGTGCCATCAGATACGTTCTTTGGGGGGACCTGTGGTGCTGGGGTTGTGGACTTGCTGGCTGCTGGGGTGCCTGTTGCAGTCCCCTCCAGTGTGCTGCCACTTGATTCCTGCTGCTGCCGTGTCTTGATCCTTGCACCTGAGGTGGAGGCTCTTGGGACGTTGGTCCTGGCCCTCTTTGCAGGCGTGCTGGTAGGGGTGTCCTGCAGCTCGTCGTTGGTATCGGACCCTGTGGTGGAGTAAAGAGGGGCGAGCGTTAGTTATGGGTCTGTCGGATTTGGAATGGCAACGTATCAAATGCATTGGGGTGGTACATGAGGCTGATTTGGGACTGGGCCTTGGAGGTGGTCTCATTTTCGTGTGGATTGAGGATGCATTCATTTGGCTGCCTGCAGTTAGGGGGTGCATGCTGCACATGTAGGGGTTGTTTATGGCATCTTGATTGATTTGTTTATTCATTCTGACTTTTAGAGGGCGCTGTCAGGGCAAAGTATGTATTGCACTATGGGGTCACATGGTACTGCACATGTTCGTGGTTTGTGGATTTCGCATTGTTTCTCTTGGCCAACCTACCTGATTCTCCGGATGTCGGCACTCCTTTCTCCATCCCTCCGACTCCCTCTATGCTCTCCATTCCTATGGTGGAGGCGCAGATTTCCTCCCAGGGGGTCAACTTGATGGGCGACTCTGAACCCCCCCCGGTAGCTGTGGCGATGTTCCTGTTCGCAGAAAGTATGCTGCGTACGCGGATCCGCAGGTCGTCCCACCGCTTGCGACATTGCTGTGGCGTGCGGGGTGTTGTCCCCACCGCACTTACGCGCTGTGCCACCAGGGCCCATATGGCCTTCTTGTTGGCAAGGGCCGTCCTGGTCATTTGACTGGAGAAGACGACGGCGGCATTTTCCTGGAGGGTCTCGGTGAGCACGGTCAGTTCCTCTCGGGAGAAGTGTACCTGCCGCTTGCGGTCACACGCTTTCTTGGCTACCTTTCCCATATTTATTTTTTTAACTGGGGTTGCTAACGGGTTGGGATGTGTGTCAGGGTCGGATTTTTAATGGTTGTGTTGGGATTCGGTTTTTATAGTTGTGCGGCGTGCTGTTTCCCGTTCCGGCCACATGCTTTTACTTCCGTTTCCGTATATTTACGGTGGCCGTAATTTGCGGTGCCCGCTCGTTACGGTGACCGCTCATTACGGTGACCGCTAAGATGGGTGGCGGTATTGCACCTGGTGCAGCGTACGGCGGCGGTAAGGGCCGTTTTGGGGTCATTTCCGCCATCGCAGCCTTTCGGATTCCGCCATGGCGTAATGCTCGTGCCCGATGGGTCGTGATTAGCCGCACTTTGCTCCTTCGTGCAATGGCGGAAACGCTATTTACGCTGTTGCGGTCCGGTCAGTCACTTTCCGCCAGGGTCGTAATGAGGGCCAGTGTCTCTTACTGAATACACCGAACCACGCTGGAGTTCGCTGTGCTGCGAGGGCCGATAGCTATCTGATTTTGCTTTGTTCTTTGTAACTGATTCAGTATAAATTAAAGATCTTCGTATGTTCCTTTGTAACTCGTGTTCGGTGTATTTCCTTTTGGGGTACTCAGCCTCAATATTTTGATTTTGTTTTCACACACTGACATACTCTATAACATGACTCTTGAACAGAAAGCAATAAGGTTAGTGGCATTACAGAACCGGATGGCATTAGACGTCATCCTGGCCGAGCGTGGTGGAGTAAGCAAATTAGTTGGGTCTGCTTGTTGCGTTTTCGTTCCAGATTCCTCCCCAACCATCTTTAAGGCTATACAAAATCTGCACGTCCTTAGTTCAGAAGTGCACGTTCCCGAGGGAAATTTGGATCTTAGCGCTTGGTTCTGGGACTTCTTACGATCTTGGGGATGGAAGCTACTTTCAGTCTTATTGATTATTCTGGGTATTCTGTTGTTCTGCTGTTGCTGTATACAAGGTTTTCCTGCCATATGTTCAGTGTTAGGAGGATGTTGTGCACAGACTATGGGAACACTAGGTCAAAAGGTACACGCACCGGAAAGAATGACCAATGAATTTGTGTTGAAAGAAATTTCTGTCACAGACCTTATGGCGAAATGGACACTGAGACATGGAGTTACTCGTAAAGTGACTGAAAGTAGTTTAGCGCTTGGCTTAGGCCAAAAGGAGGGTTTGTTAAACAGGAAATCATATTGCGCCTCCTTTTTATATATATTGGCCTAAGCCTAGTCGCTCTACGAAGAAAACCATGTTGCAAAGTTCCGATTCTAGATCAACTTTGCCGCCATTTTGGGATCATACGCCATTTTGATTTCTGTTCATATGTAATTCTGTGTTCTAAAATGGTGGACTGTGTTTCCAACTTGTAACCGAGCCTTCCCGACCTTTGAGCCTAGTTAATGGTTAGACTGTCCGAGGGCTGAATGTTTGGACTAGGTAATGAGACCTTGTCCCAAGCATGACTTGTGGTCTAAGGATTGTCTGCATTAACAAGCCTCATCCACAAACATACATCGAGGACAATACTATGCAAATGTCGAGCGTGGACACTGGCAGAACTGTATTGTGAAGGGATATCTGCTAAGGCTTACTGCTAAACCCAAGAATACACTTTGCCATTGTAACTTGTTCGAAATACAAACCGAAGTAATCCATATGCAGATTGTTGTATGAGCCATAAGTGAAATCGGCACAAACTCTAGACCACAGATTATTACCCTGTAGAGGGGCTGGACAAATATTGCAAGATATGTATAAATAATGCGACTATTTAGATGTCCAATACCTCTCACCCCTCACTCTGATGGGCTGGTACTCATTGTGATGTATTGAGAGCCAGATAGCTATCTGTATTTCTGTTTCTTTGTAACTGTACAGTAGATTAAAGATCTGTGAATCTTTATAGCCCGTGTTTGGTGTATTTCCTTTTGTGGTACTCAGCCTCGATATTTCCTTGCTTTTACAGCTGCACCCCTGCAGGGATATGACACACCTCTCTAGGCCTCTGATGCTGCTGCACCCCTGGAGGGCTATGATGCACCTCTCTAGGCCTGTGCTGCTGCTGCACCCCCTGGAGGGCTATGATGCACCTCTCTAGGCTGTGCTGCTGCACCCCTGGAGGGCTATGATGCACCTCTCTAGGTCTGTGCTGCTGCTGCACCCCTGGAGGGCTATGATGTACCTCTCTAGGCTGTGCTGCTGCACCCCTGGATGGCTATTATGCACCTCTCTAGGTCTGTGCTGCTGCACCCCTGGAGGGCTATGATGCACCTCTCTAGGCCTGTGCTGCACTGCTGTGGGCTATTATACACCTCTCTAGGCTGTGCTGCTGCACCCCTGGAGGGCTATGATGCACCTCTCTAGGTCTGTGCTGCTGCTGCACCCCTGGAGGGCTATGATGCACCTCTCTAGGCCTGTGCTTCTGCTGCACCGCTGGAGGGATATGACACACCTCTCTAGGCCTGTGCTGCTGCTGCACCCTGCACCTCTCTATGGCCCGTGCTGCTGCTGCACCCATGGTTGGCAATGATGCACCTCTCTAGGACTGTGCTGCCAATGCACCCCTGGAGGGCTATGATGCACCTCTCTTGGCCTGTGCTGCTACTGAAACCCTGGAGGGCTATGATGCACCTCTCTATGCCTGTGCTGCACCCCTGGAGGACTATTATACACCTCTCTAGGCTGTGCTGCTGCACCCCTGGAGGGCTATGATGCACCACCCTAGGCCTGTGCTGCTGCTGCACCCCCGGGGGGCTATGATGCACCTCTCTAGGCCTGTGCTGCACCCCCTGGAGGGCTATGATGCACCTCTCTAGGCCTGTGCTGTACCCCTGGAGGGCTATTATGCACCTCTCTAGGCTGTGCTGCTGCACCCCTGGAGGGCTATGATGCACCTCTCTAGGTCTGTGCTGCTGCTGCACCCCTGGAGGGCTATGATGCACCTCTCTAGGCCTGTGCTGCTGCTGCACTCCTGGAGGTCTATAATGCACCTCTCTAGGGCTGTGCTGCTGCTGCACCCCGCACCTCTCTCGGCCCGTGCTGCTGCTGCACCCCTGGTGGGCTATGATGCACCTCTCTAGGCTGTGCTGCTGCACCCCTGGAGGGCTATGCTGCACCTCGCTAGGCCTGTGCGGCTGCTGAACCCCTGAAGGGCTATGATGCACCACTCTAGGCCTGTGCTACTGCACCCCTAGAGGGCCATGATGCACCTCTCTAGGCCTGTGCTGCTGCTGAATCCCTGAAGGGCTATGATGCACATCCCTAGGCCTGTGCTGCTGCTGCACCCCCGGAGGGCGATGATGCACCTCTCTAGGCCTGTGCTTCTGCTGCACCCCTGGCAGGTTATGATGTACCTCTCTAGGCCTGTGCTGCTGCTGAATCCCTGGAGGGCTATTATACACCTTTCTAGGCCTGTGCTGCTGCTGCACCCCTGGAGGGCTATGATGCACCTCTCTAGTCATGTGCTGCTGCTGCACCCCTGGAGGGCTATTATACACCTCTCTGGGCCTGTGCTGCTGCTGCACGCATGGAGGGCTATGATGCACCTGTCTAGGAATGTTCTGCTGCTGCACCCCTGCAGGTCTATGATGCATGAACCTCTCTAGGCCTGTGCTGCTGCTGCACCCCTTGAGGGCCATGATGCACCTCTCTAGGCATGTGCTGCTGCTGCACCCCTGGAGGGCTATTATACACCTCTCTAGGCCTGTGCTGCTGCTGCACCCCTGGAGGGCTATGATGCACCTCTCTAGGCATGTGCTTCTGCTGCACCCCTGCAGGTCTATGATGCATGAACCTCTCTAGGCCTGTGCTGCTGCTGCACCCCTGGAGGGCTATGATGCACCTCTCTAGGCATGTGCTGCTGCTGCACCCTGGAGGGCTATTATACACCTCTCTATGCCTATGCTGCTGCACCCCTGCAGGTCTATGATGCACCTCTCTAGGCCTGTGCTGCCGATGCACCCTTGAAGGGCTATGATGCACCTCTCTAGGTCTGTGCTGCACCCCTGGAGGGCTATTATGCACCTCTCTAGGCTGTGCTGCTGCCCCCCCTGGAGGGCTATGATGCACCACTATAGGCCTGTGCTGCTGCTGCACCCCTGCAGGTCTATGAAGCACCTCTCTAGGCCTGTGCTGCTGCTATACCACTTGGATGTTATGCCTTTGGATGGCTGTGCTGCCCCCGGGGAGGCTGGGCCCCTGGATGGCTCTGCTGCACCCCGTGATGGCTGTGCAGTACCCCAGGGAGGTTGTGCCTCTGGAGGGCTATGCTTCTGAACCTCTGATAGGCTGTGCCACTGGAGGGCTGTGCTGCACCCCAGGGAGACTGTGCCTCTGGGTGGTTGTGCTGCACCTCAGGGAGGCTGTGCCTGTGGGTGGCTGTGCTGCAACCCAGGGAGGTTCTGCTTCTGGGGGGGCTATGCTGCACACCAGGGAGGCTGTGCCTCTGGGTGGTTGTGCTGCACCTCAGGGAGGCTGTGCCTTTGGAGATCTGTGCTGCGCCCTGTGGAGGTTGTGCCTCTGGAGGGCTGTGTTGCACACCAGGGAGGCTGTGCCTCTGGATGGCTGTGCTGCACCCCTTGATGGCTGTGCTGCACCTCTGATAGGCAGTGCCTCTGGATGCCTGTGCTGCACCCCTTGATGCCTGTGCTGCACCCCGGGAGGCTGTGCCTCTGGATGGCTGTGCTGCACCCCTTGATGGCTGTGCTGCACCTCTGATAGGCAGTGCCTCTGAATGCCTGTGCTGCACCCCTTGATGGCTGTGCTGCACCCCGGGAGGCTGTGCCTCTGAATGGCTGTGCTGCACGCTTTGATGGCTGTGCTGCACCTCTGATAGGCAGTGCCTCTGAATGCCTGTGCTGCACCCCTTGATGGCTTTGCTGCACCCCGGGAATGCTGTGCTTCTGGGTGGCTGTGCTGCACCCTGGGGAAGCTGTGCCTCTGGAAGTCTGTGCTGCACCCCGGGGAGGCTGTGCCTCCGGATGGCTGTGCTGCACCTCTTATAGGCAGTGCCTCTGGATGGCTGTGCTGCACCTTTGATAGGCAGTGCCTCTGGATGGCTGTGCTGCACCCCTGTAGGCTGTGCCTCTGGATGGCTTGCTGCACCTCTGATAGTCAGTGCCTCTGGATAGCTGTGCTGCACCTCTGATAGTCAGTGCCTCTGGATAGCTGTGCTGCACCTCTGATAGGCAGTGACTCTGGATGGCTGTGCTGCACCCCTGTAGGCTGTGCCTCTGGATGGCTTGCTGCACCTCTGATAGTCAGTGCCTCTGGATAGCTGTGCTGCACCTCTGATAGTCAGTGCCTCTGGATAGCTGTGCTGCACCTCTGATAGTCAGTGCCTCTGGATAGCTGTGCTGCACCTCTGATAGGCAGTGACTCTGGATGGCTGTGCTGCACCTTTGATAGGCAGTGCCTCTGGATGGCTGTGCTGCACCCCTGTAGGCTGTGCCTCTGGATGGCTTGCTGCACCTCTGATAGTCAGTGCCTCTGGATAGCTGTGCTGCACCTCTGATAGTCAGTGCCTCTGGATAGCTGTGCTGCACCTCTGATAGGCAGTGACTCTGGATGGCTGTGCTGCACCCCTGTAGGCTGTGCCTCTGGATGGCTTGCTGCACCTCTGATAGTCAGTGCCTCTGGATAGCTGTGCTGCACCTCTGATAGTCAGTGCCTCTGGATAGCTGTGCTGCACCTCTGATAGTCAGTGCCTCTGGATAGCTGTGCTGCACCTCTGATAGGCAGTGACTCTGGATGGCTGTGCTGCACCACTGTAGGCTGTGCCTCTGGATGGCTGTGCTGCACCTCTGATAGGCAGTGCCTCTGGACGGTTGTGCTACCGCTGCCCCCCTCTTAGGCTTTGGCCCTGGGGGGCTGTGCTGCTTTCCTTTAGGGCTGGGCTGGCTAGCCTGCGTGCCTGAAGGACTCCCGCTCTTGCACTTCCGGTTTCGGAGTTGTGTCCCTGTTGCACAGAATCTTAGGACAGAGTCTGACTGAAACCCTCAGCCCCCTCCAGCCGGCCTCCACTCTTAGCGCTGCACTGCCGCTCCCCGAGGTGAGCTGTGCACTTTGAGGCCATTCCCGCTTCAGAACCTCTCCTGGGAGGACGCTGGATGTGTGTGGAGGGGGTGCTGGCTTGCCAGTGCCGGCACTTCATAGCACACTTGGGCGTCTGTCTGTGGTCAGGCCTGCTTCCCTGGGACCTGCCTGCTGTTTGTACGGTTGCCCCTCACCCCGCGGAGCGAGGCCCAGCGCCATCAAAGGAAGCCCGGCCCTGCTCACCCCATGAAAGGGGAGTCTGTCCTGGGTCCAGGGCAGCAGCTCCCCCAGCGAGCTTTCCTGCGTGCCAACGGATCCGTCCAGGTGCGCCTGGGCAGAGGGCAGCAGTGACGTGGGTAGCAAACCCTCAAAGGGCATCACCTGTGCAAAGCCAGGGCTGTCTAGCCCCAGCTCAGGGGCAGGATGCCAACCCTGGAGCCTTGGGCTGTGCAGGCCCTAGCCATGCATTGTGGGTGCACACACCCAGCATAGGGTGCCTTTGATGCGGGATCCTGTGCAGATGAAGCAAGGCCAGGGCACTGGGGCCTCCTAGTCTCCCCTGACTCCCCACCACAGATAGACCTTACCCTTAGAAAGCTTTGACTCCTTGAGCGCAGTGGCACAGCACAACATTTGTGGGCCCCACTGCGAGCCCGGCTGAGGGGGCCCCCTCCCCCACAGCTCGGAAACAAATCGCGGGTTGCGCCACACTCTGGGCCGGCCTAGATTACCATGCTTGTACAATACGCAGGAGCGTGCTGCTGCAGGGGCACGCTGCACACTGCACTAGCAGAAAGATATAAACAGGTGTTTTAATGCATTACACATATTTAATAAAAGGGGGCCCTTATATTATTAGGACTTAGGTCTAAGGACAAAAGGGGGCCCAATAATCAGATTTTCCAACAAGATCCATTTCTGTCTCATTCATTAAGACATACATGGCACTAATACACATTTCCCTTCAAATGATCTTTTCAGCATTCATAGCGCTGCTGATCAATTTCTTAGAGGCAATGTTGTATTGGGCATGTCTTATTGCTCCAAACGTCCCTAGTAGTTAGCTGTGAGTGGGGATAAGTGCTTGAATTTCCAAGCACTCATCCTTTCTGTAGATGTTTGGCAGGATATTAGAGATACTTCTGCCTTCTTCAGGACCTGGATTGGAGGACCCCTAGTGGGGAACACCACATTTCCAAATTACTAGATTGTTGATCGTTAATTCCATGCAATCAGATAAGCAGGACTATGAAGAGTGAAAGAATGAAGAAACATATTGCCTGTTAGGGCCTTGTTATCACTGACCTTGTAATACCAACCCTTCCTCTGGGCGTTGTGCAGGGGCACAGGCAGCAAGCCTCAGTGCTGTATCAAATGAGGGCGGGGGGGTTGTTGCCTCCTATTCCTCTGTTATTTTGCTGCCCATGGTTGTGGGGGACTGAACCCTGGGTTTGGGATAAAACTGTTGTAAGGAGACACAGAACAAAGGGATGATCATGTCTCAGAAAATTGTCAGGGGGTCACTGCGTATGGAGAGGATAAACACATATTTACCAATGTTTAGAAGGGGAAGATCTCATTCAGGGCTGTCACAAGGTAATTCTCTGCCCCAGTAGTTATGCTGGGATCTCCACCTGCAGGTGTAAAACCAATGGCTAGAGGAGCGAGAGGGGTGAATACAAGATTACCTCTCTATCTAGGTTGTAATAACGTTGAATTGTTATCTGTTAGTTAACGGTGGGGCGGGTTTCCTCTGCCGGGTGAGCATGGGTGTAATTTTAGGGGGGACAGGGGTGCTTGTCCCACCCCAACTTTCATGGCACACCATTTGGTCCCCATTCATTTGGCTGAGGCACCTTTTCTTCAGATGTCATGTCCCCCTGTGCTCCGAGACCCCCAACCGGCCCATAGAGTCGGGGTTTGCTCAGAAGCACTTTAAGACAAGATAGCAGCACCTGTGAGATGGATGGGGGTGCAGATTTATTACTCCAACACCAATCAATAAGGACAACTCAAACGGTTTGGCATAGGGAGTCCATTTAATGACAAGTACAAAAAACGGGGAGTTATGAATATCAGCAATGGTACGATCTTCCTTCTCGCTTCGAAAACTCCAACGAACTTTATAAAAATCATAGCATTTATACTGAAATCTCGTCATCATTGATGTGTAACACTCAAAAGCTAACATGCAATTCTATTGGTTCGGAAAAGGTAAATTTACTATAGCTACTCTATCTGTATATGGTAACGGGGTGCAGGGATTGGGTAAACACTGTCAGGGGGCAGCTAAGCCCTTCTTTCAGAAATGACTACTGCACACGTCACTAAATGTACAACGTCCCATTGGTTCTACTAACTATAGGACCATAGATTACTTGGTCCACTGTGAATGGGTTGGCACCAATCCCATGCATACTTTTTCACTTTGCTTAGCAGCACGCAGAATGGTCGGCCAGGTGCAGGGTGCCCCACAACTCACCCGGCCTTTCTACAATCAATCATCAATTTAGTGGCTATGTGTAAATTATTTCACTGTTATTGGCCTCGAGACTGCATCTTCTGTCTAGATATCTTCTCCTGGCTCGCAGCCATGCGTAGGTGTGGGGGTCTTGCTTCTGTTCATTTGGGGGGTCACGTGATGCAGACACCATGGATTTGCCTTTTATTCAACAATTTGTGTATTTGTTCACCCACCACCTGCCTTCGCCTTCTTATCTTGCCCCTTCAAGGCAGTATATTCTGGTCCTTGCTTCAGTTCATTGTAGCTGCTGCTCATTCATTTTGATGGATATTACCTTGGTTCCCTAGGCACGAGTTGCCTCTGTTGAGGTTCGTTTCTGCCGCTCAGATCCTGATCTTGTTGAATGTGAAACCTTTCTCGACTGGCCTAAGTAATTTTGGTTAATTCTGCTTTTGTGCAAAGTGAACGTATACTTCATAGAGGTAGATATGCATATGTATATGGTGCTTGCCGCACTATCCCTCTACTAAGCATAGCAAGCCGCACAATTCCTTTAGCTTTCTTGCGGTTCCAAGCATATGTACACGTGTAAACTGGTCAAATATCTATGCCATGCTTACAGCTTAAGCTCCTTTTATTTGACATCGCCTTCACACTCTAAGTTCACGATATGCTTATTCATGGCGTTTTTTGTCTCTTTATGTCATTCTCTGGTCGTCATTTCTTCTATAGTTGAGTCACGTTTTGGCTTTTGTGATGTCACCATTCGTCTTGCATTAAGACCTTTTTGGTTTCTTCACGGACTGTTTTTAGACGATCTTCATTTCGTCTCATTTGTTGATATGGCTTTCTCAATGGGTACCTTACTGTCCATGGGTTCCTTGGTACTGGTACTTCAGTAGGCATCGTTCTTCTGGTAGGCACTGGGCAGAGCCCCACTGCGGCTCTCTGCTGGTTTATTTGCTCATCATACATCACATATCTCGATGTGAACGTTCCTGGTACTTCAAAACGGAAGGTTGGAGTGCCGGCTGTATTTTGGACTTCCTCTACACTGCCCAACATTTTCAGCAAAATTACTCCACGGCGGGTGAGTTCCCGCTAGTGTGGCCATAAACACTAATTATTCATTTGTGTCGGGTTTCAAGTATATCCTTGTTTCCGATACTATGGAGAATAAAGAAAATAGATGCTGTGTTCATAAGGAGAGGATCTGTGGGGCATTGTACCTAGTAATTGGCGATATCGATTTGAGAGGGAGCTTATCGAGAGGGCTGTAGTGCTGCGTGCTCCGTGGCCTGCGTGAAAGGAAGGACACAGTGGTTTCCTAGGTTTCATGGGGTTACTTTGCATGCGCGCGTGCGTACTGCACAAGAGATCGATAGCTAGCATATTGTCGCAAAGGAGTCGGAAATTTTGGGAAGTCTAACTCTGTATGCTTTTGTCGTGTTCCGCTGCTGTCGGGGTGGATCCTCGTAATGGAGAGCATAAAGTATTGACATGTGTCTAGAAAATCATCATATACAACTCAATACGCATTTAAAGACTTTAGACTTGTTAGCGCCTCTCCCAACATTTGTAGGGTTAGCCCCCCTCCGAAATGTAGGTTTTGTTGCGCCTCTGAACACAAGTACACACACCATTCACCATACACACACATGCACAACCAGCCACCCATATATTTAAGTGTGTACCCTTTTATCATACAGGCACACCCAGGCAGCCACCCGTACATTTAAGTGTGCACCCTTTCACTATATAGGCACAACCAGGCAGCCAACCATGCATTTAAGTGTGCACTTTTTCACCATACAGACACACCCAGGCAACCACCCATACATTTAGGTGTGCACCCTTTCACCATACAGGCACAACCAGGCAGCCAGCCATACATTTATGTATGCACCCTTTCACCATAGACTCACACACGCACACCTAGCCACCCATATATTTAAGTGTGCACCCTTTCACCATACACTCACACAGGCATACCCAGGCAGCCACCCATACATCATGCCCACACTCATTCATAAACATTACATTATATACATAAATACACACACTTACATGCACACACACACATTTAAAGAAAATACATTTTCTTACCTTTAATCCATTGGTCCAGGGAACAAGACCTTCAGCTCCCTGCAGCAGCCAGGAACGCGTGTTCCCTTCAACTGCAGAGGATCTGGAGGCCTCCATGTCATGCGGTAGAGGGGAGCACTATCACTTTAAAAAGAAATGGTTTCTTTTTGAAGTCACTCTGACTTCATAAGGAAATGATTACCTTAAATGATTGAACCGTAATAGAAATAATTTCTTTCTGTAGGCAGAATGATTTAAAAAAGAAACTATTTCTTTTTGAAGTCATAGGCTCCCCCCACCCCATGATATGGGGGCCTCCAGTGGGGGCTTACATGTTATGGGGTGGGGGCAGCCTTTCGGACTTCAAAAATAAATAGTTTCTTTTTGAAGTCACTCTGCCTTCATAAAGAAACGATTTCTGTTACGCCCAAAGAGAAATAATTTCTTTATGAAGGCAGCGTGACTTTAAAAAGAAACAATTACATTTTTTAAGCATTTTATTTTCCGAGGGGCCCCCTCCCAAGACATGCACTGGTGGGACCCCCCGCACCGCAGGGGCTGCGGGGGCCCACAGTACACCAGTGCTTGAGTGCAAATGCTGAGATTCCAGAACCCTGCAAAGCCAATCAGTACTCGCCCACTACCACAGAAATTACAAATCAGAGATCGGAAAAGCCAAAAAGGCCTGTTATAATAAAAGGATCCTGAACTGCTATAGCGGCAGCAAAGAGCTCCACAGGATCGTCGCAGGATTCCTGAACCCTTCCTGCACCTCAGTCCCGACTTCCTCCTCACAAACTCTCCGTAACTCCCTGTCTGAACACTTCCACAAAATAGCCCTAGACAGGATGCCACCATCAATGCCAAACTCCCCCTCCTGTCCACCCGCCCTACAACTGCTCTACCAGAACCAACCTCCCTCTGCCCGAGATACCTTCTTTCTGCTCTTTCAACCCTATCTCGAATGAGGAGTTTGTGAAACTACTATCCGTCAGCCGAACCTCCGGCTCCCCCCTCGACTCTTGTCCTGTCTCTTTTTTTCTCAAAGAAATCTTCTCCACCTCTGCAGGAGAATTGGCGAGGTCCATTCGTAACGACCACCTCACCTCCGGCATCTTCCCAGAATCCTTAAAAACTGCTCATGTCAAATATCTGCCTAAAATGCATCCCTTGACCCTCTCTGAACAATCAACTACAGGCCTATCTCCAACACCCGATTCCTGGCAAAACTCATCGACCGCACTGCATACTCACCGCTCAACGGTTTCCTGGAATCTAACTATCTCCGAGACCCTGCAAAATCAGGTTTCCATCTGTGCCATGGGACAGACACCATGCTGGTCTATATCTGGGATGCCCACAAAGGATGCACAGCACGTGTTCTTCTTGACCTCTCTGTAGCGTTTGACGCCATTATCTACATGACCATCCCTAGGAATACGAGATTCAGCGCTCACCTGGATCACCTCACTCCTCAATAGTAGAGAGCAAATCACCCATGTCCCCCTTTTCTCTCTCCTCCACATGGCCGATAAACACAGGAGTACCCCAAGGCACCTGGCTCTCTCCCCTTCTCTTCAACCTTTACATGACCCCCCTGGCCAGCATCATCCACTCACACAACCTCACCTACTAGGACTATGCGGTTGACAAACAAATCATCTTGAGAATTCCTAAATCAACCACTGACCCCCCGCCTTGATCCAGCAGCATGTCTCATTGACATTGGCCGCTGGATGATGACTAACCATCTCCTTCTGAACCCAGGTAAACAGAGATCATGGTATGCAGCAAAACTGCTCTATTCCCCCAACCAACTGCCTGGCCACCCTCCTCTGCCCTCGCCCACGAGCCCCACCACCGTCTAAAACCTCAGCTGCACAATGGACTTGGACCTAACCCGGTCACACCACATCAACAATGCATCCAAATCCTGTCATTTCCACCTTCGGCTCCTGAAGCGTATCTTCCCTTAACCCACCTACCCCAACAGACTGGCTGCTATTATGTCCATTGGCATGTCCAGACTTGATTATGCAAACTTACTCTACCTGGGTGCACCGGCCTACCAGCTAAACACACTCCAAAAGGTACAAAACTCAGCTGCCAGACTGCTACTCACATTGGGACGAAGGGACCACATCTCACCTGCTCTCTGCACCCTACAATGACTCCCAATTGGACGCAGAGCCACCTTCAAATTCCTATGTATTACTGACCGAGCGGTGCACAAATCAGGCCCCAAATTCCTACAAGACAAGATTGCGGCCTATCAGACAACGCACACCCAAAGGTCAAGCACTTCCCTCCTCCTAGTGGTCCTCACCTTCAAATCGGCCAGGATCGGAGGATCTGCCAACTTTGTGGAACTCGCTGCCTCCCTGCATTAGACACAGTGAAGACTACATGGCTTTCCCGAAGGCAATCAAAAACTGGCTCTTCGCCTAAGAAACACATAAGGAAATACCCTACCACTCGACTTACCACCATCACCAAGCAATGACGTGATAACCCGCTCAATACGGGCCCTTTTGCAGACTCTCAGGCCAAACGATATCCACCCCAATTATCTGTCGCCTTTGCCCCAGTCTTGAAACCCGAATCATAGTAGCACCCAACTACCAACCGAGGATGTCTATAGCACCTATACATTAACAACATGAGTTGGGACAGATCTGCCTGTCACCACCCATCAGTCTTTGCCACAGCAATTTTACCCAACAAGAACAGAGGGGGGATCTTAGCCTAACAGCTCAAACCCAAAGGGCGATACAACCCCCTCGATAGGCACTGGAAGCTCAAGAGGAACCGGGTCCCCCTGAAAAGCACACAGACACTCAAACACACCACTATGCTAACTCTTTCCTCTGCACCAAAATACAACAGAATACAGCTACACCCCTCGATTAAACCGGCCTAGCTGTACACATACTTATACACCTCCACGATCAACCTACACATTCTATAGAACGCAGCAATACACCACGAAATCGGCCTAGCTGCACTCATAATCTCATACACAAACTCCAGTGGCACCAGAATGCAGATACCCAAGTCCATTGGCCTTGCTGCACACATTCTACTGATCTAACACTAGCACTGCACCACGCCAAGCACTATTATGCAGCTACACACCACTCATTCCACACTGGCTGCACACATACCAAGTGCATCTAAGCACATTTTAATACATTGCTCTCTCCACTGACCTGGACAGCAGTCCCTGAGGGCGTTCAACCCACAGCGCTTTGGAATCATACCAATGGTAAAAGGCGCTAGTAATCTACAGGCGCTCTGGCAGATCCGAAAGAGGGGGGTGATCTCCAGGCGCTCTGGCAGGTCTGAAAGAGGGGGTGGTCTCCAGGCGCTCTGGCAGGTCTGGAAGAGGGCGTGATCTCCAAGCGCTCTGGTGGATCTAAAAGCTCTGGTGGATCTGAATGAGGGGGTGATCTCCAGGTGCTCTGGCAGGTCTGAAAGAGGGGGTGGTCTCCAGGCGCTCTTGCAGATCTGAAAGAGGGGGTGATCTCCAGGCGCTCTGGCAGGTCTGAAACAGGCGCTCTGGCAGGTCTGAAAGAGGGGTGTTATCTCCAGGTCCTCTGGCAGATCTGAAAAATGGGTGTGGTGTCCAGGTGCTCTGGTGGATGTGAAAGAGAGGGTGGTCTCTAGGCGCTCTGGTGGGTCTGAAGAGGGGTGGTGATGTCCATGCCCTCTGAGGGGGAGGGGGGTTGAGTTATGTTAGCGGGGGTGGGGGTGACGGTATATGGAAGATAACTTCGCTGCTGTGTGGATGACTGCAGTTCTCGGGTGACTGAAGACCCCCACCTCGAGCTACAGGTGCTTCAAGCTTAAGAGTTACAGGGTGCATATATATGCTATGGGCATGCAGCCCCTGCACAGACCCCTAATCTCTTATGAGGGTGCATGAGTGTGTGGGCGTGCACAGTGGTGCTTTATGTGAAGTCATCGTCATCAGGGTGTGTATTGTGTAGCCGAGGCCATTACAGTACAAACAAACATAACATGTTTATATAATAATACATAGCAAACATAGAAGAACAGTCATTACACCTCAGAATCTGGCAGAATAGTAAAAGGGGTCCCCCTTCATATCTGCCCCCGGGTCCCCTGATCACAAATCTAATCTTCAGAAAAAATGAAAACAGCGCTGTTCAACACATATGCATAAGGTTTGTCCCACCATCCCATGGCTGCATTGCCTTTACTGTGACATGTACTAGCGCTGTGATACTCCCGGGTCTGGGCGCTATCAAGAAATGTAATAGATAAATAGGAGCTATAACTCCCAGGTGCTATCTTCCTTCCTACCATATGCCTCCTATAGCGCCCACAGCACCCCCAGTCCTGCCCATTTCTCTTCCCCCATACGGACACTATAGAACAAGTTTTTCAAGTATCTCTTCACATAATGGGGTGTTTTGCCCAATTGCACATCAGCTTCACAAGGTGTGATATCATTTCCTCTAAGAAAGTGGAGAGTCCCTTTCTCTGGCCATCAATTGTAATATGGAATAAGGAGTCAAAGGTCAAGCACTGTTTACACTGTCTTATTAACAGAGCTACAGACCACTAGCCTTATGTCCTTACACAGATGTATATTTAATATCCTAGCCTTTCTTGGGATAACCAAGTCCACATAGGCTTCTCTGCCCTCGCTACCTCTCTTTCTTTCTTTCTTTCTTTCTTCCTTCCTTCCTTCCCTCCCTCTCTGTGACAAATCAACTTGCAGGGCACCAGTGGTCCAGGGATGGATATCAGTTAACTATCAATCAGCCCCACACCTCTGTACACCAGAAGGGATCTGAACAGATTGGAATACAAGTGAATTATAAGACCTCCTTGTCCAATTTTGGTAACATGGACGGAACGGCAGGCTTATCTCTGCGAGGTCGTGGATTGTTGGTTAGTTGCAACACACCAAAACTACAATTATTACCCAATGATAAAAGGACTGTCCAGTCAAAGTTGTATAAAAATATCTACTTTATTATTACTACAAAAGACAGTTCTAGCACACTACAAAATACAACCCACCCTGTAAAAGAACACAGAGGACAGTGAGTTTCACGAGGGAAAGTGATGCACTCCGGATACTGACAGGAGGGTAGTTGGTAAAGTAATCAGTCTTACTGTTCAAGGTTATTTGGTTTCAGCACCAAAGGGGCAAAGGCCCGTAACTGTCTCTGGGAGCCTTCGGAAAAGGACCACGGGGTCAGAACCACAATGTACCTGGTGCTGAAGAAGTTTTTGGTGCTCGACAGCATCAAGGCTGTTCCAGGAGGCTTTGCAGCCCTTGAGACAGAGTTAGTGGCAGGAGACAGCTCCGGGTACCAGGCAGCAGGGAGTTCAGCAAGCAAGACTAGACGGACGTCTGCAGGCTGACCGGCATGGCGGTTCGGGGCCAAGAATGATTGTCTCTGTGCTGGATGGCAGATCTGAATGCTGGTTGAGGCGTCTCAGACGGCTCTGGTGACTGCAGCATGACAACAGTCAGCGGTGCACCCGGTTCGAGAACTCGACTGTCTCGAAAATGTCCTTAAAAGTTGGACGCTGGATGATGCTTGTGTGGCACTCCTCCTAGCTTCTTCGGAGGCTTGTGTCCTTTCAAGGCGGATGGCCCAAAGCTCAGGAGAGTGTTAGCAGGCAATGGCCTTGTCCTTTGTCCAGAGACTCTCCAGCACTTCCCACCTAGGAAGCTTGCTGGCATAACCCAGCAGGGCATGCTGTGTGCTGGCTGGGTACTGGTTTTGGAGCTGCTGCATGGGTCATCTGAGTCCGGTATATCCCTCTGTTCACTGGGAGATATTTAGGGGAGGGATCTTGCTTCCCTCTTGGAACTCCTGGCCTTCCTTCATTGGCAGAAGATGTAAGGTAAACTGTTCCTTCAGCACGGGTCCAAATAAGTCCTTATTCTTACTCCTTTCAAAGTCGTCAGATGATCTGCTAAGTGAGGGGTTCAGCCCTCTTTTAAAGCCAAATGGGCCCCAGTGATTGGTGCAGGGTAAGCCTACCTTAAGGAACCAATCCTGGGTCCCCACCAATGATCTTCTGTTATGCATGAGGTCAGGACCAGAGGGCCCTGCACAGGACAGACAAAGGGTGACAACACATACCTAAGTCCTACCCATGTTCCTGTCTGTTGTAGATCAAAGTGTCTCTCTGGTTAACTGAGTCCTCTGTGACTCTTGATTAAAGTGCAGGTTTTTCATGAAGTGTGTGCTGGGAGCAGACTTCCTGTCTCCCCCAAATCACATACTTCTCCCCTCTGAAAGGGGTCCACTCTGCAGGGGTTTGCCTATGGAAAACAGTGGACCCTGACGTACATTTCACTGCCTTTCATACAGAGGGGTGGAAACTAGCTTCATGTTGACACATTGCATACCAAAGGGGTGTTAGCCCCGCCTTCCTGTTGTCTGTTCGGCAACCCAGTCCCTCTTCTAGGCTTTATTCAATTATCTCATTAGTATGCACTGCCACCAGCCGAATGACAAAAGGAATGTAGATCCATGGAGCCTTTGATATTTAAATTAGGCTACACATGGCTGGAGGAAGGTGTGCCTTTCCCCCTTCTTGAGATGCTTTGATGTACCCGGGGCTGTCACATTCCAGCTGAATATGACAGGGGAAGACGGCGCCTGTAGGCTGTGTCTTCCCGAAGTACACGTGACTACTATGCGTTTTGTGCAGGAAGCAGATGAAATGCGCGCTGAATGGCATTGCACATTTCTCAGAGGTTGGTCTCCCATCATTCATTTTCATTATTAAAAAATCAAAAATGCCCAGGCAAGCGCATTCTCCCTGTGTGGATGGTTGAATTCCTCACACTCTCTCCCTTCCTTCCTTCTTATCTTCCTCCTTCCCTCCATCACTTCCTTTCTCCCTCCCTTACTTGTCTCTCTAGCTCCCTCCCTCCTTCCATCCCTCCCTCACTTCCTCCTCTCCCTCCCTCCCTTCCTTTTTCCCTCTTTACCATCCTTCCTTCCTCCTCTCCCACCCTGCTTTACTCTCTCTCTACTTCGTTTCTCACTACATTCCTTCCATTCCTCCCTCCCTCCCTTCTTTTTACGCTCCCGGCCTCCCTCCTTCCTTTCTCCCTTCCTTCCTTCCCTCCCTCCCTACTTCCTTCCTCCCTCCATTCCGTCCTTCCTCCCTCTCTCCCTTCCTACCTTTTCCCCTCCCTCCCTACCTCCCTGCTTCCTTCCTCCCTTCCTTTTTCTCCTCCCTCCCTCTCACCTCCCTTCCCTTCTTCCCTCTTTCCTTCCTCTAGTCTCCACAGTGATGTATGTGGGACTCAGACCGTGCACTGTGGTGTGAGATATGGTGCCCCAGGGGCAGCCCCCTGTGGATTGGGGTTCATGCCCTGGGTTCATGGTACCAATGGGGCTGTAAGTGGCACAGTGCATCAAATAACACACACAGATTGTGGCATGTGGTGCACAGTCTGCACACTGCAGTGTGGGCTTCATACCGCTTACTCTGCTGCATGTGGTGAACACACTGCGCACTGTCACTGAGCTTTGTAGCACTCATAGGGTTTGGTGTAGTGTTCCTGTCACCCAGATTGTGGTTCGAGTGTAACACGCTCAGAAGGCTTCTGGGTGCATGATATCAGTCTGCTTGTGCAGAGTACAGGACTCCCAGAGGTTGGTTAGGGACCAGCTTTGTAAGAGGTGACTGGGGTGCAGGTTCTGCACCGAGGTTTATGAAGCAGTACAGGAATGCTGGAGATGTGTGGGTGTGCAGCATCTCCCCAGAACATTAAGTACCCCCATAGCTTTAGGGGGGCACGAGGCTTAAGTGAGAAAGATGCACCGCCCACGAGAAGCGCTGGCACCCTAGAAGCATGGAGCCGGAGAAAGGCGAATACCCCGCCAGGTCCAGGAAGCAACCAGGGTCGTGCCCAAGGGAGGAAGCCAAGACTTGACGCGGTGCCAAGCGGGGACTCACGGATAACTAACTGCATTCAGCTCCCGCTCTGGGACGCTGCCAGGGCTGGAACAGTGCCCCTCCTGCTGGGGGTCCATAACGTGGCTTCCACTCGTGCACTCATTTGGTTCATTAGAAGCCAGGAGCAGCCGGAGCAAGAAAGGCCGCATGTGGGGGAACGCGTCCATGCACTATTCCCGCACTCACGTGTAGGGCGCCGGAGCCAGAGTGCACAGTTAACAGCCAACTCTGAGAAATGGAGCAGCGCCAGTGTATTTACTTAATGACTTCTTTTATTTAACATGATGCTCGAAAAAGTCAAGCAGGCCTGCAGCCAGGCGCCAGAGCGAGACGAGGCGGAGCAGGACATAGAGTTAATGGATTCCGCCATTACTGAGCAGTGGGAGGCGGGGGGCAAGGCGCTAGGTGCGTGCGCCCAGAGGCCCCCGGGAGCGCCTGCGAGCTTCTGCCCTGGGGAGAAGGGCCCCGCCTCCTTCCGCTCCCCACAGGACTTCCTGCAGAAGCAGCAAAACACTGCGCACGTGCTGGGCCTCCAAGGCAGGCTTAGTGGGAAACAAACATGGCTTCCCGGGTACTATGGGAGCACCTCTACAGCACAGGCCAAGATAATGGGAGGTGTGAGAGGCAGGCGGGGCTAGGACTGGCTTGGGGGCATGTGGCTGGCCAAACTAGAATTAAACCCACTGCCTAAGAAAAGCATGATGCAAGCTCCTTGCAGGGCTGCTGGCGTCTGCATTACTTCCTGCTAACCCCCTCTACCCCCCCCCAATTCAATGTTGGCTAACAGTCGGGAAAGGGAGCCTGTTTATCAGCTTTAAACAGACTGAAGTCCGGGGACCTTTCCGGTTTTACTCTCAGGTCTTTAAGCCGGAGCAGTTGTCATTCCCGGTGCTGGATCCGAGGCAGGTGCGGCGTGGAACAGGAAGCACCTTAGAAGGACCGGAGGTCCAGCCCAACCAGGTGAGCTATCACCCGGCAACGCTACAAAAGGCATCTAATCCGTAGCAGCACCGCCAACTCCTCTACTCTCTCCAGAAAATGTGAAGTACATGGGAAGGCCCCCCTCCATCACCGCCTGCCCAGCATCACTGCCTCCCCTCCATCACCCCCTGCCCCTCCATCACTGGCTCTGCGCTGGCTCGGCTCTACCCATGAACACTCTGGCTCCCCGTGTCTAATAAAGCTTGATGAAAGGTGTGACAACACCAGACCTCAGTGGCCCTGCTCTGGCTCGGCTCTACCCATGAACACTCTGGCTCGCCATGACTAATAAAGCTTGATGAATGGCATGACAACACCAGATCTCACTGGCTCTGCTCTGGTTCGGCTCTACCCATGAACTCTCTGGCTCCCCGCATCTAATAAAGCTTGATGAATTGCGTGACAACACCAGACCTCACTGGCTCTGCTCTGGCTTGGCTCTACCCATGAACACTCTGGCTCCCTGCGTCTAATAAAGCTTGATGAATGGCGTGACAACACAAGACCTCACTGGATCTGCTCTGGCTCCACCCATGAACACTCTGGCTCCCCATGGCTAATAAAGCTTGATAAATGGCGTGACAACACAAGACATCACTAGCTCTGCTCTGGCTCGGCTCTTCCCATGAACACTCTGGCTCCATACGTCTAATAAATCTTGATGAATTGTGTGACAACACCAGACCTCACTGGCTCTGCTCTGGCTCGGCTCTACTGATGAACACTCTGGCTCCCCACGTCTAATAAAGCTTGATGAATGGTGTGACAACACCAGACCTCACTGGCTCTGCACTGGCTCAGCTCTATCCATGAAGACTCTGGCTCCCCTCTTCTAATAAAGCTTGATGAATGGTGTGGCAACACCAGACCTCACTGGCCCTGCTCTGGCTCGGCTCTACCCGTGAACACTTTGGTTCCACACGTCTAATAAATCTTGATGAATGGTGTGACAACACCAGACCTCACTGGCTTTGCTCTGGCTCGGCTCTACTCATGAACACTCTGGCTCCAAATGTCCAATAAATCTTGATAAATGGTGTGACAACACCAGACCTCACTAGCTCTGCTCTGGCTCGGCTCTACCAATGAACTCTTTGCTCCCCACATCTATTAAAGCTTGATGAATGGTGTGACAACACCAGACCTCACTGGCTCTGCTCTGGCTTGGCTCTACCCATGAGCATTCTGGCTCCCCGCATCCAATAAAGCTTGATGAATGGCGTGACAACACCAGACCTCACTGGCTCTGCTCTGGCTCAGCTCTACCCATGAACACTCTGGCTCCCCACGTCTAATAAATCTTATTGAATGTTGTGACAACACCAGACTGCGCAGGCTCTGCTCTGGCTCAGCTCTACCCATGAACACTATGGATCCTCACGTCTAATAAATCTTGATGAATGGTGTGACAACACCAGACCTCACTGGCTCTGGTCTGGCTCAGCTCTACCCATGAACACTCTGGCTAGCCACGTCTAATAAAGCTTGATGAATGGCATGACGACACCAGACATCACTGGCTCTACTCTGGCTCGGCTCTACCCATGAACACTCTGGCTCCATACGTCCAATAAATCTTGATAAATGGTGTGACAACACCAGACCTCACTGGCTCTGCTCTGGCTCGGCTCTACCGATGAACACTCTGGCTCCCCACATCTAATAAAGCTTGATGAATGGTGTGACAACCCCAGACCTCACTGGCTCTGCTCTGGCTCAGCTCTACCCATGAAAACTCTGTCTCCCCATGTCTAATAATGGTTTATGAAAGGCATGACGACACCAGACCTCACTGGCTCTGCCCTGGCTCGGCTCTACCCATGAACACTCTGGCTCGCCATGACTAATAAAGCTTGATGAATGGCATGACAACACCAGATCTCACTGGCTCTGCTCTGGTTCGGCTCTACCCATGAACTCTCTGGCTCCCCGCATCTAATAAAGCTTGATGAATTGCGTGACAACACCAGACCTCACTGGCTCTGCTCTGGCTTGGCTCTACCCATGAACACTCTGGCTCTCTGCGTCTAATAAAGCTTGATGAATGGCGTGACAACACAAGACCTCACTGGCTCTGCTCTGGCTCCACCCATGAACACTCTGGCTCCCCATGGCTAATAAAGCTTGATAAATGGCATGACAACACAAGACATCACTAGCTCTGCTCTGGCTCGGCTCTTCCCATGAACACTCTGGCTCCATACGTCTAATAAATCTTGATGAATTGTGTGACAACACCAGACCTCACTGGCTCTGCTCTGGCTCGGCTCTACTGATGAACACTCTGGCTCCCCACGTCTAATAAAGCTTGATGAATGGTGTGACAACACCAGACCTCACTGGCTCTGCACTGGCTCAGCTCTATCCATGAAGACTCTGGCTCCCCTCTTCTAATAAAGGTTGATGAATGGTGTGACAACACCAGACCTCAATGGCTCTGCTCTGGCTCGGCTCTACCCATGAACAGTCTGGCTCCCCACGTCTAATAAATCTTGTTGAATGGTGTGGCAACACCAGACCTCACTGGCCCTGCTCTGGCTCGGCTCTACCCGTGAACACCCTGGTTCCCCACGTCTAATAAATCTTGATGAATGGTGTGACAACACCAGACCTCACTGGCTTTGCTCTGGCTCGGCTCTACTCATGAACACTCTGGCTCCAAATGTCCAATAAATCTTGATAAATGGTGTGACAACACCAGACCTCACTACCTCTGCTCTGGCTCGGCTCTACCAATGAACTCTTTGCTCCCCACATCTAATAAAGCTTGATGAATGGTGTGACAACACCAGACCTCACTGGCTCTGCTCTGGCTTGGCTCTACCCATGAGCATTCTGGCTCCCCGCATCTAATAAAGCTTGATGAATGGCGTGACAACACCAGACCTCACTGGCTCTGCTCTGGCTCAGCTCTACCCATGAACACTCTGGCTCCCCACGTCTAATAAATCTTATTGAATGTTGTGACAACACCAGACTGCACAGGCTCTGCTCTGGCTCAGCTCTACTCATGAACACTATGGATCCTCACGTCTAATAAATCTTGATGAATGGTGTGACAACACCAGACTTCACTGGCTCTGGTCTGGCTCGGCTCTACCCATGAACACGCTGGCTCCCCACAACTAATAAAGCTTGCTGAATGGCATGACAACACCAGACCTCACTGGCTCTGCTCTGGTTCAGCTGTACCCATGAACATTCTGGCTCCATACATCTAATAAATCTTGATGAATGGCGTGACAACACCAGACCTCACTGGCTCTGCTCTGGCTGGGCTCTACTCATGATCACTCTGGCTCCCCGCGTCTAATAAATCTTGATGAATTTCGTGACAACACCAGACCTTACTGGCTCTGCTCTGGCTCGGCTCTACCCATGAACACTCTGGCTCCATACATCTAATAAATCTTGATGAATTGTTTGATGACACCAGACCTCACTGGCTCTGCTCTGGCTCGGCTCTACCCATGAACACTCTGGCTCCCCACAACTAATAAAGCTTGATGAATGGCATGACAACACCAGACCTCACTGGCTCTGCTCTGGCTCGGCTGTACCCATGAACATTCTGGCTCCATGCATCTAATAAAGCTTTGTGAATGGTGTGACAACACCAGACCTCACTGGCTTTGCTCTGGCTCGGCTCTACCCATGAACACTCTGGCTCCCTGCGTCTAATAAATTTTGATGAATGGCGTGACAACACCAGACCTCACTGGCTCTGCTCTGGTTCAGCTGTACCCATGAACATTCTGGCTCCATACATCTAATAAATCTTGATGAATGGCGTGACAACACCAGACCTCACTGGCTCTGCTCTGGCTGGGCTCTACTCATGATCACTCTGGCTCCCCGCGTCTAATAAATCTTGATGAATTTCGTGACAACACCAGACCTTACTGGCTCTGCTCTGGCTCGGCTCTACCCATGAACACTCTGGCTCCATACATCTAATAAATCTTGATGAATTGTTTGATGACACCAGACCTCACTGGCTCTGCTCTGGCTCAGCTCTACCCATGAACACTCTGGCTCCCCACAACTAATAAAGCTTGATGAATGGCATGACAACACCAGACCTCACTGGCTCTGCTCTGGCTCGGCTGTACCCATGAACACTCTGGCTCCCTGCGTCTAATAAATCTTGATGAATGGCGTGACAACACCAGACCTTACTGTCTCTGCTCTGGCTCGGCTCTACCCATGAACACTCTGGCTCCCTGCGTCTAATAAAGCTTGATGAATGTTGTGACAACACCAAACCTCACTGGCTCTGCTCTGGCTCGGCTCTACCAATGAACACTCTGGCTCCATGCGTCTAATAAAGCTTGATGAATGGTGTGACAACACCAGACCTCAATGGCTCTGCTCTGGCTCGTTTTACCCATGAACACTCTGGCTCCCCACGTCTAATAAATCTTATTGAATGGTGTGACAACACAAGACCTCACTGGCTCTGCTCTTGCTCGGCTCTACCCATGAACACTCTGGCTCCCCACGTCTAATAAATCTTGATGAATGGTTTGACAACACCAGACCTCACTGGCTCTGCTCTGCCCATGAACACTCTGGCTCCATACGTCCAATAAATCTTGATAAATGGTGTGACAACACCAGACCTCACTGGCTCTGCTCTGGCTCGGCTCTACCCATGAACACCTTGGCTCCCCACATCTAATAAATCTTATTGAATGGTGTGACAACACAAGACCTCACTGGCTCTGCTCTGGCCCGGCTCTACCCATGAACACTCTGGCTCCCCACGTCTAATAAATCTTGATGAATGGTTTGACAACACCAGACCTCACTGGCTCTGCTCTACCCATGAACACTCTGGCTCCATACGTCCAATAAATCTTGATAAATGGTGTGACAACACCAGACCTCACTGGCTCTGCTCTGGCTCGGCTCTACCCATGAACACCTGGCTCCCCACATCTAATAAAGCTTGAGGAATGGTGTGACAACACCAGACCTCACTGGCTCTGCTCTGGCTCGGCTCTACCCATGAACACTATGGCTCCCCACGTCTAATAAATCTTATTGAATGGTGTGACAACACAAGACCTCACTGGCTCTACTCTGGATCGGCTCTACCCATGAACACTCTGGCTCCCCACGTCTAATAAATCTTGATGAATGGTTTGACAACACCAGACCTCACTGGCTCTACTCTACCCATGAACACTCTGGCTCCATACTTCCAATAAATCTTGATAAATGGTGTGACAACACCAGACCTCACTGGCTCTGCTCTGGCTCGGCTCTACCCATGAACACCCTGGCTCCCCACGTCTAATAAAGCTTGAGGAATGGTGTGACAACACCAGACCTCACTGGCTCTGCTCTGGCTCAGCTCTACCCATGAACACTCTGGCTCCCCATGTCTAATAAAGCTTGATGAATGGCATGACGACACCAGACCTCACTGGCTCTGCTCTGGCTCAGCTCTACCCATGAACACTCTGGCTCCATACGTCTAATAAATCTTGATGACTTGTGTGACAACACCAGACCTCACTGGCTCGGCTCTGGCTCGGCTCTACCGATGAACACTGGCTCCCCATGTCTAATAAGCTTGATGAATGGTGTGACAACACCAGACCTCACTGGCTCTGGACTGGCTCAGCTCTATCCATGAAGACCCTGGCTCCCCTCGTCTAATAAAGCTTGATGAATGGTGTGACAACACCAGACCTCAATGGCTCTGCTCTGGCTCGGCTCTACCCATGAACACTCTGGCTCCCCTCGTCTAATAAATCTTGTTGAATGGTGTGGCAACACCAGACCTCACTGGCTCTGCTCTGGCTCGGCTCTACCCATGAACACTCTGGTTCCCCACGTCTAATAAATATTGTTGATTGGTGTGGCAACACCATACCTCACTGGCTCTGCTCTGGCTCGGCTCTACCGATGAACTCTTTGCTCCCCACATCTAATAAAGCTTGATGAATGGTGTGACAACACCAGACCTCACTGGCTCTGCTCTGGCTCGGCTCTACCCATGAGCACTCTGGCTCCCCGCATCTAATAAAGCTTGATGAATGGCGTGACAACACCAGACCTCACTGGCTCTGCTCTGGTTCAGCTCTACCCATGAACACTCTGGCTCCCCACGTCTAATAAATCTTATTGAATGGTGTGACAACACCAGACCGCACAGGCTCTGCTCTGGCTCGGCTCTACCCATGAACAATATGGATCCTCACGTCTAATAAATCTTGATGAATGGTGTGACAACACCAGACCTCACTGGCTCTGGTCTGGCTCAGCTCTACCCATGAACACTCTGGCTAGCCACGTCTAATAAAGCCTAATGAATGGCATGACGATACCAGACATCACTGGCTCTACTCTGGCTCGGCTCTACCCATGAACACCCTGGCTCCCCACAACTAATAAAGTTTGATGAATGGCATGACAACACCAGACCTCACTGGCTCTGCTCTGGTTCAGCTGTACCCATGAACATTCTGGTTCCATACATCTAATAAAGCTTGATGAATGGCGTGACAACACCAGACCTCACTGGCTCTGCTCTGGCTGGGCTCTACTCATGATCACTCTGGCTCCCCACGTCTAATAAATCTTGATGGATTTCGTGACAACACCAGACCTTACTGGCTCTGCTCTGGCTCGGCTCTACCCATGAACACTCTGGCTCCATACATCTAATAAATCTTGATGAATTGTTTGATGCCACCAGACCTCACTGGCTCTGCTCTGGCTCGGCTCTACCCATGAACACTCTGGCTCCCCACAACTAATAAAGCTTGATGAATGGCATGACAACACGAGACCTCACTGCCTCTGCTCTGGCTCGGCTGTACCCATGAACATTATGGCTCCATGCATCTAATAAAGCTTTGTGAATGGTGTGACAACACCAGACCTCACTGGCTATTAGAGCTGAGCCAGAGCAGAGCCAGTGAGGTCTGGTGTTGTAACACAATTCATCAAGATTTAGTAGTCGTGGGGAGCCTGAGAGTTCATGGGTAGAGCTGAGCCAGAGCAGAGCCAGTGAGGTCTGGTGTTGTCACGCCATTCCTCAATCTTTATTAGATGTGGGGAGCCAGAGTTTTCATGGGTAGAGCTGAGCCAGAGCAGAGCCAGTGAGGTCTGGTGTCGTCACGCCATTCATCAAGCTTTATTAGATGCGGGGAGCCACAGTGTTCATGGGTGGAGCCAGAGCAGAGCCAGTGAGGTCTGGTGTTGTCACGCCATTCATCAAGGTTTATTAGAAGCGGGGAGCCAGAGTGTTCATGGGTAGAGCCGAGCCAGAGCAAAGCCAGTGAGGTCTGGTGTTGCCATGCCATTCATCAAGCTTTATTAGAAGCGGGGAGCCAGAGTGTTCATGGGTAGAGCTGAGCCGGGGCAGAGCCAGTGAGGTCTGGCGTCAAGCCATTCATCAAGCTTTATTAGACACGGGGAGCCAGAGTTTTCATGGGTAGAGCTGAGCCAGAGCAGAGCCAGTGAGGTCTGGTGTCGTCACGCCATTCATCAAGCTTTATTAGATGCGGGGAGCCAGAGTGTTCATGGGTGGTGCCAGAGCAGAGCCAGTGAGGTCTGGTGTTGTCACGCCATTCATCAAGCTTTATTAGAAGCGGGGAGCCAGAGTGTTCATGGCTAGAGCTGAGCCGGGGCAGAGCTAGTGAGGTCTGGTGTCGTCATGCCATTCATCAAGCTTTATTAGACATGGGGAACCAGAGTGTTCATGGGTAGAGCTGAGCCAGAGCAGAGCCAGTGAGGTCTGGTGTTGTCACACCATTCCTCAAGCTTTATTAGACGTGGGGAGCCAGGGTGTTCATGGGTAGAGCCGAGCCAGAGCAAAGCCAGTGAGGTCTGGTGTTGCCATGCCATTCATCAAGCTTTATTAGAAGCGCGGAGCCACAGTGTTCATGGGTAGAGCTGAGCCGGGGCAGAGCTAGTGAGGTCTGGTGTCGTCATGCCATTCATCAAGCTTTATTAGACATGGGGAACCAGAGTGTTCATGGGTAGAGCTGAGCCAGAGCAGAGCCAGTGAGGTCTGGTATTGTCACACCATTCCTCAAGCTTTATTAGACGTGGGGAGCCAGGGTGTTCATGGGTAGTGCCGAGCCAGAGCAGTGCCAGTGAGGTCTGGTGTTGTCACACCATTTATCAAGTGACAACACCAGACCTCTGGCTCCCCATGTCTAATAAAGCTTGATGAATGGCATGACGACACCAGACCTCACTGGCTCTGCCCCGGCTCAGCTCTACCCATGAACACTCTGGCTCCCCGCTTCTAATAAAGCTTGATGAATGGCATGACAACACCAGACCTCACTGGCTCTGCTCTGGCTCCACCCATGAACACTGTGGCTCCCCGCATCTAATAAAGCTTGATGAATGGCGTGACGACACCAGACCTCACTGGCTCTGCTCTGGCTCGGCTCTACCCATGAACACTCTGGCTCCCTGCGTCTAATAAATCTTGATGAATGGCGTGACAACACCAGACCTTACTGTCTCTGCTCTGGCTCGGCTCTACCCATGAACACTCTGGCTCCCTGCGTCTAATAAAGCTTGATGAATGGTGTGACAACACCAAACCTCACTGGCTCTGCTCTGGCTCGGCTCTACCAATGAACACTCTGGCTCCCTGCGTCTAATAAAGCTTGAAGAATGGTGTGACAACACCAGACCTCAATGGCTCTGCTCTGGCTTGCTCTACCCATGAATACTCTGGCTCCCCACGTCAAATAAATCTTATTGAATGGTGTGACAACACAAGACCTCACTGGCTCTGCTCTGGCTCGGCTCTACCCATGAAAACTCTGGCTCCCCACGTCTAATAAATCTTGATGAATGGTTTGACAACACCAGAACTCACCGGCTCTGCTCTACCCATGAACACTCTGGCTCCATACGTCCAATAAATCTTGATAAATGGTGTGACAACACCAGACCTCACTGGCTCTGCTCTGGCTCGGCTCTACCCATGAACACCCTGGCTCCCCACGTCTAATAAAGCTTGAGGAATGGTGTGACAACACCAGACCTCACTGGCTCTGCTCTGGCTCGGCTCTACCCATGAACACCCTGGCTCCCCACGTCTAATAAATCTTATTGAATGGTGTGACAACACAAGACCTCACTGGCTCTGCTCTGGCTCAGCTCTACCCATGAACACTCTGGCTCCCCACGTCTAATAAATCTTGATGAATGGTTTGACAACACCAGACCTCACTGGCTCTGCTCTGGCTCGGCTCTACCCATGAACACCCTGGCTCCCCACGTCTAATAAATCTTATTGAATGGTGTGACAACACAAGACCTCACTGCCTCTGCTCTGGCTCAGCTCTACCCATGAACACCCTGGCTCCCCACGTCTAATAAATCTTTTTGAATGGTGTGACAACACAAGACCTCACTGGCTCTGCTCTGGCTCAGCTCTACCCATGAACACCCTGGCTCCCCACGTCTAATAAAGCTTGAGGAATGGTGTGACAACACCAGACCTCACTGGCTCTGCTCTGGCTCAGCTCTACCCATGAACACTCTGGTTCCCCATGTCTAATAAAGCTTGATGAATGGCATGACGACACCAGACCTCACTAGTTCTGCCCCGGCTCAGCTCTACCCATGAACACTGTGGCTCCCCGCTTCTAATAAAGCTTGATGAATGGCATGGCAACACCAGACCTCACTGGCTTTGCTCTGGCTCGGCTCTACCCATGAACACCCTTGCTACCAACGTCTAATAAAGCTTGAGGAAAGGTGTGACAACACCAGACCTCACTGGCTCTGCTCTGGCTCAGCTCTACCAATGAACACTCTGGTTCCCCATGTCTAATAAAGTTTGATGAATGGCATGACGACACCAGACCTCACTAGCTCTGCCCCGGCTCAGCTCTACCCATGAACACTCTGGCTCCCCGCTTCTAATAAAGCTTGATGAATGGCGTGACAACACCAGACCTCACTGGCTCTGCTCTGGCACCACCCATGAACACTGTGGCTCCCCGCATCTAATAAAGCTTGATGAATGGCGTGACGACACCAGACCTCACTGGCTCTGCTCTGGGTCAGCTCTACCCATGAAAACTCTGGCTCCCCATGTCTAATGAAGCTTGATGAATGGCATGACGACACCAGACCTCACTGGCTCTGCTCTGGCTCGGCTCTACCCATGAACACTCTGGCTCCCCACGTCTAATAAATCTTGATGAATGGTTTGACAACACCAGACCTCACTGGCTCTGCTCTACCCATGAACACTCTGGCTCCATACGTCCAATAAATCTTGATAAATGGTGTGACAACACCAGACCTCACTGGCTGTGCTCTGGCTCGGCTCTACCCATGAACACCCTGGCTCCCCACGTCTAATAAATCTTATTGAATGGTGTGACAACACAAGACCTCACTGGCTCTGCTCTGGCTCAGCTCTACCCATGAACACTCTGGCTCCCCACGTCTAATAAATCTTGATGAATGGTTTGACAACACCAGACCTCACTGGCTCTACTCTACCCATGAACACTCTGGCTCCATACGTCCAATAAATCTTGATAAATGGTATGACAACACCAGACCTCACTGGCACTGCTCTGGCTCGGCTCTACCCATGAACACCCTGGCTCCCCACGTCTAATAAAGCTTGAGGAATGGTGTGACAACACCAGACCTCACTGGCTCTGCTCTGGCTCAGCTCTACCCATGAACACTCTGGTTCCCCATGTCTAATGAAGCTTGATGAATGGCATGACGGCACCAGACCTCACTAGCTCTGCCCCGGCTCAGCTCTACCCATGAACACTGTGGCTCCCCGCTTCTAATAAAGCTTGATGAATGGCATGGCAACACCAGACCTCACTGGCTTTGCTCTGGCTCGGCTCTACCCATGAACACCCTGGCTCCCCACGTCTAATAAAGCTTGAGGAATGGTGTGACAACACCAGACCTCACTGGCTCTGCTCTGGCTCAGCTCTACCCATGAACACTCTGGTTCCCCATGTCTAATAAAGCTTGATGAATGGCATGACGACACCAGACCTCACTAGCTCTGCCCCGGCTCAGCTCTACCCACGAACACTCTGGCTCCCCCCTTCTAATAAAGCTTGATGAATGGCGTGGCAACACCAGACCTCACTGGCTCTGCTCTGGCAACACCCATGAACACTGTGGCTCCCCGCATCTAATAAAGCTTGATGAATGGCGTGACGACACCAGACCTCACTGGCTCTGCTCTGGCTCAGCTCTACCCATGAAAACTCTGGCTCCCCATGTCTAATAAAGCTTGATGAATGGCATGACGACACCAGACCTCACTGGCTCTGCCCCGGCTCAGCTCTACCCATGAACACTCTGGCTCCCCGCTTCTAATAAAGCTTGATGAATGGCATGGCAACACCAGACCTCACTGGCTTTGCTCTGGCTCGGCTCTACCCATGAACACTCTGGCTCCCCGCTTCTAATAAAGCTTGATGAATGGCGTGACAACACCAGACCTCACTGGCTCTGCTCTGGCTCCACCCATGAACACTGTGGCTCCCCGCATCTAATAAAGCTTGATGAATGGCGTGACGACACCAGACCTCACTGGCTCTGCTCTGGCTCAGCTCTACCCATGAAAACTCTGGCTCCCCACGTCTAATAAAGATTGAGGAATGGCGTGACAACACCAGACCTCACTGGCTCTGCTCTGGCTCAGCTCTACCCATGAACTCTCAGGCTCCCCATGACTACTAAATCTTGATGAATTGTGTGACAACACCAGACCTCACTGGCTCTGCTCTGGCTCAGCTCTACCCATGAACACTCTGGCTCCATATGTCTAATAAATCTTGATGACTTGTGTGACAACACCAGACCTCACTGGCTCGGCTCTGGCTCGGCTCTACCGATGAACACTCTGGCTCCCCATGTCTAATAAGCTTGATGAATGGTGTGACAACACCAGACCTCACTGGCTCTGCTCTGGCTCAGCTCTATCCATGAACACTCTGGCTCCCCACGTCTAATAAAGCTTGATGAATGGCGTGACGACACCAGACCTCACTGGTTCTGCTCTGGCTTGGCTCTACCCATGAACACTCTGGCTCCCTGCGTCTAATAAAGCTTGATGAATGGCATGACCACACAAGCCCTCACTGGCTCTGCTCTTGCTCGGCTCTACCGATGAACACTCTCGCTCCCCACAGCTAATGAATCTTGATGAATGGTGTAACAACACCAGACCTCACTGGCTCTGCTCTGGCTCGGCTCTACCGATGAACACTCTGGCTCCCCACGTCTAATAAAGCTTGATGAATGGTGTGACAACACCAGACCTCACTGGCTCTGCTCTGGCTCAGCTCTACCTATGAACACTCTGGCTCCCCACGTCTAATAAATCTTATTGAATGGTGTGAAAACACCAGACCGCACAGGCTCTGCTCTGGCTCGGCTCTACCCATGAACACTATGGATCCTCACGTCTAATAAATCTTGATGAATGGTGTGACAACACCAGACCTCACTGGCTCTGGTCTGGCTCAGCTCTACCCATGAACACTCTGGCTAGCCACGTCTAATAAAGCTTGATGAATGGCATGACGACACCAGACATCACTGGCTCTGCACTGGCTGAGCTCTATCCATGAAGACCCTGGCTACCCTCGTCTAATAAAGCTTGATGAATGGTGTGACAACACCAGACCTCAATGGCTCTGCTCTGGCTCAGCTCTACCCATGAACACTCTGGCTCCCCACGTCTAATAAATCTTGTTGAATGGTGTGGCAACACCAGACCTCACTGGCTCTGCTCTGGCTCGGCTCTACCCATGAACACTCTGGTTCCCTACGTCTAATAAATCTTGATAAATGGTGTGACAACACCAGACCTCACTGGCTCTGCTCTGGCTCGGCTCTACCGATGAACTCTTTGCTCCCCACATCTAATAAAGCTTGATGAATGGTGTGACAACACCAGACCTCACTGGCTCTGCTCTGGCTCGGCTCTACCCATGAGCACTCTGGCTTCCCGCATCTAATAAAGCTTGATGAATGGCGTGACAACACCAGACCTCATTGGCTCTGCTCTGGCTCAGCTCTACCCATGAACACTCTGGCTCCCCACGTCTAATAAATCTTATTGAATGGTGTGATAACACCAGACCGCACAGGCTCTGCTCTGGCTCGGCTCTACCCATGAACACTATGGATCCTCACGTCTAATAAATCTTGATGAATG
The DNA here is from genome assembly GCF_040938575.1 of Ambystoma mexicanum. Classification (NCBI taxonomy): domain Eukaryota; kingdom Metazoa; phylum Chordata; class Amphibia; order Caudata; family Ambystomatidae; genus Ambystoma; species Ambystoma mexicanum. The sequence goes on from NC_090940.1 coordinate 8,937,563, forward strand.
GTGTGACAACACCAGACCTCACTGGCTCTGGTCTGGCTCAGCTCTACCCATGAACACTCTGGCTTGCCACGTCTAATAAAGCTTGATGAATGGCATGACAACACCAGACATCACTGGCTCTACTCTGGCTCGGCTCTACCCATGAACACCCTGGCTCCCCACAACTAATAAAGCTTGATGAATGGCATGACAACACCAGACCTCACTGGCTCTGCTCTGGTTCAGCTGTACCCATGAACATTCTGGCTCCATACATCTAATAAAGCTTGATGAATGGCGTGACAACACCAGACCTCACTGGCTCTGCTCTGTCTGGGCTCTACTCATGATCACTCTGGATCCCCACGTCTAATAAATCTTGATGAATTTCGTGACAACACCAGACCTTACTGGCTCTGCTCTGGCTCGGCTCTACCCATGAACACTCTGGCACCATACATCTAATAAATCTTGATGAATTGTTTGATGCCGCCAGACCTCACTGGCTCTGCTCTGGCTCGGCTCTACCCATGAACACTCTGGCTCCCCACAACTAATAAAGCTTCATGAATGGCATGACAACACGAGACCTCACTGGCTCTGCTCTGGCTCGGCTTTATCCATGAACATTCTGGCTCCATGCATCTAATAAAGCTTTGTGAATGGTGTGACAACACCAGACCTCACTGGCTTTGCTCTGGCTCGGCTCTACCCATGAACACTCTGGCTCCCTGCGTCTAATAAATCTTGATGAATGGCGTGACAACACCAGACCTTACTGTCTCTGCTCTGGCTCGGCTCTACCCATGAACACTCTGGCTCCCTGCGTTTAATAAAGCTTGATGAATGGTGTGACAACACCAAACCTCACTGGCTCTGCTCTGGCTCGGCTCTACCAATGAACACTCTGGCTCCCTGCGTCTAATAAAGCTTGATGAATGGTGTGACAACATCAGACCTCAATGGCTCTGCTCTGGCTCGCTCTACTCATGAACACTCTGGCTCCCCACGTCTAATAAATCTTATTGAATGGTGTGACAACACAAGACCTCACTGGCTCTGCTCTGGCTCGGCTCTACCCATGAACACTCTGGCTCCCCACGTCTAATAAATCTTGATGAATGGTTTGACAACACCAGACCTCACTGGCTCTGCTCTACCCATGAACACTCTGGCTCCATACGTCCAATAAATCTTGATAAATGGTGTGACAACACCAAACCTCACTGGCTCTGCTCTGGCTCGGCTCTACCCATGAACACCCTGGCTCCCCACGTCTAATAAATCTTATTGAATGGTGTGACAACACAAGAACTCACTGGCTCTGCTCTTGCTCGGCTCTACCCATGAACACTCTGGCTCCTCACGTCTAATAAATCTTGATGACTGGTTTGACAACACCAGACCTCACTGGCTCTGCTCTACCCATGAACACTCTGGCTCCATACGTCCAATAAATCTTGATAAATGGTGTGACAACACCAGACCTCACTGGCTCTGCTCTGGCTCGGCTCTACCCATGAACACCCTGGCTCCCCACGTCTAATAAATCTTATTGAATGGTGTGACAACACAAGACCTCACTGGCTCTGCTCTGGCTCGGCTCTACCCATGAACACTCTGGCTCCCCACGTCTAATAAATCTTGATGAATTGTTTGACAACACCAGACCTCACTGGCTCTGCTCTCCCATGAACACTCTGGCTCCATATGTCCAATAAATCTTGATAAATGGTGTGACAACACCAGACCTCACTGGCTCTACTCTGGCTCGGCTCTACCCATGAACACCCTGGCTCCCCACGTCTAATAAAGCTTGAGGAATGGTGTGACAACACCAGACCTCACTGGCTCTGCTCTGGCTCGGCTCTACCCATGAAGACTCTGGCTCCCCACGTCTAATAAATCTTATTGAATGGTGTGACAACACCAGACCTCACTGGCTCTGCTCTGGCTCGGCTCTACCCATGAACACCCTGGCTCCCCACGTCTAATAAATCTTATTGAATGATGTGACAACACAAGACCTCACTGGCTCTGCTCTGGCTCGGCTCTACCCATGAACACTCTGACTCCCCACGTCTAATAAATCTTGATGAATGGTTTGACAACACCAGACCTCACTGGCTCTGCTCTACCCATGAACACTCTGGCTCCATACGTCCAATAAATCTTGATAAATGGTGTGACAACACCAGACCTCACTGGCTCTGCTCTGGCTCGGCTCTACCCATGAACACCCTGGCTCCCCACGTCTAATAAAGCTTGAGGAATGGTGTGACAACACCAGACCTCACTGGCTCTGCTCTGGCTCGGCTCTACCCATGAACACTCTGGCTCCCCATGTCTAATAAATCTTATTGAATGGTGTGACAACACAAGACCTCACTGGCTCTGCTCTGGCTCGGCTCTACCCATGAACACTCTGGCTCCCCACGTCTAATAAATCTTGATGAATGGTTTGACAACACCAGACCTCACTGGCTCTGCTCTACCCATGAACACTCTGGCTCCATACGTCCAATAAATCTTGATAAATGGTGTGACAACACCAGACCTCACTGGCTCTGCTCTGGCTCGGCTCTACCCATGAACACTCTGACTCCCCACGTCTAATAAATCTTGATGAATGGTTTGACAACACCAGACCTCACTGGCTCTACTCAACCCATGAACACTCTGGCTCCATACGTCCAATAAATCTTGATAAATGGTGTGACAATACCAGACCTCACTGGCTCTGCTCTGGCTCGGCTCTACCCATGAACACCCTGGCTCCCCATGTCTAATAAAGCTTGAGGAATGGTGTGACAACACCAGACCTCACTGGCTCTGCTCTGGCTCAGCTCTACCCATGAACACTCTGGTTCCCCATGTCTAATAAAGCTTGATGAATGGCATGACGACACTAGACCTCACTAGCTCTGCCCCGGCTCAGCTCTACCCATGAACACTCTGGCTCCCCGCTTCTAATAAAGCTTGATGAATGGCATGGCAACACCAGACCTCACTGGCTTTGCTCTGGCTCGGCTCTACCCATGAACACTCTGGCTCTCCGCTTCTAATAAAGCTTGATGAATGGCGTGACAACACCAGACCACACTGGCTCTGCTCTGGCTCCACCCATGAACACTGTGGCTCCCCGCATCTAATAAAGCTTGATGAATGGCGTGACGACACCAGACCTCACTGGCTCTGCTATGGCTCAGCTCTACCCATGAAAACTCTGGCTCCCCATGTCTAATAAAGCTTGATGAATGGCATGACAACACCAGACCTCACTGGCTCTGCCCCGGCTCAGCTCTACCCATGAAAACTCTGGCTCGAAGCTTCTAATAAAGCTTTATGAATGGCATGGCAACACCAGACTTCACTGGCTTTGCTCTGGCTCGGCTCTACCCATGAACACTCTGGCTCCCCGCTTCTAATAAAGCTTAATGAATGGCGTGACAACACCAGACCTCACTGGCTCTGCTCTGGCTCCACTCATGAACACTGTGGCTCCCCGCATCTAATAAAGCTTGATGAATGGCGTGACGAAACCAGACCTCACTGGCTCTGCTCTGGCTCAGCTCTACCCATGAAAACTCTGGCTCCCCATGTCTAATAAAGATTGAGGAATGGCGTGACAACACCAGACCTCACTGGCTCTGCTCTGGCTCAGCTCTACCCATGAACTCTCAGGCTCCCCATGACTACTAAATCTTGATGAATTGTGTGACAACACCAGACCTCACTGGCTCTGCTCTGGCTCAGCTCTACCCATGAACACTCTGGCTCCATACGTCTAATAAATCTTGATGACTTGTGTGACAACACCAGACCTCACTGGCTGGGCTCTGGCTCGGCTCTACCAATGAACACTCTCGCTCCCCATGTCTAATAAGCTTGATGAATGGTGTGACAACACCAGACCTCACTGGCTCTGCTCTGGCTCAGCTCTATCCATGAACACTCTGGCTCCCCAAGTCTAATAAAGCTTGATGAATGGCGTGACAACACCAGACCTCACTGGCTCTGCTCTACCCATGAACACTCTGGCTCCATACGTCCAATAAATCTTGATAAATGGTGTGACAACACCAGACCTCACTGGCTCTGCTCTGGCTCGGCTCTACCCATGAACACCCTGGCTCCCCACGTCTAATAAAGCTTGAGGAATGGTGTGACAACACCAGACCTCACTGGCTCTGCTCTGGCTCGGCTCTACCCATGAACACTCTGGCTCCCCATGTCTAATAAATCTTATTGAATGGTGTGACAACACAAGACCTCACTGGCTCTGCTCTGGCTCGGCTCTACCCATGAACACTCTGGCTCCCCACGTCTAATAAATCTTGATGAATGGTTTGACAACACCAGACCTCACTGGCTCTACTCAACCCATGAACACTCTGGCTCCATACGTCCAATAAATCTTGATAAATGGTGTGACAATACCAGACCTCACTGGCTCTGCTCTGGCTCGGCTCTACCCATGAACACCCTGGCTCCCCACGTCTAATAAAGCTTGAGGAATGGTGTGACAACACCAGACCTCACTGGCTCTGCTCTGGCTCAGCTCTACCCATGAGCACTCTGGCTCCCCGCTTCTAATAAAGCTTGATGAATGGCATGGCAACACCAGACCTCACTGGCTTTGCTCTGGCTCGGCTCTACCCATGAACACTCTGGCTCTCCGCTTCTAATAAAGCTTGATGAATGGCGTGACAACACCAGACCACACTGGCTCTGCTCTGGCTCCACCCATGAACACTGTGGCTCCCCGCATCTAATAAAGCTTGATGAATGGCGTGACGACACCAGACCTCACTGGCTCTGCTCTGGCTCAGCTCTACCCATGAAAACTCTGGCTCCCCATGTCTAATAAAGCTTGAGGAATGGTGTGACAACACCAGACCTCACTGGCTCTGCTCTGGCTCAGCTCTACCCATGAACACTCTGGCTCCCCGCTTCTAATAAAGCTTGATGAATGGCATGGCAACACCAGACCTCACTGGCTTTGCTCTGGCTCGGCTCTACCCATGAACACTCTGGCTCTCCGCTTCTAATAAAGCTTGATGAATGGCGTGACAACACCAGACCACACTGGCTCTGCTCTGGCTCCACCCATGAACACTGTGGCTCCCCGCATCTAATAAAGCTTGATTAATGGCGTGACGACACCAGACCTCACTGGCTCTGCCCCGGCTCAGCTCTACCCATGAAAACTCTGGCTCCCAGCTTCTAATAAAGCTTTATGAATGGCATGGCAACACCAGACCTCACTGGCTTTGCTCTGGCTCGGCTCTACCCATGAACACTCTGGCTCCCCGCTTCTAATAAAGCTTAATGAATGGCGTGACAACACCAGACCTCACTGGCTCTGCTCTGGCTCCACTCATGAACACTGTGGCTCCCCGCATCTAATAAAGCTTGATGAATGGCGTGACGACACCAGACCTCACTGGCTCTGCTCTGGCTCAGCTCTACCCATGAAAACTCTGGCTCCCCACGTCTAATAAAGATTGAGGAATGGCGTGACAACACCAGACCTCACTGGCGCTGCTCTGGCTCCGCTCTACCCATGAAATCTCAGGCTCCCCATGACTACTAAATCTTGATGAATTGTGTGACAACACCAGACCTCACTGGCTCTGCTCTGGCTCAGCTCTACCCATGAACACTCTGGCTCCATACGTCTAATAAATCTTGATGACTTGTGTGACAACACCAGACCTCACTGGCTGGGCTCTGGCTCGGCTCTACCAATGAACACTCTCGCTCCCCATGTCTAATAAGCTTGTTGAATGGTGTGACAACACCAGACCTCACTGGCTCTGCCCTGGCTCAGCTCTATCCATGAACACTCTGGCTCCCCACGTCTAATAAAGCTTGATGAATGGCGTGACGACACCAGACCTCACTGGTACTGCTCTGGCTTGGCTCTACCCATGAACACTCTGGCTCCCTGCGTCTAATAAAGCTTGATGAATAGCATGACCACACAAGCCCTCCCTGGCTCTGCTCTGACTCGGCTCTACCGATGAACACTCTCTCTCCCCACATCTAATGAAGCTTGATGAATGGTGTGACAACACCAGACCTCACTGGCTCTGCTCTGGCTCGTCTCTACCGATGAACACTCTGGCTCCCCACGTCTAATAAAGCTTGATGAATGGTGTGACAACACCAGATCTCACTGGCTCTGCTCTGGCTCAGCTCTACCCATGAACACTCTGGCTCCCCACGTCTAATAAATCTTATTGAATGGTGTGAAAACACCAGACCGCACAGGCTCTGCTCTGGCTCGGCTCTACCCATGAAGACTATGGATCCTCACGTCTAATAAATCTTGATGAATGGTGTGACAACACCAGACCTCACTGGCTCTGGTCTGGCTCAGCTCTACCCATGAACACTCTGGCTAGCCACGTCTAATAAAGCTTGATGAATGGCATGACGACACCAGACATCACTGGCTCTGCACTGGCTCAGCTCTATCCACGAAGACCCTGGCTCCCCTCGTCTAATAAAGCTTGATGAATGGTGTGACAACACCAAACCTCACTGGCTCTGCTCTGGCTCGGCTCTACCCATGAACACTATGGATCCTCACGTCTAATAAAGCTTGATGAATGGTGTGACAACACCAGACCTCACTGGCTCTGCACTGGCTCAGCTCTATCCATGAAGACTCTGGCTCCCCTCTTCTAATAAAGCTTGGTGAATGGTGTGACAACACCAGACCTCAATGGCTCTGCTCTGGCTCGGCTCTACCCATGAACAGTCTGGCTCCCCGCGTCTAATAAATCTTGGTGAATGGTGTGGCAACACCAGACCTCACTGGCTCTGTCTGGCTCGGCTCTACCCGTGAACACTCTGGTTCCCCACGTCTAATAAATCTTGATGAATGGTGTGACAACACCAGACCTCACTGGCTTTGCTCTGGCTCGGCTCTACTCATGAACACTCTGGCTCCAAATGTCCAATAAATCTTGATAAATGGTGTGACAACACCAGACCTCACTAGCTCTGCTCTGGCTCGGCTCTACCGATGAACTCTTTGCTCCCCACATCTAATAAAGCTTGATGAATGGTGTGACAACACCAGACCTCACTGGCTCTGCTCTGACTCAGCTCTATCCATGAACACTCTGGCTCCCCACGTCTAATAAAGCTTGATGAATGGCGTGACGACACCAGACCTCACTGGTTCTGCTCTGGCTTGGCTCTACCCATGAACACTCTGGCTCCCTGCGTCTAATAAAGCTTGATGAATGGCATGACCACACAAGCCCTCACTGGCTCTGCTCTGGCTCGGCTCTACCGATGAACACTCTCGCTCCCCACAGCTAATGAATCTTGATGAATGGTGTGAAAACACCAGACCGCACAGGCTCTGCTCTGGCTCGGCTTTACCCATGAACACTATGGATCCTCACGTCTAATAAATCTTGATGAATGGTGTGACAACACCAGACCTCACTGGCTCTGGTCTGGCTCAGCTCTACCCATGAACACTCTGGCTAGCCACGTCTAATAAAGCTTGATGAATGGCATGACGACACCAGACATCACTGGCTCTGCACTGGCTCAGCTCTATCCATAAAGACCCTGGCTCCCCTCGTCTAATAAAGCTTGATGAATGGTGTGACAACACCAGACCTCACTGGCTCTGCTCTGACTCGGCTCTTCCCATGAACACTCTGGCTCCATACGTCTAATAAATCTTGATGAATTGTGTGACAACACCAGACCTCACTGGCTCTGCTCTGGCTCGGCTCTACTGATGAACACTCTGGCTCCCCACGTCTAATGAAGCTTGATGAATGGTGTGACAACACCAGACCTCACTGGCTCTGCACTGGCTCAGCTCTATCCATGAAGACTCTGGCTCCCCTCTTCTAATAAAGCTTGATGAATGGTGTGACAACACCAGACCTCAATGGCTCTGCTCTTGCTCGGCTCTACCCATGAACAGTCTGGCTCCCCACGTCTAATAAATCTTGATGAATGGTGTGACAACACCAGACCTCACTGACTGTGCTCTGGTTCGGGTCTACTCATGAACACTCTGGCTCCAAATGTCCAATAAATCTTGATAAATGGTGTGACAACACCAGACCTCACTAGCTCTGCTCTGGCTCGGCTCTACCGATGAACTCTTTGCTCCCCACATCTAATAAAGCTTGATGAATGGTGTGACAACACCAGACCTCACTGGCTCTGCTCTGGCTCAGCTCTATCCATGAACACTCTGGCTCCCCACGTCTAATAAAGCTTGATGAATGGCGTGACGACACCAGACCTCACTGGTTCTGCTCTGGTTTGGCTCTACCCATGAACACTCTCGCTCCCCACAGCTAATGAATCTTGATGAATGGTGTGACAACACCAGACCTCACTGGCTCTGCTCTGGCTCGGCTCTACCGATGAACACTCTGGCTCCCCACGTCTAATAAAGCTTGATGAATGGTGTGACAACACCAGACCTCACTGGCTCTGCTCTGGCTCAGCTCTACCTATGAACAATCTGGCTCCCCACGTCTAATAAATCTTATTGAATGGTGTGAAAACACCAGACCGCACAGGCTCTTCTCTGGCTCGGCTCTACCCATGAACACTATGGATCCTCACGTCTAATAAATCTTGATGAATGGTGTGACAACGCCAGACCTCACTGGCTCTGGTCTGGCTCAGCTCTACCCATGAACACTCTGGCTAGCCACGTCTAATAAAGCTTGATGAATGGCATGACGACACCAGACATCACTGGCTCTGCACTGGCTCAGCTCTATCCATGAAGACCCTGGCTCCCCTCGTCTAATAAAGCTTGATGAATGGTGTGACAACACCAGACCTCAATGGCTCTGCTCTGGCTCAGCTCTACCCATGAACACTCTGGCTCCCCACGTCTAATAAATCTTGTTGAATGGTGTGGCAACACCAGACCTCACTGGCTCTGCTCTGGCTCGGCTCTACCCATGAACACTCTGGTTCCCCACGTCTAATAAATCTTGATGAATGGTGTGACAACAGCAGACCTCACTGCCTTTGCTCTGGCTCGGCTGTACTCATGAACACTCTGGCTCCAAACGTCCAATAAATCTTGATAAATGGTGTGATAACACCAGACCTCACTGGCTCTGCTCTGGCTCGGCTCTACCGATGAACTCTTTGCTCCCCACATCTAATAAAGCTTGATGAATGGTGTGACAACACCAGACCTCACTGGCTCTGCTCTGGCTCGGCTCTACCCATGAGCACTCTGGCTTCCCGCATCTAATAAAGCTTGATGAATGGCGTGACAACACCAGACCTCACTGGCTCTGCTCTGGCTCAGCTCTACCCATGAACACTCTGGCTCCCCACGTCTAATAAATCTTATTGAATGGTGTGACAACACCAGACCGCACAGGCTCTGCTCTGGCTCGGCTCTACCCATGAACACTATGGATCCTCACGTCTAATAAATCTTGATGAATGGTGTGACAACACCAGACCTCACTGGCTCTGGTCTGGCTCAGCTCTACCCATGAACACTCTGGCTAGCCACGTCTAATAAAGCTTGATGAATGGCATGACGAACCCAGACATCACTGGCTCTACTCTGGCTCGGCTCTACCCATGAACACCCTGGCTCCCCACAACTAATAAAGCTTGATGAATGGCATGACAACACCAGACCTCACTGGCTCTGCTCTGGTTCAGCTGTACCCATGAACATTCTGGCTCCATACATCTAATAAAGCTTGATGAATGGCGTGACAACACCAGACCTCACTGGCTCTGCTCTGTCTGGGCTCTACTCATGATCACTCTGGCTCCCCACGTCTAATAAGTCTTGATGAATTTCGTGACAACACCAGACCTTACTGGCTCTGCTCTGGCTCGGCTCTACCCATGAACACTCTGGCTCCATACATCTAATAAATCTTGATGAATTGTTTGATGCCACCAGACCTCACTGGCTCTGCTCTGGCTCGGCTCTACCCATGAACACTCTGGCTCCCCACAACTAATAAAGCTTCATGAATGGCATGACAACACAAGACCTCACTGGCTCTGCTCTGGCTCGGCTTTACCCATGAACATTCTGGCTCCATGCATCTAATAAAGCTTTGTGAATGGTGTGACAACACCAGACCTCACTGGCTTTGCTCTGGCTCGGCTCTACCCATGAACAGTCTGGCTCCCTGCGTCTAATAAATCTTGATGAATGGCGTGACAACACCAGACCTTACTGTCTCTGCTCTGGCTCGGCTCTACCCATGAACACTCTGGCTCACTGCGTCTAATAAAGCTTGATGAATGGTGTGACAACACCAAACCTCACTGGCTCTGCTCTGGCTCGGCTCTACCAATGAACACTCTGGCTCCCTGCGTCTAATAAAGCTTGATGAATGGTGTGACAACATCAGACCTCAATGGCTCTGCTCTGGCTCGCTCTACTCATGAACACTCTGGCTCCCCACGTCTAATAAATCTTATTGAATGGTGTGACAACACAAGACCTCACTGGCTCTGCTCTGGCTCGGCTCTACCCATGAACACTCTGGCTCCCCACGTCTAATAAATCTTGATGAATGGTTTGACAACACCAGACCTCACTGGCTCTGCTCTACCCATGAACACTCTGGCTCCATACGTCCAATAAATCTTGATAAATGGTGTGACAACACCAAACCTCACTGGCTCTGCTCTGGCTCGGCTCTACCCATGAACACTCTGGCTCCTCACGTCTAATAAATCTTGATGAATGGTTTGACAACACCAGACCTCACTGGCTCTGCTCTACCCATGAACACTCTGGCTCCATACGTCCAATAAATCTTGATAAATGGTGTGACAACACCAGACCTCACTGGCTCTGCTCTGGCTCGGCTCTACCCATGAACACCCTGGCTCCCCACGTCTAATAAATCTTATTGAATGGTGTGACAACACAAGACCTCACTGGCTCTGCTCTGGCTCGGCTCTACCCATGAACACTCTGGCTCCCCACGTCTAATAAATCTTGATGAATTGTTTGACAACACCAGACCTCACTGGCTCTGCTCTCCCATGAACACTCTGGCTCCATACGTCCAATAAATCTTGATAAATGGTGTGACAACACCAGACCTCACTGGCTCTGCTCTGGCTCAGCTCTACCCATGAACACCCTGGCTCCCCACGTCTAATAAAGCTTGAGGAATGGTGTGACAACACCAGACCTCACTGGCTCTGCTCTGGCTCGTCTCTACCCATGAACACTCTGGCTCCCCACGTCTAATAAATCTTATTGAATGGTGTGACAACACCAGACCTCACTGGCTCTGCTCTGGCTCGGCTCTACCCATGAACACCCTGGCTCCCCACGTCTAATAAATCTTATTGAATGGTGTGACAACACAAGACCTCACTGGCTCTGCTCTGGCTCGGCTCTACCCATGAACACTCTGACTCCCCACGTCTAATAAATCTTGATGAATGTTTTGACAACACCAGACCTCACTGGCTCTGCTCTACCCATGAACACTCTGGCTCCATACGTCCAATAAATCTTGATAAATGATGTGACAACACCAGACCTCACTGGCTCTGCTCTGGCTCAGCTCTACCCATGAACACCCTGGCTCCCCACGTCTAATAAAGCTTGAGGAATGGTGTGACAACACCAGACCTCACTGGCTCTGCTCTGGCTCAGCTCTACCTATGAACAATCTGGCTCCCCACGTCTAATAAATCTTATTGAATGGTGTGAAAACACCAGACCGCACAGGCTCTGCTCTGGCTCGGCTCTACCCATGAACACTATGGATCCTCATGTCTAATAAATCTTGATGAATGGTGTGACAACGCCAGACCTCACTGGCTCTGGTCTGGCTCAGCTCTACCCATGAACACTCTGGCTAGCCACGTCTAATAAAGCTTGATGAATGGCATGACGACACCAGACATCACTGGCTCTGCACTGGCTCAGCTCTATCCATGAAGACCCTGGCTCCCCTCGTCTAATAAAGCTTGATGAATGGTGTGACAACACCAGACCTCAATGGCTCTGCTCTGGCTCAGCTCTACCCATGAACACTCTGGCTCCCCACGTCTAATAAATCTTGTTGAATGGTGTGGCAACACCAGACCTCACTGGCTCTGCTCTGGCTCGGCTCTACCCATGAACACTCTGGTTCCCCACGTCTAATAAATCTTGATGAATGGTGTGACAACACCAGACCTCACTGGCTTTGCTCTGGCTCGGCTGTACTCATGAACACTCTGGCTCCAAACGTCCAATAAATCTTGATAAATGGTGTGACAACACCAGACCTCACTGGCTCTGCTCTGGCTCGGCTCTACCGATGAACTCTTTGCTCCCCACATCTAATAAAGCTTGATGAATGGTGTGACAACACCAGACCTCACTGGCTCTGCTCTGGCTCGGCTCTACCCATGAGCACTCTGGCTTCCCGCATCTAATAAAGCTTGATGAATGGCGTGACAACACCAGACCTCACTGGCTCTGCTCTGGCTCAGCTCTACCCATGAACACTCTGGCTCCCCACGTCTAATAAATCTTATTGAATGGTGTGACAACACCAGACCGCACAGGCTCTGCTCTGGCTCGGCTCTACCCATGAACACTATGGATCCTCACGTCTAATAAATCTTGATGAATGGTGTGACAACACCAGACCTCACTGGCTCTGGTCTGGCTCAGCTCTACCCATGAACACTCTGGCTAGCCACGTCTAATAAAGCTTGATGAATGGCATGACGAACCCAGACATCACTGGCTCTACTCTGGCTCGGCTCTACCCATGAACACCCTGGCTCCCCACAACTAATAAAGCTTGATGAATGGCATGACAACACCAGACCTCACTGGCTCTGCTCTGGTTCAGCTGTACCCATGAACATTCTGGCTCCATACATCTAATAAAGCTTGATGAATGGCGTGACAACACCAGACCTCACTGGCTCTGCTCTGTCTGGGCTCTACTCATGATCACTCTGGCTCCCCACGTCTAATAAGTCTTGATGAATTTCGTGACAACACCAGACCTTACTGGCTCTGCTCTGGCTCGGCTCTACCCATGAACACTCTGGCTCCATACATCTAATAAATCTTGATGAATTGTTTGATGCCACCAGACCTCACTGGCTCTGCTCTGGCTCGGCTCTACCCATGAACACTCTGGCTCCCCACAACTAATAAAGCTTCATGAATGGCATGACAACACAAGACCTCACTGGCTCTGCTCTGGCTCGGCTTTACCCATGAACATTCTGGCTCCATGCATCTAATAAAGCTTTGTGAATGGTGTGACAACACCAGACCTCACTGGCTTTGCTCTGGCTCGGCTCTACCCATGAACAGTCTGGCTCCCTGCGTCTAATAAATCTTGATGAATGGCGTGACAACACCAGACCTTACTGTCTCTGCTCTGGCTCGGCTCTACCCATGAACACTCTGGCTCACTGCGTCTAATAAAGCTTGATGAATGGTGTGACAACACCAAACCTCACTGGCTCTGCTCTGGCTCGGCTCTACCAATGAACACTCTGGCTCCCTGCGTCTAATAAAGCTTGATGAATGGTGTGACAACATCAGACCTCAATGGCTCTGCTCTGGCTCGCTCTACTCATGAACACTCTGGCTCCCCACGTCTAATAAATCTTATTGAATGGTGTGACAACACAAGACCTCACTGGCTCTGCTCTGGCTCGGCTCTACCCATGAACACTCTGGCTCCCCACGTCTAATAAATCTTGATGAATGGTTTGACAACACCAGACCTCACTGGCTCTGCTCTACCCATGAACACTCTGGCTCCATACGTCCAATAAATCTTGATAAATGGTGTGACAACACCAAACCTCACTGGCTCTGCTCTGGCTCGGCTCTACCCATGAACACTCTGGCTCCTCACGTCTAATAAATCTTGATGAATGGTTTGACAACACCAGACCTCACTGGCTCTGCTCTACCCATGAACACTCTGGCTCCATACGTCCAATAAATCTTGATAAATGGTGTGACAACACCAGACCTCACTGGCTCTGCTCTGGCTCGGCTCTACCCATGAACACCCTGGCTCCCCACGTCTAATAAATCTTATTGAATGGTGTGACAACACAAGACCTCACTGGCTCTGCTCTGGCTCGGCTCTACCCATGAACACTCTGGCTCCCCACGTCTAATAAATCTTGATGAATTGTTTGACAACACCAGACCTCACTGGCTCTGCTCTCCCATGAACACTCTGGCTCCATACGTCCAATAAATCTTGATAAATGGTGTGACAACACCAGACCTCACTGGCTCTGCTCTGGCTCAGCTCTACCCATGAACACCCTGGCTCCCCACGTCTAATAAAGCTTGAGGAATGGTGTGACAACACCAGACCTCACTGGCTCTGCTCTGGCTCGTCTCTACCCATGAACACTCTGGCTCCCCACGTCTAATAAATCTTATTGAATGGTGTGACAACACCAGACCTCACTGGCTCTGCTCTGGCTCGGCTCTACCCATGAACACCCTGGCTCCCCACGTCTAATAAATCTTATTGAATGGTGTGACAACACAAGACCTCACTGGCTCTGCTCTGGCTCGGCTCTACCCATGAACACTCTGACTCCCCACGTCTAATAAATCTTGATGAATGTTTTGACAACACCAGACCTCACTGGCTCTGCTCTACCCATGAACACTCTGGCTCCATACGTCCAATAAATCTTGATAAATGATGTGACAACACCAGACCTCACTGGCTCTGCTCTGGCTCGGCTCTACCCATGAACACCCTGGCTCCCCACGTCTAATAAAGCTTGAGGAATGGTGTGACAACACCAGACCTCACTGGCTCTGCTCTGGCTCGGATCTACCCATGAACACTCTGGCTCCCCACGTCTAATAAATCTTATTGAATGGTGTGACAACACAAGACCTCACTGGCTCTGCTCTGGCTCGGCTCTACCCATGAACACTCTGGCTCCCCACGTCTAATAAATCTTGATGAATGGTTTGACAACACCAGACCTCACTGGCTCTACTCAACCCATGAACACTCTGGCTCCATGCGTCCAATAAATCTTGATAAATGGTGTGACAATACCAGACCTCACTGGCTCTGCTCTGGCTCGGCTCTACCCATGAACACCCTGGCTCCCCACGTCTAATAACGCTTGAGGAATGGTGTGACAACACCAGACCTCACTGGCTCTGCTCTGGCTCAGCTCTACCCATGAACACTCTGGCTCCCCGCTTCTAATAAAGCTTGATGAATGGCATGAAGACACTAGACCTCACTAGCTCTGCCCCGGCTCAGCTCTACCCATGAAAACTCTGGCTCCCCACATCTAATGAAGCTTGATGAATGGTGTGACAACACCAGACCTCACTGGCTCTGCTCTGGCTCGGCTCTACCGATGAACACTCTGGCTCCCCACATCTAATAAAGCTTGATGAATGGTGTGACAACACCAGATCTCACTGGCTCTGCTCTGGCTCAGCTCTACCCATGAACACTCTGGCTCCCCACGTCTAATAAATCTTATTGAATGGTGTGAAAACACCAGACCGCACAGGCTCTGCTCTGGCTCGGCTCTACCCATGAACACTATGGATCCTCATGTCTAATAAATCTTGATGAATGGTGTGACAACACCAGACCTCACTGGCTCTGGTCTGGCTCAGCTCTACCCATGAACACTCTGGCTAGCCACGACTAATAAAGCTTGATGAATGGCATGACGACACCAGACATCACTGGCTCTGCACTGGCTCAGCTCTATCCATGAAGACCCTGGCTCCCCTCGTCTAATAAAGCTTGATGAATGGTGTGACAACACCAGACCTCACTGGCTCTGCTCTGGCTTGGCTCTACCCATGAACACTCTGGCTCCCCACGTCTAATAAATCTTGTTGAATGGTGTGACAACACCAGACCTCACTGGCTTTGCTCTGGCTCGGCTCTACTAATGAACACTCTGGCTCCAAACGTCCAATAAATCTTGATAAATGGTGTGACAACACCAGACCTCACTGGCTCTGCTCTGGCTCGGCTCTACCGATGAACTCTTTGCTCCCCACATCTAATAAAGCTTGATGAATGGTGTGACAACACCAGACCTCACTGGCTCTGCTCTGGCTCGGCTCTACCCATGAGCACTCTGGCTCCCCGCATCTAATAAAGCTTGATGAATGGCGTGACAACACCAGACCTCACTGGCTCTGCTCTGGCTCAGCTCTACCCATGAACACTCTGGCTCCCCACGTCTAATAAATCTTGATGAATGGTGTGACAACACCAGACCGCACAGGCTCTGCTCTAGCTCGGCTCTACCCATGAACACTATGGATCCTCACGTCTAATAAATCTTGATGAATGGTGTGACAACACCAGACCTCACTGGCTCTGGTCTGGCTCAGCTCTACCCATGAACACTCTGGCTAGCCACTTCTAATAAAGCTTGATGAATGGCATGACGACACCAGACATCACTGGCTCTACTCTGGCTCGGCTCTACCCATGAACACCCTGGCTCCCCACAACTAATAAAGCTTGATGAATGGCATGACAACACCAGACCTCACTGGCTCTGCTCTGGTTCAGCTGTACCCATGAACATTCTGGCTCCATACATCTAATAAAGCTTGATGAATGGCCTGACAACACCAGACCTCACTGGCTCTGCTCTGGCTGGGCTCTACTCATGATCACTCTGGCTCCCCACGTCTAATAAATCTTGATGAATTTCGTGACAACACCAGACCTTACTGGCTCTGCTCTGGCTCGGCTCTACCCATGAACACTCTGGCTCCATACATCTAATAAATCTTGATGAATTGGTTGATGCCACCAGACCTCACTGGCTCTGCTCTGGCTCGGCCCTACCCATGAACACTCTGGCTCCCACAACTAATAAAGCTTGATGAATGGCATGACAACACGAGACCTCACTGGCTCTGCTCTGGCTCGGCTGTACCCATGAACATTCTGGCTCCATGTATCTAATAAAGCTTTGTGAATGGTGTGACAACACCAGACCTCACTGGCTTTGCTCTGGCTCGGCTCTACCCATGAACACTCTGGCTCCCCACGTCTAATAAATCTTGATGAATGGCGTGACAACACCAGACCTTACTGTCTCTGCTCTGGCTCGGCTCTACCCATGAACACTCTGGCTCCTCACGTCTAATAAATCTTGATGAATGGTGTGACAACACCAAACCTCACTGGCTCTGCTCTGGCTCGGCTCTACCAATGAACACTCTGGCTCCCTGCGTCTAATAAAGCTTGATGAATGGTGTGACAACACCAGACCTCAATGGCTCTGCTCTGGCTCGGCTCTACCCATGAACACCCTGGCTCCCCACGTCTAATAAATCTTATTGAATGGTGTGACAACACAAGACCTCACTGGCTCTGCTCTGGCTCGGCTCTACCCATGAACACTCTGGCTCCCCACGTCTAATAAATCTTGATGAATTGTTTGACAACACCAGACCTCACTGGCTCTGCTCTCCCATGAACACTCTGGCTCCATACGTCCAATAAATCTTGATAAATGGTGTGACAACACCAGACCTCACTGGCTCTGCTCTGGCTCAGCTCTACCCATGAACACCCTGGCTCCCCACGTCTAATAAAGCTTGAGGAATGGTGTGACAACACCAGACCTCACTGGCTCTGCTCTGGCTCGTCTCTACCCATGAACACTCTGGCTCCCCACGTCTAATAAATCTTATTGAATGGTGTGACAACACCAGACCTCACTGGCTCTGCTCTGGCTCGGCTCTACCCATGAACACCCTGGCTCCCCACGTCTAATAAATCTTATTGAATGGTGTGACAACACAAGACCTCACTGGCTCTGCTCTGGCTCGGCTCTACCCATGAACACTCTGACTCCCCACGTCTAATAAATCTTGATGAATGTTTTGACAACACCAGACCTCACTGGCTCTGCTCTACCCATGAACACTCTGGCTCCATACGTCCAATAAATCTTGATAAATGATGTGACAACACCAGACCTCACTGGCTCTGCTCTGGCTCAGCTCTACCCATGAACACCCTGGCTCCCCACGTCTAATAAAGCTTGAGGAATGGTGTGACAACACCAGACCTCACTGGCTCTGCTCTGGCTCAGCTCTACCTATGAACAATCTGGCTCCCCACGTCTAATAAATCTTATTGAATGGTGTGAAAACACCAGACCGCACAGGCTCTGCTCTGGCTCGGCTCTACCCATGAACACTATGGATCCTCACGTCTAATAAATCTTGATGAATGGTGTGACAACGCCAGACCTCACTGGCTCTGGTCTGGCTCAGCTCTACCCATGAACACTCTGGCTAGCCACGTCTAATAAAGCTTGATGAATGGCATGACGACACCAGACATCACTGGCTCTGCACTGGCTCAGCTCTATCCATGAAGACCCTGGCTCCCCTCGTCTAATAAAGCTTGATGAATGGTGTGACAACACCAGACCTCACTGGCTCTGCTCTGGCTCAGCTCTACCCATGAACACTCTGGCTCCCCACGTCTAATAAATCTTGTTGAATGGTGTGGCAACACCAGACCTCACTGGCTCTGCTCTGGCTCGGCTCTACCCATGAACACTCTGGTTCCCCACGTCTAATAAATCTTGATGAATGGTGTGACAACACCAGACCTCACTGGCTTTGCTCTGGCTCGGCTGTACTCATGAACACTCTGGCTCCAAACGTCCAATAAATCTTGATAAATGGTGTGACAACACCAGACCTCACTGGCTCTGCTCTGGCTCGGCTCTACCGATGAACTCTTTGCTCCCCACATCTAATAAAGCTTGATGAATGGTGTGACAACACCAGACCTCACTGGCTCTGCTCTGGCTCGGCTCTACCCATGAGCACTCTGGCTTCCCGCATCTAATAAAGCTTGATGAATGGCGTGACAACACCAGACCTCACTGGCTCTGCTCTGGCTCAGCTCTACCCATGAACACTCTGGCTCCCCACGTCTAATAAATCTTATTGAATGGTGTGACAACACCAGACCGCACAGGCTCTGCTCTGGCTCGGCTCTACCCATGAACACTATGGATCCTCACGTCTAATAAATCTTGATGAATGGTGTGACAACACCAGACCTCACTGGCTCTGGTCTGGCTCAGCTCTACCCATGAACACTCTGGCTAGCCACGTCTAATAAAGCTTGATGAATGGCATGACGAACCCAGACATCACTGGCTCTACTCTGGCTCGGCTCTACCCATGAACACCCTGGCTCCCCACAACTAATAAAGCTTGATGAATGGCATGACAACACCAGACCTCACTGGCTCTGCTCTGGTTCAGCTGTACCCATGAACATTCTGGCTCCATACATCTAATAAAGCTTGATGAATGGCGTGACAACACCAGACCTCACTGGCTCTGCTCTGTCTGGGCTCTACTCATGATCACTCTGGCTCCCCACGTCTAATAAGTCTTGATGAATTTCGTGACAACACCAGACCTTACTGGCTCTGCTCTGGCTCGGCTCTACCCATGAACACTCTGGCTCCATACATCTAATAAATCTTGATGAATTGTTTGATGCCACCAGACCTCACTGGCTCTGCTCTGGCTCGGCTCTACCCATGAACACTCTGGCTCCCCACAACTAATAAAGCTTCATGAATGGCATGACAACACAAGACCTCACTGGCTCTGCTCTGGCTCGGCTTTACCCATGAACATTCTGGCTCCATGCATCTAATAAAGCTTTGTGAATGGTGTGACAACACCAGACCTCACTGGCTTTGCTCTGGCTCGGCTCTACCCATGAACAGTCTGGCTCCCTGCGTCTAATAAATCTTGATGAATGGCGTGACAACACCAGACCTTACTGTCTCTGCTCTGGCTCGGCTCTACCCATGAACACTCTGGCTCACTGCGTCTAATAAAGCTTGATGAATGGTGTGACAACACCAAACCTCACTGGCTCTGCTCTGGCTCGGCTCTACCAATGAACACTCTGGCTCCCTGCGTCTAATAAAGCTTGATGAATGGTGTGACAACATCAGACCTCAATGGCTCTGCTCTGGCTCGCTCTACTCATGAACACTCTGGCTCCCCACGTCTAATAAATCTTATTGAATGGTGTGACAACACAAGACCTCACTGGCTCTGCTCTGGCTCGGCTCTACCCATGAACACTCTGGCTCCCCACGTCTAATAAATCTTGATGAATGGTTTGACAACACCAGACCTCACTGGCTCTGCTCTACCCATGAACACTCTGGCTCCATACGTCCAATAAATCTTGATAAATGGTGTGACAACACCAAACCTCACTGGCTCTGCTCTGGCTCGGCTCTACCCATGAACACTCTGGCTCCTCACGTCTAATAAATCTTGATGAATGGTTTGACAACACCAGACCTCACTGGCTCTGCTCTACCCATGAACACTCTGGCTCCATACGTCCAATAAATCTTGATAAATGGTGTGACAACACCAGACCTCACTGGCTCTGCTCTGGCTCGGCTCTACCCATGAACACCCTGGCTCCCCACGTCTAATAAATCTTATTGAATGGTGTGACAACACAAGACCTCACTGGCTCTGCTCTGGCTCGGCTCTACCCATGAACACTCTGGCTCCCCACGTCTAATAAATCTTGATGAATTGTTTGACAACACCAGACCTCACTGGCTCTGCTCTCCCATGAACACTCTGGCTCCATACGTCCAATAAATCTTGATAAATGGTGTGACAACACCAGACCTCACTGGCTCTGCTCTGGCTCAGCTCTACCCATGAACACCCTGGCTCCCCACGTCTAATAAAGCTTGAGGAATGGTGTGACAACACCAGACCTCACTGGCTCTGCTCTGGCTCGTCTCTACCCATGAACACTCTGGCTCCCCACGTCTAATAAATCTTATTGAATGGTGTGACAACACCAGACCTCACTGGCTCTGCTCTGGCTCGGCTCTACCCATGAACACCCTGGCTCCCCACGTCTAATAAATCTTATTGAATGGTGTGACAACACAAGACCTCACTGGCTCTGCTCTGGCTCGGCTCTACCCATGAACACTCTGACTCCCCACGTCTAATAAATCTTGATGAATGTTTTGACAACACCAGACCTCACTGGCTCTGCTCTACCCATGAACACTCTGGCTCCATACGTCCAATAAATCTTGATAAATGATGTGACAACACCAGACCTCACTGGCTCTGCTCTGGCTCGGCTCTACCCATGAACACCCTGGCTCCCCACGTCTAATAAAGCTTGAGGAATGGTGTGACAACACCAGACCTCACTGGCTCTGCTCTGGCTCGGATCTACCCATGAACACTCTGGCTCCCCACGTCTAATAAATCTTATTGAATGGTGTGACAACACAAGACCTCACTGGCTCTGCTCTGGCTCGGCTCTACCCATGAACACTCTGGCTCCCCACGTCTAATAAATCTTGATGAATGGTTTGACAACACCAGACCTCACTGGCTCTACTCAACCCATGAACACTCTGGCTCCATGCGTCCAATAAATCTTGATAAATGGTGTGACAATACCAGACCTCACTGGCTCTGCTCTGGCTCGGCTCTACCCATGAACACCCTGGCTCCCCACGTCTAATAACGCTTGAGGAATGGTGTGACAACACCAGACCTCACTGGCTCTGCTCTGGCTCAGCTCTACCCATGAACACTCTGGCTCCCCGCTTCTAATAAAGCTTGATGAATGGCATGACGACACTAGACCTCACTAGCTCTGCCCCGGCTCAGCTCTACCCATGAAAACTCTGGCTCCCCACATCTAATGAAGCTTGATGAATGGTGTGACAACACCAGACCTCACTGGCTCTGCTCTGGCTCGGCTCTACCGATGAACACTCTGGCTCCCCACATCTAATAAAGCTTGATGAATGGTGTGACAACACCAGATCTCACTGGCTCTGCTCTGGCTCAGCTCTACCCATGAACACTCTGGCTCCCCACGTCTAATAAATCTTATTGAATGGTGTGAAAACACCAGACCGCACAGGCTCTGCTCTGGCTCGGCTCTACCCATGAACACTATGGATCCTCATGTCTAATAAATCTTGATGAATGGTGTGACAACACCAGACCTCACTGGCTCTGGTCTGGCTCAGCTCTACCCATGAACACTCTGGCTAGCCACGACTAATAAAGCTTGATGAATGGCATGACGACACCAGACATCACTGGCTCTGCACTGGCTCAGCTCTATCCATGAAGACCCTGGCTCCCCTCGTCTAATAAAGCTTGATGAATGGTGTGACAACACCAGACCTCACTGGCTCTGCTCTGGCTTGGCTCTACCCATGAACACTCTGGCTCCCCACGTCTAATAAATCTTGTTGAATGGTGTGACAACACCAGACCTCACTGGCTTTGCTCTGGCTCGGCTCTACTAATGAACACTCTGGCTCCAAACGTCCAATAAATCTTGATAAATGGTGTGACAACACCAGACCTCACTGGCTCTGCTCTGGCTCGGCTCTACCGATGAACTCTTTGCTCCCCACATCTAATAAAGCTTGATGAATGGTGTGACAACACCAGACCTCACTGGCTCTGCTCTGGCTCGGCTCTACCCATGAGCACTCTGGCTCCCCGCATCTAATAAAGCTTGATGAATGGCGTGACAACACCAGACCTCACTGGCTCTGCTCTGGCTCAGCTCTACCCATGAACACTCTGGCTCCCCACGTCTAATAAATCTTGATGAATGGTGTGACAACACCAGACCGCACAGGCTCTGCTCTAGCTCGGCTCTACCCATGAACACTATGGATCCTCACGTCTAATAAATCTTGATGAATGGTGTGACAACACCAGACCTCACTGGCTCTGGTCTGGCTCAGCTCTACCCATGAACACTCTGGCTAGCCACTTCTAATAAAGCTTGATGAATGGCATGACGACACCAGACATCACTGGCTCTACTCTGGCTCGGCTCTACCCATGAACACCCTGGCTCCCCACAACTAATAAAGCTTGATGAATGGCATGACAACACCAGACCTCACTGGCTCTGCTCTGGTTCAGCTGTACCCATGAACATTCTGGCTCCATACATCTAATAAAGCTTGATGAATGGCCTGACAACACCAGACCTCACTGGCTCTGCTCTGGCTGGGCTCTACTCATGATCACTCTGGCTCCCCACGTCTAATAAATCTTGATGAATTTCGTGACAACACCAGACCTTACTGGCTCTGCTCTGGCTCGGCTCTACCCATGAACACTCTGGCTCCATACATCTAATAAATCTTGATGAATTGGTTGATGCCACCAGACCTCACTGGCTCTGCTCTGGCTCGGCCCTACCCATGAACACTCTGGCTCCCCACAACTAATAAAGCTTGATGAATGGCATGACAACACGAGACCTCACTGGCTCTGCTCTGGCTCGGCTGTACCCATGAACATTCTGGCTCCATGCATCTAATAAAGCTTTGTGAATGGTGTGACAACACCAGACCTCACTGGCTTTGCTCTGGCTCGGCTCTACCCATGAACACTCTGGCTCCCTGCGTCTAATAAATCTTGATGAATGGCGTGACAACACCAGACCTTACTGTCTCTGCTCTGGCTCGGCTCTACCCATGAACACTCTGGCTCCCTGCGTCTAATAAAGCTTGATGAATGGTGTGACAACACCAAACCTCACTGGCTCTGCTCTGGCTCGGCTCTACCAATGAACACTCTGGCTCCCTGCGTCTAATAAAGCTTGATGAATGGTGTGACAACACCAGACCTCAATGGCTCTGCTCTGGCTCGGTCTACCCATGAACACTCTGGCTCCCCACGTCTAATAAATCTTATTGAATGGTGTGACAACACAAGACCTCACTGGCTCTGCTCTGGCTCGGCTCTACCCATGAACACTCTGGCTCCCCACGTTTAATAAATCTTGATGAATGGTTTGACAACACCAGACCTCACTGGCTCTGCTCTACCCATGAACACTCTGGCTCCATACGTCCAATAAATCTTGATAAATGGTGTGACAACACCAGACCTCACTGGCTCTGCTCTGGCTCGGCTCTACCCATGAACACCCTGGCTCCCCACGTCTAATAAATCTTATTAAATGGTGTGACAGCACAAGACCTCACTGGCTCTGCTCTGGCTCGGCTCTACCCATGAACACTCTGGCTCCCCACGTCTAATAAATCTTGATGAATGGTTTGACAACACCAGACCTCACTGGCTCTGCTCTACCCATGAACACTCTGGCTCCATACGTCCAATAAATCTTGATAAATGGTGTGACAACACCAGACCTCACTGGCTCTGCTCTGGCTCGGCTCTACCCATGAACACCCTGGCTCCCCACATCTAATAAATCTTATTGAATGGTGTGACAACACAAGACCTCACTGGCTCTGCTCTGGCTCGGCTCTACCCATGAACACTCTGGCTCCCCACGTCTAATAAATCTTGATGAATTGTTTGACAACACCAGACCTCACTGGCTCTGCTCTACCCATGAACACTCTGGCTCCATACGTCCAATAAATCTTGATAAATGGTGTGACAACACCAGACCTCACTGGCTCTGCTTTGGCTCGGCTCTACCCATGAACACCCTGGCTCCCCACGTCTAATAAAGCTTGAGGAATGGTGTGACAACACCAGACCTCACTGGCTCTGCTCTGGCTCGGCTCTACCCATGAACACTCTGGCTCCCCACGTCTAATAAATCTTATTGAATGGTGTGACAACACAAGACCTCACTGGCTCTGCTCTGGCTCGGCTCTACCCACGAACACTCTGGCTCCCCACGTCTAATAAATCTTGATGAATGGTTTGACAACACCAGACCTCACTGGCTCTACTCTACCCATGAACACTCTGGCTCCATACGCCCAATAAATCTTGATAAATGGTGTGACAACACCAGACCTCACTGGCTCTGCTCTGGCTCGGCTCTACCCATGAACACCCTGGCTCCCCACGTCTAATAAAGCTTGAGGAATGGTGTGACAACAACAGACCTCACTGGCTCTGCTCTGGCTCAGCTCTACCCATGAACACTCTGGCTCCCCATGTCTAATAAAGCTTGATGAATGGCATGACGACACCAGACCTCACTGGCTCTGCTCTGGCTCAGCTCTACCCATGAACACTCTGGCTCCATATGTCTAATAAATCTTGATGACTTGTGTGACAACACCAGACCTCACTGGCTCGGCTCTGGCTCGGCTCTACCGATGAACACTCTGGCTCCCCATGTCTAATAAGCTTGATGAATGGTGTGACAACACCAGACCTCACTGGCTCTGCACTGGCTCAGCTCTATCCATGAAGACCCTGGCTCCACTTGTCTAATAAAGCTTGATGAATGGTGTGACAACACCAGACCTCAATGGCTCTGCTCTGGCTCGGCTCTACCCATGAACACTCTGGCTCCCCACGTCTAATAAATCTTGTTGAATGGTGTGGCAACACCAGACCTCACTGGCTCTGCTCTGGCTCGGCTCTACCCATGAACACTCTGGTTCCCCACGTCTAATAAATCTTGATGAATGGTGTGACAACACCAGACCTCACTGGCTTTGCTCTGGCTCGGCTCTACTCATGAACACTCTGGCTCCAAACGTCCAATAAATCTTGATAAATGGTGTGACAACACCAGACCTCACTGGCTCTGCTCTGGCTCGGCTCTACCGATGAACTCTTTGCTCCCCACATCTAATAAAGCTTGATGAATGGTGTGACAACACCAGACCTCACTGGCTCTGCTCTGGCTCGGCTCTACACATGAACACTATGGATCCTCATGTCTAATAAATCTTGATGAATGGCGTGACAACACCAGACCTCACTGGCTCTGGTCTGGCTCAGCTCTACCCATGAACACTCTGGCTAGCCACGTCTAATAAAGCTTGATGAATGGCGTGACGACACCAGACATCACTAGCTCTACTCTGGCTCGGCTCTACCCATGAACACCCTGGCTCCCCACAACTAATAAAGCTTGATGAATGGCATGACAACACCAGACCTCACTGGCTCTGCTCTGGTTCAGCTGTACCCATGAACATTCTGGCTCCATACATCTAATAAAGCTTGATGAATGGCGTGACAACACCAGACCTCACTGGCTCTGCTCTGGCTGGGCTCTACTCATGATCACTCTGGCTCCCCACGTCTAATAAATCTTGATGAATTTCGTAACAACACCAGACCTTACTGGCTCTGCTCTGGCTCGGCTCTACCCATGAACACTCTGGCTCCATACATCTAATAAATCTTGATGAATTGTTTGATGCCACCAGACCTCACTGGCTCTGCTCTGGCTCGGCTCTACCCATGAACACTCTGGCTCCCCACAACTAATAAAGCTTGATGAATGGCATGACAACACAAGACCTCACTGGCTCTGCTCTGGCTCGGCTGTACCCATGAACATTCTGGCTCCATGCATCTAATAAAGCTTTGTGAATGGTGTGACAACACCAGACCTCACTGGCTTTGCTCTGGCTCGGCTCTACCCATGAACACTCTGGCTCCCTGCGTCTAATAAATCTTGATGAATGGTGTGACAACACCAGACCTTACTGTCTCTGCTCTGGCTCGGCTCTACCCATGAACACTCTGGCTCCCTGTGTCTAATAAAGCTTGATGAATGGTGTGACAACACCAAACCTCACTGGCTCTGCTCTGGCTCGGCTCTACCAATGAACACTCTGGCTCCCTGCGTCTAATAAAGCTTGATGAATGGTGTGACAACACCTGACCACAATGGCTCTCCTCTGGCTCGCTCTACCCATGAACACTCTGGCTCCCCACGTCTAATAAATCTTATTGAATGGTGTGACAACACAAGACCTCACTGGCTCTGCTCTGGCTCGGCTCTACCCATGAACACTCTGGCTCCCCACGTCTAATAAATCTTGATGAATGGTTTGACAACACCAGACCTCACTGGCTCTGCTCTACCCATGAACACTCTGGCTCCATACGTCCAATAAATCTTGATAAATGGTGTGACAACACCGGACCTCACTGGCTCTGCTCTGGCTCGGCTCTACCCATGAACACCATGGCTCCCCATGTCTAATAAATCTTATTGAATGGTGTGACAACACAAGACCTCACTGGCTCTGCTCTGGCTCGGCTCTACCCATGAACACTCTGGCTCCCCACGTCTAATAAATCTTCATGAATGGTTTGACAACACCAGACCTCACTGGCTCTACTCTCCCCATGAACACTCTGGCTCCCCACGTCCAATAAAGCTTGATGAATGGCATGACGACACCAGACCTCACTAGCTCTGCCCCGGCTCAGCTCTACCCATGAACACTCTGGCTCCCCGCTTCTAATAAAGCTTGATGAATGGCATGGCAACACCAGACCTCACTGGCTTTGCTTTGGCTCGGCTCTACCCATGAACACTCTGGCTCCCCGCTTCTAATAAAGCTTGATGAATGGCGTGACAACACCAGACCTCACTGGCTCTGCTCTGGCTCCACCCATGAACACTGTGGCTCCCCGCATCTAATAAAGCTTGATGAATGGCGTGACGACACCAGACATCACTGGCTCTGCTCTGGCTCAGCTCTACCCATGAAAACTCTGGCTCCCCATGTCTAATAAAGCTTGATGAATGGCATGACGACACCAGACCTCACTGGCTCTGCCCCGGCTCAGCTCTACCCATGAACACTCTGACTCCCCGCTTCTAATAAAGCTTGAGGAATGGCGTGACAACACCAGACCTCACTGGCTCTGCTCTGGCTCCACCCATGAACAATGTGGCTCCCCGCATCTAATAAAGATTGAGGAATGGCGTGACAACACCAGACCTCACTGGCTCTGCTCTGGCTCAGCTCTACCCATGAACTCTCAGGCTCCCCATGACTACTAAATCTTGATGAATTTTGTGACAACACCAGACCTCACTGGCTCTGCTCTGGCTCAGCTCTACCCATGAACACTCTGGCTCCATACGTCTAATAAATCTTGATGACTTGTGTGACAACACCAGACATCACTGGCTCGGCTCTGGCTCGGCTCTACCGATGAACACTCTGGCTCCCCATGTCTAATAAGCTTGATGAATGGTGTGACAACACCAGACCTCACTGGCTCTGCTCTGGCTCAGCTCTACCCATGAACACTCTGGCTCCCCACGTCTAATAAAGCTTGAGGAATGGTGTGACAACACCAGACCTCACTGGCTCTGCTCTGGCTCAGCTCTACCCATGAACACTTTGGTTCCCCATGTCCAATAAAGCTTGATGAATGGCATGACGACACCAGACCTCACTAGCTCTGCCCCGGCTCAGCTCTACCCATGAACACTCTGGCTCCCCGCTTCTAATAAAGCTTGATGAATGGCATGGCAACACCAGACCTCACTGGCTTTGCTTTGGCTCGGCTCTACCCATGAACACTCTGGCTCCCCGCTTCTAATAAAGCTTGATGAATGGCGTGACAACACCAGACCTCACTGGCTCTGCTCTGGCTCCACCCATGAACACTGTGGCTCCCCGCATCTAATAAAGCTTGATGAATGGCGTGACGACACCAGACATCACTGGCTCTGCTCTGGCTCAGCTCTACCCATGAAAACTCAGGCTCCCCATGTCTAATAAAGATTGATGAATGGCATGACGACACCAGACCTCACTGGCTCTGCCCCGGCTCAGCTCTACCCATGAACACTCTGACTCCCCGCTTCTAATAAAGCTTGATGAATGGCGTGACAACACCAGACCTCACTGGCTCTGCTCTGGCTCCACCCATGAACAATGTGGCTCCCCGCATCTAATAAAGCTTGATGAATGGCGTGACGACACCAGACCTCACTGGCTCTGCTCTGGCTCAGCTCTACCCATGAAAACTCTGGCTCCCCACGTCTAATAAAGATTGAGGAATGGCGTGACAACACCAGACCTCACTGGCTCTGCTCTGGCTCAGCTCTACCCATGAACTCTCAGGCTCCCCATGACTACTAAATCTTGATGAATTGTGTGACAACACCAGACCTCACTGGCTCTGCTCTGGCTCAGCTCTACCCATGAACACTCTGGCTCAATACGTCTAATAAATCTTGATGACTTGTGTGACAACACCAGACATCACTGGCTCGGCTCTGGCTCGGCTCTACCGATGAACACTCTGGCTCCCTGCGTCTAATAAAGCTTGATGAATGGCATGACCACACAAGCCTTCACTGGCTCTGCTCTGGCTCGGCTCTACCGATGAACACTCTCGCTCCCCACATCTAATGAAGCTTGATGAATGGTGTGACAACACCAGACCTCAATGGCTCTGCTCTGGCTCGGCTCTAACGATGAACACTCTGGCTCCCCACGTCTAATAAAGCTTGATGAATGGTGTGACAACACCAGACCTCACTGGCTCTGCTCTGGCTCAGCTCTACCCATGAACACTCTGGCTCCCCACG
Organism: Ambystoma mexicanum; assembly: GCF_040938575.1. Lineage (NCBI taxonomy): Eukaryota > Metazoa > Chordata > Amphibia > Caudata > Ambystomatidae > Ambystoma > Ambystoma mexicanum. The sequence goes on from NC_090940.1 coordinate 8,966,950, forward strand.
TCTAATAAATCTTATTGAATGGTGTGAAAACACCAGACCGCACAGGCTCTGCTCTGGCTCGGCTCTACCCATGAACACTATGGATCCTCACGTCTAATAAATCTTGATGAATGGTGTGACAACACCAGACCTCACTGGCTCTGGTCTGGCTCAGCTCTACCCATGAACACTCTGGCTAGCCACGTCTAATAAAGCTTGATGAATGGCATGACGACACCAGACATCACTGGCTCTACTCTGGCTCGGCTCTACCCATGAACACCCTGGCTCCCCACAACTAATAAAGCTTGATGAATGGCATGACAACACCAGACCTCACTGGCTCTGCTCTGGTTCAGCTGTACCCATGAACATTCTGGCTCCATACATCTAATAAAGCTTGATGAATGGCATGACAACACCAGACCTCACTGGCTCTGCTCTGGCTCGGCTCTTCCCATGAACACCCTGGCTCCCCACGTCTAATAAAGCTTGAGGAATGGTGTGACAACAACAGACCTCACTGGCTCTGCTCTGGCTTAGCTCTACCCATGAACACTCTGGCTCCCCATGTCTAATAAAGCTTGATGAATGGCATGACGACACCAGACCTCACTGGCGCTGCTCTGGCTCAGCTCTACCCATGAACACTCTGGCTCCATATGTCTAATAAATCTTGATGACTTGTGTGACAACACCAGACCTCACTGGCTCGGCTCTGACTCGGCTCTACCGATGAACACTCTGGCTCCCCATGTCTAATAAGCTTGATGAATGGTGTGACAACACCAGACCTCACTGGCTCGGCACTGGCTCAGCTCTATCCATGAAGACCCTGGCTCCCCTTGTCTAATAAAGCTTGATGAATGGTGTGACAACACCAGACCTCAATGGCTCTGCTCTGGCTCGGCTCTACCCATGAACACTCTGGCTCCCCACGTCTAATAAATCTTGTTGAATGGTGTGGCAACACCAGACCTCACTGGCTCTGCTCTGGCTCGGCTCTACCCATGAACACTCTGGTTCCCCACGTCTAATAAATCTTGATGAATGGTGTGACAACACCAGACCTCACTGGCTTTGCTCTGGCTCAGCTCTACTCATGAACACTGTGGCTCCACACGTCCAATAAATCTTGATAAATGGTGTGACAACACCAGACCTCACTGGCTCTGCTCTGGCTCGGCTCTACCGATGAACTCTTTGCTCCCCACATCTAATAAAGCTTGATGAATGGTGTGACAACACCAGACCTCACTGGTTCTGCTCTGGCTCGGCTCTACCCATGAACACTATGGATCCTCATGTCTAATAAATCTTGATGAATGGCGTGACAACACCAGACCTCACTGGCTCTGGTCTGGCTCAGCTCTACCCATGAACACTCTGGCTAGCCACGTCTAATAAAGCTTGATGAATGGCGTGACGACACCAGACATCACTGGCTCTACTCTGGCTCAGCTCTACCCATGAACACCCTGGCTCCGCACAACTAATAAAGCTTGATGAATGGCATGACAACACCAGACCTCACTGGCTCTGCTCTGGTTCAGCTGTACCCATGAACATTCTGGCTCCATACATCTAATAAAGCTTGATGAATGGCGTGACAACACCAGACCTCACTGGCTCAGCTCTGGCTGGGCTCTACTCATGATCACTCTGGCTCCCCACATCTAATAAATCTTGATGAATTTCGTGACAACACCAGACCTTACTGGCTCTGCTCTGGCTCGGCTCTACCCATGAACACTCTGGCTCCATACATCTAATAAATCTTGATGAATTGTTTGATGCCACCAGACCTCACTGGCTCTGCTCTGGCTCGGCTCTACCCATGAACACTCTGGCTCCCCACAACTAATAAAGCTTGATGAATGGCATGACAACACAAGACCTCACTGGCTCTGCTCTGGCTCGGCTGTACCCATGAACATTCTGGCTCCATGCATCTAATAAAGCTTTGTGAATGGTGTGACAACACCAGACCTCACTGGCTTTGCTCTGGCTCGGCTCTACCCATGAACACTCTGGCTCCCTGCGTCTAATAAATCTTGATGAATGGCGTGACAACACAAGACCTCACTGGCTCTGCTCTGGCTCGGCTCTACCCATGAACACTCTGGCTCCCCACGTCTAATAAATCTTGATGAATGGTTTGACAACACCAGACCTCACTGGCTCTGCTCTACCCATGAACACTCTGGCTCCATACGTCCAATAAATCTTGATAAATGGTGTGACAACACCAGACCTCACTGGCTCTGCTCTGGCTCGGCTCTACCCATGAACACCATGGCTCCCCACGTCTAATAAATCTTATTGAATGGTGTGACAACACAAGACCTCACTGGCTCTGCTCTGGCTCGGCTCTACCCATGAACACTCTGGCTCCCCACGTCTAATACATCTTGATGAATGGTTTGACAACACCAGACCTCACTGGCTCTGCTCTACCCATGAACACTCTGGCTCCATACGTCCAATAAATCTTGATAAATGGTGTGACAACACCAGACCTCACTGGCTCTGCTCTGGCTCGGCTCGACCCATGAACACCCTGGCTCCCCACGTCTAATAAAGCTTGAGGAATGGTGTGACAACACCAGACCTCACTGGCTCTGCTCTGGCTCGGCTCTACCCATGAACACTCTGGCTCCCCACGTCTAATAAATCTTATTGAATGGTGTGACAACACAAGACCTCACTGGCTCTGCTCTGGCTCGGCTCTACCCATGAACACTCTGGCTCCCCACGTCTAATAAATCTTCATGAATGGTTTGACAACACCAGACCTCACTGGCTCTACTCTACCCATGAACACTCTGGCTCCCCACATCTAATAAAGCTTGAGGAATGGTGTGACAACACCAGACCTCACTGGCTCTGCTCTGGCTCAGCTCTACCCATGAACACTCTGGTTCCCCATGTCCAATAAAGCTTGATGAATGGCATGACGACACCAGACCTCACTAGCTCTGCCCCGGCTCAGCTCTACCCATGAACACTCTGGCTCCCCGCTTCTAATAAAGCTTGATGAATGTCATGGCAACACCAGACCTCACTGGCTTTGCTTTGGCTCGGCTCTACCCATGAACACTCTGGCTCCCCGCTTCTAATAAAGCTTGATGAATGGCGTGACAACACCAGACCTCACTGGCTCTGCTCTGGCTCCACCCATGAACACTGTGGCTCCCCGCAACTAATAAAGCTTGATGAATGGCGTGACGACACCAGACATCACTGGCTCTGCTCTGGCTCAGCTCTACCCATGAAAACTCTGGCTCCCCATGTCTAATAAAGCTTGATGAATGGCATGACGACACCAGACCTCACTGGCTCTGCCCCGGCTCAGCTCTACCCATGAACACTCTGACTCCCCGCTTCTAATAAAGCTTGATGAATGGCGTGACAACACCAGACCTCACTGGCTCTGCTCTGGCTCCACCCATGAACACTGTGGCTCCCCGCATCTAATAAAGCTTGATGAATGGCGTGACGACACCAGACCTCACTGGCTCTGCTCTGGCTCAGCTCTACCCATGAAAACTCTGGCTCCCCACGTCTAATAAAGATTGAGGAATGGCGTGACAACACCAGACCTCACTGGCTCTGCTCTGGCTCAGCTCTACCCATGAACTCTCAGGCTCCCCATGACTACTAAATCTTGATGAATTGTGTGACAACACCAGACCTCACTGGCTCTGCTCTGGCTCAGCTCTACCCATGAACACTCTGGCTCCATACGTCTAATAAATCTTGATGACTTGTGTGACAACACCAGATATCACTGGCTCGGCTCTGGCTCGGCTCTACCGATGAACACTCTGGCTCCCCATGTCTAATAAGCTTGATGAATGGTGTGACAACACCAGACCTCACTGGCTCTGCTCTGGCTCAGCTCTATCCATGAACACTCTGGCTCCCCACGTCTAATAAAGCTTGATGAATGGCGTGACGACACCAGACCTCACTGGTTCTGCTCTGGCTTGGCTCTACCCATGAACACTCTCGCTCCCCACATCTAATGAAGCTTGATGAATGGTGTGACAACACCAGACCTCAATGGCTCTGCTCTGGCTCGGCTCTACCGATGAACACTCTCGCTCCCCACATCTAATGAAGCTTGATGAATGGTGTGACAACACCAGACCTCAATGGCTCTGCTCTGGCTCGGCTCTAACGATGAACACTCTGGCTCCCCACGTCTAATAAAGCTTGATGAATGGTGTGACAACACCAGACCTCACTGGCTCTGCTCTGGCTCAGCTCTACCCATGAACACTCTGGCTCCCCACGTCTAATAAATCTTATTGAATGGTGTGAAAACACCAGACCGCACAGGCTCTGCTCTGGCTCGGCTCTACCCATGAACACTATGGATCCTCACGTCTAATAAATCTTGATGAATGGTGTGACAACACCAGACCTCACTGGCTCTGGTCTGGCTCAGCTCTACCCATGAACACTCTGGCTAGCCACGTCTAATAAAGCTTGATGAATGGCATGACGACACCAGACATCACTGGCTCTACTCTGGCTCGGCTCTACCCATGAACACCCTGGCTCCCCACAACTAATAAAGCTTGATGAATGGCATGACAACACCAGACCTCACTGGCTCTGCTCTGGTTCAGCTGTACCCATGAACATTCTGGCTCCATACATCTAATAAAGCTTGATGAATGGCGTGACAACACCAGACCTCACTGGCTCTGCTCTGGCTGGGCTCTACTCATGATCACTCTGGCTCCCCACGTCTAATAAATCTTGATGAATTTCGTGACAACACCAGACCTTACTGGCTCTGCTCTAGCTCGGCTCTACCCATGAACACTCTGGCTCCATACATCTAATAAATCTTGATGAATTGTTTGATGCCACCAGACCTCATTGGCTCTGCTCTGGCTCGGCTCTACCCATGAACAGTCTGGCTCCCCACAACTAATAAAGCTTGATGAATGGCATGACAACACCAGACCTCACTGGCTCTGCTCTGGCTCGGCTGTACCCATGAACATTCTGGCTCTATGCATCTAATAAAGCTTTGTGAATGGTGTGACAACACCAGACCTCACTGGCTTTGCTCTGGCTCGGCTCTACCCATGAACACTCTGGCTCCCTGCGTCTAATAAATCTTGATGAATGGCGTGACAACACCAGACCTTACTGTCTCTGCTCTGGCTCAGCTCTACCCATGAACACTCTGGCTACCTGCGTCTAATAAAGCTTGATGAATGGTGTGACAACACCAAACCTCACTGGCTCTGCTCTGGCTCGGCTCTACCAATGAACACTCTGGCTCCCTGCGTCTAATAAAGCTTGATGAATGGTGTGACAACACCAGACCTCAATGGCTCTGCTCTGGCTCGCTCTACCCATGAACACTCTGGCTCCCCACGTCTAATAAATCTTATTGAATGGTGTGACAACACAAAACCTCATTGGCTCTGCTCTGGCTCGGCTCTACCCATGAACACTCTGGCTCCCCACGTCTAATAAATCTTGATGAATTGTTTGACAACACCAGACCTCACTGGCTCTGCTCTACCCATGAACACTCTGGCTCCATACGTCCAATAAATCTTGATAAATGGTCTGACAACACCAGACCTCACTGGCTCTGCTCTGGCTTGGCTCTACCCATGAACACTCTTGCTCCATACGTCCAATAAATCTTGATAAATGGTGTGACAACACCAGACCTCACTGGCTCTGCTCTGGCTCGGCTCTACCGATGAACACTCTGGCTCCCCACATCTAATAAAGCTTGATGAATGGTGTGACAACACCAGACCTCACTGGCTCTGCTCTGGCTCAGCTCTACCCATGAAAACTATGGATCCTCATGTCTAATAAATCTTGATGAATGGCGTGACAACACCAGACCTCACTGGCTCTGGTCTGGCTCAGCTCTACCCATGAACACTCTGGCTAGCCACGTCTAATAAAGCTTGATGAATGGCGTGACGACACCAGACATCACTGGCTCTACTCTACCCATGAACACTCAGGCTCCATACGTCCAATAAATCTTGATAAATGGTGTGACAACACCAGAACTCACTGTCTCTGCTCTGGCTCGGCTCTACCCAGGAACACCCTGGCTCCCCACGTCTAATAAAGCTTGAGGAATGGTGTGACAACACCAGACCTCACTGGCTCTGCTCTGGCTCAGCTCTACCCATGAACACTCTGGCTCCCCATGTCTAATAAAGCTTGATGAATGGCATGACGACACCAGACCTCACTGGCTCTGCCCCGGCTCAGCTCTACCCATGAACACTCTGGCTCCCCGCTTCTAATAAAGCTTGATGAATGGCATGGCAACACCAGACCTCACTGGCTTTGCTCTGGCTCGGCTCTACCCATGAACACTCTGGCTCCCCGCTTCTAATAAAGCTTGATGAATGGCGTGACAACACCAGACCTCACTGGCTCTGCTCTGGCTCCACCCATGAACACTCTGGCTCCCCGCATCTAATAAAGCTTGATGAATGGCGTGACGACACCAGACCTCACTGGCTCTGCTCTGGCTCAGCTCTACCCATGAAAACTCTGGCTCCCCACGTCTACTAAAGATTGAGGAATGGCGTGACATCACCAGACCTCACTGGCTCTGCTCTGGCTCAGCTCTACCCATGAACTCTCAGGCTCCCCATGACTACTAAATCTTGATGAATTGTGTGACAACAGCAGACCTCACTGGCTCTGCTCTGGCTCAGCTCTACCCATGAACACTCTGGCTCCATACGTCTAATAAATCTTGATGACTTGTGTGACAACACCAGACCTCACTGGCTCGGCTCTGGCTCGGCTCTACCGATGAACACTCTGGCTCCCCATGTCTAATAAGCTTGATGAATGGTGTGACAACACCAGACCTCACTGGCTCTGCTCTGGCTCAGCTCTATCCATGAACACTCTGGCTCCCCACGTCTAATAAAGCTTGATGAATGGCGTGACGACACCAGACCTCACTGGTTCTGCTCTGGCTTGGCTCTACCCATGAACACTCTGGCTCCCTGCGTCTAATAAAGCTTGATGAATGGCATGACCACACAAGCCCTCACTGGCTCTGCTCTGGCTCGGCTCTACCGATGAACACTCTCGCTCCCCACATCTAATGAAGCTTGATGAATGGTGTGACAACACCAGACCTCACTGGCTCTGCTCTGGCTCGGCTCTAACGTTCAACACTCTGGCTCCCCACGTCTAATAAAGCTTGATGAATGGTGTGACAACACCAGACCTCACTGGCTCTGCTCTGGCTTGGCTCTACCCATGAACACTCTTGTCGAAATAGAAAGTATATTGTGCCTCCTATTGTAATAAATATATTTAATATTGGCCCACGCCAAGCTGCTCGAAAGTCGCTTGCGAAAGAAATCTGTGTTGGAAGGTCCTGACCTTAAATCCATGTAGGCCGCCATTTTAGGTCAAACCGCCATTTTAGGATTCGTTGTGTAAAAGTCACCCTGTGAGCTAAAATGGTGGACGATGTCATTGCAAAATACAACATGGCCGTCTTGACCTCTGTACGTAGCTAATGTGTAATTTGCCTGCAGGCCACTTGTTGAGGTCATGAACTGAGACCTCGTCCTTCACTGACCTATGTGTAGAAGGATTACTCGTGCAATGAAACTAATCCACGAGCATATATTGAGATAATGTATTTACATACTGAACAAAGAACATCTGTCTTACTACATTGTATTTATGTTTAAGAAGGCCTGCATGGGAAACAGTTAATGCATACGCTTGTTGTTACATGTATTAAAGACAAACCAGTTATGTGCGGTTATTTGAGACTCGGCACGAACCCTAGAATTGGTGATGTATAAAGTAGAACATTAACCCGAAGTGGGGCTGGACATAATGCCCACAATGTGTATAAAAAGTGAATGCATTCTAATGTACAGCGTCTCTCACTGAACACACTGAACCATGCTGGAGTTCGTTGTGTTGTACTGAGGGCCGATAGCTATCTGATTTTGCTCTGTTTTTGTAATTGAATTCAGTATAGAATAAAGTACTTTGTATGTTCCTTTGTAACCCGTGTCTGGTGTATTTCCTTTTGGGGTACTCAGCCTCGATATTTTATTTCTGTTTTCACAGTTGGCACCCGAATAGGGATCCTCAAGATTGATGCCGGATTGTTGAAGGTTGACACACGCTATCGCACCGGGATCGGACGGTGTGACATAAAGGGGCCCCTGGGTGAGACGTGACACCTCAGCAGCGCTGCACGACCCGATCCCTGGACGATTAGCTTGTGGTCTGAGACGGCATCTTGACGAGGGTCCACTTATCGAGGTGGGCAGATTTGCCGAAATCACCATACACGAGGTAAGATTAGTTAAGTAAGATTCTTAGAAGTACCGATCGGTCCTCCTTAGGTTTGGTCAGGTGAATCGTGACCCGATTCTTAATTTAACCCTGACAATTTGAATTTTGGCGCATTGTAACTGCAGACACAATTATTGACCAGTTAACACCAAGAATTTGAGATATGCCTGTGAAATTGTCTACCTGCTTTAGGGCATTATTCCGCAGTGATAGACAATCGTTGGAATTTAGCCGTCCCGCACCACAGGAGGGGTCGCTGGCATGTACTATGTACTGTAAGTATGGCATTGGAAGTATAGTATTTAAGGATATTTGGCACAGACAAACCAGACATGCCTCCGAACTTCAGTGGCCAATCAATGGTAGTTTTGAGATCCCTCGCATTGAATATTTGGAGTCAGTCTTGTTAAAGAAAAAGGCTAGACCTGCAGCATTTGATGTTTTGCAGAATTGGAAAAAAGAAGCGTTGCAACAATTTAAAGGTAGAGAGAAACATGCACGTCGTCATAAAATGAATGCTGAAAAAGCATTGTTATATGACCAAAACAAACAGTCTGAGGCGACTAAAAATATGGATATGGCTTTCTCACTTGGAATTCAGAAAATCTATCCTTCTAAAGACCTTCATATTTCTGATGAGTTTATTGACAAAATATTAAATGAACAAAGGCCTGGTGCCTCTGCCCCACCTCCGTATGTTCTTCTTCCACTGCTGTACCTCTTCCTGCTGTTATTCCTGCTCTTCCTATTCAACCTGTTGTTCCTACTCCTCCGGTTTTTGTCCCTCCACCTGCGCCTCTGCCTCTTTTTATCGCACCAGTTATAGTAGCTCCATCGAATTTGCCTGCTCCTGGACCACTTGTAATCGATCGAGGTGCAGGGTCAAAGGTTGTCACTCGCAGTACTGTACCACCGGAGAAGAAACGTGAGTTGATTGCATGGGCTAAGCATTGAATGGAGAAGGATGATCAAGCTAGCGTTTTTTCCACACTTTTTAATACGGGTAATTTTCCTGAGAAAAATGTTTTTATTGAAGGTTTAGGGATTCAGTTATGTATAATGTGGGGAAGATTAAATAATGCGGATGTTCCGCAAAGGTTAAGGGATCTAAATACTCTAGCACTTTCCAGAGACACTGTGGAGAAGGTAAATGAGCATGTCGAGAGGTTATTTGGGTATAGAAAGGAGTTAGAAAAGATACAGAATGAGGATGATGAAGAGGAAAATATGTATGTACAGAAACGGTTCATTTCGTGTCGTAAACCGATATCGGAGGAAATGCGAATTTGTAAGAAAGACGCAATTAGATGGATTTCAGACGTATCGATAACTCCAGTTGAGGTATATGACACATATAGTCAATATACGTTGGAAATGCAGAGGAAAGTGATACAAGTAATGGTAGAGTACCTGCAGGATGAATGTGTAAAAAGGAAGATTAGTTGTCCCACAGAGTTATTGAGCATTTATAAGAGAGCTTTTTCAATTGACACTTCTTCGAAATGCTTTAGCGCTCGACTTGGCTCTGTTGCTTAGTAAGCTTTCGGAGTTGCCTACATCTCAGTTGCCTATGAGAGACGTTCCTCCGACATTTGTCCCGAGGGTTGAGGTTGCGGCCGATGCTGCACGGGGTATAGTCGCTGTGGACATTCCCACACATTATGTATCACAGTTTGTTCATGTCCCGTTTTCACGGCAGGAAGTGAACACCATTAGACAGTCTATTCTTGACATTAGGAAAAATCTGACAGGGTTCTATAAAGAGATGGAATCTGTTTTGCAATCCTCGGTGTTCACCTTAGGTGACATTGATTTGTTGTTTCCTGTACTCCTGCCCGTAGATTTATGGAAACAATTTAGAACTATTGACGATGTACCCGGGTTGGGAGATACATGGGCGAATATAACCAGACTCGATGGGGAAAGGCCAGCTGGCGAAAGACCACAACAGGTGATATTAACTCTGCCTGATAGAATCATTGCTAAATTAAAAACCATAATTCCCGAAAAGAGAATTATTTGGGACAAGCTTACGGCCTGTGTCCAAGGAAAGTCTGAAGGTGCTACCGAGTTCTTCAATCGGTTCGAACAGGTATTCTCAGATTTCAGTGGACAAGACTTAGGCACAGAGTCTGGCAAAAGATTATTTGTGGACAAATTTGTACGTGGATTACTGCCTGACATCCAGTCACAGATTATGTCTTCTGAGAGTGCTTGGCAGGCGAAATTACAATCAGAAATACTGCACATGGCTCAGTACTATGAGAACCGTGTCAATAATGAAAAAGATAGGATTGAAAAACGGAAAGGCGATTTAAAAACTAAAGTGCTATTGCAGCACATTTTTAGGGGCCCCAGAGGGAGTAATTCTCAGGTTAGAGGTCAGTATGTCCCGCAGGGGAAGGTGCCCTTGGGTCCTGTGAATATTAATCAGTCTGCTTATTGTCGTGGAGAGGGTCATTGGCGAGCACAATGCCCCGTCCTTCAACAAAGGTCGAATAATACATTTGGTAATATGGGTAGGCGATCCAGAGGTCGCCCGGGTGTAGGGGGCCCTGGTAGAGGTCAGTTTACACAGGACCCTCAACAACCTTTTTCGCAGGGCAATCAGACTCTGAGTGCGGACACTAGGAATATATTTGATCATCCTTCCACTGCATATTTTTGTGAAGAGCTTCCTTTTGATGATATTCTGTTTCGTTAGGATTGCCCGAAGCAGGGTTTGGAACCTACACCTATTCCCGTCAATCAGAAAGGTCTCTACGTTGAAATGGTGGTGGGAAATAGGAAACATCCGTTTTTGATAGACAGTGGAGCACAGAAGTGTTCCATTGATCATTCACGGGTTCCAAACATTCCACTGTCAGGGCAAGCCAATGTTTCTGTAGGGTTTTCTGGCACACCAGTTGTTTGTCCGGTTTCTTCGCCAGTACCTATCTCTTTGGGTCCCTTTATGGACCACTGTCCATTTCTGTTGACCTCGGATTGCGGAGAGAACTTGCTGGGGTTGAATTTGTTAAAAGAATTAAATGCAGTGATTTATTGTTCTTCTGATGGAGTGCGCTTGACGATTTCACCACAGCAATTTTCTGCCTCGCAATTTTTGACTAGACCTTTGCCTCAAGAAATTCATTGATGTACCAGAGAGCTTGTGGGCTACTGACGACAATGATGTTGGTGTTTTACAGATCGAGCCTGTTAAGATAGTTTTGAAACATGGAATTGAGTTGCCACGCATTCCCCAGTATAAGATTTTGGTTGAGGGTGAGCGAGCTTTGAAATGCATTGTTTCCGATTTTGTGCATCGTGGTGTGATTGAAGAAATTTCAGGAAGTTTGTGTAATAGTCCGATTTTACCCATGTACAAGAAAGGCGATAATGTCATTCCATTCTGTTTTATAATTGATTTACGTGCCATTAATAAAGTTGTGGCACCGCAATTTCCGATTGTGCCTGATGTAACGACAATATTGACTATGATTCCAGCTACGGCTACTTACTTTAGTGTTGTGGATCTGAAGAATGCTTTCTTCAGTATTCTTATACACAAGGATAGTAGATATTTGTTCACGTTCACGTAGGGGGACGCTCGTTTACATTTACGGACCCGGACTGCTGCGGCCTCCACCCACGTGATGCGTAGTGCAGCGATGACTGACTGGATCTGCCCTCCAATTCTTGTCTGCTTGACCCATAGAAATATTCTCCTACAAGTGGAGAGATGGATTTAGCCACTTGTGGATTTAAGTGATAGCACCCCCACTGTCCTCCCCTCTAATCAGCTCTGAAGTGCCCTCTCAGCAATCTCACCTTATATTCTTGAAGGATGAGCCCTCCATCTTGCGAAGTATGCAGGGGCGCGTTGAAGACCAGTTACTTCACTGGCCTGAAGATATTGGAAGAGTTGTAGATGAATCCTGACTCCAAAAGGTCCTGGCGAAGGGCCGTAAGTATATAGTTCGTAAGAGTTCAAAATGTCTGGAATTCACTCCTGTCCAATTCCTCTTTTATCTTGCAGCTTTGACCCAATAAGAAGATTAAGACCCAATAAGCGCTCCGGTAAATGTCTGTGTTACCCAACACTGTCCGATAAATAATGCCAAGGGTTAAACTTGCTGCTTTCTTCTTTTCTCACAGGTGCGGCATAAGAAGATGTGGCGTGGTGATGAATAATACCTCCGGCGGTAAAATCAGGTAAGCATATGGCGGCTAAAGATATTGGGCCTCATTACGACCCAGGCGGTAAGGGGTTTACGGCGGCGTAAACAGCGCCGACCCTTACCGCCTGATTCCGAGGTCCCTTAGCGCCATGGAGGATTTAACACCTGCTTTTAGCAGGTGTTAAAATCCATGGCGCTAAGGGACCTTGTTGTTAATTACGCCACCGTAATTTACGGTGGCGTAATTAACGCCTTCCCCACTCCCATTATGCCCTATGGGGCAAAATGGGAATGGGGAAGGGTAAATGGGGATTGGGGATTTACCGCCCCGCCAACCTCGGAATGGGGCGGTAAGTCCACCAACCACCATGGCGTAAACGTAGTTTACGCCATGGTGGTAAAGGTACGACCCAGGCGGTAACTTACCGCCTGGGTCGTAATGAGGCCCATTGTCTCTGTCTGTTCTCTCTGCTCACCTTGTTGTTTCTTGTCCCCCTTAGGTGCCGGAATTCGGCGATGTAAAGATGGAGACAGCGCCGGATCGAAGAGATGCTGTGTGGAACGGTGAGTATGGCGCGGCGCTGCTGCTGGTGATGCGACGTGTTTAAAACAAAGTCTTTCCTCAGGTTTGAAGATGCGATGAATCCGGGATTAGGTAAGAAATCAGGTAATACTCTTGTTCTAACCTTTGCTTCTTTCCTTCTTTCTAGGTGCTCCAGGTTCGAGTCGGGCGTGGCAGAAGACTGGATGCTGCTACTGGCACGGTGAACATTGCGCTGCAGGATGCAGAATAATGCGAAGCATGTGCTGCTCTTTGGGCGTGGTTTAAATAGCCTCCAAAGTAGTCCCAGGTAGGTATTCCTCCCCGACCACACCCAAGTAACAAAATAGTCCCTAAGGTAAAGTAGTCCCTTCCAGGCCTCACATGGGCTTGGATCTTCTTGCAGCATGGTCTGCATCAGGTAAGTATGCACTTATGAGCCTGGCGCCTATGCCGCCAGGGATGATGTCTCATATGAGCCTGGCGCCATTGGCGCCAGGACTGAACCCAGAAAGCCCCTAGCAGGGGTTGCTGGGTTTTTTCAAGGCAACATGATGCCTACTCCCGAGGCTGATGGACGTGGTCTGGATGCCTGGGGGTATGCATCATGACAGCACTCCCCCTCAAGGCCCCTCCTAAAGTCGTTCTTCCCCTTGGTCCTGGTTTGTCTGGGAAGTCCCAATGGAATCTCTTCACTAATCAAGGTGCATGAACGTGGTCACTAGGCTCCCATGACCTTTCCTGTGGCCCGTAACCTTTCCAATCGATTAAGTAAAAAAGTTTTGATTTAACCACCTTGGAGTCTAGGATGTTTTTCACCTCGAATTCAGGTTCTCCATCTATCAAGATAGGATCTGGTGGTTTGGTTAATCTTGTTCCTGGTTGAACTGGTTTTAAAAGTGAAACATGAAAGACAGGATAAATTCGCATATTGGAGGGTAATTCCAGTTTGACGGCCACCGGGTTGATAATGGCCTTAATGGTGTAAGGTCCTAAATATCTAGGATTAAAAGTCTGAGTTCCTTTCAGAGGTATGTGTTTTGTAGCCAGCCAAACCTGATCTCCAATTTGGTACTGTGGAGTTTCACTTCTATGTAGATCAGCATTTTTCTTGTATTTCTCTTTTGCTTGCTTCAAATGTTCTGTTGCTTCCTTGAAGGCTTGTGTAATAGTAGAATGCAAATGACTAACTGCAGGCATTTCTAAGTTCTGAGGCGAATCGAGTTCTGAGGTTCGAGGGTGGTGTCCATATATGGTATAAAAGGGGCTTTGTCCGGTTCCTGAATGTACAGAGTTATTGTATGCATATTCGGAAATCCATAAAATATCTTTCCAATTACTTTCGGTCTGGTGAAGCATGCAACGTAGGTACTGTTCAAGGGTCTGGTTGGTCCTCTCCAGACCATCGGTCTGGGGATGGTGACTGGTTTATAACCTTACGTCAATTTGCGCCAATTGGCAACATTTCTTCCAAAAATGTGAAATGAATTGACTACCTCGGTCAGAGACCAATACGGAAGGAAACCCATGTATTCGAACGATGTTTTCGAGGAACTCCTTGGCCAGAATTGAAGCAGAAGGTAATCCCTTCAAAGGAATAAAGTAGGCCATCTTGGAAAAAAGATCCACGATAACTAGAATGGTGTTAAATCCATTACATGGAGGTAGATCAGTAATAAAGTCTAAAGACAAGGTGTGCCATGGTGTAGGTGGAGTATCCAAAGGTTGTAAAAGGCCAGCTGTTTTTTTCTTCTGACTTTTGTTTTGGGCACAAATGCCGCAAGACATCACCAATGACTTTATATCTTTTCGCCAGGTGGGCCACCAGAATTGTCTCTTAATTTTAGCTTCGGTTTTTGCGATACCTGGGTGACCTTCCATCAGGGTATCATGGTAATTGGAGATGACAAGTTCCTGTAATTCCTTGTGTGGTAAAAATAGCAGTCCTTGATGGTAGGGTAGATCATTGATGACTGAGTAATCCGGGCCTTTCTTTACCCAGTCCTGCAGGGCTGCTGGATCGAAGAGTTGTTGGATTTTTAAATGAATTTCTTCTAGTGTCTGTAAAGTACTTATGCCAAGAATTCTTTGTTCAGAAATTATAGGCACCAGCTCCGGGTTCGCATATGCTTCTTCCATTCCTATTCGGGATAAAGCATCGGCCTTGCCATTTTTACAGCCTGGTCGATAAGTGATCACAAAATCGAATTCGACAAAGAACAATGCCCATCGAAGTTGATACGATGATTGGGCTTTGGCGGTTTTTAGATACTGCAAATTCCGGTGATCGGTGATTACAGTAAGGGTATGCCTGGCACCGAGAAGATAGTGTCGCCAAGCCTTAAAGGCGGATTTGATGGCTAATAACCCTTTATCGGTAACCGCATAGTTTAACTCGGGTGCCGAGAACTTTCTGGACCAAAATGCCACTGGGTGAAGTTGACCAGTTTCAGGATCCTTCTGGGACAGGACAGCTCCCATGGCTAAACTGGATGCATCAGTTTCCACTATGTATGGAAGCTCTGGGCGTGGATGTCTTAAGACAGGCGCAGACGTGAATTTTGCTTTCAGTTCTTGGAAGTCCTTTTCAGCCTCTTTGGTCCACAAGAAGCTTTTGTTCTTTCGCAAAAGTGCTGTGATGGGATGTACAACATGTGAGAAGTCTGGAATGAATCTGCGGTAGAAATTGGCAAATCCGAGCATGCTTTGTACCCCTTTAACTGAACTGAGTGATGGCCACTTGAGAATTGCATCAACCTTTCGTGAGTCCATTCAGACTCCTTTTGGAGTCAGGATAAAACCAAGGAATTCAATTTCCGTAACATGAAAAACACATTTTTCCAATTTTGCATATTACTTGTGCTGGCGTAGTTTCTCAAGGATTGCACGTACGTGCTTAAGATGGTCTGATTCTGAGGAGGAGTACACTAGAATATCGTCTATGTATACGACAACACAGACGTCAATGAGTTCACGAAGGACATCGTTCATAAAATACTGGAAGGCTGCTGGTGCATTGCACAACCCGAAGGGCATCACCTGATACTCGAATAATCCGTACTTGGTGTGAAAGACCGTCTTCCATTCGTCGCCTTTCTTTACACGTACCAGATGATATGCCCCTCGGAGATCTAACTTAGTGTAGATACAAGCATCCTTCACTTGGTCTAGTAGTTCAGGGATCAGAGGCAATGGGTATCGGTTCTTAAAAGTTATCTGGTTCAATGCGCGGTAGTCTGTGCATGTTCTGAGGTCACCTTCCTTTTTGGGTACGAAGAACAAAGCTGAAGATGCAGGGGACTTGGGTGGGCGAATAAAGCCATTGGCAAGGTATTGGTCTAAGTATTGTCTTAGGTGAAGGTTCTCAGGTTCCGTAAGGGCATAGATCCTGCTACAAGGGGGTTGTGCACCGGGTATGAGATCGATTTGACAATCGTACGATCTGTGAGGAGGTAAGGTGTTTGCCTGTTCCTTTTGGAAGACATCCTGGAATTCTTGGTATTCTGGAGGTAGTTGCATGACTGCTGTGGTTACTGTGGCCAGGCCTGCATTCTGATTTTTCTTTGGGTAACAGGTTTGTGCACAATCCGGGAAGGTTATTCTCTTCTCTCGCCAATCAATACAAGGATTATGTGTTTCCAACCAAGGTATCCCCAGTATTATTTGGAACTGTGGGGCTTTGATTAGATCAAACACAATAGTCTCTTGATGCCCATCCTGACCCAATAGTGTCATCTCTGCGGTGGAGTGAGTTACAGGTCCAGAGGCAATTTCAGTTCCATCGACTGTGGTGATGACATCTGAGGTGGTTTTTTGGCAGAGAGGTAGATTCATCCTGGAAGCCAATTCATAGTCCACATAGTTTCCTATGGCCCCGCTATCAATGTATGCCCTTACTGCGTGCATACGCGATGGCTGCCCTGGATCTACGAGGACCATTGGTATGATGAAATGCGAGGTCTTGGTATCCTTCTTCAAGCTTGGCAAGTGGACCTCTACGCTTGTCGGGCGTGGTCGTTTCCCGAGTCTGACTCCATATGGCTTTTATCAGCAGCTCCTACCACCTTCTTGGGTGGTTTTACTGGGCAATCCCGTAGAAAATGTCCAGAAGTTCCACAATACAGACACAATTGCATTTGCCGTCTCCTTTCTCTTTCCTTCTGGGTCAGGGGTCCTTTAACCCCTCTGATTTGCATGGGTTCTGAAGCATCTGCTCCTTTGGGGTTAGCGTGGGTTTTGACCAACACCCGATTCTCAAACTTGGCTCGATCAGCCTTTCTGTTCTGAAGTCTGTGATCTAACTGGACCACTAAGTCTATATATTCAGCGCAGTCTTGAGGTGGGTTCACGACTTGAGCCAAGACATCCTTGAGTTCTCCTCGAAGCCCTCGATGAAATAACGTGATTCGTTTTTCTTCAGGCCATCCGGTTTCCACCACCAATCTATTGAAGGTTGCGATATAAGTTAGCAGATCCTGGTTACCCTGTCGTAAGGATAAGAGTTCGTTATCCAGGGCTTGTCCCTGTGAATGTCTGGCGAATAGTCTTTCCATGTTCATTTGAAAACCCTGAAAATCCCGGAGAAGAGGGTCATCCTGGTTGACTAGCGGAATGGACCAATCCGCTGCGCTGCCACTAAAATATGATAATACAAAGGTTACTTTAGCTTGGTCGTTTGGAAAGGCTCCAGGTCTGCATAAAAAGTGCAAGCGGCATTGGGTCATGAACACGGCGAACCTCTTGGGGTCCCCAGCAAAGCGTTCGGGTGGAGCTAACAGAATATTTCCTGGTAAAATCACTTGCACAGGATTGCTTGATGAAACTGGGGCTGGATTCCCCCCAAACCCAGGTAGGGGTGTTTGTCCAGCTTGGTTTTGCAGCAGTTGTCTGGCAAGATCATCTGTGCGCTCCTTCGATACAATTAGTTCTCTTCTGAGGGCATTAGTCTCTTGGCGAGCGGTGTGCACTTCCGCCCTAAATTCCCCCAATAGTTGGGCCAGTTGGTCGGTTTCTGAAGTTTCCATAACGCCCGGGTGGGGATTTGTAGATTGGCTTCGCGTTCTGTTCGCTCACCTGGCTCCCACAGGGGCATCGGTCGGACCCGGACTGCTGCGGCCTCCACCCACGTGATGCGTAGTGCAGCGATGACTGACTGGATCTGCCCTCCAATTCTTGTCTGCTTGACCAGTAGAAATATTCTCCTACAAGTGGAGAGATGGATTTAGCCACTTGTGGATTTAAGTGATAGCACCCCCACTATCCTCCACTCTAATCAGCTCTGAAGTGCCCTCTCAGCAATCTCACCTTATATTCTTGAAGGATGAGCCCTCCATCCTGCGAAGCACACAGGGGCGCATTGAAAACCAGTTACTTCACTGGCCTGAAGATATTGGAAGAGTTGTAGACGAATCCTGACTCCAAAAGGTCCTGGCGAAGAGCCGTAAGTATATAGTTCGTAAGAGTTCAAAATGTCTGGAATTCACTCCTGTCCAATTCCTCTTTTATCTTGCAGCTTTGACCCAATAAGAAGATTGACAGCTGAAAAGCGCTCCGGTAAAAGTCTGTGTTACCCAACACTGTCCGGTAAATAATGCCAAGGGTTAAACTTGCTGCTTTCTCCTTTTCTCACAGGTGCGGAATAAGAAGATGTGGTGATGAATAATACCTCCGGCGGTAAAATCAGGTAAGCATATGGCGGCTAAAGAGATTGTCGCTGTCTGTTCTCTCTGCTCACCTTGTTGTTTCTTGTCCTCCTTAGGTGCCGGAATTCGGCGATGTAAAGATGGAGACAGCGCCGGATCGAAGAGATGCTGCGTGGAACGGTGAGTATGGCGCGGCGCTGCTGCTGGCGATGCGACGCGTTTAAAACAAAGTCTTTCCTCAGGTTTGAAGATGCGATGAATCCGGGATCAGGTAAGAAATCAGGTAATACTCTTGTTCTAACCTTTGCTTCTTTCCTTCATTCTAGGTGCTCCAGGTTCGAGGCGGGTGTGGCAGAAGACTGGATGCTGCTGCTGGCACAGTGAACGTTACGCTGCTGGATGCAGAATAACGCGAAGCGTGTGCTGCTCTTCGGGCGTGGTTTAAATAGCCTCCAAAGTAGTCCCAGGTAGGTATTCCTCCCTGACCACACCCGAGTAACAAAATAGTCCCTAAGGTAAAGTAGTCCCTTCCAGGCCTCACATGGGCTTGGATCTTCTTGCAGCATGGTCTGCATCAGGTAAGTGTGCACTTATGAGCCTGGCGCCTATGGCGCCAGGACTGATGTCCCATATGAGCCTGGCGCCATTGGTGCCAGGACTGAACCCAGACAGCCCCTAGCAGGGGTTGCTGGGTTTTCTCAAGGCAACATGATGCCTGCTCCCGGGGCTGATGGACGTGGTCTGGATGCCCGGGGGTATGCATCATAAAAATCAAGAACAAGCTCACTAAGACGTGTGCCGGCGCCAAACTAAAATGGCCAGACGCCTTACTGATCGTGTTACTAGCCATGCGTACAACCCTTCAAACTAAGACTGGGCTATCTCCATTTGAGGTGGTAATGGGGAGACCTGCCAACATCTGGAATCTTCCAAAATGCCGAAATTTAAAGAATGTTGAAAATGTACTACTTTCAGATCATTGTAGCCAATTGACTAAAATCCGGTATTTGATTTACCACCAGGTACGAGAAGCTTTACCTGTGCGATACGAGGACCCGGGCCACGGCATACGACCTGGGAGCTGGGTGCTTGTCAAATCATTTGAGCGCACCTCCTGCCTCGCACCTCGCTGGCGTGGGGCATTCCAGGTCCTGTTAGTCACCCAGACAGCGGTGCGGGTAGCTGGACGAAAGAACTGGATCCACGTGTCACACATCAAGAAACTTCCTCGCCCTGTGCCACACGCTACAGAAGATGCAGACCCCCTCGCTGATACTGCAACCAATGATCCCAAAGCAGTAAGCAGCACTGAGAGTGTGTCGGAGAATATCTCTGAGCCCATGAGGCTTGGGGAAGCTGCCATTTTGTCTCCACACTCTCCGCAAATTTTGCACCCGGAAACGGCTGTTTCAAATTCAGCCTCCTCACTTGCCTCTGACACATTGCTTCCAGCAGGAAGTGACGACATATTGTTTCCAGATCAATCAGTACCAGGAAAAGTATGATACAACTTGCGACCACGAAGATAGACTTACGGCACGGTACGGCTGTGCATTCGGAGAAGGAAAAGAGTCATCAAGGGCTTGCTTTTGCCCAAATTTGAGAAAGGGGATTCTGTTGGCTGGGGTTGTGGAAGGACTAAGAAATCGCGTGACCGGGGGGTCGCCAGCAACGAACATTGGGGTTTCCATCTGAAGACTACAATGCCTGCTACCGCCGCTGCTCGTATTGGACTTGTAAATAAGGGGATGACCAACCGGGACAATGGAAAAAATGCCTGGGCCCCAAAAACGTATTGCTGTATTTTTGGAATGATACTTGGGTTTTTTATAGTCGCTGCCTTAGGATTGTGGTACCTTGAGGAAACTCATTCCTTAGAACTTTTGTTGCCTACTGAAAGTGCACCCATTGTTCCTACTCCTTTTGTACATTTGCACACTTTATCCCCTCGGGATTCCCAGCACAGACAAAGGTACCATCATAACACACTATTACTTATCATGAATGCTACACATGCCATTTTTAATAAATCCAACTGCTGGGTCTGTTCACATTTACCGCAACACGGGGATAAGGGGCTAGGTTGGTATATTCATCCTTTACCGTTGACAACTGCCTGCTATGCTTCTCTTAGAGCACTGTTCTTTGGCCGATGGAATGATAGCGTCTCGGGGAACTTTGATGGCACCAATTTGAATAGTTTTGAGAAACGTGTTTTGACTCCCCTGGGATGCTCGCTTTTTGCAAATAGGAGTAAACCGAATGTTGCTTCTATTAGGCCTTCTGATAAACTGTCTTGTCCTTTCCAATCTTTGATTTCCTTTAAAATGGCTCCGATAGGCAATAAGGATGCCATGCCTCCTTCCTACACTGTTAACCATAGCCCCGATTCAGTTTCTTTCTGCATACAGAGGAATGGCACTCGGTCAATGGGAGATTTTAAAGGTTGTGCCAAAGTTGCAAATTTGACTGGGGAAGACAGACCTTTGTACGTAGGCGAACCTGTCTATTTAGTCTGCGGTAATGTAGCATTCCCATAGTTGCCCAGGGATTGGCAGGGAACCTGTTATTTAGGGATCCTGTTACTTGGGGTGTTTATAGCTAGTACAAAAGAAGTTTCGAAGGCTCGTCCACGGCGGGACGAGAATGGTGACACCCCAGCACAAGTCTTGGGAGATATAGCAAAATCAGTTGTGCCACTTTGGGGGCAGATAGCGAATTCAGAAGATGTCAGAAAACTAGCGAGAGTACTGGAGAGAACCATCAACCGGACCACGGACATACTCTATAATATGACGTTAGAGCAAAAGGCGATAAGATTAGTAGCACTTCAAAATCGAATGGCATTAGATGTCATTCTAGCTGAGCGTGGTGGAGTATGCAAATGAGTGGGGACCGCTTGCTGTGTTTTCGTGCCAGATTCCTCCCCAACTATCTTCAAGCCAATACAAAATCTGCACGTCCTTAGTTCTGAAGTGCATGTTCCCGAGGGGACCTGGGATCTAAGCGCTTGGTTCTGGGACTTCTTGCGGTCGTGGGGTTGGAAGGTGCTTTCGGTCTTATTGATTATTTTGGGAATACTGTTGTTTCTTTGTTGTTGTATTCAGTGTCTGCCTGGTATATGTTCGATACTAGGGGGATGTTGCGCATGAGCGATAGGTTCGATAGGACATAAAGTATATGCCCCAGATAAGACTGCCAAAGAATACGTATTGAAGGATATTTTAGCAAAAGACCTAATGGCAACAGATATTTCTGATAATGATTCAGGGTGCATGGACAATGATGCATGGAGTTATTTGCAAGGAGATCCAAAATAGTTTTTAGCACTTGGCATAGGCCAAAAGGAGGGTTTGTCGAAATAGAAAGTATATTGTGCCTCCTATTGTAATAAATATATTTAATATTGGCCTACGCCAAGCTCTCGAAACTCGCTTGCGAAAGAAATCTGTGTTGCAAGGTCCTGACCTTAAATCCATGTAGGCTGCCATTTTAGGTCAAACCGCCATTTTAGGATTCGTTGTGTAAAAGTCACCCTGTGAGCTAAAATGGTGGACGATGTCATTGCAAAATACAACATGGCTGTCTTGACCTCTGTACATAGCTAATGTGTAATCTGCCTGCAGGCCACTTGTTGAGGTCATGAACTGAGACCTCGTCCTTTACTGACCTATGTGTAGGAGGATTACTCGTGCAATGAAACTAATCCACGAGCATATATTGAGATAATGTATTTACATACTGAACAAAGAACATCTGTTTTACTACATTGTATTTATGTTTAAGAAGGCCTGCATGGGAAACTTTAGAATATCCCAAGCAGAACCAATTATGTTACTTGTTAAAAAATTATTAAACCTGACACTGAAGTCCTTATTACTGGCTAGATGTCCCTATCCAGAAGACGAACTGTCCCTTCTGATGTAATAACCCTAGTTGGACGCTGGTGTATCGACTAACCGGGGAAGAAGGGAAAAAGGGGAGAATGGTTAGTGCTCTCCCTAGCCTGGCTCACTACTTTCCTATGGTAAAAGGCTGCACACTGGGGTCAGTCAACCATTGATTTTAATAGTGTTGCTGACCTTTCGTGTGTCTTACCATAAAATACGATGGAGCCGCCTCCATCTCGTGGACTAATTCCACTGTAATTGCTAAAAATATCTCTATGTCCTATATAGCAGACCTCTACAGAGTTATTGTATGTCTGGTAGGTTGGATTATCAACTGGTTCAACCAATGTCTCTACAGAGTTGTTGTGTGTCTGATAGGTTGGAATAACAACTAATTCCACCAATGTCGACCGGTTTCAGCGGGATTCTCTATTGGCCGCTTTCTTCAGGACCTATTATGCTGATTGTGCTTCAACATATGGACATATGTCCCATTGTTCAAAACAGTCCATTTAATTGCTGTCTTCTGATTCCTTTTTCTGGAGAGGATATCTTCCGCAATGTCGTGACATCTTTCTTTTTGTGTCCTGTTGCCTGCAAGGCAAAATGTATACATATCAGGGGACTAGGCTTGTATTCTTATGACTACTGAATATTCTATTCGGATGTCCCTGTTCATCCTTACCCAAAGCTTGTTGCCTGTGTGATCTTGGCTTTTGCTTCGGTGTCTTCAAGAGGGTGGGTAGAGCCCTACAATATAAGTACCCAACCGTGAGTCATCTGTGCATATAGTTAGTAATTCCAACTCAGTATCACATAGTGTATAATAATTAAAGTGACACTTACCCTGATAGAACAGAGGGAGTTCAACTTGTATGTGTGGTGAATTTCCATGATCATTTCGCTGTTAAATTACAACTGCATATTGATTGCAGCATTTGCCAGCAAATGACATGGCATCGTCAGGTTAGATAGTCTCATATTTCTCATGGGTGTCTAGAGATTATTAGCAAGGGTTTTTTAGCATAAGTTTCAATCAGTTCCTTTTTCTATATATATGGATCTTGTATATCGAGTTCTCTATCGAATTTTCAATCAATCCCATGTTCAGTATTTCATTCTGCCCATTGGTTTGTTGAGCGTTACTACATGACTCGCAAGATCTAAATGCGTGTGTGTCACATATGTTTATGGGAGCCAGATTGTTCCATTCATCGGACTGAGCAAACCTTGCGGCTTAAAGCGGGGGCTCGTTGTCATTGCCCTAACGGTTTGTTACTATGCGTATTTCTTTGTAAGTCTATGTTCCCATCTGTTTATGGGAACCAGATTGTTCCATTCATCAGATCGAGCGAACCTCGCATCCGATGTTGAACTGTTAACCCGGGCTCGATATAATTACCCTAACGATTTCTGGTGTACAACGGTTATTGCTATGCGCATTCCTTTGTAAATCTGTGTTCTCATCTCAACAAAAAAACATGTCCGGTCTTGCATCTTACCACGGAACAGCCAGGGTTGGCACTAACCTTTTCTGGCAGATCGGTTGTTGATCTCTCGTCTTGTATCGGCTTCCCCAATACTCGCGGCCGCCATCTTGGGAGGGTGCATCATTTATACTCGTCTGTATAGCGGTAGTCCCTTCTTTGTTTCTACGTATGGTATGGTTAATCTGGTCTCTCGTGTTACTGACCCATCCATCATCCTGCCAATGCTGTAAAGTTAGCGGCCAAACTCGCTATGGCGACACATTGTAATATTCAGCTATTTTGTCTGGTGGTTATGATTAAATTGGCAAGACGTTAAGAACGTTTATATATATTCCAGGAGGGAATTTAATCCCAAGTTTCATTGGATGTTATATTGCTGAAGTGTATCATCTGTTATTAATAGGGTGCTGTTATTATTTCATGGTGTCAAGATGCATGCACTCCTCAAATTCAAGTTCTATATTTGTACCTGACACACAACTCATATCGATTCAGATGTCCTTATAAAACTGCAAGTGCTTGCCAGCAAATTCCCTCGTTTAAGCCAATGAGATGACTTTTTAGTCTGTATATCCAAGCTTGTTCTCTTTTTAGGAGCATAGCTCCCACATTTCCACCTCTTTTAGGCCGGATCACTTTTTAGGTCGGAATCTAAGAAACTGCCCGAAGGGTAAGTTTTCTTTTAGTGATCTCTGGTGGAAGCTGTTATATTTGCTATGAGCAAAGAAACAGCGACCTTCTTGGACTTGAAACTACAGAGAAAAGGAAGAAAGATTGAAACTACGGTCTATCAAAAAACAACTGACCGGAATTCTCTTCGTCGATCCAGCACTCGTCTTGAACTCCCTTCCACTGTCTCGCCGCTCATCATCCTCTCCGTTGACACTGCACTCGTCTTGAACTCCCTTTCACTGTTTCGCCGCTCATCATCCTCTCTGTCCACCCTGCACTCGTCTTGAACTCCCTTCCACTGTCTCTCCGCTCATCATCCTCTCCGTCCACACTGCACTCGTCTTGAACTCCCTTCAACTGTCTCGCTGCTCATCATCCTCTCTGTCCACACTGCACTCATCTTGAACTCCCTTCCACTGCCTCGCCACTCATCATCCTCTCCGTCCATCCTGCACTCGTCTTGAACTCCCTTCCATTGGCTCGCCGCTCATCTTCCTCTCCGTCCACCCTGCGCTCGTCTTGAACTCCCTTCCACTGTCTCGCCGCTCATCATCCTCTCCGTCCACCCTGCACTTATCTTGAATTCTCTTCCACTGTCCCACCGCTCATCATCCTCTCCGTCGATCCTACACTCGTCTTGAACTCCCTTCCACTGGCTCGCCGCTCATCATCCTCTCCGTCCACCCTGCGCTCGTCTTGAACTCCCTTCCACTGTCTCGCCGCTCATCATCCTCTCTGTCCACCCTGTGCTCGTCTTGAACTCTCTTCCACTGTCTCACCGCTCATGATCCTCTCCGTCCACCCTGCACTCGTCTTGAACACCCTTCCACTGTGTCGCCGCTTCATCCTCTCCGTCCATCCTGCACTCATCTTGAACTGCCTTCCACTGTCTCGCCACTCATCATCCTCTCCGTCCACCCTCCACTGTCTCGCCACTCATCATCCTCTCCGTCCACGTTCCACTGTCTCGCCGCTCATCATCCTCTCCGTCCATCCTGCACTTATCTTGAATTCTCTTCCACTGTCTCACCGCTCATCATCCTCTCCGTCGATCCTACACTCGTCTTGAACTCCCTTCCACTGTCTCGCCGCTCATCATCCTCTCCATCCACCCTGCACTCATCTTGCATTCCCTTCCACTGTCTCGCCGCTCATATTCCTCTCCATCCACACTGCACTCGTCTTAAACTCCCTTCCACTGTCTCGCCGCTCATCATCCTCTCCGTTGACACTGCACTCGTCTTGAACTCCCTTCCACTGTCTCGCCACTCATCATCCTCTCCATCCACCCTGCAATGGTCTTGAACTCCCTTCCACTGTCTCGCCACTCATCATCCTCTCTGTCCACCCTGCACTCGTCTTGAACTCCCTTCCACTGTCTTGCCACTCATCATCTTCTCTGTCCACCTTGCACTCGTCTTGAACTCCCTTCCACTGTCTCGCCGCTCATCATCTTCTCCGTCCACCCTGCACTCGTCTTGAATTCTCTTCGATTGTCTCACCGCTCATCATCCTCTCTGTCGATCCTGCACTCGTCTTGAACTCCCTTCCACTGCCTCGCTGCTCATCATCCTCTCCGTCCATCCTGCACTCGTCTTGAACTCCCTTCCATTGGCTCACCGCTCATCATCCTCTCCAACCACCCTGCGCTCGTCTTGAACTCCCTTCCACTGTCTCGCCGCTCATCATCCTCTCCGTCCACCCTGCACTTATCTTGAATTCTCTTCCACTGTCTCACTGCTCATCAACCTCTTCGTCGATCCAGCACTCGTCTTGAACTCCCTTCCACTGCCTCACCGCTCATCATCCTCTCCGTCCATACTACACTCGTCTTGAACTCCCTTCCACTGGCTCGCCGCTCATCATCCTCTTCGTCCACCCTGCGCTCGTCTTGAACTCCCTTCCACCGGATCGCCGCTCATCATCCTCTCCGTCCACCCTGCGCTCGTCTTGAACTCCCTTCCACTGTCTCGCCGCTCATCATCCTCTCTGTCCACCCTGCGCTCGTCTTGAACTCTCTTCCACTGTCTCACCGCTCATGATCCTCTCCGTCCACCCTGCACTCGTCTTGAACACCCTTCCACTGTGTCGCCGCTTCATCCTCTCCGTCCATCTTGCACTCGTCTTGAACTGCCATCCACTGTCTCGCCACTCATCATCCTCTCCGTCCACCCTCCACTGTCGCGCCACTCATCATCCTCTCCGTCCACCTTCCACTGTCTCGCCGCTCATCATCCTCTCCGTCCATCCTGCACTCATCTTGAACTCCCTTCCACTGTCTTGCCACTCATCATCCTCTCCATCCACCCTGCACTCGTCTTGAACTCCCTTCCACTGTTTCGCCGCTCATCATCCTCTCCATCCACCCTGCACTCGCCTTGAACTCCCTTCCACTATTTCGCCACTCATCATCCTTTTCGTCCACCGTGCACTCGTCTTGAACTCCCTTCCACTGTCTCGCCGAACATCATCCTCTCCGTCCACCCTGCACTCGTCTTGAATTCCCTTCCACTGTCTCGCCGCTCATATTCCTCTCCATCCACACTGCACTCGTCTTAAACTCCCTTCCACTGTCTCGCCGCTCATCGTCCTCTCCGTTGACACTGCACTCGTCTTGAACTCCCTTCCACTGTCTCGCGGCTCATCATCCTCTCCGCCCACCCTGCACTTATCTTGAATTCTCTTCCACTGTCTCACCGCTCATCATCCTCTCCGTCGATCCTACACTCGTCTTGAACTCCCTTCCATTGTCTCGCCGGTCATCATCCTCTCCGTCCACCTTGCACTCATCTTGAATTCCCTTCCACTGTCTCGCCGCTCATATTCCTCTCCGTCCACACTGCACTCGTCTTGAACTCCCTTCCACTGTCTCGCCGCTCATCATCCTCTCCGTCCACCTTGCACTCGTCTTGAACTCCCTTCCACTGTTTCGCCGCTCATCATCCTCTCTGTCCACCCTGCACTCGTCTTGAACTCCCTTCCACTGTCTCTCTGCTCATCATCCTCTCCGTCCACCCTGCACTCGTCTTGAACTCCCTTCCACTGTCTCGCCGCTCATCATCCTCTCCGTCCACACTGCACTCGTCTTGAACTCCCTTCAACTGTCTCGCTGCTCATCATCCTCTCTGTCCACACTGCACTCATCTTGAACTCCCTTCCACTGTCTCGCCGCTCATCATCCTGTATGTATGTATGTATTTATTTTTGTATAGCGCCGGTAGCCCGAGGGCATCAGGGCGCTTGAACATTACAACGTAGAATAAAGAGAATAAAGAGGACAGGCATAATATGACACGAGCTGTTGGCTCGGAAGACCCAACAATCACTAGCACCCGAAATCTTATCTGAAGAGGTCCATCTGTCCATCTATGTCCATCCTGCACTTGTCTTGAACTCCCTTCCACTGTCTCGCCACTCATCATCCTCTCCGTCCACCCTGCACTCGTCTTGAACTCCCTTCCACTGGCTCGCCGCTCATCATCCTCTCCGTTCACACTGCACTCGTCTTGAACTCCCTTCCAATGTCTCGCCGCTCATCATCCTCTCCATTCACACTGCACTCGTCTTAAACTCCCTTCCACTGTCTCGCCGCTCATCATCTTCTCTGTCCACCCTGCTCTCGTCTTGAACTCACTTCCGCTGTCTCGCCGCTCATCATCCTCTCCATCAAGGCTGCACTTGTCTTGAACTCCCTTCCACTGTCTCGCCCCTCATTATCCTTTCCCTCCACCCTGCACTCGTCTTGAACTCCCTTCCACTGTCTCACCGCTCATCATCCTCTCCATCGATCCAGCACTCGTCTTGAACTCCCTTACACTGCCTCGCCGCTCATCATCCTCTCAGTCCATCCTACACCCGTCTTGAACTCCCTTCCACCGGCTCGCCGCTCATCATCCTCTCCGTCCATCCTGCACTCGTCTTGAACTCCCTTCCACTGTCTCGCCGCTCATCATCCTCTCTGTCCACCCTGCGCTTGTCTTGAACTCTCTTCCACTGTCTCACTGCTCATGATCCTCTCCGTTCACCCTGCACTCGTCTTGAACACCCTTCCACTCTGTCGCCGCTTCATCCTCTCCGTCTATCCTGCACTCGTCTTGAACTGCCATCCACTGTCTCACCACGCATCATCCTCTCCGTCCACCCTCCACTGTCTCGCCACTCATCATCCTCTCCGTCCACCTTCCACTGTCTCGCCGCTCATCATCCTCTCCGTCCATCCTGCACTCGTCTTGAACTCCCTTCCACTGTCTTGCCACTCATCATCCTCTCCATCCACCCTGCACTCGTCTTGAACTCCCTTCCACTGTCTCGCCGCTCATCATCCTCTCAATCCAACCTGCACTCGTCTTGAGCTCCCTTCCGCTGTTTTACCACTTATCATCCTCTTCGTCCACCCTGCACTCGTCTTGAACTCCCTTCCACTGTCTCGCCGCTCATCATCCTCTCCGTCCATCCTGCACTCGTCTTGAACTGCCTTCCACTGTCTCGCCACTCATCATCCTCTCCGTCCACCCTCCACTGTCTCGCCACTCATCATCCTCTCCGTTCACCTTCCACTGTCTCGCTGCTCATCATCCTCTTCGTCCACCCTGCACTCGTCTTGAACTCCCTTCCACTGTCTCGCCGCTCATCATCCTCTCAATCCAACCTGCACTCGTCTTGAGCTCCCTTCCGCTGTTTCGCCACTTATCATCCTCTTCGTCCACCCTGCACTCGTCTTGAACTGCCTTCCACTGTCTCGCCACTCATCATCCTCTCCGTCCACCCTCCACTGTCTCGCCACTCATCATCCTCTCCGTCCACCTTCCACTGTCTTGCCACTCATCATCCTCTCCATCCACCCTGCACTCGTCTTGAACTCCCTTCCACTGTCTCGCCGCTCATCATCCTCTCAATCCACCCTGCACTCGTCTTGAACTCCCTTCCACTGTTTCGCCCCTCATTATACTCTCCATCCACCCTGCACTCGTCTTGAACTCCTTTCTACTGTCTCGCCGCTCATCATCCTCTCCGTCCACCCTGCACTCGTCTTGAATTCCCTTCCACTGTCTCGCCGCTCATATTCCTCTCCGTCCACACTGCACTCGTCTTAAACTCCCTTCCACTGTCTTGCCGCTCATCATCCTTTCCGTTGACACTGCACTCGTCTTGAACTCCCTTCCACTGTCTCGCCGCTCATCATCCTCTCCGTCCACCTTGCACTCGTCTTGAACTCCCTTCCACTGTTTCGCCGCTCATCATCCTCTCTGTCCACCCTCCACTGGTCTTGAACTCCCTCCCACTGTCTCTCTGCTCATCATCCTCTCCGTCCACCCTGCACTCGTCTTGAACTCCCTTCCACTGTCTCGCTGCTCATCATCCTCTCCGTCCACACTGCACTCGTCTTGAACTCCCTTCAACTGTCTCGCTGCTCCTCATCCTCTCTGTCCACACTGCACTCATCTTGAACTCCCTTCCACTGTCTCGCCGCTCATCATACTGTAGGTATGTATGTATGTATTTATTTTTGTATAGCGCCGGTAGCCCGAGGGCATCAGGGCGCTTGAACATTACAACGTAGAATAAAGAGAGCAAAGAGGACAGCCATAATATGACACGAGCTGTTGGCTCGGAAGACCCAACAGCCACTAGCACCCCAAATCTTATCTGAAGAGGTCCATCTGTCCATCGCTGTCCATCCTGCACTTGTCTTGAATTCCCTTCCACTATCTCGCCACTCATCATCCTCTCCGTTCACACTGCACTCGTCTTGAACTGCCTTCCACTGTCTCGCCGCTCATCATCCTCTCCATTCACACTGCACTCGTCTTAAACTCCCTTCCACTGTCTCACTGCTCATCATCTTCTCTGTCCACCCTGCTCTCGTCTTGAACTCACTTCGGCTGTCTCGCCGCTCATCATCCTCTCCATCAAGGCTGCACTTGTCTTGAACTCCCTTCCACTGTCTCCCCCCTCATTATCGTCTCCGTCCACCCTGCTCTCGTCTTGAACTCCCTTCCACTGTCTCGCCGCTCATCATCTTCTCCGTCCACCCTGCACTCGTCTTGAATTCCCTTCCACTGTCTCGCCGCTCATATTCCTCTCCGTCCACACTGCACTCGTCTTAAACTCCCTTCCACTGTCTTGCCGCTCATCATCCTCTCCGTTGACACTGCACTCGTCTTGAACTCCCTTCCACTGTCTCGCCGCTCATCATCCTCTCCGTCCACCTTGCACTCGTCTTGAACTCCCTTCCACTGTTTCGCCGCTCATCATCCTCTCTGTCCACCCTGCACTCGTCTTGAACTCCCTTCCACTGTCTCTCTGCTCATCATCCTCTCCGTCCACCCTGCACTCGTCTTGAACTCCCTTCCACTGTCTCGCCGCTCATCATCCTCTCCGTCCACACTGCACTCGTCTTGAACTCCCTTCAACTGTCTCGCTGCTCATCATCCTCTCTGTCCACACTGCACTCATCTTGAACTCCCTTCCACTGTCTCGCCGCTCATCATACTGTAGGTATGTATGTATGTATTTATTTTTGTATAGCGCCGGTAGCCCGAGGGCATCAGGGCGCTTGAACATTACAACGTAGAATAAAGAGAATAAAGAGGACAGCCATAATATGACACGAGCTGTTGGCTCGGAAGACCCAACAGCCACTAGCACCCCAAATCTTATCTGAAGAGGTCCATCTGTCCATCGCTGTCCATCCTGCACTTGTCTTGAACTCCCTTCCACTGTCTCGCCACTCATCATCCTCTCCGTCCACCCTGAACTTGTCTTGAACTCCCTTCCACTGGCTCGCCCCTCATCATCCTCTCCGTTCACACTGCACTCGTCTTGAACTGCCTTCCACTGTCTCGCCGCTCATCATCCTCTCCATTCACACTGCACTCGTATTAAACTCCCTTCCACTGTCTCACCGCTCATCATCTTCTCTGTCCACCCTGCTCTTGTCTTGAACTCACTTCGGCTGTCTCGCCGCTCATCATCCTCTCCATCAAGGCTGCACTTGTCTTGAACTCCCTTCCACTGTCTCCCCCCTCATTATCCTCTCCGTCCACCCTGCTCTCGTCTTGAACTCCCTTCCACTGTCTCGCCGCTCATCATCTTCTCCGTCCACCCTGCACTCGTCTTGAATTCTCTTTCACTGTCTCACCGCTCATCATCCTCTCTGTCGATCCTGGACTCGTCTTGAATTCCCTTCCACTGCCTCGCCGCTCATCATCCTCTCCGTCCACCCTGCGCTCGTCTTAAACTCCCTTCCACTGTCTCACCGCTCATCATCCTCTCTGTTCACACTGCACTCGTCTTGAACTCCCTTCCACTGTTTCGCCGCTCATCAACCTCTCTGTCCACCATGCACTCGTCTTGAACTCCCTTCCACTGTCTCTCTGCTCATCATCCTCTCCGTCCACCCTGCACTCGTCTTGAACTCCCTTCCACTGTCTCGCCGCTCAT
Organism: Ambystoma mexicanum; assembly: GCF_040938575.1. Classification (NCBI taxonomy): domain Eukaryota; kingdom Metazoa; phylum Chordata; class Amphibia; order Caudata; family Ambystomatidae; genus Ambystoma; species Ambystoma mexicanum. The sequence continues at coordinate 8,999,116 of NC_090940.1, forward strand.
CATCCTCTCCGTCCACACTGCACTCGTCTTGAACTCCCTTCCACTGTCTCGCGGCTCATCATCCTCTCCGTCCATCCTGCACTCGTCTTGAACTGCCTTCCACTGTCTCGCCACTCATCATCCTCTCCGTCCAGCCTCCACTGTCTCGCCACTCATCATCCTCTCCGTCCACCTTCCACTGTCTCGCTGCTCATCATCCTCTCCGTCCATCCTGCACTCGTCTTGAACTGCCTTCCACTGTCTCGCCGCTCATCATCCTCTCCATTCACACTGCACTCGTATTAAACTCCCTTCCACTGTCTCACCGCTCATCATCTTCTCTGTCCACCCTGCTCTCGTCTTGAACTCACTTCGGCTGTCTCGCCGCTCATCATCCTCTCCATCAAGGCTGCACTTGTCTTAAACTCCCTTCCACTGTCTCCCCCCTCATTATCCTCTCCGTCCACCCTGCTCTCGTCTTGAACTCCCTTCCACTGTCTTGCCACTCATCATCTTCTCTGTCCACCTTGCACTCGTCTTGAACTCCCTTCCACTGTCTCGCCGCTCATCATCTTCTCCGTCCACCCTGCACTCGTCTTGAATTCTCTTTCACTGTCTCACCGCTCATCATCCTCTCTGTCGATCCTGGACTCGTCTTGAACTCCCTTCCACTGCCTCGCCGCTCATCATCCTCTCCCTCCACCCTGCGCTCGTCTTGAACTCCCTTCCACTGTCTCACCGCTCATCATCCTCTCTGTTCACACTGCACTCGTCTTGAACTCCCTTCCACTGTTTCGCCGCTCATCATCCTCTCTGTCCACCATGCACTCGTCTTGAACTCCCTTCCACTGTCTCTCTGCTCATCATCCTCTCCGTCCACCCTGCACTCGTCTTGAACTCCCTTCCACTGTCTCGCGGCTCATCATCCTCTCCGTCCATCCTGCACTTGTCTTGAACTGCCTTCCACTGTCTCGCCACTCATCATCCTCTCCGTCCAGCCTCCACTGTCTCGCCACTCATCATCCTCTCCGTCCATCCTGCACTCGTCTTGAACTCCCTTCCACCGGCTTGCCGCTCATCATCCTCTCCATCCACCCTGCGCTCGTCTAGAACTCCCTTCCACTGTCTCGCCGCTCATCATCCTCTCTGTCCACCCTGCACTCATCTTGAACTGTCTTCCACTGTCTCACCGCTCATGATCCTCTCCGTCCACCCTGCACTCGTCTTGAACACCCTTCGAATGTGTCGCCGCTTCATCCTCTCCGTTCATCCTGCACTCGTCTTGAACTGCCACCCACTTTCTCGCCACTCATCATCCTCTCCATCCACCCTGCACTCTTCTTGAACTCCCTTCCACTGTTTCGCCACTCATCATCCTCTTCGTCCACCCTGCACTCGTCTTGAACTCCCTTCCACTGTCTCGCCACTCATCATCCTCTCCCTCCACCCTCCACTGTCTCACCACTCATCATCCTCTCCGTCCACCTTCCACTGTCTCGCTGCTCATCATCCTCTCCGTCCATCCTGCACTCGTCTTGAACTCCCTTCCACTGTCTTGCCACTCATCATCCTCTCCATCCACCCTGCACTCGTCTTGAACTCCCTTCCACTGTCTCGCTGCTCATCATCCTCTCCATCCACCCTGCACTCGTCTTGAACTCCCTTCCACTGTTTCGCCGCTCATTATCCTCTCCGTCCACCCTGCACTCGTCTTGAACTCCCTTCTACTGTCTCGCCGCTCATCATCCTCTCCGTCCACCCTGCACTCATCTTGAATTCCCTTCTACTGTCTCGCCGCTCATATTCCTCTCTGTCCACACTGCACTCGTCTTAAACTCCCTTCCACTGTCTTGCCGCTCATCACCCTCTCCGTTGACACTACACTCGTCTTGAACTCCCTTCCACTGTCTCGATGCTCATCATCCTCTCCGTCCACCTTGCACTCGTCTTGAACTCCCTTCCACTGTTTCGCCGCTCATCATCCTCTCTGTCCACCCTGCACTCGTCTTGAACTCCCTTCCACTGTCTCTCTGCTCATCATCCTCTCCGTCCAACCGACACTCGTCTTGAACTCCCTTCCACTGTCTCGCCGCTCATCCTCCTCTCTGTCCACACTGCACTCATCTTGAACTCCCTTCCCCTGTCTCGCCACTCATCATCCTGTATGTATGTATGTATGTATTTATTTTTGTATAGCGCCGGTAGCCCGAGGGCATCAGGGCGCTTGAACATTACAACGTAGAATAAAGAGAATAAAGAGGACAGGCATAATATGACACGAGCTGTTGGCTCGGAAGACCCAACAGCCACTAGCACCCCAAATCTTATCTGAAGAGGTCCATCTGTCCATCTCTGTCCAACCTGCACTTGTTGTGAAATCCCTTCCACTGTCTCGCCACTCATCATCCTCTCCGTCCATCCTGCACTTGTCTTGAACTCCCTTCCACTGTCTCGCTGCTCATCATCCTCTCCATCCACCCTGCACTCGTCTTGAACTCCCTTCCACTGTCTCACCACTCATCATCTTCTCTGTCCACCCTGCTCTCGTCTTGAACTCACTTCCGCTGTCTCGCCGCTCATCATCCTCTCCATCAAGGCTGCACTTGTCTTGAACTCCCTTCCACTGTCTCGCCCCTCATTATCCTCTGCGTCCACCCTGCTCTCGTCTTGAACTCCCTTCCACTGTCTTGCCGCTCATCATCTTCTCCGTCCACCCTGCACTCGTCTTGAATTCTCGTCCACTGTCTCACCGCTCATCATCCTCTCTGTCGATCCTGCACTCGTCTTGAACTCCCTTCCACTGCCTCGCCGCTCATCATCCTCTCCGTCCATCCTGCACTCGTCTTGAACTCCCTTCCACTGGCTCGCCGCTCATCATCCTCTCCGTCAACCCTGCGCTCGTCTTGAACTCCCTTCCACTGTCTCACCGCTCATCATCCTCTCTGTCCACCCTGCGCTCGTCTTGAACTCTCTTCCACCGTCTCACCGCTCATGATCCTCTCCGTCCACCCTGCCCTCGTCTTGAACACCCTTCCACTGTGTCGCCGCTTCATCCTCTCCGTCCATCCTGCACTCATCTTGAACAGCCTTCCACTGTCTCGCCACTCATCATCCTCTCCGTCCACCCTCCACTGTCTCGCCACTCATCATCTTCTCCATCCACCTTCCACTGTCTCGCCGCTCATCATCCTCTCCGTCCATCCTGCACTCGTCTTGAACTCCCTTCTACTGTCTCGCCGCTCATCATCCTCTCCATCCACCCTGCACTCGTCTTGAACTCCCTTCCACTGTTTTGCCGCTCATCATCCTCTCCGTCCACCCTGCACTCGTCTTGAATTCCCGTCCACTGTCTCGCTGCTCATATTCCTCTCCGTCCACACTGCACTCGTCTTAAATGCCCTTCCACTGTCTCACTGCTCATCATCCTCTCCGTTGACACTGCACTCGTCTTGAACTCCCTTCCACTGTCTCGCCGCTCATCATCCTCTCCGTCCACCTTGCACTCGTCTTGAACTCCCTTCCACTGTCTCGCCGCTCATCATCCTCTCCGTCCACACTGCACTCGTCTTGAACTACCTTCAACTGTCTCGCTGCTCATCATCCTCTCTGTCCACACTGCACTCATCTTGAACTCCCTTAGACTGTCTCGCCGCTCATCATCCTGTACGTATGTATGTATGTATTTATTTTTGTATAGAGCCGGTAGCCCGAGGGCATCAGGGCGCTTGAACATTACAACGTAGAATAAAGAGAATAAAGAGGACAGGCATAATATGACACGAGCTGTTGGCTCAGAAGACCCAACAGCCACTAGCACCCCAAATCCTATCTGAAGAGGTCCATCTGTCCATCTCTGTCCATCCTGCACTTGTCTTAAACTCCCTTCCACTGTCTCGCCGCTCATCATCCTCTCCGTCCACCCTGCGCTCGTCTTGAATTCCCTTCCACTGGCTCGCCGCTCATCATCCTCTCCGTCCACCCTGATCTCGTCTTGAATTCCCTTCCACTGGCTCGCCGCTCATCATCCTCTCCGTTCACACTGCACTCGTCTTGAACTCCATTCCACTGTCTTGCCGCTCATCATCTTCTCTGTCCACCCTGCTCTCGTCTTGAACTCACTTCCGCTGTCTCGCCGCTCATCATCCTCTCCATCCAGGCTGCACTTGTCTTGAACTCCCTTCCACTGTCTCGCCCCTCATTATCCTCTCCATCCACCCTGCACTCGTCTTGAACTCCCTTCCACTTTCTCGCTGCTCATCATCCTCACAGTCCACCCTGCACTCGTCTTGAACTCCCTTTCCCTGTCTCGCCGCTCATCATCCTTTCTGTCCACCCTGCACTCGTCTTGAACTCCCTTCCCCTGTCTCGCCGCTCATCATCCTCTCCGTCCACCCTGCACTCATCTTGAACTCCCTTCCACTGTCTCCCCGCTCATCATCCTCTCTGTCCACCCTGCACTCGTCTTGAAATCCCTTCCACTGTCTCGCCGCTCATCATCCTCTCCGTCAATCCTGCAATCATCTTGAACTCCCTCCCACTGGCTCGTGGCTCATCATCCTCTCCGTCCATCCTGCACTCGTCTTGAACTCCCTTCCACTGGCTCACCGCTCATCATCCTCTCGGTCCACCCTGCGTTCATCTTGAACTCCCTTCCACTGTCTCACCGCTCATCATCCTCTCTGTCCACCCTGCGCTTGTCTTGAACTCCCTTCCACTGTCTCGCCGCTCATCATCCTCTCCGTCCACCCTGCACTCGTCTTGAACTGCGTTCCACTGTCTTGCCGCTCATCATCCTCTCCGTCCACCTTGCACTCGTCTTGAACTCCCTTCCTCTGTCTCACCACCCATCATCCTCTCCATGCACCCTGAACTCATCTTGAACTCCCATCCACGGTGTCATCGCTCATCATCCTCTCCATCCACCCTGCACTCATCTTGAACTGCCTTCCACTGTCTCGCCGCTCATCATGCTCTCCGTCCACCCTCCACTGTCTCGCCGCTCATCATCCTCTCTGTCCACCCTCCACTGTCTCGCTGCTCATCATCCTCTCCGTCCATCCTGCACTCGTCTTGAACTCCCTTCCACTGTCTTTCCAATCATCATCCTCTCCGTCCACCCTGCGCTCGTCTTGAACTCCCTTCCACTGTCTCACCGCTCATCATCCTCTCCGTCCACCCTGCGCTCGTCTTGAACTCCCTTCCACTGTCTCGCCGCTCATCATCCTCTCCGTCCACACTGCACTCGTCTTGAACTCCCTTCAACTGTCTCGCCACTCATCATCCTCTCCGTCCACCCTGCACTCGTCTTGAACTCCCTTCCACTGTCTCGCCGCTCATATTCCTCTCCGTCCACACTGCAGTCGTCTTGAACTCCCTTCCACTGTATCGCCGCTCATCATCTTCTCTGTCCACCCTGCACTCGTCTTGAACTCCCTTCCACTGTCTCTCTGCTCATCATCTTCTCCATCCACCCTGCACTCGTCTTGAACTTCCTTGCACTGGCTCGCCGCTCATCATCCTCTCTGTTCACACTGCACTCGTCTTGAACTCCCTTCCACTGTCTCAGCGCTCATCATCCTCTCAGTTCACACTGCACTCGTCTTGAACTCCCTTCAACTGTCTCGCTGCTCATCATCCTCTCTGTCCACACTGCACTCATCTTGAACTCCCTTCCACTGTCTCGCCGCTCATCATACTGTAGGTATGTATGTATGTATTTATTTTTGTATAGCGCCGGTAACCCGAGGGCATCAGGGCGCTTGAACATTACAACGTAGAATAAAGAGAATAAAGAGGACAGCCATAATATGACACGAGCTGTTGGCTCGGAAGACCCAACAGCCACTAGCACCCCAAATCTTATCTGAAGAGGTCCATCTGTCCATCGCTGTCCATCCTGCACTTGTCTTGAACTCCCTTCCACTGTCTCGCCACTCATCATCCTCTCCGTCCACCCTGAACTTGTCTTGAACTCCCTTCCACTGTCTCGCCGCTCATCATCTTCTCCGTCCACCCTGCACTCGTCTTGAATTCTCTTTCACTGTCTCACCGCTCATCATCCTCTCTGTCGATCCTGGACTCGTCTTGAACTCCCTTCCACTGCCTCGCCGCTCATCATCCTCTCCGTCCACCCTGCGCTCGTCTTGAACTCCCTTCCACTGTCTCACCGCTCATCATCCTCTCTGTTCACACTGCACTCGTCTTGAACTCCCTTCCACTGTTTCGCCGCTCATCATCCTCTCTGTCCACCATGCACTCGTCTTGAACTCCCTTCCACTGTCTCTCTGCTCATCATCCTCTCCGTCCACCCTGCACTCGTCTTGAACTCCCTTCCACTGTCTCGCCGCTCATAATCCTCTCCGTCCACACTGCACTCGTCTTGAACTCCCTTCCACTGTCTCGCGGCTCATCATCCTCTCCGTCCATCCTGCACTCGTCTTGAACTGCCTTCCACTGTCTCGCCACTCATCATCCTCTCCGTCCAGCCTCCACTGTCTCGCCACTCATCATCCTCTCCGTCCACCTTCCACTGTCTCACTGCTCATCATCCTCTCCGTCCATCCTGCACTCGTCTTGAACTGCCTTCCACTGTCTCGCCGCTCATCATCCTCTCCATTCACACTGCACTCGTATTAAACTCCCTTCCACTGTCTCACCGCTCATCATCTTCTCTGTCCAACCTGCTCTCGTCTTGAACTCACTTCGGCTGTCTCGCCGCTCATCATCCTCTCCATCAAGGCTGCACTTGTCTTGAACTCCCTTCCACTGTCTCCCCCCTCATTATCCTCTCCGTCCACCCTGCTCTCGTCTTGAACTCCCTTCCACTGTCTTGCCACTCATCATCTTCTCTGTCCACCTTGCACTCGTCTTGAACTCCCTTCCACTGTCTCGCCGCTCATCATCTTCTCCGTCCACCCTGCACTCGTCTTGAATTCTCTTTCACTGTCTCACCGCTCATCATCCTCTCTGTCGATCCTGGACTCGTCTTGAACTCCCTTCCACTGCCTCGCCGCTCATCATCCTCTCCGTCCACCCTTTGCTCGTCTTGAACTCCCTTCCACTGTCTCACCGCTCATCATCCTCTCTGTTCACACTGCACTCGTCTTGAACTCCCTTCCACTGTTTCGCCGCTCATCATCCTCTCTGTCCACCATGCACTTGTCTTGAACTCCCTTCCACTGTCTCTCTGCTCATCATCCTCTAGGTCCACCCTGCACTCGTCTTGAACTCCCTTCCACTGTCTCGCCGCTCATCATCCTCTCCGTCCACACTGCACTCGTCTTGAACTCCCTTCCACTGTCTCGCGGCTCATCATCCTCTCCGTCCATCCTGCACTTGTCTTGAACTGCCTTCCACTGTCTCGCCGCTCATCATCCTCTCCGTCCACCCTGCGCTCGTCTTGAATTCCCTTCCACTGGCTCGCTGCTCATCATCCTCTCCGTCCACCCTGTGCTCGTCTTGAATTCCCTTCCACTGGCTCGCCGCTCATCATCCTCTCCGTTCACACTGCACTCGTCTTGAACTCCATTCCACTGTCTCGCCGCTCATCATCTTCTCTGTCCACCCTGCTCTCGTCTTGAACTCACTTCCGCTGTCTCGCCGCTCATCATCCTCTCCATCCAGGCTGCACTTGTCTTGAACTCCCTTCCACTGTCTCGCCCCTCATTATCCTCTCCATCCACCCTGCACTCGTCTTGAACTCCCCTCCACTTTCTCGCTGCTCATCATCCTCTCAGTCCACCCTGCACTCGTCTTGAACTGCCTTTCCCTGTCTCGCCGCTCATCATCCTTTCTGTCCACCCTGCACTCGTCTTGAACTCCCTTCCCCTGTCTCGCCGCTCATCATCCTCTCCGTCCACCCTGCACTCATCTTGAACTCCCTTCCACTGTCTCCCCGCTCATCATCCTCTCTGTCCACCCTGCACTCGTCTTGAAATCCCTTCCACTGTCTCGCCGCTCATCATCCTCTCTGTCAATCCTGCAATCATCTTGAACTCCCTTCCACTGGCTCGTGGCTCATCATCCTCTCCGTCCATCCTGCACTCGTCTTGAACTCCCTTCCACTGGCTCACCGCTCATCATCCTCTCGGTCCACCCTGCGTTCATCTTGAACTCCCTTCCACTGTCTCACCGCTCATCATCCTCTCTGTCCACCCTGCGCTTGTCTTGAACTCCCTTCCACTGTCTCGCCGCTCATCATCCTCTCCGTCCACCCTGCACTCGTCTTGAACTGCGTTCCACTGTCTTGCCGCTCATCATCCTCTCCGTCCACCTTGCACTCGTCTTGAACTCCCTTCCTCTGTCTCACCACCCATCATCCTCTCCATGCACCCTGAACTCATCTTGAACTCCCATCCACGGTGTCATCGCTCATCATCCTCTCCATCCACCCTGCACTCATCTTGAACTGCCTTCCACTGTCTCGCCGCTCATCATGCTCTCCGTCCACCCTCCACTGTCTCGCCGCTCATCATCCTCTCTGTCCACCCTCCACTGTCTCGCTGCTCATCATCCTCTCCGTCCATCCTGCACTCGTCTTGAACTCCCTTCCACTGTCTTTCCAATCATCATCCTCTCCGTCCACCCTGCGCTCGTCTTGAACTCCCTTCCACTGTCTCACCGCTCATCATCCTCTCCGTCCACCCTGCGCTCGTCTTGAACTCCCTTCCACTGTCTCGCCGCTCATCATCCTCTCCGTCCACACTGCACTCGTCTTGAACTCCCTTCAACTGTCTCGCCACTCATCATCCTCTCCGTCCACCCTGCACTCGTCTTGAACTCCCTTCCACTGTCTCGCCGCTCATATTCCTCTCCGTCCACACTGCAGTCGTCTTGAACTCCCTTCCACTGTATCGCCGCTCATCATCTTCTCTGTCCACCCTGCACTCGTCTTGAACTCCCTTCCACTGTCTCTCTGCTCATCATCTTCTCCATCCACCCTGCACTCGTCTTGAACTTCCTTGCACTGGCTCGCCGCTCATCATCCTCTCTGTTCACACTGCACTCGTCTTGAACTCCCTTCCACTGTCTCAGCGCTCATCATCCTCTCAGTTCACACTGCACTCGTCTTGAACTCCCTTCAACTGTCTCGCTGCTCATCATCCTCTCTGTCCACACTGCACTCATCTTGAACTCCCTTCCACTGTCTCGCCGCTCATCATACTGTAGGTATGTATGTATGTATTTATTTTTGTATAGCGCCGGTAACCCGAGGGCATCAGGGCGCTTGAACATTACAACGTAGAATAAAGAGAATAAAGAGGACAGCCATAATATGACACGAGCTGTTGGCTCGGAAGACCCAACAGCCACTAGCACCCCAAATCTTATCTGAAGAGGTCCATCTGTCCATCGCTGTCCATCCTGCACTTGTCTTGAACTCCCTTCCACTGTCTCGCCACTCATCATCCTCTCCGTCCACCCTGAACTTGTCTTGAACTCCCTTCCACTGGCTCGCCCCTCATCATCCTCTCCGTTCACACTGCACTCGTCTTGAACTGCCTTCCACTGTCTCACCGCTCATCATCCTCTCCATTCACACTGCACTCGTATTAAACTCCCTTCCACTGTCTCACCGCTCATCATCTTCTCTGTCCACCCTGCTCTCGTCTTGAACTCACTTCGGCTGTCTCGCCGCTCATCATCCTCTCCATCAAGGCTGCACTTGTCTTGAACTCCCTTCCACTGTCTCCCCCCTCATTATCCTCTCCGTCCACCCTGCTCTCGTCTTGAACTCCCTTCCACTGTCTTGCCACTCATCATCTTCTCTGTCCACCTTGCACTCGTCTTGAACTCCCTTCCACTGTCTCGCCGCTCATCATCTTCTCCGTCCACCCTGCACTCGTCTTGAATTCTCTTTCACTGTCTCACCGCTCATCATCCTCTCTGTCGATCCTGGACTCGTCTTGAACTCCCTTCCACTGCCTCGCCGCTCGTCATCCTCTCCGTCCACCCTGCGCTCGCCTTGAACTCCCTTCCACTGTCTCACCGCTCATCATCCTCTCTGTTCACACTGCCCTCGTCTTGAACTCCCTTCCACTGTTTCGCCGCTCATCATCCTCTCTGTCCACCATGCACTCGTCTTGAACTCCCTTCCACTGTCTCTCTGCTCATCATCCTCTCCGTCCACACTGCACTCGTCTTGAACTCCCTTCCACTGTCTCGCCGCTCATCATCCTCTCCGTCCACACTGCACTCGTCTTGAACTCCCTTCCACTGTCTCGTGGCTCATCATCCTCTCCGTCCATCCTGCACTCATCTTGAACTGCCTTCCACTGTCTCGCCACTCATCATCCTCTCCGTCCAGCCTCCACTGTCTCGCCACTCATCATCCTCTCCGTCCACCTTCCACTGTCTCACTGCTCATCATCCTCTCCGTCCATCCTGCACTCGTCTTGAACTGCCTTCCACTGTCTCGCCGCTCATCATCCTCTCCATTCACACTGCACTCGTATTAAACTCCCTTCCACTGTCTCACCGCTCATCATCTTCTCTGTCCACCCTGCTCTCGTCTTGAACTCACTTCGGCTGTCTCGCCGCTCATCATCCTCTCCATCAAGGCTGCACTTGTCTTGAACTCCCTTCCACTGTCTCCCCCCTCATTATCCTCTCCGTCCACCCTGCTCTCGTCTTGAACTCCCTTCCACTGTCTTGCCACTCATCATCTTCTCTGTCCACCTTGCACTCGTCTTGAACTCCCTTCCACTGTCTCGCCGCTCATCATCTTCTCCGTCCACCCTGCACTCGTCTTGAATTCTCTTTCACTGTCTCACCGCTCATCATCCTCTCTGTCGATCCTGGACTCGTCTTGAACTCCCTTCCACTGCCTCGCCGCTCATCATCCTCTCCGTCCACCCTGCGCTCGTCTTGAACTCCCTTCCACTGTCTCACCGCTCATCATCCTCTCTGTTCACATTGCACTCGTCTTGAACTCCCTTCCACTGTTTCGCCGCTCATCATCCTCTCTGTCCACCATGCACTTGTCTTGAACTCCCTTCCACTGTCTCTCTGCTCATCATCCTCTCCGTCCACCCTGCACTCGTCTTGAACTCCCTTCCACTGTCTCGCCGCTCATCATCCTCTCCGTCCACACTGCACTCGTCTTGAACTCCCTTCCACTGTCTCGCGGCTCATCATCCTCTCCGTCCATCCTGCACTTGTCTTGAACTGCCTTCCACTGTCTCGCCACTCATCATCCTCTCCGTCCAGCCTCCACTGTCTCGCCACTCATCATCCTCTCCGTCCACCTTCCACTGTCTCGCTGCTCATCATCCTCTCCGTCCATCCTGCACTCGTCTTGAACTCCCTTCCACCGGCTTGCCCCTCATCATCCTCTCCATCCACCCTGCGCTCGTCTAGAACTCCCTTCCACTGTCTCGCCGCTCATCATCCTCTCTGTCCACCCTGCACTCATCTTGAACTGTCTTCCACTGTCTCACCGCTCATGATCCTCTCCGTCCACCCTGCACTCGTCTTGAACACCCTTCCACTGTGTCGCCGCTTCATCCTCTCCGTTCATCCTGCACTCGTCTTGAACTGCCACCCACTGTCTCGCCACTCATCATCCTCTCCATCCACCCTGCACTCTTCTTGAACTCCCTTCCTCTGTTTCGCCACTCATCATCCTCTTCGTCCACCCTGCACTCGTCTTGAACTCCCTTCCACTGTCTCGCCACTCATCATCCTCTTCGTCCACCCTGCACTCGTCTTGAACTCCCTTCCACTGTCTCGCCGCTCATCATCCTCTCCGTCCATCCTGCACTCGTCTTAAACTGCCTTCCACTGTCTCGCCACTCATCATCCTCTCCCTCCACCCTCCACTGTCTCACCACTCATCATCCTCTCCGTCCACCTTCCACTGTCTCGCTGCTCATCATCCTCTCCGTCCATCCTGCACTCGTCTTGAACTCCCTTCCACTGTCTTGCCACTCATCATCCTCTCCATCCACCCTGCACTCGTCCTGAACTCCCTTCCACTGTTTCGCCGCTCATTATCCTCTCCGTCCACCCTGAACTCGTCTTGAACTCCCTTCTACTGTCTCGCCACTCATCATCCTCTCCGTCCACCCTGCACTCATCTTGAATTCCCTTCTACTGTCTCGCCGCTCATATTCCTCTCTGTCCACACTGCACTCGTCTTAAACTCCCTTCCACTGTCTTGCCGCTCATCATCCTCTCCGTTGACACTACACTCGTCTTGAACTCCCTTCCACTGTCTCGATGCTCATCATCCTCTCCGTCCACCTTGCACTCGTCTTGAACTCCCTTCCACTGTTTCGCCACTCATCATCCTCTCTGTCCACCCTGCACTCGTCTTGAACTCCCTTCCACTGTCTCTCTGCTCATCATCCTCTCCGTCCACCCTACACTCGTCTTGAACTCCCTTCCACTGTCTCGCCGCTCATCCTCCTCTCTGTCCACACTGCACTCATCTTGAACTCCCTTCCACTGTCTCGCCACTCATCATCCTGTATGTATGTATGTATGTATTTATTTTTGTATAGCGCCGGTAGCCCGAGGGCATCAGGGCGCTTGAACATTACAACGTAGAATAAATAGAATAAAGAGGACAGGCATAATATGACACGAGCTGTTGGCTCGGAAGACCCAACAGCCACTAGCACCCCAAATCTTATCTGAAGAGGTCCATCTGTCCATCTCTGTCCATCCTGCACTTGTCGTGAAATCCCTTCCACTGTCTCGCCACTCATCATCCTCTCCGTCCATCCTGCACTTGTCTTGAACTCCCTTCCACTGTCTCGCTGCTCATCATCCTCTCCATCCACCCTGCACTCGTCTTGAACTCCCTTCCACTGTCTCGCCACTCATCATCTTCTCTGTCCACCCTGCTCTCGTCTTGAACTCACTTCCGCTGTCTCGCCGCTCATCATCCTCTCCATCAAGGCTGCACTTGTCTTGAACTCCCTTCCACTGTCTCGCCCCTCATTATCCTCTCCGTCCACCCTGCTCTCGTCTTGAACTCCCTTCCACTGTCTTGCCGCTCATCATCTTCTCCGTCCACCCTGCACTCATCTTGAATTCTCTTCCACTGTCTCACCGCTCATCATCCTCTCTGTCGATCTTGCACTCGTCTTGAACTCCCTTCCACTGCCTCGCCACGCATCATCCTCTCCGTCCATCCTGCACTCGTCTTGAACTCCCTTCCACTGGCTCGCCGCTCATCATCCTCTCCGTCAACCCTGCGCTCGTCTTGAACTCCCTTCCACTGTCTCACCGCTCATCATCCTCTCTGTCCACCCTGCGCTCGTCTTGAACTCTCTTCCACCGTCTCACCGCTCATGATCCTCTCCGTCCACCCTGCACTCGTCTTGAACACCCTTCCACTGTGTCGCCGCTTCATCCTCTGCGTCCATCCTGCACTCATCTTGAACTGCCTTCCACTGTCTCGCCACTCATCATCCTCTCCGTCCACCCTCCACTGTCTCGCCACTCATCATCCTCTCCATCCACCTTCCACTGTCTCGCCGCTCATCATCCTCTCCGTCCATCCTGCACTCGTCTTGAACTCCTTTCCACTGTCTCGCCGCTCATCATCCTCTCCATCCACCCTGCACTCGTCTTGAACTCCCTTCCACTGTTTTGCCTCTCATCATCCTCTCCGTCCACCCTCCACTCGTCTTGAATTCCCGTCCACTGTCTCGCTGCTCATATTCCTCTCCGTCCACACTGCACTCGTCTTAAACGCCCTTCCACTGTCTCACTGCTCATCATCCTCTCCGTTGACACAGCACTCGTCTTGAACTCCCTTCCACTGTCTCGCCGCTCATCATCCTCTCCGTCCACCTTGCACTCGTCTTGAACTCCCTTCCACTGTCTCGCCGCTCATCATCCTCTCCGTCCACACTGCACTCGTCTTGAACTCCCTTCAACTGTCTCGCTGCTCATCATCCTCTCTGTCCACACTGCACTCATCTTGAACTCCCTTAGACTGTCTCGCCGCTCATCATCCTGTACGTATGTATGTATGTATTTATTTTTGTATAGCGCCGGTAGCCCGAGGGCATCAGGGCGCTTGAACATTACAACGTAGAATAAAGAGAATAAAGAGGACAGGCATAATATGACACGAGCTGTTGGCTCGGAAGACCCAACAGCCACTAGCACCCCAAATCCTATCTGAAGAGGTCCATCTGTCCATCTCTGTCCATCCTGCACTTGTCTTAAACTCCCTTCCACTGTCTCGCCGCTCATCATCCTCTCCGTCCACCCTGCGCTCGTCTTGAATTCCCTTCCACTGGCTCGCCGCTCATCATCCTCTCCGTCCACCCTGCGCTCGTCTTGAATTCCCTTCCACTGGCTCGCCGCTCATCATCCTCTCCGTTCACACTGCACTCGTCTTGAACTCCCTTCCACTGTCTCGCCGCTCATCATCTTCTCTGTCCACCCTGCTCTCGTCTTGAACTCACTTCCGCTGTCTCGCCGCTCATCATCCTCTCCATCCAGGCTGCACTTGTCTTGAACTCCCTTCCACTGTCTCGCCCCTCATTATCCTCTCCATCCGCCCTGCACTCGTCTTGAACTCCCTTCCACTTTCTCGCTGCTCATCATCCTCTCAGTCCACCCTGCACTCGTCTTGAACTCCCTTTCCCTGTCTCGCCACTCATCATCCTTTCTGTCCACCATGCACTCGTCTTGAACTCCCTTCCCCTGTCTCGCCGCTCATCATCCTCTCCGTCCACCCTGCACTCATCTTGAACTCCCTTCCACTGTCTCCCCGCTCATCATCCTCTCTGTCCACCCTGCACTCGTCTTGAAATCCCTTCCACTGTCTCGCCGCTCATCATCCTCTCCGTCAATCCTGCAATCATCTTGAACTCCCTTCCACTGGCTCGTGGCTCATCATCCTCTCCGTCCATCCTGCACTCGTCTTGAACTCCCTTCCAATGGCTCACCGCTCATCATCCTCTCGGTCCACCCTGCGTTCATCTTGAACTCCCTTCCACTGTCTCACCGCTCATCATCCTCTCTGTCCACCCTGCGCTTGTCTTGAACTCCCTTCCACTGTCTCGCCGCTCATCATCCTCTCCGTCCACCCTGCACTCGTCTTGAACTGCGTTCCACTGTCTTGCCGCTCATCATCCTCTCCGTCCACCTTGCACTCGTCTTGAACTCCCTTCCTCTGTCTCACCACCCATCATCCTCTCAATGCACCCTGAACTCATCTTGAACTCCCATCCACGGTGTCATCGCTCATCATCCTCTCCATCCACCCTGCACTCGTCTTGAACTGCCTTCCACTGTCTCGCCGCTCATCATGCTCTCCGTCCACCCTCCACTGTCTCGCCGCTCATCATCCTCTCTGTCCACCCTCCACTGTCTCGCTGCTCATCATCCTCTCCGTCCATCCTGCACTCGTCTTGAACTCCCTTCCACTGTCTTTCCAATCATCATCCTCTCCGTCCACCCTGCGCTCGTCTTGAACTCCCTTCCACTGTCTCAATGCTCATCATCCTCTCCGTCCACCCTGCGCTCGTCTTGAACTCCCTTCCACTGTCTCGCCGCTCATCATCCTCTCCGTCCACACTGCACTCGTCTTGAACTCCCTTCAACTGTCTCGCCACTCATCATCCTCTCCGTCCACCCTGCACTCGTCTTGAACTCCCTTCCACTGTCTCGCCGCTCATATTCCTCTCCGTCCACACTGCAGTCGTCTTGAACTCCATTCCACTGTATCGCCGCTCATCATCTTCTCTGTCCACCCTGCACTCGTCTTGAACTCCCTTCCACTGTTTCGCCGCTCATCATCCTCTCCGTCCACCCTGCACTCGTCTTGAACTCCCTTCCACTGTCTCTCTGCTCATCATCTTCTCCATCCACCCTGCACTCGTCTTGAACTTCCTTGCACTGGCTCGCCGCTCATAATCCTCTCTGTTCACACTGCACTCGTCTTGAACTCCCTTCCACTGTCTCAGCGCTCATCATCCTCTCAGTTCACACTGCACTCGTCTTGAACTCCCTTCCACTGTCTCGCCGGTCATCATCCTCTCCGTCCACACTGCACTCGTCTTGAATTCCCTTCCACTGTCTCACCGATCATCATCCTCTCCATCTACCCTGCACTCGTCTTGAACTCCCTTGCACTGGCTCGCCGCTCATCATCCTCTCCGTTCACACTGTACTCGTCTTGAACTCCCTTCCACTGTCTCTCTGCTCATCATCCTCTCCGTCCACCCTGCACTCGTCTTGAACTCCCTTCCACTGGGCCTCATTACGACCTTGGCGGAGGACCATGGCGCTATTGGCACCATGGTCCATGGCGCTAAGTTGCCAACTCCGCCATGGTGGATGGCGGACTTACCGCCCCATTCCGACCTTGGCGGGGCGGTAAGTCCCCAATCCCCATTTACCCTTCCCCATTCCCATTTTTGCCCCATAGGGCATAATGGGAGTGGGGAAGGCGTTAATTACGCCACCGTAAATTACGGTGGCGTAATTAACATCAAGGTCCCTTAGCGCCATGGATTTTAACACCTGCTAAAAGCAGGTGTTAAATCCGCCATGGCGCTAAGGGATCTCGTACTCAGGCGGTAAGGGTCGGCGCTGTTTACGCTGGCGTAAACCCCTTACCGCCTGGGTCGTAATGAGGCCCACTGTCTCGTCGCTCATTATCCTCTCCGTCCACACTGCACTCGTCTTGAACTGCCTTGAACTGTCTCGCTGCTCATCATCCTCTCTGTCCACACTGCACTCATCTTGAACTCCCTTCCACTGTCTCGCCGCTCATCATCCTGTATGTATGTATGTATGTATTTATTTTTGTATAGCGCCGGTAGCCCGAGGGCATCAGGGCGCTTGAACATTACAACGTAGTATAAAGAGAATAAAGAGGACAGGCATAATATGACACGAGCTGTTGGCTCGGAAGACCCAACAGCCACTAGAACCCCAAATCTTATCTGAAGAGGTCCATCTGTCCATCTCTGTCCATCCTGCACTTGTCTTGAACTCCCTTCCACTGTCTCGCCACTCATCATCCTCTCCGTCCACCCTGCACTCGTCTTGAACTCCCTTCCACTGGCTCGCCGCTCATCATCCTCTCCATTCACACTGCACTCGTCTTAAACTCCCTTCCACTGTCTCGCCGCTCATCATCTTCTCTGTCCACCCTGCTCTCGTCTTGAACTCACTTCCGCTGTCTCGCCGCTCATCATCCTCTCAATCAAGGCTGCACTTGTCTTGAACTCCCTTCCACTGTCTCGACCCTCATTATCCTCTCCCTCCACCCTGCACTCATCTTGAACTCCCTTCCACTGTCTCACCGCTCATCATCCTCTCCGTCGATCCAGCACTCGTCTTGAACTCCCTTCCACTGCCTCGCCGCTCATCATCCTCTCCGTCCATCCTACACTCGTCTTGAACTCCCTTCCACGGGCTCGCCGCTCATCATCCTCTCCGTCCACCCTGCGCTCGTCTTGAACTCTCTTCCACTGTCTCGCCGCTCATCATCCTCTCTGTCCACCCTGCGCTCGTCTTGAACTCTCTTCCACTGTCTCACCGCTCATGATCCTCTTCGTCCACCCTGCACTCGTCTTGAACACCCTTCCACTGTGTCGCCGCTTCATCCTCTACGTCCATCCTGCACTCGTCTTGAACTGCCATCCACTGTCTCGCCACTCATCATCCTCTCCGTCCACCTTCCACTGTCTCGCCGCTCATCATCGTCTCCGTCCATCCTGCACTCGTCTTGAACTCCCTTCCACTGTCTTGCCACTCATCATCCTCTCCATCCACCCTGCACTCGTCTTGAACTCCCTTCCACTGTCTCGCCGCTCATCATCCTCTCCATCCAACCTGCACTCGTCTTGAGCTCCCTTCCACTGTTTCGCCACTCATCATCCTCTTCGTCCACCCTGCACTCGTCTTGAACTCCCTTCCACTATCTCGCCGCTCATCATCCTCTCCGTCCATCCTGCACTCGTCTTGAACTGCCTTCCACTGTCTCGCCACTCATCATCCTCTCCATCCACCCTCCACTGTCTCGCCACTCATCATCCTCTCCGTCCACCTAACACTGTCTCGCTGCTCATCATCCTCTCCGTCCATCCTGCACTCGTCTTGAACTCCCTTCCACTGTCTTGCCACTCATCATCCTCTCAATCCACCCTGCACTCGTCTTGAACTCCCTTCCACTGTCTCGCCGCTCATCATCCTCTCAATCCACCTTGCACTCGTCTTGAACTCCCTTCCACTGTTTCGCCCCTCATTATCCTCTCCGTCCACCCTGCACTCGTCTTGAACTCCGTTCTACTGTCTCGCCGCTCATCATCCTCTCCGTCCACCCTGCACTCGTCTTGAATTCCCTTCCACTGTCTCGCCGCTCATATTCCTCTCCGTCCACACTGCACTCGTCTTAAACTCCCTTCCACTGTCTTGCCGCTCATCATCCTCTCCGTTGACACTGCACTCGTCTTGAACTCCCTTCCACTGTCTCGCCGCTCATCATCCTCTCGGTCCACCTTGCACTCGTCTTGAACTCCCTTCCACTGTTTCGCCGCTCATCATCCTCTTTGTCCACCCTGCACTCGTCTTGAACTCCCTTCCACTGTCTCTCTGCTCATCATCCTCTCCGTCCACCCTGCACTCGTCTTGAACTCCCTTCCACTGTCTCGCCGCTCATCATCCTCTCCGTCCACACGGCACTCGTCTTGAGCTCCCTTCAACTGTCTCGCTGCTCATCATCCTCTCTGTCCACACTGCACTCATCTTGAACTCCCTTCCACTGTCTCGCCGCTCATCATCCTGTATGTATGTATGTATGTATTTATTTTTGTATAGCGCCGGTAGCCCGAGGGCATCAGGGCGCTTGAACATTACAACGTAGAATAAAGAGAATAAAGAGGACAGCCATAATATGACACAAGCTGTTGGCTCGGAAGACCCAACAGCCACTAGCACCCCAAATCTTATCTGAAGAGGTCCATCTGTCCATCCTGCACTTGTCTTGAACTCCCTTCCACTGTCTCGCCACTCATCATCCTCTCGGTCCACCCTGCACTCTTCCTGAACTCCCTTCCACTGGCTCGCTGCTCATCCTCCTCTCCGTTCACACTGCACTCGTCTTGAACTCCCTTCCACTGTCTCGCCGCTCATCATCCTCTCCATCAAGGCTGCACTTGTCTTGAACTCCCTTCCACTGTCTCGCCCCTCATTATCCTCTCCGTCCACCCTGCTCTCGTCTTGAACTGCCTTCCACTGTCTTGCCACTCATCATCTTCTCTGTCCACCTTGCACTCGTCTTGAACTCCCTTCCACTGTCTCACCGCTCATCATCCTCTCTGTCGATCCTGGACTCGTCTTGAACTCCCTTCCACTGCCTCGCCACTCATCATCCTCTCCGTCCACCCTGCGCTTGTCTTGAATTCTCTTCCACTGCCTCACCGCTCATCATCCTCTCTGTCGATCCTGGACTCGACTTGAACTCCCTTCCACTGCCTCGCCACTCATCATCCTCTCCGTCCACCCTGCGCTCGTCTTGAACTCCCTTCCCCTGTCTCGCCGCTCATCATACTCTCTGTCCACCCTGCACTCGTCTTGAACTCCCTTCCACTGTTTCGCCACTCATCATCCTCTCCGTCCACCCTGCACTCATCTTGAACTCCCTTCCACTGACTCGAAGCTCATCATCCTCTTTGTCCAGGCTGCACTCGTCTTGAACTCCCTTCCACTGTCTCCCCGCTCATCATCCTCTCTGTCCACCCTGCACTTGTCTTGAAATCCCTTCCACTGTCTCGCCGCTCATCATCCTCTCCGTCAATCCTGCAATCGTCTTGAACTCCCTTCCACTGGCTCGCGGCTCAACATCCTCTCCGTGCATCTTGCACTCGTCTTGAACTCCCTTCCACTGACTCGCCACTCATCATCCTCTCGGTCCACCCTGCACTCTTCCTGAACTCCCTTCCACTGGCTCGCTGCTCATCATCCTCTCCGTTCACACTGCACTCGTCTTGAACTCCCTTCCACTGTCTCGCCGCTCATCATCCTCTCCATCAAGGCTGCACTTGTCTTGAACTCCCTTCCACTGTCTCGCCCCTCATTATCCTCTCCGTCCACCCTGCTCTCGTCTTGAACTGCCTTCCACTGTCTTGCCACTCATCATCTTCTCTGTCCACCTTGCACTCGTCTTGAACTCCCTTCCACTGTCTCACCGCTCATCATCCTCTCTGTCGATCCTGGACTCGTCTTGAACTCCCTTCCACTGCCTCGCCACTCATCATCCTCTCCGTCCACCCTGCGCTCGTCTTGAACTCCCTTCCCCTGTCTCGCCGCTCATCATCCTCTCTGTCCACCCTGCACTCGTCTTGAACTCCCTTCCACTGTTTCGCCACTCATCATCCTCTCCGTCCACCCTGCACTCATCTTGAACTCCCTTCCACTGACTCGAAGCTCATCATCCTCTTTGTCCAGGCTGCACTCGTCTTGAACTCCCTTCCACTGTCTCCCCGCTCATCATCCTCTCTGTCCACCCTGCACTTGTCTTGAAATCCCTTCCACTGTCTCGCCGCTCATCATCCTCTCCGTCAATCCTGCAATCGTCTTGAACTCCCTTCCACTGGCTCGCGGCTCAACATCCTCTCCGTGCATCTTGCACTCGTCTTGAACTCCCTTCCACTGGCTCGCGCTCATTATCCTCTCGGTCCACCCTGCGTTCATCTTGAACTCCCTTCCACTGTCTCGCCGCTCATCATCCTCTCCGTCCACCCTGCACTCGTCTTGAACTGCGTTCCACTGTCTTGCCGCTCATCATCCTCTCCGTCCACCTTGCACTCGTCTTGAACTCCCTTCCACTGTCTCACCACCCATCATCCTCTCCATGCACCCTGAACTCATCTTGAACTCCCATCCACGGTGTCATCGCTCATCATCCTCTCCATCCACCCTGCACTCATCTTGAACTGCCTTCCACTGTCTCGCCGCTCATCATGCTCTCCGTCCACCCTCCACTGTCTCGCCGCTCATCATCCTCTCTGTCCACCCTCCACTGTCACGCTGCTCATCATCCTCTCCGTCCATCCTGCACTCGTCTTGAACTCCCTTCCACTGTCTTTCCAATCATCATCCTCTCCGTCCACCCTGCGCTCGTCTTGAACTCCCTTCCACTGTCTCGCCGCTCATCATGCTCTCCATCCACCCTCCACTGTCTCGCCGCTCATCATCCTCTCTGTCCACCCTCCACTGTCACGCTGCTCATCATCCTCTCCGTCCATCCTGCACTCATCTTGAACTCCCTTCCACTGTCTTTCCAATCATCATCCTCTCCATCCACCCTGCGCTCGTCTTGAACTCCCTTCCACTGTCTCGCCGCTCATCATCCTCTCAGTCCACCATGCGCTCGTCTTGAACTCCCTTCCACTGTCTCGCCGCTCATCATCCTCTCCGTCCACACTGCACTCGTCTTGAACTCCCTTCAACTGTCTCGCCACTCATCATCCTCTCCGTCCACCCTGCACTCGTCTTGAACTCCCTTCCACTGTGTCACGACGCGTCCGTCCTGGAAGTTGTGGACTTGATGGAAGAAACACTAACGGAACCATTCGCTGCGGTCTAGTGTCCGGACTGCCGTGCCACGCCCCCTAAGGCTCAACGTTATCTACCACCGGACAGCTACGCCGGTGCGTTGCAACCCTCTGTTTCCGCTTCTGGTTTACACGCTGAAGTTTTCTTCCTGCGCGCTCTTCGTGTGAGTATTCTCTGCCCTCCAGCTGTTTCCCCGCTGGTTTTCTGCTTCCTGCTTTCCTCCGCTATACCTCCCGTTTTTTCTCCTGCTTACCTTGTTTTGTCTGCATTCCCCGCTCTGAGCAACTCTTCTCTGGTCCATTTATTACAACCTTCGTCTCCCGCTCCTCTTCGTGTGCGAATCCTGCTTCCACTCAGCTGCATTCACTCTCTTCCCGCTACCGCCTTGTTGTGCCTGGATTTTGCTTTGTTTGAAGTTCGGAAGAGACTTCTGGGAATCGTAGTCTACGCTCTCCTGCATTCCATCCTGCAGCAGTTAACCATCAGGCCAGGGTTTTTTCCGGCCTACGCCTTTTTCCCTGGAATTAGGGGCGGACTCCCTGAGGGTCCCACTGCCGAACAATCTGCGAACTGGCAAGGTGGCCTCCAGACGAGTCCGTCCCAAAACCTACAAAGAGAGACAAGAGGGAACTTGGAGAAATAGAAGGACGATATCTACAGAGAGCTCCTCTGAGGAACAAGATACAGGTGAGAAGGAAGAGAGGGAGGATCCTGGTATTTACCTTAACATCGAACCCCCCAATTTTGAGACACTGGGCCTCATTACACGGTAGGCCGTAAAAAATGCGAATTACCGGCATGGCGCTATTAGCGTGTCCGCCCTCGCAGGAGACCGCTAATAGTGTTCCATTACGAGTAAGCAGACACGCGCATAGGGCCATGCCGGTAAATGACCCTACCGCCCTGGCGCAAAAGCACCTTTCCGGCTCCGACCAAAGTGCTGATAGCACCTCCGCCCTCATGCTGCATGCTATTAGCGGTCACCGCTATTAGCGGTCACTGCTATTAGCGGTCACCGTAAAACACCGGAACCGGAAATAGCATCATCGCACAGGAACGGGAAAGAGCCCGGCGGCCATCTTTAAAAACACAATCCATTGCCATCCCCTGCACTCAGGACCTGCAGCAACACCACAACTGGCAATACCACTTCCCACAATAACAAACAATGCCCAAGGCCCTAAAGAAAGCTGATGCGCGCCAGCGCAAAGAACGCTTTTCAAACGACGAATTGAAAATGCTGGCAGACACCCTGGCTGCAAATGCAGACGTAGTGTTTGCTAGCGACATGCGGCGCCCTGCACTCCTGAGAAAAAAGGAGATCTGGGCTGAGGTGGCGCAGAAAGTCAGTGCGGTGGGCTCCACCCCCCGCACCGTAAAGGACGTGCGCAAGCGGTGGGATGATCTGCGCCTCCGTGTACGCAGCATATTATCGGCCAACAGGAATCTGGCCATGGGCACAGGAGGCGGAGGAGGATCCCCGATGAAGATGCAGGAGTGGGAGGAGACATGTGCCAGCACCATTGGCATCAAATCCATCGAGGGAGTGGGCCGAATGGAGTGCGGTGTGGCAACAACGTCAGACGGAGGTGAGTGTCCACGCAAAACACTGCAATGCAAAGCATGAGTTCCTCCCCCAAATGTGAAATGGGAGTTAGCTAATGGATGGGGTCATCACACACACATGTACACAACCCTGCATATATGCCGTGCATATTCCCACACAACCACATGCATGCAGCACCTCACACACGTGTCACCCTGACTCATGTCCGGATGAACCACCCATCTGGCCAACAACCTGCATGTCCAAACTAGATGTCCAAATCCAAAGGACTGCAGCAACAACAACATATGCATGATGCACGTTGACCCATCACTGATGCTATCCCTGTCTTGCTCCCCCACAGGGTCACATTCTGACAGTGAGGAGCTGGACTCTGCAACACAGGCCCCACCACCCAAAAAGCAGGCCAAGGGAAAGGATGCAGGCACCAGGCCCAGTACATCGAGGGGCACTGGGAAATCTGGAGTGGCCCAGGGTTCACAAGCCACACACGCACCGACCACACCAAGGGTCGAAATGCCATCCGACACTGTGGTAGCACCCACACCACCCACCCCCACCACTCAGGAGCCAGTGCCAGAAGGCACGCCGTCCGCAGCCAATAGCTCCGTCGGGGAAGCAGCAGCCACGGCACCCATTAGTGATGTGGACGACCCATGTCTGACACCGGAAGGGCAGCGTACACCCAGCACCCAGCTGTCCCCACACCACAGCCCATGCAACACATCCAATGGCAGCATCCATGAGGTGCATGCCGGAGATTCAATGGATGGGTCATTCAGTCCCGGTGCAAGCTCACCTGATGTCGGCCACATGCAGCAAGCTGCGCCGAGGAGTAACAGGGGCAGGGCCGCAGACGACAGCATGAGCCTGATACGACAGCGCCAGGAGGAGCTCAATGCCCTGGTTGCCCGGCAAGTGAGCGAGGCTGCCTCGACCAGGGAGGAGATCCGGGGGTTATCAAGGGACATGAAAGCTGCCTTGGACAGCAACACGACGCGCCTATGTGAAGAGATGGCCGCTGTGAGGCAGGTCCTAATGCGCATTGCTGAGGCGATGGAGAGCATGCGTCACACACAGGGAGCAGATCAACCAGCCACCCCCTCGTCTACTAGCTCTGACCAAACAACCATCCTGCGCAGGTCCAGCCGGTCCTTGCGGCGGTCAGACTCACAACCCCCCAATGGTGGTGGTGGAGAAGGGAAGTAGGGCCAGCCTGTCACTGTTGACACTTGGAGACTAATGCAGCACTGATGTGCACACCATGTTTGGTGGAGTTGTGGGGGGAGGGGGGTGAGGGTGTTTGGTGGAGTTGTGGGGGCAGGGGGGTGAGGGTGTTTGGTGGAGTTGTGGGGGCAGGGGGGTGAGGGTGTTTGGGGTGGAGGGTACATGCACGTTTGAATGACATAATGCTCAATACACACGTAATGGCATGGATAATCACATGACTGGACATTGATTATTGTGTATGTGTGCTTTATTGTTGAAGGGTGCACTGTGTTAATATCCTCCATACACCCCGTGCCCTGAGCTCCACATCAATTGCACCCTCCTAATCCATGTGCATCAGAAACAATGGTCTATCAGGTGCTGCTGCACAGCACGTCCCTCATGGGCATCGCCACCTGCATGACCTGCAGCCCCCTCTCCTCCATCCTCATCCCCGTCATCATCCTCAGACGGTGGTTGCAGTTCAATG
The DNA here is from genome assembly GCF_040938575.1 of Ambystoma mexicanum. Taxonomy (NCBI): domain Eukaryota; kingdom Metazoa; phylum Chordata; class Amphibia; order Caudata; family Ambystomatidae; genus Ambystoma; species Ambystoma mexicanum. Next base: position 9,023,895 of record NC_090940.1, read on the forward strand.
TCAGGGGGCATTAGCACTTTCCGTCTGATACACATATTGTGCAGCATGACACATGCCATGGTGATCTTGGCCACCTTCTCATGCCCATACAGGAGTGCCCCGCCCGACCTGCTGAGGCACCGGAAGCGTTCCTTCAATAGGCCGAATGTCTGCTAGATCACCACGCGGGTACGGGTGTGTGCATGATTGTAGTCCTCTTCGTGCCTGTTCTGTGGGTTCCGCACAGGGGTAAGGAGCCACCTCTTCAGGGGATAACCTGCATCACCTGCATGGGTGCAACAATGGGTATGTGTAAGTGTCTACATAAAGTGGAGCCTGCACATATCACACAAACAAACATAGCATTTTCAACGACATCCACTGATCCAAGCACGCATGGCAATCAGGGTAACTGCAATGTGGGAAGGTGAGGTGGTCCTTGCAAGTGGACATGCACCATGCATGCATACGTCAGGGATTGCCATGTCCCGCCTGAGTTTAAGTAATTTGTGTTTCCTGGCCCTGGCAACGTTAGTGCCACACTGCTAGTACACTGCCATTCCTTAGTTGATGTCCCCATGCTGTTCAATGGCAATTCAGTGGTGGGGTACGGGTGTGGCTCACTACAATGGCTACAGGAGATCCATTTGTATGCACTCATGTGCGCGGATAATTTCTGATGTTGTTCAGCGTACATTTCAGATGTGATTTTTATATGCATGTTGCTGATTTGTGTAATGGGGGGAATGGTGTGTTGTGCGGTGTGCATGTTGTTTGGAATGGCCTGTTTGGCGTAATGGATAGATATGTTTGTCGTGGCACTCACTTCTAGCATGTGGTTTTGTGTCTGGTCCATTGTGGGCTGCCTCACTGTACAGTGATGCAAATATGTATGTCCATTCTTCTCCTGACGCCAGTTCACGCCCAGTTGGAGTATGCATCTCCCCCCCCCCCAATCACGCCCAGTTGGAGTATGCATTCTCCCCCCCCCAATCACGCCCAGTTGGAGTATGCATCTACCCCCCACTCACAATCACATCACACTGCCATGTGGTTGGCCTGCTACTCACCAAGTAGCCACAAACGTTGTCCAGCATGTCGCTCCATGTATCGTGGTATTGTCGAGTTCCGCAGGACCATTGCATCATGGGTTGAACCGGGATATCGGGCACAGCAATGTGTGATGATCTTATTGGAGTCACATACCATTTGGACGTTGATGGAGTGGTATTGCTTTCTGTTACGGTACACTACCTCATTGGCATGTGGGACCACCAGTTCTACATGGGTACAGTCGATGGCCCCGATGCAACTTGGGATGCCTGCCAGTGAATGGAAGCCAACTTTGGGGTTGGAGATCTCCTGGGCAGTCCGTGGCATGTATATGTGTTGACTTGTGTGCTTCTGGAGGGCATCGAGCACCTGGTTCAGTGTGCGTGAGAATACTGGTTGTGATATGCCATGCATCTGACCTACCGTATGCTGGTAGGTGCCTGTGGCCAAGAAGTGGAGCACAGTTACCACCTTCAGTAGAGGGGGGATGGCAGTACGGATGTCAATGAGACTCACAATGTCGTTGTATATCATGTCTACAATGGTGGTGATGGTATCCCGGTCCAGACGGTACAGGGTGTGTATCTGCTCAGGGGTTAGGTTGACTGGACTTGCTCTGATCCTGGGAATTGGTGGCTGCCTCTGTGGTATCACTAGGTGCACTGGTGGTGCTTGCTGCGCCTGTCTTGCCCTCCTCCTCCTCCTCCTCCTGCGTCTCCTCTGTGCTGCCTGTTGTTGTAGCTGCTGCACTGCAATCATGTCCTCTAGCCCATGTAATGCTGCTAGTATTGCATCCATCTTGGTGTGGGAATGGGTGTGGGAAGGGGTGTGGTGTGCTCTTTTGTGCTGCCAGTCTCCATTGCCTCCACCTGTGCTGATTTTGTCAACCTGTGGCAGGTAGGAACACTGCTGTGCTCTTTTAACGTGTGGTTCGCGATGCCGGTATTAGCGCCTTGCCGGTAAGGGGTTTTTGGGTCTACTACATGCCGGTATTGCCATGTCCGCATGGCTCGTGATGGCGTGATATTAGCACTATGCCGCTATTTCCGGACTGAGGCTGCGCGCGCTCACGGACTTGCCGCTAATAGTGCCACCGTACTTAGCGGTGCCGCTAATAGCGGTATGTCCGGGTCGTAATTGGGGGGGGGATTTACCGATACCGGTAATCCCTTACCGGTAACGGTAAATCCCTACCGCCTACCGTGTAATGAGGCCAACTGTCTCGCCGCTCATATTCCTCTCCGTCCACACTGCAGTCGTCTTGAAATCCCTTCCACTGTCTTGCCACTCATCACCCTCTTCGTCCAGGCTGCACTCGTTTTGAACTCCCTTCCACTGTCTCCCCGCTCATCATCCTCTCCGTCCAACCTGCACTCGTCTTGAACTCCCTTCCACTGACTCGCCGCTCATCATCCTCTTTATCCAGGCTGCACTCGTCTTGAACTCCCTTCCACTGTCTCACTGCTCATCATTCTCTCCGTCCACCCTGCGCTCGTCTCGAACTCCCTTCCACTGTCTCCCCGCTCATCATCCTCTCCGTCCACCCTGCACTCGTCTTGAATTCCCTTCCACTGTCTCGCCGCTCATTATCCTCTCCGTCCACCCTGCGCTCGTCTTGAACTGCCTTCCACTGTCTCCCCACTCATCATCCTCTCCGTCCACCCTGCACTCGTCTTGAATTGCCTTCCACTGTCTCTCCGCTCATCATCCTGTCCGTCTACCCTGCACTCGTCTTGAATTCCCTTTCACTGTCTCACCGCTCATCATCCTCGCCGTCCACCCTGCACTCGTCTTGAATTCCCTTCCACTGTCTCGCCGCTCATCATCCTCTTCGTCCATGCTGCACTCGTCTTGAACTCCCTTCCACTTTCTCCCCGCTCATCATTCTCTCCGTCCACCCTGCGCTCATCTTGAACTCCCTTCCACTGTCTCCCTGCTCATCATCCTCTCTGTCCACCCTGCGCTCGTCTTGAACTCCCTTCCACTGTCTCCCTGCTCATCATCCTCTCCGTCCACCCTGCACTCGTCTTGAATTCCCTTCCAATGTCTCGCCGCTCATTATCCTCTCCGTCCACCCTGTGCTCGTCTTGAACTGCCTTCCACTGTCTCCCCACTCATCATCCTCTCCGTCCACCCTGCACTCGTCTTGAATTCCCTTCCACTGTCTCTCCGCTCATCATCCTGTCCGTCTACCCTGCACTCGTCTTGAATTCCCTTTCACTGTCTCACCGCTCATCATCCTCGCCGTCCACCCTGCACTCGTCTTGAATTCCCTTCCACTGTCTCACCGCTCATCATCCTCTTCGTCCATGCTGCACTCGTCTTGAACTCCCTTCCACTTTCTCCCCGCTCATCATTCTCTCCGTCCACCCTGCGCTCATCTTGAACTCCCTTCCACTGTCTCCCTGCTCATCATCCTCTCTGTCCACCCTGCGCTCGTCTTGAACTCCCTTCCACTGTCTCCCCGCTCATCATCCTCTCCGTCCACCCTGCACTCGTCTTGAATTCCCTTCCACTGTCTCGCCACTCATTATCCTCTCCGTCCACCCTGCGCTCGTCTTGAACTCCCTTCCACTGTCTCCCCACTCATCATCCTCTCCGTCCACCCTGCACTCGTCTTGAATTCCCTTCCACTGTCTTGCCGCTCATCATCCTCTTCGTCCATGCTGCACTAGTCTTGAACTCCCTTCCACTTTCTCCCCGCTCATCATTCTCTCCGTCCACCCTGCGCTCGTCTTGAACTCCCTTCCACTGTCTCCCTGATCATCATCCTCTCTGTCCACCCTGCGCTCGTCTTGAACTCCCTTCCACTGTCTCCCCGCTCATCATCCTCTCCGTCCACCCTGCACTCGTCTTGAATTCCCTTCCACTGTCTCGCCACTCATTATCCTCTCCGTCCACCCTGCGCTCGTCTTGAACTCCCTTCCACTGTCTCCCCACTCATCATCCTCTCCGTCCACCCTGCACTCGTCTTGAATTCACTTCCACTGTCTTGCCGCTCATCATCCTCTTCGCCCAGACTGCACTCGTTTTGAACTCCCTTCCACTGTCTCCCCGCTCATCATCCTCTCTGTCCACCCTGCACTCGTCTTGAACTCCCTTCCACTGTCTCCCTGCTCATCATCCTCTCTGTCCACCCTGCGCTCGTCTTGAACTCCCTTCCACTGTCTCCCCGCTCATCATCCTCTCCGTCCACCCTGCACTCGTCTTGAATTCCCTTCCACTGTCTCTCCGCTCATCATCCTGTCCGTCTACCCTGCACTCGTCTTGAATTCCCTTTCACTGTCTCCCTGCTCATCATCCTCTCCGTCCACCCTGCACTCGTCTTGAATTCCCTTCCAATGTCTCGCCGCTCATTATCCTCTCCGTCCACCCTGTGCTCGTCTTGAACTGCCTTCCACTGTCTCCCCACTCATCATCCTCTCCGTCCACCCTGCACTCGTCTTGAATTCCCTTCCACTGTCTCTCCGCTCATCATCCTGTCCGTCTACCCTGCACTCGTCTTGAATTCCCTTTCACTGTCTCACCGCTCATCATCCTCGCCGTCCACCCTGCACTCGTCTTGAATTCCCTTCCACTGTCTCACCGCTCATCATCCTCTTCGTCCATGCTGCACTCGTCTTGAACTCCCTTCCACTTTCTCCCCGCTCATCATTCTCTCCGTCCACCCTGCGCTCATCTTGAACTCCCTTCCACTGTCTCCCTGCTCATCATCCTCTCTGTCCACCCTGCGCTCGTCTTGAACTCCCTTCCACTGTCTCCCCGCTCATCATCCTCTCCGTCCACCCTGCACTCGTCTTGAATTCCCTTCCACTGTCTCGCCACTCATTATCCTCTCCGTCCACCCTGCGCTCGTCTTGAACTCCCTTCCACTGTCTCCCCACTCATCATCCTCTCCGTCCACCCTGCACTCGTCTTGAATTCCCTTCCACTGTCTTGCCGCTCATCATCCTCTTCGTCCATGCTGCACTAGTCTTGAACTCCCTTCCACTTTCTCCCCGCTCATCATTCTCTCCGTCCACCCTGCGCTCGTCTTGAACTCCCTTCCACTGTCTCCCTGATCATCATCCTCTCTGTCCACCCTGCGCTCGTCTTGAACTCCCTTCCACTGTCTCCCCGCTCATCATCCTCTCCGTCCACCCTGCACTCGTCTTGAATTCCCTTCCACTGTCTCGCCACTCATTATCCTCTCCGTCCACCCTGCGCTCGTCTTGAACTCCCTTCCACTGTCTCCCCACTCATCATCCTCTCCGTCCACCCTGCACTCGTCTTGAATTCACTTCCACTGTCTTGCCGCTCATCATCCTCTTCGCCCAGACTGCACTCGTTTTGAACTCCCTTCCACTGTCTCCCCGCTCATCATCCTCTCTGTCCACCCTGCACTCGTCTTGAACTCCCTTCCACTGTCTCCCTGCTCATCATCCTCTCTGTCCACCCTGCGCTCGTCTTGAACTCCCTTCCACTGTCTCCCCGCTCATCATCCTCTCCGTCCACCCTGCACTCGTCTTGAATTCCCTTCCACTGTCTCTCCGCTCATCATCCTGTCCGTCTACCCTGCACTCGTCTTGAATTCCCTTTCACTGTCTCACCGCTCATCATCCTCGCCGTCCACCCTGCACTCGTCTTGAATTCCCTTCCACTGTCTCACCGCTCATCATCCTCTTCGTCCATGCTGCACTCGTCTTGAACTCCCTTCCACTTTCTCCCCGCTCATCATTCTCTCCGTCCACCCTGCGCTCATCTTGAACTCCCTTCCACTGTCTCCCTGCTCATCATCCTCTCTGTCCACCCTGCGCTCGTCTTGAACTCCCTTCCACTGTCTCCCCGCTCATCATCCTCTCCGTCCACCCTGCACTCGTCTTGAATTCCCTTCCACTGTCTCGCCACTCATTATCCTCTCCGTCCACCCTGCACTCGTCTTGAACTCCCTTCCACTGTCTCCCCACTCATCATCCTCTCCGTCCACCCTGCACTCGTCTTGAATTCCCTTCCACTGTCTTGCCGCTCATCATCCTCTTCGCCCAGGCTGCACTCGTTTTGAACTCCCTTCCACTGTCTCCCCGCTCATCATCCTCTCTGTCCACCCTGCACTCGTCTTGAACTCCCTTCCACTGACTCGCCGCTCATCATCCTCTTTGTCCAGGCTGCACTCGTCTTGAACTCCCTTCCACTGTCTCACTGCTCATCATTCTCTCCGTCCACCCTGCACTCGTCTTGAACTCTCTTCCACTGTCTCCCCGCTCATCATCCTCTCCGTCCACCCTGCACTCGTCTTGAATTCCCTTCCACTGTCTCGCTGCTCATTATCCTCTCCGTTCACCCTGCGCTCGTCTTGAACTCCCTTCCACTGTCTCCCCGCTCATCATCCTCACCGTCCACCCTGCACTCGTCTTGAATTGCCTTCCACTGTCTTGCCACTCATCACCCTCTTCGTCCAGGCTGCACTCGTTTTGAACTCCCTTCCACTGTCTCCCCGCTCATCATCCTCTCCGTCCAACCTGCACTCGTCTTGAACTCCCTTCCACTGACTCGCCGCTCATCATCCTCTTCGTCCAGGCTGCACTCGTCTTGAACTCCCTTCCACTGTCTCACTGCTCATCATTCTCTCCATCCACCCTGCGCTCGTCTCGAACTCCCTTCCACTGTCTCCCCGCTCATCATCCTCTCCGTCCACCCTGCACTCGTCTTGAATTCCCTTCCACTGTCTCGCCGCTCATTATCCTCTCCGTCCACCCTGCGCTCGTCTTGAACTGCCTTCCACTGTCTCCCCACTCATCATCCTCTCCGTCCACCCTGCACTCGTCTTGAATTCCCTTCCACTGTCTCTCCGCTCATCATCCTGTCCGTCTACCCTGCACTCGTCTTGAATTCCCTTTCACTGTCTCACCGCTCATCATCCTCGCCGTCCACCCTGCACTCGTCTTGAATTCCCTTCCACTGTCTCGCCGCTCATCATCCTCTTCGTCCATGCTGCACTCGTCTTGAAATCCCTTCCACTTTCTCCCCGCTCATCATTCTCTCCGTCCACCCTGCGCTCGTCTTGAACTCCCTTCCACTGTCTCCCTGCTCATCATCCTCTCTGTCCACCCTGCGCTCGTCTTGAACTCCCTTCCACTGTCTCCCTGCTCATCATCCTCTCCGTCCACCCTGCACTCGTCTTGAATTCCCTTCCACTGTCTCGCCGCTCATTATCCTCTCCGTCCACCCTGCGCTCGTCTTGAACTGCCTTCCACTGTCTCCCCACTCATCATCCTCTCCGTCCACCCTGCACTCGTCTTGAATTCCCTTCCACTGTCTCTCCGCTCATCATCCTGTCCGTCTACCCTGCACTCGTCTTGAATTCCCTTTCACTGTCTCACCGCTCATCATCCTCGCCGTCCACCCTGCACTCGTCTTGAATTCCCTTCCACTGTCTCACCGCTCATCATCCTCTTCGTCCATGCTGCACTCGTCTTGAACTCCCTTCCACTTTCTCCCCGCTCATCATTCTCTCCGTCCACCCTGCGCTCGTCTTGAACTCCCTTCCACTGTCTCCCTGCTCATCATCCTCTCTGTCCACCCTGCGCTCGTCTTGAACTCCCTTCCACTGTCTCCCCGCTCATCATCCTCTCCGTCCACCCTGCACTCGTCTTGAATTCCCTTCCACTGTCTCACCACTCATTATCCTCTCCGTCCACCCTGCGCTCGTCTTGAACTCCCTTCCACTGTCTCCCCACTCATCATCCTCTCCGTCCACCCTGCACTCGTCTTGAATTCCCTTCCACTGTCTTGCCGCTCATCATCCTCTTCGCCCAGGCTGCACTCGTTTTGAACTCCCTTCCACTGTCTCCCCGCTCATCATCCTCTCTGTCCACCCTGCACTCGTCTTGAACTCCCTTCCACTGACTCGCCACTCATCATCCTCTTCGTCCAGGCTGCACTCGTCTTGAACTCCCTTCCACTGTCTCACTGCTCATCATTCTCTCCGTCCACCCTTCACTCGTCTTGAACTCTCTTCCACTGTCTCCCCGCTCATCATCCTCTCCGTCCACCCTGCACTCGTCTTGAATTCCCTTCCACTGTCTCGCCGCTCATTATCCTCTCCGTCCACCCTGCACTCGTCTTGAATTCCCTTCCACTGTCTCTCCGCTCATCATCCTGTCCGTCTACCCTGCACTCGTCTTGAATTCCCTTTCACTGTCTCACCGCTCATCATCCTCGCCGTCTACCCTGCACTCGTCTTGAATTCCCTTCCACTGTCTCACTGCTCATCATTCTCTCCGTCCACCCTGCGCTCGTCTCGAACTCCCTTCCACTGACTCGCCGCTCATCATCCTCTTCGCCCAGGCTGCACTCGTCTTGAACTCCCTTCCACTGTCTCCCCGCTCATCATCCTCTTCGTCCACCCTGCACTCGTCTTGAATCTCGCTATCTTTCACCTCTTTCTAACTGGTCCTTTCTTATTCAGACTCTTGCCTTTCTCATTATTGCTTGACTTTGTAGCGCCTTCTCATATGTACAGCGCTTTGGCAAAATCACCTATTCTAGCAGCAGGTAATCTCATCACAAAGCGTAAAATGTCTGTATACTGAATGGGCAGAGATGTTACCGCATGTCCAAATATTCTTGAATTAAAAGGAATAAGCAGCTGTGCCCCGGCAGGCTGTACCCGCCCCCTTCTCGGTGCCCCGTCTAGCGCCGCATTGCGATGGCGTGATGCGCCCCCCAGGGCTGCGTGCGTGCGTGCCCCCATTGCGACGTCCTGTGCGTAGAACTCGCGCTTCCTTTTATTGCCCTGTTCCTCGTGCTTGGAAAGGGCGGTCAGTGCAGCAGCCCCCCCCGCCCCCCTCTCTCTCTCGCCATGCATTGTTAACCCTTCATTGCTGGCTACCCTGCTTTCTATGTCCCACCTCTTGACTCATTGGACGCCTTTGCCCTTATAAATGCGGATCCCTCATCCCCGGCAGAAGATGCCTCCTGCCCCGGCCCCTTGTGCCCAGATGCCGCCTATCTCTTGACTGGGAGCACTGGTGGTTCTGTCTCAAGTGGGGACATTTTCCCATAAATTCAGTCAGGGAAATTAAGACTTTTGTGTGCTGGCATGATGCTAGGCAAGCACAAGAGTACCCCTCCTAGTAAGTAGGGGCTGCACGCCGTGCCCTGGAGGTGCCACTAGAGAGTATATGGGGGCGCTTCCACAGCAGCCACATACTTCATGCACACACTAAAACCAGGGGCCACACATAACCTGGACACAGGGCCAGAACTTAGCGGTGCCGCGCCAAATCTGACCTGATTCACAACCTGCAAATTGGAAGCGCATCCGGGTTGCTTGAGAAAAGCAGCTCATGATGGGTTCCCCTGGGTGCTGGCGCTCCCCACTAAGAAACCGGCACCCCCTGGATAAACAAAGGAGGCGGTACGCTACAGGGCTGCCGCTGCCCCAACAGTGCATGGGTTTTAAACTGCAACCCTTCAGGCCAGGATTAACCAGCAGCCATCAGCTGCAGTTTCCCCTTGGGTCCGATGCTCAGTGTGGCCCCAGATGGCCCCATCTGAGCCCTGACTACAATGGTGCCATCAGGAGTCCCCAAGTGGTACAGCGCCCCCCATCACAATGGTGAAAATAAGACACTGTGCAACAAAACTTATGCTTAGGAAGGTAAATGTCCTCAGCACGCAACAAAGGGGATCGCCACGTGATGTCCTGCAGGCTCCGACAATAGAGCAATGCCCTAAGCAGGCTCGGACTGGCCTATATGGCAATAGAGTAATGCCTAAACCAAAAACGCAAAATGTTGGTATGGGTCCGTTTTTTGGTTCAAAGTAGGCCACTTTTTTGGCCCATGTGGGGAAGTTGGATAAGCTACTTCACTGCCGCTCGTAGTTTTGACCAGTGTTACTGAATAAATATTCTTTAAAATGTACACTTTGCATCACATTTTATCAAAAATCTCCCCCTTGGTAACTACTCAGACATTCCTGTCACTAAAGTGGGGCACTCTTTCATTGGTGCCCGAGACCATTTTATGCCCCAGTCCGACCCTGTCAAAAGGGAACAGAAAAACCAACACCTCTTTGATATGCAATGTGCCAACTTGAAGCTAGCTCCCACCCCTCTATATGAAGGGCAGTGAATGGCATGTCTGGGACAACTGTTTACAGTAGGCAACCGCTGCAGGGAACCCCCTTTCAGAGAAAAGAAGTATGTGATTTGAAGGGGACGGAAAGTCTGTTCTCGCCACAAACTTCAAGGGAGACCAGGATTCACAGAGAGCTCAATTAACCAGAGAGACACTTTGATCCACAACAGAGAGGAAGATGGGTGGGACTTAGGAGTACATGTTGTCACCTCTTACCTTTCCTGTTACAGAGCACTCTGGTCCTGACCTCACGCATTACAGAAGATTGACTGTGGGGACCTAGGATTGGTTCATTAAGGTAGGTTTAGCCTGCACCAATCACTGGGACCTATTTAGCTTTAAAAGAGGGCTAAGCCCCTCACTTAGCAGATCCTCTGACGACTTCAAAGGATGCAAGAAGAAAAACTCATTTGGACCCTGGCTGAAGGTACAGTCTGCCTTACAGCTTCCGCCAGTGATGAAAGGCCAAGATTTCCAAGAGGGAAGCAAGATCCCCCCTAAACATCTCCCAGAAAACAGAGGGAGATACCGGACTCAGAGGACCCATCCAGCAGTTCCAGAACCAGTACCCAGCCAGCAAACAGGGTGCCCTGCTAGGTTTTGCCAGCAAGATTCCTAGGTGGAAAGTGCCAGAGAGTCTCTGAACAAAGGACATGGCCATTTCCTGCAAACAGTCTCCTCATCTTTGGGCCATCCACTTTAAAGGACGACACACATGCAGTGAAGAAGCTAGGAGGAGTGCCACAACAAGCATCCACTAGCGTCCATCTTTTAAGAACATTTTCAAGGTAGTAGAGCCCTCAAACCGCTACTGACTGCACCACTGACTGTTGTCATGCTGCAGTCACTAAAGCCGCCCGAGAAGCCGTTCCAGATCTGCCAACCAGCACAGAGACGATTCTTGGCCTTGAGCGGCCATATAGGCCAGCCTGCAGCCATCCATCCAGTCTTGCTTGCTGAACTGTCTGCCGCCTGATACCCACAGCTGTCTGCTCTGTCCATCGTGGCTCTGTCCCACTGGTCCTTCTCCGAAGGCCCCTAGTGACATTTACGACCCCTTGCTGCCTTGGTGCTGAAACCAAATAACCTTGAACAGTTAAGACTGATTGCTTTACCGACTACACTCCTGTCAGTATCTAGAGTGCATCCCTTTCCTTCGTAAATATGTCTGTCCTCTGTGTTCCTTTACAGGGTGGGTTGTATTTTGTAGTGTTGCTAGAACTGTCTGTTGAATAATAATAAAGTAGATATTTTTATACAATCTTGACTGGACAGTCCCTTTTATCATTGGGCAATAATTGTATTTTTGCTGTGTAACCAACGATCCACGACGGTGCAGAGATAAACCTACCGTTCTGTCCACATTACAAAAATTGGACAAGGAGGTTTATAATTTACTTGTGTTTCCAATCTATTCGGATCCCTTCTGGTGCACTAGAGGTGTGGGGCTGATTCATGGTTTAGAAACCAATATTCATCCCTGGACCACTGGTGGCCCGGAAGTTGATTTGTCACAACATGTTGGTTAACAGTGTCCACCCACTTTTTTCACAGTGCCGACTCCATCCCCCTTGGGTGTTTTTGGGCCAGCATGAGAAAAAGGTTGTTTGCTCAAGTTTTCACCCACCAGGATTTGAACCCACTAAACCACATGAAAGTGTCTTCAAAGCAAAGTCTTGTATTGGTATTGTCATTTCAATAGAATATTTCAATATAGATTTTTGGGATAAAAGTTGCACACCTTTTACACTTTGCCAGCAGTGTCCTAGGAACATCTCCACTAGCTGTTCTTTTTGCTTTGGGGGTTGATGATTGATTTTGTGGAAGACGAATGCTCATTTCCATTCTCCATTTTCTTCTATTGGGAAAGGCCCGTAGATTAAATGTGCGTATTCCTCTTCAGGATACGTTCAGTCCCCGTGCATATGTTAATAATCCCCCACACTGTTTTCTGGACTTGACACCTATTGATGACATTTGAAGACCTGCAGAATTGCTTACTTTGAGTGCCTCAGTGCCTTTCCGGTAAATAGGTTTTATAACGGTTGCACTATCCTGCAGCAAAAGCACTTTGCCCTGTCTGGCCCACGGCCAATGTCTGCTCTTACATCCTTGCAACTTGTAGTCACATTAGGGATGTTTGGATTACTTACCAGTGATCGTTATTACTCTTTACCCTGCTCTTCCTCGTCACAGTAGTTTCTTCTGAGGTACCCATCTCTACAAATGAACAGCTCAGTAGTTCGGCTACTACTCACTCGTTCGGCTACTACAAAATAATCCTCACTCCTATTATTGCTACAACTGTAATATTAACAGTTAAAATTCAGATATTGAACGTGTTTATTTGATCCCCATGGATATTAATAACCAATTTTGGGACATAATTTTATGCGATGCAAATAAAGAGACCCCACACATCTTTTGCCGCCCACGGCCCGCAAATCTTAGAGCCGACCCTGCTCGCACGGCACGCCCACCAGAACGGGGTCTTGGCTGTTTTCTCTGTGGATAGAGGCCTGCTATTTAGCTTACTGAAGTTGTCGTTCATGCCTTGGAAGTCTGGGACAGTCTAGGACTGTTCAACTGCCTGTTACTGTATTTGGGCTGCAGTACAGCCAGGCCTCGGCTGGATCCTGCACAAAGCCCCCTGTGTCCCGTGCAGGCCACATTACAGGGAAATGATCCTCACATACCTGGCTCACCGCATTACACTCTGCAAGCTCCTGCATCCTCGCCACTTGTTATTGCAAATTCCTCAAGAAACCAAACAAGCCGCCCCGACTCTATGGACTTGCCACATGTGCTGTTTAGAGTCTGCGACGCGACGCAGCGGAATATCAGCCATGTGCGAAACTGAGTGCCGCGCTGTGTGTTATGGCAATTATACGGCACAACCACAGCGCTGTGATACGGTGTACTAATATCAGATAGGACATGCTGAGCTGTGTAACGTACGGGTGAAAGTACCCTGAGCATATGCTATAAGGATATTGCAAGTCACCGAGGAGTTCTGAGAGCATGCAGAGGAGCGTGGCCACAAGGAGGGCTTTCTGTTAGGCCATGGCATCCTTGGGCGTGCGGGACGCAGGAGGAGCCGCGCTCGTGATTGCTGGCATCTGGGTCATGCCATGCAGCCTGCGCCTTACCCAGGGAGGATGGCAGTCATTGGTGGTCGCTTCCTAGAACTCTGCTGCTTTACTCGCCTTCCCGGAATGCAGCATTCCACGCCATCCATGTGCAGGGCAGCCAGCCTCACAGAGGCATTGGTGAGGCCACGATGAAAACAAATCTTGAAATGGGGCCTGGTTATGCAGAGCAAGCAGTTGCTTGCAGTTTGGTTCATTTTGCTATATTACTAAATATGTATTTATTTGTACTATATAGTGCTACACTAGAGAGAAACAGAGAGAGTGTGAGATAAATAGAGAGAGAGTGAGAGAGAAACAGAGACAGAGAGAAACAGAGACAGAGAGCGAGAGAAACAGAGGGAGAGCAAGAGAGGACAGAGAGGGGAGAAGAGGGAGAGAAGTGAAAGAGAGGAGAGAGAGAAAGTGAGAGAGAAAGAGCGAGAAAGAGAGAGAAACAGAGAGAGAGCGAGTGAAACAGAAAAAGAGAGAGAGAGAAACAGAGAGAGAGAGCGAAAGAGAAACAGAGACAGAGAGAAACAGAGAGAAAGAGCGAGAGAAACAGAGGGAGAGCAAGAGAGGACAGAGAGGGGAGAAGAGGGAGAGAAGTGAAAGAGAGGAGAGCGAAAAAGAGAGAGGAGAAAGAGCAGAGACAGAGAAACAAAGAGAGAGAGTGAGAGAAACAGAGAGAGAGAGGGCAAGAGGGGAGAAAGAGAGGAGAGAAACAGAGAGAGCGAGAAACAGAGCGACAGAGCGAGAGAAGAGAGAGAGAAACAGAGAGAGAGAATGAGAGGGGAGAAAGAGAAGAGAGAGGAGAGAGAACGAGAGAGAGGAGAAAGAGGGGGAGAGAGAGAAAAGAGAGAGGGAGAGAGAAAGAGTGGGAGATGGCGAGGGAGAGTGCGATCGAGAGGCAAGAGAGAGGGGAGAAAGAGGGTGAGAAAGAGCGAGAGAGAATGAGGGAGAGTGAGAGAGAAAGAGGGACAAACGGAGAGAGCTAGAAATAGATTAAAACAGAGGAGAGAGAGAGAGAGAGAGAGACATTATACGTGTGTGCTGGTTTTGAGGCATTGTGTAAGGTGGGTGCTGTGTCTGCGACGCTGTTGCTGTCATGGAGGAACACTGCGACTTTCCCTATTAGGAGAGAGCACAGATCCCCTTTTTTCCACCTTTCTGCAAAATATTTACTGCCATTTCATTGGAAGATTATACTGGCCATAAAAGGCGCAGTTTTGCCCCATTTTACATGAAATGTGCGTTCTTGTGTGTGACCATCCGGCCACTCCTCGCACAGAGCAGGTGGGGGATGGGGGTGGGGGTCGGGGGGGGGGGGGGGTTATTCAGACACCTCGGGCCTGATTTACAATGCGTTTTTCAATGGGATTGCACCCCTGTAAAGGGCTTTAGTAAATCCGGCCGCATCTGTTGGAAAGCTCACCCGTCACTTCTAAAACACATGATGCAATTCCCAGACAGACTTCTTCAATTCAGGAGTACCAAAAAGGGTGCTTGGGGAATGGTACATTCTAACATGAGAGAGGGCCTGGCAGAAAACCACAGGAATTGTAATCAAGCCCAGGACTTTTAGGAAATCGCAAGTGCCCCAAACGTCTGCAGGACTTGCAGCTCTTTCAGCGGCGCTACCCGGGGGAGCGCGGAACCAGAAGACGAGAAATCCAGAAACATGAAGCTGCCAGAAGGAGTCCATCTTTGGAAAACCACCAAATACTCCAAACAATGGCGTCACTCCTTCTGTGGCGGTCCAAGCAATTCCAAGAATTTCACTGCTACCTCTGAAGCCTTGCAGCCAACAGGGGCCCAGCAGATGCCCTCCTTACCTCTATGCCTGCACCCCATGTCGCTGGAACCCCTGAAGCCTTGCAGCCAAAAGGGGCCTGCAGATGCCGTCCTTACCTCTATGCCTGCACCCCATGTCACTGGAACCCCTGAAGCCTTGCAGCCAACAGGGGCCCACAGCTGCCCTCCTTCTCTCTACGCCTGCACCCCATGTCACTGGAACCCCTGAAGCCTTGCAGCCAAAAGGGGCCTGCAGATGCCGTCCTTACCTCTATGCCTGCACCCCATGTCACTGGAACCCCTGAAGCCTTGCAGCCAACAGGGGCCCACAGCTGCCCTCCTTCTCTCTACGCCTGCACCCCATGTCACTGGAACCCCTGAAGCCTTGCAGCCAACAGGGGCCCGCAGCTGCCCTCCTTCTCTCTACGCCTGCACCCCATGTCACTGGAACCCCTGAAGCCTTGCAGCCAAAAGGGGCCTGCAGATGCCGTCCTTACCTCTATGCCTGCACCCCATGTCACTGCTACCGCTGAAGCCTTGCAGCCAACAGGGGCCCACCGCTGCCCTCCTTCTCTCGACGCCTGCACCCCATTTCACTGGAACCCCTGAAGCCTTGCAGCCAACAGGGGCCCAGCGGATGCCCTCATTCTCTCTGCGCCTGCACCCCATTTCACTGGAACCCCTGAAGCCTTGCAGCCAACAGGGGCCCAGAGGATGCCCTCCATCTCTCTGTGCCTGCACCCCATGTCACTGGAACCCCTGACACCTTGCAGCCAACAGGGGCCCAGCAGATGCCCTCCTTCTCTCTGCGCCTGCACTCCATTTCACCGGAACCCCTGAAGCCTTGCAGCCAACAGGGGCCCAGCAGATGCCCTCCTTCTCTCTATGCCTGCACCCCATGTCACCGGAACCCCTGAAGCCTTGCAGCCAACAGGGGCACAGCAGATGCCCTGCTTCTCTCTATGCCTGCACCCCATGTCACCGGAACCCCTGAAGCCTTGCAGCCAACAGGGGCACAGCAGATGCCCTGCTTCTCTCTATGCCTGCACCCCATGTCACTGGAACCCCTGAAGCCTTGCAGCCAACAGGGGCCCACAGCTGCCCTCCTTCTCTCTACGCCTGCACCCCATGTCACTGGAACCCCTGAAGCCTTGCAGCCAACAGGGGCCCGCAGCTGCCCTCCTTCTCTCTACGCCTGCACCCCATGTCACTGGAACCCCTGAAGCCTTGCAGCCAAAAGGGGCCTGCAGATGCCGTCCTTACCTCTATGCCTGCACCCCATGTCACTGCTACCGCTGAAGCCTTGCAGCCAACAGGGGCCCACCGCTGCCCTCCTTCTCTCGACGCCTGCACCCCATTTCACTGGAACCCCTGAAGCCTTGCAGCCAACAGGGGCCCAGCGGATGCCCTCATTCTCTCTGCGCCTGCACCCCATTTCACTGGAACCCCTGAAGCCTTGCAGCCAACAGGGGCCCAGAGGATGCCCTCCATCTCTCTGTGCCTGCACCCCATGTCACTGGAACCCCTGACACCTTGCAGCCAACAGGGGCCCAGCAGATGCCCTCCTTCTCTCTGCGCCTGCACTCCATTTCACCGGAACCCCTGAAGCCTTGCAGCCAACAGGGGCCCAGCAGATGCCCTCCTTCTCTCTATGCCTGCACCCCATGTCACCGGAACCCCTGAAGCCTTGCAGCCAACAGGGGCACAGCAGATGCCCTGCTTCTCTCTATGCCTGCACCCCATGTCACCGGAACCCCTGAAGCCTTGCAGCCAACAGGGGCACAGCAGATGCCCTGCTTCTCTCTACGCCTGCACCCCATGTCACCGGAACCCCTGAAGCCTTGCAGCCAACAGGGGCCCAGCAGATGCCCTGCTTCTCTCTGCGCCTGCACCCCATGTCACCGGAACCCCTGAAGCCCTGCAGCCAACAGGGGCCCGCAGCTGCCCTCCTTCTCTCTACGCCTGCACCCCATGTCACCGGAACCCCTGAAGCCTTGCAGCCAACAGGGGCCGGCAGCTGCCCTCCTTCTCTCTACGCCTGCCCCCATGTCACTGGAACCCCTGAAGCCTTGCAGCCAAAAGGGGCCTGCAGATGCCCTCCTTACCTCTACGCCTGCACCCCATGTCACCGGAACCCCTGAAGCCTTGCAGCCAACAGGGGCACAGCAGATGCCCTCCTTCTCTCTGCGCCTGCACCCCATTTCACCGGAACCCCTGAAGCCTTGCAGCCAACAGGGGCCCAGAAGATGCCCTCCATCTCTCTGCGCCTGCACCCCATGTCACTGGAACCCCTGACGCCTTGCAGCCAACAGGGGCCCAGCAGATGCCCTCCTTCTCTCTGCGCCTACACTCCATTTCACTGGAACCCCTGAAGCCTTGCAGCCAACAGGGGCCCAGCAGATGCCCTGCTTCTCTCTACGCCTGCACCCCATGTCACCGGAACCCCTGAAGCCTTGCAGCCAACAGGGGCCCAGCAGATGTCCTCCTTCTCTCTGCGCCTGCACCCCATTTCACCGGAACCCCGGAAGCCTTTCAGCCAACAGGGGCCCAGCAGATGCCCTCCTTCTCTCTGCGCCTGCACCCCATGTCACTGGAACCCCTGAAGCCTTGCAGCCAACAGGGGCCGAGCAGATGCCCTCCTTCTCTCTGTGCCTGCACCCCATTTCACTGGAACCCCTGAAGCCTTGCAGCCAACAGGGGCCCAGCAGATGCCCTCCTTCTCTCTATGCCTGCACCCCATGTCACTGGAACCCCAGAAGCCTTGCAGCCAACAGGGGCCCAGCAGATGCCCTCCTTCTCTCTATGCCTGCACCCCATTTCACCGGAACCTCTGAAGCCTTGCAGCCAACAGGGGCCCAGCAGATGCCCTCCTTCTCTCTATGCCTGCACCCCATTTCACTGGAACCTCTGAAGCCTTGGAGCCAACAGGGGCCCAGCAGACACCCGCCTTCTCTCTGCGCCTGCACCCCATTTCACTGGAACCTCTGAAGCCTTGCAGCCAACAGTGACCCGCAGATGCCCGCCTTCTTTCTACACCTGCACCCCATTTCACAGGAACCCCTGAAGCCTTGCAGCCAACAGGGGTCCAGCAGATGCCCTCCTTCTCTCTGCGCCTGCACCCCATTTCACTGGAACCCCTGAAGCCTTGCAGCCAACAGGGGCACAGCAGATGCCCTGCTTCTCTCTACGCCTGCACCCCATGTCACTGGAACCCCTGAAGCCTTGCAGCCAACAGGGGCCCAGCAGATGTCCTCCTTCTCTCTGCGCCTGCACCCCATGTCACTGGAACCCCTGAAGCCTTGCAGCCAACAGGGGCCCAGCAGATGCCCTCCTTCTCTCTGCGCCTGCACCCCATGTCACTGGAACCCCTGAAGCCTTGCAGCCAACAGGGGCCCAGCAGATGCCCTCCTTCTCTCTGTGCCTGCACCCCATGTCACTGGAACCCCTGAAGCCTTGCAGCCAACAGGGGCCCAGCAGATGCCCTCCTTCTCTCTGCGCCTGCACCCCATTTCACTGGAACCCCTGAAGCCTTGCAGCCAACATGGGCCCAGCAGATGCCCTCCTTCTCTCTATGCCTGCACCCCATGTCACTGGAACCCCTGAAGCCTTGCAGCCAACAGGGGCCCAGCAGATGCCCTCCTTCTCTCTATGCCTGCACCCCATTTCATCGGAACCTCTGAAGCCTTGCAGCCAACAGGGGCCCAGCAGATGCCCTCCTTCTCTCTATGCCTGCACCCCATTTCACCAGACCCCCTGAAGCCTTGCAGCCAACAGGGGCCCAGCAGATGCCCTCCTTCTCTTTACTCCTGCACCCCATTTCACTGGAACCTCTGAAGCCTTGGAGCCAACAGGGGCCCAGCAGATACCCGCATTCTCTCTGCGCCTGCACCCCATTTCACTGGAACCTCTGAAGCCTTGCAGCCAACAGTGACCCGCAGATGCCCGCCTTCTTTCTACACCTGCACCCCATTTCACCGGAACCCCTGAAGCCTTGCAGCCAACAGGGGTCCAGCAGATGCCCTCCTTCTCTCTGCGCCTGCACCCCATTTCACTGGAACCCCTAAAGCCTTGCAGCCAACAGGGGCCCAGCAGATGCCCTCCTTCTCTCTAGGCCTGCACCTCATTTCACTGGAACCTCTGAAACCTTGCAGCCAACAGGCGCCCAGCAGATGCCCTCCTTCTCTCTACGCCTGCACCCCATTTCACTGGAACCCCTGAAGCCTTGCAGCCAACAGGGGCCCAGCAGATGCCCTCCTTCTCTCTGCGCCTGCACCTCATTTCACTGGAACCTCTGAAACCTTGCAGCCAACAGTGGCCCAGCAGATGCCCTCCTTCTCTCTATGCCTGCACCCCATTTCACTGGAAACACTGAAGCCTTGCAGCCAACAGGGGCCCACAGCTGCCCTCCTTACCTCTATGCCTGCACCCCATTTCACCAGAACCGTTGAAACCTTCCAGCCAACAGAGGCCCAGCAGATGCCCTCCTTCTCTCTATGCCTGCACCCCATGTCACTGGATCCCTGAAGCCTTGCAGCCAACAGGGGCCCAGCAGATGCCCTCCTTCTCTCTATGCCTGCACCCCATTTCACTGGAAACACTGAAACCTTGCAGGCAACAGGGGCCCACAGCTGCCCTCCTTACCTCTATGCCTGCACCCCATTTCACCGGAACCTCTGAAGCCTTGCAGCCAACAGGGGCCCAGCAGATGCCCTCTTTCTCTCAATGCCTGCACCCCATTTCACCAGACCCCAGAAGCCTTGCAGCCAACAGGGGCCCAGCAGATGCCCTCCTTCTCTTTACGCCTGCACCCCATTTCACTGGAACCTCTGAAGCCTTGGAGCCAACAGGGGCCCAGCAGATGCCCTCCTTCTCTTTACGCCTGCACCCCATTACACTGGAACCTCTGAAGCCTTGGAGCCAACAGGGGCCCAGCAGATGCCCTCCTTCTCTCTGCGCCTGCACCCCATTTCACTGGAACCTCTGAAGCCTTGCAGCCAACAGTGACCCGCAGATGCCCGCCTTCTTTCTACACCTGCACCCCATTTCACCGGAACCCCTGAAGCCTTGCAGCCAACAGGGGTCCAGCAGATGCCCTCCTTCTCTCTGCGCCAGCACCCCATTTCACTGGAACCCCTGAAGCCTTGCACCCAACAGGGGCCCAGCAGATGCCCTCCTTCTCTCTCTGCCTGCACCCCATTTGACTGGAACCCCTGAAGCCTTGCAGCCAACAGGGGCCCAGCGGATGCCTCCTTCTCTCTACGCCTGCACCCCATTTCACTGGAACCCCTGAAGCCTTGCAGCCAACAGGGGCCCAGCAGATGCCCTCCTTACCTCTATGCCTGTACCCCATTTCACTGGAACCGCTGAAGCCTTGCAGCCAACAGTGGCCCGCAGATGCCGTCCTTACCTCTATGACTGCACCCCATTTCACTGGAACCCCTGAAGCCTTGCAGCCAACAGGGGCCCAGCAAATGCCCTCCTTCTCTCTATACCTGCACCCAATTTCACCGGAACCTCTGAAGCCTTGCAGCCAACAGGGGCCCCCAGATGCCCTTCTTCTCTCCATGCCTGCACCCCATTTCACCAGACCCCAGAAGGCTTGCAGCCAACAGGGGCCCAGCAGATGCCCTCCTTCTCTTTACGCCTGCACCCCATTTCACTGGAACCTATGAAGCCTTGGAGCCAACAGGGGCCCAAAAAATGCCCTCCTTCTCTCTGCACCTGCACCCCATTTCACTGGAACCTCTGAAGCCTTGCAGCCAACAGTGACCCGCAGATGCCCGCCTTCTTTCTACACCTGCACCCCATTTCACCAGAACCCCTGAAGCCTTGCAGCCAACAGGGGTCCAGCAGATGCCCTCCTTCTCTCTGCGCCTGCACCCCATTTCACCGGAACCCCTGAAGCCTTGCAGCCAACAGGGGTCCAGCAGATGCCCTCCTTCTCTCTGCGCCTGCACCCCATTTCACTGGAACCCCTGAAGCCTTGCAGCCAACAGGGGCCCAGCAGATGCCCTCCTTCTCTCTGCACCTGCACCCCATTTCACTGGAATCCCTGAAGCCTTGCAGCCAACAGGGGCCCAGCAGATGCCCTCCTTCTCTCTACGCCTGCACCCCATTTCACTGGAACCCCTGAAGCCTTGCAGCCAACAGGGGCCCAGCAGATGCCCTCCTTGTCTCTACGCCTGCACCCCATTCACTGGAACCTCTGAAGCCTTGCAGCCAACAGGGGCCCGCAGATGCTGTTGTTACCTCTATGCCTGCACCCCATTTCACTGGAAACACAGAAGCCTTGCAGCCAACAAGGGCCCACAGCTGCCCTCCTTACCTCTGTGCCTGCACCCCATTTCACTGGAACCGTTGAAACCTTCCAGCCAACAGAGACCCAGCAGATGCCCTCCTTCTCTCTGCGCCTGCACCCCATTTCACCAGAACCCCTGAAGGCTTGCAGCCAACAGGGGCCCAGCAGATGCCCTCCTTCTCTCTACGGCTGCACCCCATTTCACCGGAACCCCTGAAGCCTTGCAGCCAACAGGGGCCCAGCAGATGCCCTCCTTCTGTCTACACCTGCACCCCATTTCACTGGAACACCTGAAGCCTTGCAGCCAACAGGGGCCCATCAGATGCCCTCCTTCTCTCTATGCTTGCACCCCATTTCACTGGAAGCCCTGAAGCCTTGCAGCCAATAGCAGCCCAGCAGATGCCCTCCTTCTCTCTGCGCCTGCACCCCATTTCACTGGAACCCCTGAAGCCTTGCAGCCAACAGGGGCCCAGCAGATGCCCTGCTTCTCTCTACGCCCGCACCCCATGTCACTGGGACCCCTGAAGCCTTGCAGCCAACAGGGGCCCAGCAGATGCCCTCCTTCTCTCTGCGCCTGCACCCCAGTTCACTGGAACCCCTGAAGCCTTGCAGCCAACAGGGGCCCAGCAGATGCCCTCCTTCTCTCTATGCCTGCACCCCATGTCACTGGAACTCCTGAAACCTTGCAGCCAACAGGGGCCCAGCAGATGCCGTCCTTCTCTCTGCGCCTGCACCCCATGTCACTGGAACCCCTGAAGCCTTGCAGCCAACAGGGGCCCAGCAGATGCCCTCCTTCGCTCTATGCCTGCACCCCATGTCACTGGAACCCCTGAAGCCTTGCAGCCAACAGGGGCCCAGCAGATGCCCTCCTTCTCTCTGCGCCTGCACCCCATTTCACTGGAACCCCTGAAGCCTTGCAGCCAACAGGGGCCAAGCAGATGCCCTCCTTCTCTCTATGCCTGCACCCCATGTCACTGGAACCCCTGAAGCCTTGCAGCCAACAGGGGCCCAGCAGATGCTCTCCTTCTCTCTATGCCTGCACCCCATTTCACCAGAACCTCTGAAGCCTTGCAGCCAACAGGAGCACAGCAGAAGCCCTCCTTCTCTCCATGCCTGCACCCCATTTCACCAGACCCCAGAAGCCTTGCAGCCAACACGGGCCCAGCAGATGCCCTCCTTCTCTTTATGCCTGCACCCCATTTCACTGGAACCTCTGAAGCCTTGGAGCCAACAGGGGCCCAGCAGATGCCCTCCTTCTCTCTGCGCCTGCACCCCATTTCACTGGAACCTCTGAAGCCTTGCAGCCAACAGGGGCCCAGCAGATGCCCTGCTTCTCTCTGCGCCTGCACCCCATGTCACTGGAACCCCTGAAGCCTTGCAGCCAATAGGGGTCCAGCAGATGCACTCCTTCTCTCTGCGCCTGCACCCCATTTCACTGGAACCTCTGAAGCCTTGCAGCCAAAAGTGACCCGCAGATGCCCGCCTTCTTTCTACACCTGCACCCCATTTCACCGGAACCCCTGAAGCCTTGCAGCCAACAGGGGTCCAGCAGATGCCCTCCTTCTCTCTGCGCCTGCACCCCATTTCACTGGAACCCCTGAAGCCTTGCAGCCAACAGGGGCCCAGCAGATGCCCTCCTTCTCTCTGTGCCTGCACCCCATTTCACTGGAACCCCTGAAGCCTTGCAGCCAACAGGGGCCCAGCAGATGCCCTCCTTCTCTCTACGCCTGCCCCCCATTTCACTGGAACCCCTGAAGCCTTGCAGCCAACAGGGGTCCGCAGATGCCGTTGTTACCTCTATGCCTGCACCCCATTTCACTGGAAACACTGAAGCCTTGCAGCCAACGGGGGCCCACAGCTGCCCTCCTTACCTCTATGCCTGCATCCCATTTCACCGGAACCGTTGAAACCTTCCAGCCAACAGAGGCCCAACAGATGCCCTCCTTCTCTCTGTGCCTGCACCCCATTTCACTGGAACCCCTGAAGCATTGCAGCCAACAGGGGCCCAGCAGATGCCCTCCTTCTCTCTACGGATGCACCCCATTTCACTGGAACCCCTGAAGCCTTGCAGCCAACAGGGGCCCAGCAGATGACCTCCTTCTCTCTACGCCTGCCCCCCATTTCACTGGAACCCCTGAAGCCTTGCAGCCAACAGGGGCCCAGCAGATGCCCTCCTTCTCTCTATGCCTGCACCCCATTTCACTGGCACCCCTGAAGCCTTGCAGCCAATAGCGGCCCAGCAGATGCCCTCCTCTCTACGCCTGCACCCCATTTCACTGGAACCGCTGAAGCCTTGCAGCCAACAGGGGCCCACAGCTGCCCTCCTTACCTCTATGCCTGCACCCCATTTTACTGCTACCCCTGAAGTCCATCCCTGGCACATCGGGCAGGTCCAACCCCTGCACATCAGGCAGGTCCATCCCACACACCAGGGTATGTCCAACCCCTGCGCATCAGGCAGGGCCACTCCCCCCCACATCAGGGCAGGGCCATCTCCTGCACATCAAGCAGGTCCATCCCACACATTAGGGCAGCTCCAACCCCTGCACATCAGACATGGCCACTCCCCCCCACATCAGGGCAGGGCCACCCCCACATCAGGCAGGGCCATCCCCCACACATCAGGCAGGTCCATCCCCCACATCAAGGCAGGTCCATCCCCCGCACATCAGGACAGGACCATCCCTGCACATCAGAGCAGATCCACACCTGCACATCAGCAGGTCCATCCCCCGCACATCAGGCAGGTCCATCCTCCGGCACATCAGGCAGGGCCATCCTCCGCACACCAGACAAGTCCATCTCGCACATCAGGTCAGGGCCATACCCCGCACATCAGGCAGGTCCATCCCGCACATCAGGGCAGGGCCAACCCCTGCACATCAGGCACGTCCAACCCCCACACATCAGGCAGGGCTATCGCCACACATCATGCAAGTCCATCCCACACACATCAGGAAGGTCCATCCTCAGCAGATCAGGCAGGTCCATCTCCGCACATAAGGCAGGTCCACCCCCCACACATCAGGCAGTTCCATCCCCCGCACATCAGCAGGTCCATCCCACACACATCAGGCAGGACCATCCCCGCACCTCAGGGCAGGGCCATCCCCGCACATCACGGCAGGTCCATCCCACACACATCAGGCAGGTCCATCCCTAGCACATCAGGCAGGTTCATCCCCCGCACATCAGGCAGGTCCATCCCGCACATCAGGCAGGTCCATCCCCCGCACATCAGGCAGGTCCATCCCCCGCACATCAGGCAGGTCCATCAGGCAGGTCCATCCCATGCACATCAGGCAGGGCCATCCCCACACATCAGGGCAGGTCCATCCCATGCACATCAGCAGGTCCATCCCACGCACATCAGGCGTGTCCATCCCCCACACATCAGGCAAGTCAATCCCCTGCACATCAGCAGGTCCATCCCACACATATCAGACAGGTCGATGCCCCGCACATCAGGGCAGGGCCATCCCGCACAGCAAGGCAGGGCCAACCCCCACACATCAGGCAGGGCAATCCCCAGCCCTTCAGGCAGGGCCATCGCCACACATCATGCAAGTCCATCCCACACACATCAGGAAGGTCCATCCTCAGCACATCAGGCACGTCCATCCCTGCACATCAGGTAGGTCCAACCCCGCCCTTCAGGCAGGGCAATGCCCCGCACATCAGCAGGTCCACCCCCTGCACATCAGGCAAGTCCATCCCCTGCACATCAGCAGGTCCATCCCCTGCACATCAGCAGGTCCATCCCCGCACATCAGGCAAGTCCATCCCACACATCTGGCAGGTCAATCCCGCACATCAGGCAGGTCTTTCCCCCGCACATCAGGCAGGTACATCCCCCGCACATCAGCAGGTCCATCCCCCGCACATCTGGCAGGTCAATCCCACACATCAGGCAGGTCTTTCCCCCGCACATCAGGCAGGTACATCCCCCGCACATCAGCAGGTCCATCCCCCGCACATCTGGCAGGTCCATCCCCGCACATCAGGCAGGTCCATCCCCCGCACATCAGGCAGGTCCATCCCTTCACATCAGGCAGGTCCATCCCCTACACATCAGGCAGGTCCATTCCCCGCACATCAGCAGGTCCATCCCCCGCACATCAGGCAGGTCCATGCCCTGCACATCAGGCAGGCCCATCCCCTGGACATCAGGCAGGTCCATCCCCCGCACATAAGGAAGACCCATGCCCCGCACATCAGGCAGGTCCATCCCCCGCACATCAGGCAGGTCCATCCCCCGCACATCAGGAAGGCCCATGTCCCGCACATCAGGCAGGTCCATCCCCCGCACATCAGGCAGGTCCATTCTCTGCCGTCAGCAGGTCCATCCCACACACATCAGGCAGGTCCATCCCCCGCACATCAGCAGGTCCATCCCCACACATCAGGCAAGTCCATCCCCCGCACATCAGGCAGGTCCATCCCCGGCACATCAGGCAGGTCCACCCCCCCACATCAGCAGATCCATCCCCGGCACATCAGACAGGTCTATCCCGTGCATATCCGGCAGGTCCATCCCCGCACATCTGGCAGGGCCATCCCCCGCACATCAGGGCAGGGGCACCCCCCGCACATCAGCAAGTCCATCCCCGCACATCAGGCAGGTCCATCCCCCGCACATTAGGCAAGTCCATCCCGCACATAAGGGCAGGTCCATCCCCCACACATCAGCAGGTCCATCCTCGGCACATCAGGCAGGTCTATCCCGTGCACATCAGGCATGTCCATCCCCGCACATCTGGCAGGTCCAAACCCCGCACATCAGGTGGGTCCATCCCCTGCACATCAGGCGGGTCCATCCCCCGCACATCAGGCAGGGCCATCCCCCACACATCAGGGCAGGGCCACCCCCGCACATCAGCAAGTCCATCCCCGCACATCAGGCAAGTCCATCCCCCGCACATCAGGGAGGTCCATCCCCTGCACATCAGCAGGTCCATCCCCGCACATCAGGCTGGTCCATCCCCCGCACATCAGGCAAGTCCATCCCGCACATCAGGCTGGTCCATCCCCCGCACATCAGGCAGGCCTATGCCCCGCACATCAGGCAAGTCCATCCCGCTCATCAGGCTGGTCCATCCCCGCACATCAGGCAGGTCCACCCCCCGCACATCAGGCAAGTCAATCCCCCGCACATCAGGCAAGTCCATCCCTCACATCGGGCAGGCCCATGCCCTGGCACATCAGGCAGGTCCATGCCCCTCACATCAGGCAGGCCCATCCCCCGCACATCAGCAGGTCCATTCCCCACACATCAGGCAGGTCCATGCCCCTCACATCAGGCAGGCCCATCCCCCGCACATCAGCAGGTCCATCCCCGCACATCAGGCAGGTCCACCCCCCGCACATCAGGCAAGTCAATCCCCCGCACATCAGGCAAGTCCATCCCGCACATCGGGCAGGCCCATGCCCTGGCACATCAGGCAGGTCCATGCCCCTCACATCAGGCAGGCCCATCCCCTGCACATCAGCAGGTCCATTCCCCACACATCAGGCAGGTCCATGCCCCTCACATCAGGCAGGCCCATCCCCCGCACATCAGCAGGTCCATCCCCCGCACATCAGCAGGTCCATCCCCCACACATCAGGCAGGTCCATCCCCCGCACATCAGGCAGGTCCATCTCCCGCACATCAGGCAGGTCCATCCCCCACACATCAGGCGGGCCCATGCCCTGGCACATCAGGCAGGTCCATCCCCCACACATCATCAGGTCCATCCCCCACACATCAGGCGGGCCATCCCCCGCACACCAGGGCAGGTCCATCTCCCGCACATCAGGCAGGTCCATCCCCCGCACATCAGGCAGGGCCATCCCCGCACATCAGCAGGTCCATCCCCCGCACATCAGCAGGTCCATCCCCCACACATCAGGCAGGTCCATCCCCCGCACATCAGGCAGGTCCATCTCCCGCACATCAGGCAGGTCCATCCCTGCACATCAGGCAGGGCCATCCCCGCACATCAGGCAGGGCTATCCCACACACATCATTTCTGTAGCACGTGAATCCTTCAGGCCGTGATGACTATCCCCCATTTTATCTCAGATTCTCTCATAGACCGACCCACGCATACCTTCTCTTACCTGTGGTCCTTACCTCTCAGCAGGGTGGCCGCTGTCTTCCCAGGCCTCTGTGGCATCTTCAGTCTCCGCGAAGGTGATACTCTGCTACCTATCCGCCAGAGGACAACCAGAGCAGATAGAAGGCTTTATTCCCCAGAGGGTTTCCCTGGTGATCGTGTTCCTTCCGGATCTTGTCTTAGAGGTTTCCTGGGGGATTCTCAAGTTCCTCTGGCAGTTGCATCTGCAGCAGGTCAGTGCCAGTACACTTTTGCTTTACACCGACCAGGCAGACCCATATATTTATGATAACTCGCTACTCCCTTCAATGGAGTTCTATAAAAGCAAAGTGGTAGCAATAATGTCACATAACGCAGACACGCTGGTCCCGTTCAGAAGAAACAGTGGCAACTCCTGGAGGGTTTGTTTTGGGAGAAGGTATCAGGCGTCCCAAAATCAACTCCAATACAAGTAAACTTTGCTACATGCACAGGGTAACTGGAAGAAATGTGGCCTCATTAACCCTGCTGGTGCTACCGGCGGGTTGCTGCCGGACTCGTAATATTTTACCAGCGCCTGACTTCCTGGTGCCACCGGGAGATTGCAAGAGTGGCGGCCCGGGAAGTCAGGTGCCGGTAAAATAATTCCCTATTCCCATCGAGTCCCATACGCCTCTATGGGAGTGGGGGCTCGGAAGCACCGCCGTTGCTACAGGTGCCGGCGCTTCTGTGAACGGCCTACCTACTGTGGTCGCAGCACCCATCAGGGTCAGACCTGTCGGGCACAGCAGCCATGGCAGGCAAACATGGAGCTTGCCGGTCCGGAAACAAGGGTGCCAGTGTGCTTACCGGCACCCTTGTTTTCAGACCGTCAAACTTATAATGAGGACCATGATCTCTTTATGGCAAATGCATGAAAGAAGACGAAGCAGCACTCTTGCAATAATAAAAGCTGAGCTGGAGAAAGGGCCAGAAAAAGCAGTGCAAAACTGGGTCCAGCCTGGAGGGATCTGCTGGGGGTCCAGCCTGCAGGGAACTGCTGGGGGTGTCACCTGAAGGGATCTGCTGGGGGTCCAGCCTGCAGGGAACTGCTGGGGGTGACGCCTGCAGGGATCTGCTGGGGGTCCAGCCTGCAGGGATCTGCTGGGGGTGACGCCTGCAGGGATCTGCTGGGGTGTCACCTGCAGGGATCTGCTGGGGGTCCAGCCTGCAGGGAACTGCTGGGGGTGACGCCTGCAGGGATCTGCTGGGGGTCCAGCCTGCAGGGATCTGCTGGGGGTGACGCCTGTAGGGATCTGCTGGGGTGTCACCTGCAGGGATCTGCTGGGGGTCCAGCCTGCAGGGAACTGCTGGGGGTGACGCCTGCAGGGATCTGCTGGGGGTCCAGCCTGCAGGGATCTGCTAGGGGTGACACCTGCAGGGATCTGCTGGGGGTGACGCCTGCAGGGATCTGCTGGGGTGTCACCTGCAGGGATCTGCTGGGGGTGCCTCCTGCCGGGATTTGCTGGGGGTGCCGCCTGCAGGGATCAACTGGGGGTCCAGCCTGTAGGGATCTGCTGGGGTCCAGCCTGCAGGGATCTGCTGGGGGTGTCACCTGCAGGGATCTGCTGGGGGTCCAGCCTGCAGGGATTTGCTGGGGGTCCAGCCTGCAGGGATCTGCTGGGGGTCCAGCCTGCAGGGATGTGTTGGGGGTCCAGCCTGCCGGGATCTGCTGGGGGTGCAGCCTGCAGGGATCTGCTGGGGGTCCAGCCTGCAGGGATGTGTTGGGGGTGCAGCCTGCAGGGATCTGCTGGGGGTCCAGCCTGCAGGGATGTGTTGGGGGTCCAGCCTGCCGGGATCTGCTGGGGGTGCAGCCTGCCGGGATCTGCTGGGGGTCCAGCCTGCAGGGATGTGTTGGGGGTCCAGCCTGCCGGGATCTGCTGGGGGTGCAGCCTGCAGGGATCTGCTGGGGGTCCAGCCTGCAGGGATGTGTTGGGGGTGCAGCCTGCAGGGATCTGCTGGGGGTCCAGCCTGCAGGGATGTGTTGGGGGTCCAGCCTGCCGGGATCTGCTGGGGGTGCAGCCTACAGGGATCTGCTGGGGGTCCAGCCTGCAGGGATGTGTTGGGGGTGCAGCCTGCAGGGATCTGCTGGAGGATCTACGTAGAAAGTGAGAAAAAGACTGCGGGAAAGTGACTGGATACAAACGTGCGACGCTGCAAACCGATACAGGCTGCACCGGAAGTTAGCACTGGAAGTCAGAACCTGGGGAACATCCCAGGTCACATAAGAACATTCCGGGACCCAGGTCCTGAGGGTGAGAGGCAACCCGCGCAGTAGAAAGGGGGTCCTAGCAGGTAATACGGCCACGCATCTTCTCGCGAGTTCTGGGAGGCACGCGGCGCTCTGCAGGACTCCTGGAGGCCACTGCTGAGAGGAGAGAAGAAGACCCCCAGGGGGCGCAACCATTACCTTATTAACTCACCACAAAGCATCAGACAGTAACTTCAACTTAAACATTACTAAAAAAAAAGATTCAGAAAGGAACGCGATTTTAAACCTCTGTTGCTAAAAGTTTTAATAAACTAAAATGCATTAAAAGAAATGACGTCCCAGGTTCACCGGGCTCTTGAAACTCGTCGCTGTTGTGTAGCGAAGGGGGGCGGTGGGTGTTGAGGCAGCGTGGTGTGCTGCTACCTTTGTGTTGGATTTGCCGCCACATGCTCCATGGAGTGGAAGTGAAGTGTGTGTTGGGCTCTGAGGACATGTAGCCGGGCTTAGCTGTCAGGCGTGCATAGGTCGCGACCCCTCGCATGGCTCCGGCCCGCCCTGAAGGCATGTGGAAACAGCGTGTAATGCCTCCCCACTGGGCGACCACTGGCCCTCTCTGTACGTCATGGCGGTGAGGCGAGTGCCAGCAGACACAAGGAGGCCCCTTGTCCCTGATCTGGGGCCGGGGCCATCTGCAGATTAATGGCCCTCCCAGGCTGTCAGGACCTGGGGCCTGCAGGAGACGGTAACGGGACCTCGGCTCTCAGGTTTCCAGTGCCACCCCTGAAGCACGCGGTGCCCGCCAAGTGCCGCTCTCCTCTGCCAATGAAAAGAGGACGAGCTGCGAGGGTGGAAAGTCCAGGGAGCCCCCCAGGGCCATCAAAGAGGGCAGTGTGCCTCCCGCAGGCGGTGCCATCCCTGGAGCCCGGCAAGATGTCACCCAAACCCACCCGTGGCAGGAAAAACGGTGTGCATGCGTGTGATGGAAGGTCAGGGCCTGCCCCACTGCTGCGGTGCCAGCATGACCCATGAACTGCAAGCACCGCGATCACAGGGCACTTCACCCACCTGAAAACAACCAGATCATGCCACACCATGGCACAGCCTACCTCACCCACAGACCATCAAATCACAGTCCAGAGCATGGAACACCATGGCACAGCCTACCTCACCCAATACCATCAAATCAGCGTCCAGAGCATGACACAGCAGTTGGAGGCCAAAGCAACCATCTGAGTACAATCACAGACAAGAGTAGGCCATGGCTTGGGCTTGGCCTGTGGCGGGTAAACCCCCCGTCCTGGGCTTGGCCTGTGGAGGGTAAACCCCCTGTCCTGGGCTTGGCCTGTGCATGTGAAACCCCCTGTCCTGGGCTCGGTCTGTGCAGATGAAACCCCCTGTCCTGGGCTTGGTCTGTGCAGATGACACCCCCTGTCCTGGGCTTGGCCTGTGCATGTGAAACCCCCTGTCCTGGGCTTGGCCTGTGCAGATGAAACCCCCTGTCCTGGGCTTGGTCTGTGCAGATGAAACCCCCTGTCCTGGGCTTGGCCTGTGCATATGAAACCCCCTGTCCTGGGCTTTGCCTGTGCATGTGAATCCCCCTGTCCTGGGCTTTGCCTGTTCAGATGAAACCCCCTGTCCTGGGCTTGGCCTGTGGAGGGTAAACCGCCTGTCCTGGGCTTTGCCTGTGCATGTGAATCCCCCTGTCCTGGGCTTGGCCTGTGGAGGGTAACCCCCCTGTCCTGGGCTTGGCCTGTGCAGATGAAACCCCCTGTCCTGGGCTTGGCCTGTGCATATGAAATCCCCTGTCCTGGGCTTTGCCTGTGCATGTGAAACCCCCTGTCCTGGGCTTTGCCTGTGCATGTGAATCCCCCTGTCCTGGGCTTTGCCTGTTCAGATGAAACCCCCTGTCCTGGGCTTGGCCTGTGGAGGGTAAACCGCCTGTCCTGGGCTTTGCCTGTGCATGTGAATCCCCCTGTCCTGGGCTTGGCCTGTGCAGATGAAACCCCCTGTCCTGGGCTTGGTCTGTGCAGATGAAACCCCCTGTCCTGGGCTTGGCCTGTGGAGGGTAAACCGCCTGTCCTGGGCTTTGCCTGTGCACGTGAAATCCCCTGTCCTGGGCTTGGCCTCTACAGGTGACACCCCCTGTCCCGGGCTTGGTCTGTGCATGGTAACCCCCTGTCCTGGGCATGGCCTGTATGGGTAAAGCCCCAGTCCTGGGCTTGGCCTGTTCAGGTGAAACCCCCTGTCCCGGGCTTGGTCTGTGCTGGGTAACCCCCAGTCCTGGGCATGGCCTGTATGAGTGAAACCCCCTGTCCTGGGCTTGTCCTGTGCAGGGTAAACCCCCTGTCCTGGCCTTGGACTGTGGGGGTGAAACTACCTATCCTGTGCTTGGTCTGTGCGCGGGAAAAGACCCCCCCCCCTGAGAAAACACTCCCATAAACTCATCTTGCAAGAGAATCCTGAGCAGAAATGGCTTCCATAGCACGTACCCGGCCAGCCGACGGTGCCTTGGGCGGGCACGTCTGGGCCTCGGCGTTCTCTCAAAACATTCACATCGGACGCGAAAACCATAACAGGCCGCTCCATTTTACATGCTTTTTCCTATAAATTCCTGTTGTGCTTGGAGGGTGTCCAGCACACTCGCCTTTTATCCCTTAACTGCTCGGCTTCTGGCAAATTTGGGAACATGCCACCGCAAAAGTATAGGGCGGAGCCTCTGGAAGAGAGCAACTATCTCTGGACAGCGAGTCCCAAATAGGCCAACAGGAGACAGAGCCCAGAACTGAGGACGTCCAAAAAATTATATTGAGCAGCACAAGAGCAAGGCCAGAGCTGGCCACAAGCACGAGGCAGAACCCAGAACTGTGGACCGTCTAGTCAATGAATCCGAATGTCTATATGGACCAACCTAAGAGAGAGCTCTCCACTGCAGATTGTCCGGCCAATGAGTAGGAACGACAGCAACAGCCTATAAACCACCAGCAGCACAGCCTAGAACTCTGGAATGAGCAGAGGGCCAGCATGAAAGAACACATGACCACTGCA
This sequence comes from Ambystoma mexicanum, assembly GCF_040938575.1. Classification (NCBI taxonomy): domain Eukaryota; kingdom Metazoa; phylum Chordata; class Amphibia; order Caudata; family Ambystomatidae; genus Ambystoma; species Ambystoma mexicanum. The sequence continues at coordinate 9,056,642 of NC_090940.1, forward strand.
AGGTAGAGCCCAGAGCTGCGCACCGTCCTGATCAGCTGGGAGATCGATGGGACTTAGACCGTCTCAACAGGGCACAGAACCCAGAGCTGCTCACCGTCCTGATGAGCCGGGAGATCGATGGGACTTAGACAGTCTCAACAGGACACCGAGCCCAGAGCTGCGCACCGTCCTGATGAGCTGGGAGATCGATGGGACTTAGACCGTCTCAACAGGAAGATCGATGGGACTTAGACCATCTCAACAGGACACAGAGCCCAGAGCTGCTCACCATCCTGATCAGCTGGGAGATCGATGGGACTTAGACAGTCTCAACAGGACACCGAGCCCAGAGCTGCGCACCGTCCTGATGAGCTGGGAGATCGATGGGACTTAGACCGTCTCAACAGGAAGATCGATGGGACTTAGCCCATCTCAACAGGACACAGAGCCCAGAGCTGCTCACCGTCCTGATGATTCGGGAGATCGATGGGACTTAGACCGTCTCAACAGGACACAGAGCCCAGAGCTGCTCACCGTCCTGATGAGCTGGGAGATCGATGGGACTTAGACCGTCTCAACAGGAAGATCAATGGGACTTAGACCATCTCAACAGGACACAGAGCCCAGAGCTGCTCAACGTCCTAATGAGCTGGGAGATCGATGGGACTTAGGCCATCTCAACAGGACACAGAGCCCAGAGTTGCTCACCGTCCTGATGAGCTGGGAGATCGATTGGAATTAGACCGTCTCAACAGGACACAGAGCCAAGAGCCTCTCACCGTTCTGATGAGCTGGGAGATCGATGGGATTTAGACAGTCTCAACAGGACACAGAGCCCAGAGCTGCGCACCGTCCTGATGAGTTGGGAGATCAATGGGACTTAGACCGTCTCAACACGACACAGAGCCCAGAGCTGCGCACCGTCCTGATGAGCTGGGAGATCAATGGGACTTAGACCGTCTCAACAGGACACAGAGCCCAAAGCTGCGTACCGTCCTGATGAGCTGGGAGATCGATGTGACTTAGACCGTCTCAACAGAACACAGAGCCCAGACCTGTACACTGTCCTGATGAGCTGGGAGATCGATGGGACTTAGACCATCTCAACAGGACACAGAGCCCAGAGCTGCGCACCATCCTGATGAGCTGGGAGATCGATGGGACTTAGACCGTCTCAACAGGACACAGAGCCCAGAGCTGCGCACCGTCTTGATGAGCTGGGAGATAGATGGGCTTAGGCCGTCTCAACAGGACACAGAGCCCAGAGCTGCGCACCGTCCTGATGAGCTGGGAGATCGATCGGACTTAGACCGTCTCAACAGGACATAGAGCCCAGAGCTGCTCACTGTCCTGATGAGCTGGGAGGTCGATGGGACTTAGACCGTCTCAACAGGACACAGAGCCCAGAGCTGCTCACCGTCCTGACGAGCTGGGAGATCGATGGGACTTGGACCATCTCAACAGGAAGATCGATGGGACTTAGACCATCTCAACAGGACACAGAGCCCAGAGCTGCTCACCGTCCTGATGAGCTGGGAGATCGATGGGACTTAGACCGTCTCAACAGGACACAGAGCCCAGAGCTGCTCACCGTCCTGATGAGCTGGGAGATCGATGGGACTTAGACCGTCTCAACAGGACACAGAGCCCAGAGCTGTGCACCGTCCTGATGAGCTGGGAGATCGATGGGACTTTGACCGTCTGAACAGGACACAGAGCCCAGAACTGCTCACCGTCCTGATGAGCTGGGAGATCGATGGGACTTAGACCGTCTCAACAGGAAGATCGATGGGACTTAGACCATCTCAACAGGACACAGAGCCCAGAGCTGCGCACGGTCCTGATGAACTGGGAGATCGATGGGACTTAGACCGTCTCAACAGGACACAGAGCCCAGAGCTGCTCACCGTCCTGATGAGCCGGGAGATCGATGGGACTTAGACTGTCTCAACAGGACACAGCGCCCAGAGCTGCTCACCGTCCTGATGAGCTGGGAGATCGATGGGACTTACCGTCTCAACAGGAAGATCAATGGGACTTAGACCATCTCAACAGGACACAGAGCCCAGAGCTGCTCACCGTCCTGATGAGCTGGGAGATCGATGGGACTTAGGCCATCTCAACAGGACACAGAGCCCAGAGCTGCTCACCGTCCTGATGAGCTGGGAGATCGATTGGAATTAGAACGTCTCAACAGGACACAGAGCCCAGAGCCTCTCACCGTTCTGATGAGCTGGGAGATCGATGGGATTTAGACAGTCTCAACAGGACACAGAGCCCAGAGCTGCGCACCGTCCTGATGAGCTGGGAGATCAATGGGACTTAGACCGTCTCAACACGACACAGAGCCCAGAGCTGCACACCGTCCTGATGAGCTGGGAGATCGATGGGACTTAGACCGTCTCAACAGGACACAGAGCCCAGAGCTGCGCACCGTCCTGATGAGCTGGGAGATCGATGGGACTTAGACCGTCTCAAAAGGACACAGTGCCCAGAGCTGCGCACCGTCCTGATGAGCCGGGAGATCGATGTGACTTAGACCGTCTCAACAGAACACAGAGCCCAGACCTGTGCACTGTCCTGATGAGCTGGGAGATCGATGGGACTTAGACCGTCTCAACAGGACACAGAGCCCAGAGCTGCGCACCATCCTGATGAGCTGGGGGATCGTTGGGACTTAGACCGTCTCAACAGGACACAGAGCCCAGAGCTGCGCACCGTCTTGATGAGCTGGGAGAGCAATGGGACTTAGACCGTCTCAACAGGAAGATCGATGGGACTTAGACCATCTCAACAGGACACAGAACCCAGAGCTGCTCACTGTCCTGATGAGCTGGGATATCGATGGGACTTAGACCGTCTCAACAGGACACAGAGCCCAGAGCTGCTCACCGTCCTGATGAGCTGGGAGATCGGTGGGACTTGGACCGTCTCAACAGGAAGATCGATGGGACTTAGACCATCTCAACAGGACACAGAGCCCAGAGCTGCTCACCGTCCTGATCAGCTGGGAGATCGATGGGACTTAGACTGTCTCAACAGGACACAGAGCCCAGAGCTGCTCACCGTCCTGATGAGCTGGGCGATCGATGGGACTTAGACCGTCTCAACAGGACACAGAGCCCAGAGCTGTGCACCGTCCTGATGAGCTGGGAGATGGATGGGACTTTGACCGTCTCAACAGGACAAAGAGCCCAGAACTGCTCACATTCCTGATGAGCTGGGAGATCGATGGGACTTAGACCGTCTCAACAGGAAGATCGATGGGACTTAGACCATCTCAACAGGACACAGAGCCAAGAGCTGCGCACCGTCCTGATGAACTGGGAGATCGATGGGACAGACACAGAGCCCAGAGCTGCTCACCGTCCTGATGAGCCGGGAGATCGATGGGACTTAGACCGTCTCAACAGGACACAGAGCCCAGAGCTGCTTACCGTCCTGATGAGCTGGGAGATCGATGGGACTTAGACCATCTCAACAGGAAGATCGATGGGACTTAGACCATCTAAACAGGACACAGAGCCCAGAGCTGCGCACCGTCCTGATGAACTGGGAGATCGATGGGACTTAGACCGTCTCAACAGGACACAGAGCCCAGAGCTGCTCACCGTCCTGATGAGCTGGGAGAACGATGGGACTTAGGCCATCTCAACAGGACACAGAGCCCAGAGCTGCTCACCGTCCTGATGAGCTGGGAGATCGATTGGAATTAGAACGTCTCAACAGGACACAGAGCCCAGAGCCTCTCACCGTTCTGATGAGCTGGGAGATCGATGGAATTTAGACCGTCTCAACAGGACACAGAGCCCAGAGCTGCGCACCGTCCTGAAGAGCTGAGAGATCAATGGGACTTAGACCGTCTCAACACGACACAGAGCCCAGAGCTGCACACCGTCCTGATGAGCTGGGAGATCGATGGGACTTAGACCGTCTCAACAGGACACAGAGCCCAGAGCTGCGCACCGTCCTGATGAGCTGGGAGATTGATGGGACTTAGACCGTCTCAACAGGACACAGAGCCCAGAGCTGCGCACCGTCCTGATGAGCTGGGAGATCGATGTGACTTAGACCGACTCAACAGAACACAGAGCCCAGACCTGTGCATTGTCCTGATGAGCTGGGAGATCGATGGGACTTAGACCATCTCAACAGGACACAGAGCCCAGAGCTGCGCACCATCCTGATGAGCTGGGAGATCGATGGGACTTAGACCGTCTCAACAGGAAGATCGATGGGACTTAGACCATCTCAACAGGACACAGAGCCCAGAGCTGCTCAACGTCCTGATGAGCTGGGAGATCGATGGGACATAGACCGTCTCAACAGGACACAGAGCCCAGAGCTGTGCACCGTCCTGATGAGCTGGGAGATCGATGGGACTTTGACCGTCTCAACAGGACACAGAGCCCAGAGCTGCTCACCGCCCTGATGAGCTGGGAGATCGATGGGACTTAGACGGTCTCAACAGGAAGATCGATGGGACTTAGACCATCTCAACAGGACACAGAGCCTAGAGCTGTGCACCGTCCTGATGAACTGGGAGATCGATGGGACATAGACCGTCTCAACAGGACACAGAGCCCAGAGCTGCTCACCGTCCTGATGAGCCGGGAGATCGATGGGACTTAGGCCATCTCAACAGGACCCAGAGCCCAGAGCTGCTCACCGTCCTGATGAGCTGGGAGATCGATTGGAATTAGACCGTCTCAACAGGACACAGAGCCTCTCACCGTTCTGATGAGCTGGGAGATTGATGGGACTTAGGCCATCTCAACAGGACACAGAGCCCAGAGCTGCTCACCGTTCTGATGAGCTGGGAGATCGATTGGAATTAGACCGTCTCAACAGGACACAGAGCCCAGAGCCTCTCACCGTTCTGATGAGCTGGGAGATCGATGGGATTTAGACAGTCTCAACAGGACACAGAGCCCAGTGCCGCACACCGTCCTGATGAGCTGGGAGATCAATGGGACTTAGACCGTCTCAACACAACACAGAGCCCAGAGCTGCGCACCGTCCAGATGAGCTGGGAGATCGATGGGACTTAGACCGTCTCAACAGGACACAGAGCCCAGAGCTGCTCACCGTCCTGATGAGCCGGGAGATCGATGGGACTTAGACCGTCTCAACAGGACACAGAGCCCAGAGCTGCGCACCGTCCTGATGAGCTGGGAGATCGATGGGACTTAGACCGTCTCAACAGGACACAGAGCCAAGAGCTGCGCACCGTCCTGATGAACTGGGAGATCGATGGGACAGACACAGAGCCCAGAGCCTCTCAGCGTTCTGATGAGCTGGGAGATTGATGGGACTTAGGCCATCTCAACAGGACACAGAGCCCAGAGCTGCTCACCGTTCTGATGAGCTGGGAGATCGATTGGAATTAGACCGTCTCAACAGGACACAGAGCCCAGAGCCTCTCACCGTTCTGATGAGCTGGGAGATCGATGGGATTTAGACAGTCTCAACAGGACACAGAGCCCAGTGCCGCGCACCGTCCTGATGAGCTGGGAGATCAATGGGACTTAGACCGTCTCAACACAACACAGAGCCCAGAGCTGCGCACCGTCCAGATGAGCTGGGAGATCGATGGGACTTAGACCGTCTCAACAGGACACAGAGCCCAGAGCTGCTCACCGTCCTGATGAGCCGGGAGATCGATGGGACTTAGACCGTCTCAACAGGACACAGAGCCAAGAGCTGCTCACCGTCCTGATGAGCTGGGAGATCGATGGGACTTAGACCGTCTCAACACGACACAGAGCCCAGAGCTGCACACCGTCCTGATGAGCTGGGAGATCGATGGGACTTAGACCGTCTCAACAGGACACAGAGCCCAGAGCTGCGCACCGTCCTGATGAGCTGGGAGATCGATGGGACTTAGACCGTCTCAACAGGACACAGAGCCAAGAGCTGCGCACCGTCCTGATGAACTGGGAGATCGATGGGACAGACACAGAGCCCAGAGCTGCTCACCGTCCTGATGAGCGGGGAGATTGATGGGACTTAGACCGTCTCAACAGGACACAGGGCCCAGAGCTGCTCACCGTCCTGATGAGCTGGGAGATCGATGGGAATTAGAACGTCTCAACAGGACACAGAGCCCAGAGCCTCTCACCGTTCTGATGAGCTGGGAGATCGATGGGATTTAGACAGTCTCAACAGGACACAGAGCCCAGAGCTGCGCACCGTCCTGATGAGCTGGGAGATCAATGGGACTTAGACCGTCTCAACACGACACAGAGCCCAGAGCTGCACACCGTCCTGATGAGCTGGGAGATCGATGGGACTTAGACCGTCTCAACAGGACACAGAGCCCAGAGCTGCGCACCGTCCTGATGAGCTGGGAGATCGATGGGACTTAGACCGTCTCAACAGGACACAGAGCCCAGAGCTGCGCACCGTCCTGATGAGCCGGGAGATCGATGGGACTTAAACCATCTCAACAGGAAGATCGATGGGACTTAGACCATCTCAACAGGACACAGAGCCCAGAGCTGCGCACCGTCCTGATGAGCTGGGAGATCGATTGGAATTAGAACGTCTCAACAGGACACAGAGCCCAGAGCCTCTCACCGTTCTGATGAGCTGGGAGATCGATGGGATTTAGACAGTCTCAACAGGACACAGAGCCCAGAGCTGCGCACCGTCCTGATGAGCTGGGAGATCAATGGGACTTAGACCGTCTCAACACGACACAGAGCCCAGAGCTGCACACCGTCCTGATGAGCTGGGAGATCGATGGGACTTAGACCGTCTCAACAGGACACAGAGCCCAGAGCTGCGCACCGTCCTGATGAGCTGGGAGATCGATGGGACTTAGACCGTCTCAACAGGACACAGAGCCCAGAGCTGCGCACCGTCCTGATGAGCCGGGAGATCGATGTGACTTAGACCGTCTCAACAGAACACAGAGCCCAGACCTGTGCACTGTCCTGTTGAGCTGGGAGATCGATGGAATTTAGACCGTCTCAACAGGACACAGAGCCCAGAGCTGCGCACCGTCCTCAAGAGCTGAGAGATCAATGGGACTTAGACCGTCTCAACACGACACAGAGCCCAGAGCTGCACACCGTCCTGATGAGCTGGGAGATCGATGGGACTTAGACCGTCACAACAGGACACAGAGCCCAGAGCTGCGCACCGTCCTGATGAGCTGGGAGATTGATGGGACTTAGACCGTCTCAACAGGACACAGAGCCCAGAGCTGCGCACCGTCCTGATGAGCTGGGAGATCGATGTGACTTAGACCGTCTCAACAGAACACAGAGCCCAGACCTGTGCATTGTCCTGATGAGCTGGGAGATCGATGGGACTTAGACCATCTCAACAGGACACAGAGCCCAGAGCTGCGCACCATCCTGATGAGCTGGGAGATCGATGGGACTTAGACCGTCTCAACAGGAAGATCGATGGGACTTAGACCATCTCAACAGGACACAGAGCCCAGAGCTGCTCAACGTCCTGATGAGCTGGGAGATCGATGGGACATAGACCGTCTCAACAGGACACAGAGCCCAGAGCTGTGCACCGTCCTGATGAGCTGGGAGATCGATGGGACTTTGACCGTCTCAACAGGACACAGAGCCCAGAGCTGCTCACCGCCCTGATGAGCTGGGAGATCGATGGGACTTAGACGGTCTCAACAGGAAGATCGATGGGACTTAGACCATCTCAACAGGACACAGAGCCTAGAGCTGTGCACCGTCCTGATGAACTGGGAGATCGATGGGACATAGACCGTCTCAACAGGACACAGAGCCCAGAGCTGCTCACCGTCCTGATGAGCCGGGAGATCGATGGGACTTAGGCCATCTCAACAGGACCCAGAGCCCAGAGCTGCTCAGCGTCCTGATGAGCTGGGAGATCGATTGGAATTAGACCGTCTCAACAGGACACAGAGCCCAGAGCCTCTCACCGTTCTGATGAGCTGGGAGATTGATGGGACTTAGGCCATCTCAACAGGACACAGAGCCCAGAGCTGCTCACCGTTCTGATGAGCTGGGAGATCGATTGGAATTAGACCGTCTCAACAGGACACAGAGCCCAGAGCCTCTCACCGTTCTGATGAGCTGGGAGATCGATGGGATTTAGACAGTCTCAACAGGACACAGAGCCCAGTGCCGCACACCGTCCTGATGAGCTGGGAGATCAATGGGACTTAGACCGTCTCAACACAACACAGAGCCCAGAGCTGCGCACCGTCCAGATGAGCTGGGAGATCGATGGGACTTAGACCGTCTCAACAGGACACAGAGCCCAGAGCTGCTCACCGTCCTGATGAGCCGGGAGATCGATGGGACTTAGACCGTCTCAACAGGACACAGAGCCCAGAGCTGCGCACCGTCCTGATGAGCTGGGAGATCGATGGGACTTAGACCGTCTCAACAGGACACAGAGCCAAGAGCTGCGCACCGTCCTGATGAACTGGGAGATCGATGGGACAGACACAGAGCCCAGAGCCTCTCAGCGTTCTGATGAGCTGGGAGATTGATGGGACTTAGGCCATCTCAACAGGACACAGAGCCCAGAGCTGCTCACCGTTCTGATGAGCTGGGAGATCGATTGGAATTAGACCGTCTCAACAGGACACAGAGCCCAGAGCCTCTCACCGTTCTGATGAGCTGGGAGATCGATGGGATTTAGACAGTCTCAACAGGACACAGAGCCCAGTGCCGCGCACCGTCCTGATGAGCTGGGAGATCAATGGGACTTAGACCGTCTCAACACAACACAGAGCCCAGAGCTGCGCACCGTCCAGATGAGCTGGGAGATCGATGGGACTTAGACCGTCTCAACAGGACACAGAGCCCAGAGCTGCTCACCGTCCTGATGAGCCAGGAGATCGATGGGACTTAGACCGTCTCAACAGGACACAGAGCCAAGAGCTGCTCACCGTCCTGATGAGCTGGGAGATCGATGGGACTTAGACCGTCTCAACACGACACAGAGCCCAGAGCTGCACACCGTCCTGATGAGCTGGGAGATCGATGGGACTTAGACCGTCTCAACAGGACACAGAGCCCAGAGCTGCGCACCGTCCTGATGAGCTGGGAGATCGATGGGACTTAGACCGTCTCAACAGGACACAGAGCCAAGAGCTGCGCACCGTCCTGATGAACTGGGAGATCGATGGGACAGACACAGAGCCCAGAGCTGCTCACCGTCCTGATGAGCGGGGAGATTGATGGGACTTAGACCGTCTCAACAGGACACAGGGCCCAGAGCTGCTCACCGTCCTGATGAGCTGGGAGATCGATGGGAATTAGAACGTCTCAACAGGACACAGAGCCCAGAGCCTCTCACCGTTCTGATGAGCTGGGAGATCGATGGGATTTAGACAGTCTCAACAGGACACAGAGCCCAGAGCTGCGCACCGTCCTGATGAGCTGGGAGATCAATGGGACTTAGACCGTCTCAACACGACACAGAGCCCAGAGCTGCACACCGTCCTGATGAGCTGGGAGATCGATGGGACTTAGACCGTCTCAACAGGACACAGAGCCCAGAGCTGCGCACCGTCCTGATGAGCTGGGAGATCGATGGGACTTAGACCGTCTCAACAGGACACAGAGCCCAGAGCTGCGCACCGTCCTGATGAGCCGGGAGATCGATGGGACTTAAACCATCTCAACAGGAAGATCGATGGGACTTAGACCATCTCAACAGGACACAGAGCCCAGAGCTGCGCACCGTCCTGATGAGCTGGGAGATCGATTGGAATTAGAACGTCTCAACTGGACACAGAGCCCAGAGCCTCTCACCGTTCTGATGAGCTGGGAGATCGATGGGATTTAGACAGTCTCAGCAGGACACAGAGCCCAGAGCTGCGCACCGTCCTGATGAGCTGGGAGATCAATGGGACTTAGACCGTCTCAACACGACACAGAGCCCAGAGCTGCACACCGTCCTGATGAGCTGGGAGATCGATGGGACTTAGACTGTCTCAACAGGACACAGAGCCCAGAGCTGCGCACCGTCCTGATGAGCTGGGAGATCGATGGGACTTAGACCGTCTCAACAGGACACAGAGCCCAGAGCTGCGCACCGTCCTGATGAGCCGGGAGATCGATGTGACTTAGACCGTCTCAACAGAACACAGAGCCCAGACCTGTGCACTGTCCTGATGAGCTGGGAGATCGATGGGACTTAGACCGTCTCAACAGGGCCCAGAGCCCAGAGCTGCGCACCATCCTGATGAGCTGGGGGATCGTTGGGACTTAGACCGTCTCAACAGGACACAGAGCCCAGAGCTGCGCACCGTCTTGATGAGCTGGGAGAGCAATGGGACTTAGACCGTCTCAACAGGAAGATCGATGGGACTTAGACCATCTCAACAGGACACAGAACCCAGAGCTGCTCACTGTCCTGATGAGCTGGGATATTGATGGGACTTAGACCGTCTCAACAGGACACAGAGCCCAGAGCTGCTCACCGTCCTGATGAGCTGGGAGATCGGTGGGACTTGGACCGTCTCAACAGGAAGATCGATGGGACTTACACCATCTCAACAGGACACAGAGCCCAGAGCTGCTCACCGTCCTGATCAGCTGGGAGATCGATGGGACTTAGACTGTCTCAACAGGACACAGAGCCCAGAGCTGCTCACCGTCCTGATGAGCTGGGCGATGGATGGGACTTAGACCGTCTCAACAGGACACAGAGCCCAGAGCTGTGCACCGTCCTGATGAGCTGGGAGATCGATGGGACTTTGACCGTCTCAACAGGACAAAGAGCCCAGAACTGCTCACATTCCTGATGAGCTGGAAGATCGATGGGACTTAGACCGTCTCAACAGGAAGATCGATGGGACTTAGACCATCTCAACAGGACACAGAGCCAAGAGCTGCGCACCGTCCTGATGAACTGGGAGATCGATGGGACAGACACAGAGCCCAGAGCTGCTCACCGTCCTGATGAGCCGGGAGATCGATGGGACTTAGACCGTCTCAACAGGACACAGAGCCCAGAGCTGCTCACCGTCCTGATGAGCTGGGAGATCGATGGGACTTAGACCATCTCAACAGGAAGATCGATGGGACTTTGACCATCTAAACAGGACACAGAGCCCAGAGCTGCGCACCGTCCTGATGAACTGGGAGATCGATGGGACTTAGACCGTCTCAACAGGACACAGAGCCCAGAGCTGCTCACCGTCCTGATGAGCTGGGAGAACGATGGGACTTAGGCCATCTCAACAGGACACAGAGCCCAGAGCTGCTCACCGTCCTGATGAGCTGGGAGATCGATTGGAATTTGAACGTCTCAACAGGACACAGAGCCCAGAGCCTCTCACCGTTCTGATGAGCTGGGAGATCGATGGAATTTAGACCGTCTCAACAGGACACAGAGCCCAGAGCTGCGCACCGTCCTGAAGAGCTGAGAGATCAATGGGACTTAGAACGTCTCAACACGACACAGAGCCCAGAGCTGCACACCGTCCTGATGAGCTGGGAGATCGATGGGACTTAGACCGTCTCAACAGGACACAGAGCCCAGAGCTGCGCACCGTCCTGATGAGCTGGGAGATTGATGGGACTTATACCGTCTCAACAGGACACAGAGCCCAGAGCTGCGCACCGTCCTGATGAGCTGGGAGATCGATGTGACTTAGACCGTCTCAACAGAACACAGAGCCCAGACCTGTGCATTGTCCTGATGAGCTGGGAGATCGATGGGACTTAGACCATCTCAACAGGACACAGAGCCCAGAGCTGCGCACCATCCTGATGAGCTGGGAGATCGATGGGACTTTGACCGTCTCAACAGGACACAGAGCCCAGAGCTGCTCACCGCCCTGATGAGCTGGGAGATCGATGGGACTTAGACGGTCTCAACAGGAAAATCAATGGGACTTAGACCATCTCAACAGGACACAGAGCCGAGAGCTGCTCACTGTCCTGATGAGCTGGGAGATCGATGGGACTTAGACCGTCTCAACAGGACACAGAGCCCAGAGCTGCTCAACGTCCTGATGAGCTGGGAGATCGATGGGACATAGAACGTCTCAACAGGACACAGAGCCCAGAGCTGCGCACCGTCCTGATGAGCCGGGAGATCGATGGGACTTAAACCATCTCAACAGGAAGATCGATGGGACTTAGACCATCTCAACAGGACACAGAGCCCAGAGCTGCGCACCGTCCTGATGAGCTGGGAGATCAATGGGACTTAGACCGTCTCAACACGACACAGAGCCCAGAGCTGCACACCGTCCTGATGAGCTGGGAGATCGATGGGACTTAGACTGTCTCAACAGGACACAGAGCCCAGAGCTGCGCACCGTCCTGATGAGCCGGGAGATCGATGTGACTTAGACCGTCTCAACAGAACACAGAGCCCAGACCTGTGCACTGTCCTGATGAGCTGGGAGATCGATGGGACTTAGACCGTCTCAACAGGGCACAGAGCCCAGAGCTGCGCACCATCCTGATGAGCTGGGGGATCGTTGGGACTTAGACCGTCTCAACAGGACACAGAGCCCAGAGCTGCGCACCGTCTTGATGAGCTGGGAGAGCAATGGGACTTAGACCGTCTCAACAGGAAGATCGATGGGACTTAGACCATCTCAACAGGACACAGAACCCAGAGCTGCTCACTGTCCTGATGAGCTGGGATATCGATGGGACTTAGACCGTCTCAACAGGACACAGAGCCCAGAGCTGCTCACCGTCCTGATGAGCTGGGAGATCGGTGGGACTTGGATCGTCTCAACAGGAAGATCGATGGGACTTACACCATCTCAACAGGACACAGAGCCCAGAGCTGCTCACCGTCCTGATCAGCTGGGAGATCGATGGGACTTAGACTGTCTCAACAGGACACAGAGCCCAGAGCTGCTCACCGTCCTGATGAGCTGGGCGATCGATGGGACTTAGACCGTCTCAACAGGACACAGAGCCCAGAGCTGTGCACCGTCCTGATGAGCTGGGAGATCGATGGGACTTTGACCGTCTCAACAGGACAAAGAGCCCAGAACTGCTCACATTCCTGATGAGCTGGAAGATCGATGGGACTTAGACCGTCTCAACAGGAAGATCGATGGGACTTAGACCATCTCAACAGGACACAGAGCCAAGAGCTGCGCACCGTCCTGATGAACTGGGAGATCGATGGGACAGACACAGAGCCCAGAGCTGCTCACCGTCCTGATGAGCCGGGAGATCGATGGGACTTAGACCGTCTCAACAGGACACAGAGCCCAGAGCTGCTCACCGTCCTGATGAGCTGGGAGATCGGTGGGACTTAGACCATCTCAACAGGAAGATCGATGGGACTTTGACCATCTAAACAGGACACAGAGCCCAGAGCTGCGCACCGTCCTGATGAACTGGGAGATCGATGGGACTTAGACCGTCTCAACAGGACACAGAGCCCAGAGCTGCTCACCGTCCTGATGAGCTGGGAGAACGATGGGACTTAGGCCATCTCAACAGGACACAGAGCCCAGAGCTGCTCACCGTCCTGATGAGCTGGGAGATCGATTGGAATTTGAACGTCTCAACAGGACACAGAGCCCAGAGCCTCTCACCGTTCTGATGAGCTGGGAGATCGATGGAATTTAGACCGTCTCAACAGGACACAGAGCCCAGAGCTGCGCACCGTCCTGAAGAGCTGAGAGATCAATGGGACTTAGAACGTCTCAACACGACACAGAGCCCAGAGCTGCACACCGTCCTGATGAGCTGGGAGATCGATGGGACTTAGACCGTCTCAACAGGACACAGAGCCCAGAGCTGCGCACCGTCCTGATGAGCTGGGAGATTGATGGGACTTAGACCGTCTCAACAGGACACAGAGCCCAGAGCTGCGCACCGTCCTGATGAGCTGGGAGATCGATGTGACTTAGACCGTCTCAACAGAACACAGAGCCCAGACCTGTGCATTGTCCTGATGAGCTGGGAGATCGATGGGACTTAGACCATCTCAACAGGACACAGAGCCCAGAGCTGCGCACCATCCTGATGAGCTGGGAGATCGATGGGACTTTGACCGTCTCAACAGGACACAGAGCCCAGAGCTGCTCACCGCCCTGATGAGCTGGGAGATCGATGGGACTTAGACGGTCTCAACAGGAAAATCAATGGGACTTAGACCATCTCAACAGGACACAGAGCCGAGAGCTGCTCACTGTCCTGATGAGCTGGGAGATCGATGGGACTTAGACCGTCTCAACAGGACACAGAGCCCAGAGCTGCTCAACGTCCTGATGAGCTGGGAGATCGATGGGACATAGAACGTCTCAACAGGACACAGAGCCCAGAGCTGTGCACCGTCCTGATGAGCTGGGAGATCGATGGGACTTAGACGGTCTCAACAGGAAAATCAATGGGACTTAGACCATCTCAACAGGACACAGAGCCTAGAGCTGTGCACCGTCCTGATGAACTGGGAGATCGATGGGACATAGACCGTCTCAACAGGACACAGAGCCCAGAGCTGCTCACCGTCCTGATGAGCCGGGAGATCGATGGGACTTAGGCCATCTCAACAGGACCCAGAGCCCAGAGCTGCTCACCGTCCTGATGAGCTGGGAGATCGATTGGAATTAGACCGTCTCAACAGGACACAGAGCCCAGAGCCTCTCACCGTTCTGATGAGCTGGGAGATTGATGGGACTTAGGCCATCTCAACAGGACACAGAGCCCAGAGCTGCTCACCGTTCTGATGAGCTGGGAGATCGATTGGAATTAGACCGTCTCAACAGGACACAGAGCCCAGAGCCTCTCACCGCTCTGATGAGCTGGGAGATCGATGGGATTTAGACAGTCTCAACAGGACACAGAGCCCAGTGCCGCGCACCGTCCTGATGAGCTGGGAGATCAATGGGACTTAGACCGTCTCAACACAACACAGAGCCCAGAGCTGCGCACCGTCCAGATGAGCTGGGAGATCGATGGGACTTAGACCGTCTCAACAGGACACAGAGCCCAGAGCTGCTCACCGTCCTGATGAGCCGGGAGATCGATGGGACTTAGACCGTCTCAACAGGACACAGAGCCCAGAGCTGCGCACCGTCCTGATGAGCTGGGAGATCGATGGGACTTAGACCGTCTCAACAGGACACAGAGCCAAGAGCTGCGCACCGTCCTGATGAACTGGGAGATCGATGGGACAGACACAGAGCCCAGAGCCTCTCACCGTTCTGATGAGCTGGGAGATTGATGGGACTTAGGCCATCTCAACAGGACACAGAGCCCAGAGCTGCTCACCGTTCTGATGAGCTGGGAGATCGATTGGAATTAGACCGTCTCAACAGGACACAGAGCCCAGAGCCTCTCACCGTTCTGATGAGCTGGGAGATCGATGGGATTTAGACAGTCTCAACAGGACACAGAGCCCAGTGCCGCGCACCGTCCTGATGAGCTGGGAGATCAATGGGACTTAGACCGTCTCAACACAACACAGAGCCCAGAGCTGCGCACAGTCCAGATGAGCTGGGAGATCGATGGGACTTAGACCGTCTCAACAGGACACAGAGCCCAGAGCTGCTCACCGTCCTGATGAGCCGGGAGATCGATGGGACTTAGACCGTCTCAACAGGACACAGAGCCCAGAGCTGCTCACCGTCCTGATGAGCTGGGAGATCGATGGGACTTAGACCGTCTCAACACGACACAGAGCCCAGAGCTGCACACCGTCCTGATGAGCTGGGAGATCGATGGGACTTAGACCGTCTCAACAGGACACAGAGCCCAGAGCTGAGCACCGTCCTGATGAGCTGGGAGATCGATGGGACTTAGACCGTCTCAACAGGACACAGAGCCAAGAGCTGCGCACCGTCCTGATGAACTGGGAGATCGATGGGACAGACACAGAGCCCAGAGCTGCTCACCGTCCTGATGTGCGGGGAGATTGATGGGACTTAGACCGTCTCAACAGGACACAGGGCCCAGAGCTGCTCACCGTCCTGATGAGCTGGGAGATCGATGGGACTTAGACCATCTCAACAGGAAGATCGATGGGACTTAGACCATCTCAACAGGACACAGAGCCCAGAGCTGCGCACCGTCCTGATGAACTGGGAGATCGATGGGACTTAGACCGTCTCAACAGGACACAGAGCCCAGAGCTGCTCACCGTCCTGATGAGCTGGGAGAACGATTGGAATTAGAACGTCTCAACAGGACACAGAGCCCAGAGCCTCTCACCATTCTGATGAGCTGGGAGATCGATGGGATTTAGACAGTCTCAACAGGACACAGAGCCCAGAGCTGCGCACCGTCCTGAAGAGCTGAGAGATCAATGGGACTTAGACCGTCTCAACACGACAGAGCCCAGAGCTGCACACCGTCCTGATGAGCTGGGAGATCGATGGGACTTAGACCGTCTCAACAGGACACAGAGCCCAGCGCTGCGCATCGTCCTGATGAGCTGGGAGATTGATGGGACTTAGACCGTCTCAACAGGACACAGAGCCCAGAGTTGCGCACCGTCCTGTTGAGCTGGGAGATCGATGTGACTTAGACCGTCTCAACAGAAAACAGAGCCCAGACCTGTGCATTGTCCTGATGAGCTGGGAGATCGATGGGTCTTAGACCATCTCAACAGGAAACAGAGCCCAGAGTTGCGCACCATCCTGATGAGCTGGGAGATCGATGGGACTTAGACCGTCTCAACAGGAAGATCGATGGGACTTAGACCATCTCAACAGGACACAGAGCCGAGAGCTGCTCACTGTCCTGATGAGCTGGGAGATCGATGGGACTTAGACCGTCTCAACAGGACACAGAGCCCAGAGCTGCTCAACGTCCTGATGAGCTGGGAGATCGATGGGACATAGACCGTCTCAACAGGACACAGAGCCCAGAGCTGTGCACCGTCCTGATGAGCTGGGAGATCGATGGAACTTTGACCGTCTCAACAGGAAACAGAGCCCAGAGCTGCTCACCGTCCTGATGAGCTGGGAGATCGATGGGACTTAGACCGTCTCAACAGGAAGATCGATGGGACTTAGACCATCTCAACAGGACACAGAGCCTAGAGCTGTGCACCGTCCTGATGAACTGGGAGATCGATGGGACATAGACCGTCTCAACAGGACACAGAGCCCAGAGCTGCTCACCGTCCTGATGAGCCGGGAGATCGATGGGACTTAGGCCATCTCAACAGGACCCAGAGCCCAGAGCTGCTCACTGTCCTGATGAGCTGGGAGTTCGATTGGAATTAGACCGTCTCAACAGGACACAGAGCCCAGAGCCTCTCACCGTTCTGATGAGCTGGGAGATTGATGGGACTTAGGCCATCTCAACAGGACACAGAGCCCAGAGCTGCTCACCGTTCTGATGAGCTGGGAGATCGATTGGAATTAGACCGTCTCAACAGGACACAGAGCCCAGAGCCTCTCACCGTTCTGATGAGCTGGGAGATCGATGGGATTTAGACAGTCTCAACAGGACACAGAGCCCAGTGCCGCGCACCGTCCTGATGAGCTGGGAGATCAATGGGACTTAGACCGTCTCAACACAACACAGAGCCCAGAGCTGCGCACCATCCAGATGAGCTGGGAGATCGATGGGACTTAGAGCGTCTCAACAGGACACAGAGCCCAGAGCTGCTCACCGTCCTGATGAGCCGGGAGATCGATGGGACTTAGACCGTCTCAACAGGACACAGAGCCCAGAGCTGCTCACCGTCCTGATGAGCTGGGAGATCGATGGGACTTAGACCGTCTCAACAGGAAGATCGATGGGACTTAGACCATCTCAACAGGACACAGAGCCCAGAGCTGCTCACCGTCCTGATGAGCTGGGAGATCGATGGGACTTAGGCCATCTCAACAGGACACAGAGCCCAGAGCTGCGCACCGTCCTGATGAGCTGGGAGATCGATGGGACTTAGATCGTCTCAACACGACACAGAGCCCAGAGCTGCGCACCGTCCTGATGAGCTGGGAGATCGATGGGACTTAGACCGTCTCAACAGGACACAGAGCCCAGAGCTGCGCACCATCCTGATGAGCTGGGAGATCGTTGGGACTTAGACCGTCTCAACAGGACACAGAGCCCAGAGCTGCGCACCGTCTTGATGAGCTGGGAGATCGATGGGACTTAGACCGTCTCAACAGGAAGATCGATGGGACTTAGACCATCTCAACAGGACACAGAACCCAGAGCTGCTCACTGTCCTGATGAGCCGGGGGATCGATGGGACTTAGACCGTCTCAATAGGACACAGAGCCCAGAGCTGCTCACCGTCCTGATGAGCTGGGAGATCGATGGGACTTAGACTGTCTCAACAGGAAGATCGATGGGACTTAGACCATCTCAACAGGACACAGAGCCCAGAGCTGCTCACCATCCTGATCAGCTGGGAGATCGATGGGACTTAGACCGTCTCAACAGGACACAGAGCCCAGAGCTGCTCACCGTCCTGATGTGCTGAGAGATCGATGGGACTTAGACCGTCTCAACAGGACACAGGGCCCAGAGCTGCTCACCGTCCTGATGAGCCGGGAGATTGATGGGATTTAGACCGTCTCAACAGGACACAGAGCCCAGAGCTGCTCACCGTCCTGATGAGCTGGGAGATCGATGGGACTTAGACCGTCTCAACAGGAAGATCAATGGGACTTAGACCATCTCAACAGGACACAGAGCCCAGAGCTGCGCACCGTCCTGATGAACTGGGAGATCGATGGGACTTAGACCGTCTCAACAGGACACAGAGCCCAGAGCTGCTTACCGTCCTGATGAGCCGGGAGATCGATGGGACTTAGACCGTCTCAACAGGACACAGAGCCCAGAGCTGCTCACCGTCCTGAATAGCTGGGAGATCGATGGGACTTAGACCGTCTCAACAGGAAGATCAATGGGACTTAGACCGTCTCAACAGGACACAGAGCCCAGAGCTGCTCACCGTCCTGATGAGCCGGGAGATCGATGGGACTTAGACCGTCTCAACAGGACACAGAGCCCAGAGCTGCTCACCGCCCTGATGAGCTGGGAGAACAATGGGACTTAGGCCATCTCAACAGGACACAGAGCCCAGAGCTGCTCACCGTCCTGATGAGCTGGGAGATCGATTGGAATTAGAACGTCTCAACAGGACACAGAGCCCAGAGCCTCTCACCGTTCTGATGATCTGGGATATCGATGGGATTTAGACAGTCTCAACAGGACACAGAGCCCAGAGCTGCGCACCGTCCTGAAGAGCTGAGAGATCAATGGGACTTAGACCGTCTCAACACGACACAGAGCCCAGAGCTGCACACCGTCCTGATGAGCTGGGAGATCGATGGGACTTAGACCGTCTCAACAGGACACAGAGCCCAGAGCTGCGCACCGTCCTGATGAGCTGGGAGATCGATGGGACTTAGACCGTCTCAACAGGACACAGAGCCCAGAGCTGCTCACCGTCCTGATCAGCTGGGAGATCGATGGGACTTAGACTGTCTCAACAGGACACAGAGCCCAGAGCTGCTCACCGTCCTGATGAGCTGGGCGATCGATGGGACTTAGACCGTCTCAACAGGACACAGAGCCCAGAGCTGTGCACCGTCCTGATGAGCTGGGAGATGGATGGGACTTTGACCGTCTCAACAGGACAAAGAGCCCAGAACTGCTCACATTCCTGATGAGCTGGGAGATCGATGGGACTTAGACCGTCTCAACAGGAAGATCGATGGGACTTAGACCATCTCAACAGGACACAGAGCCAAGAGCTGCGCACCGTCCTGATGAACTGGGAGATCGATGGGACAGACACAGAGCCCAGAGCTGCTCACCGTCCTGATGAGCCGGGAGATCGATGGGACTTAGACCGTCTCAACAGGACACAGAGCCCAGAGCTGCTTACCGTCCTGATGAGCTGGGAGATCGATGGGACTTAGACCATCTCAACAGGAAGATCGATGGGACTTAGACCATCTAAACAGGACACAGAGCCCAGAGCTGCGCACCGTCCTGATGAACTGGGAGATCGATGGGACTTAGACCGTCTCAACAGGACACAGAGCCCAGAGCTGCTCACCGTCCTGATGAGCTGGGAGAACGATGGGACTTAGGCCATCTCAACAGGACACAGTGCCCAGAGCTGCTCACCGTCCTGATGAGCTGGGAGATCGATTGGAATTAGAACGTCTCAACAGGACACAGAGCCCAGAGCCTCTCACCGTTCTGATGAGCTGGGAGATCGATGGAATTTAGACCGTCTCAACAGGACACAGAGCCCAGAGCTGCGCACCGTCCTGAAGAGCTGAGAGATCAATGGGACTTAGACCGTCTCAACACGACACAGAGCCCAGAGCTGCACACCGTCCTGATGAGCTGGGAGATCGATGGGACTTAGACCGTCTCAACAGGACACAGAGCCCAGAGCTGCGCACCGTCCTGATGAGCTGGGAGATTGATGGGACTTAGACCGTCTCAACAGGACACAGAGCCCAGAGCTGCGCACCGTCCTGATGAGCTGGGAGATCGATGTGACTTAGACCGTCTCAACAGAACACAGAGCCCAGACCTGTGCATTGTCCTGATGAGCTGGGAGATCGATGGGACTTAGACCATCTCAACAGGACACAGAGCCCAGAGCTGCGCACCATCCTGATGAGCTGGGAGATCGATGGGACTTAGACCATCTCAACAGGAAGATCGATGGGACTTAGACCATCTCAACAGGACACAGAGCCCAGAGCTGCTCAACGTCCTGATGAGCTGGGAGATCGATGGGACATAGACCGTCTCAACAGGACACAGAGCCCAGAGCTGTGCACCGTCCTGATGAGCTGGGAGATCGATGGGACTTTGACCGTCTCAACAGGACACAGAGCCCAGAGCTGCTCACCGCCCTGATGAGCTGGGAGATCGATGGGACTTAGACGGTCTCAACAGGAAGATCGATGGGACTTAGACCATCTCAACAGGACACAGAGCCTAGAGCTGTGCACCGTCCTGATGAACTGGGAGATCGATGGGACATAGACCGTCTCAACAGGACACAGAGCCCAGAGCTGCTCACCGTCCTGATGAGCCGGGAGATCGATGGGACTTAGGCCATCTCAACAGGACCCAGAGCCCAGAGCTGCTCAGCGTCCTGATGAGCTGGGAGATCGATTGGAATTAGACCGTCTCAACAGGACACAGAGCCCAGAGCCTCTCACCGTTCTGATGAGCTGGGAGATTGATGGGACTTAGGCCATCTCAACAGGACACAGAGCCCAGAGCTGCTCACCGTTCTGATGAGCTGGGAGATCGATTGGAATTAGACCGTCTCAACAGGACACAGAGCCCAGAGCCTCTCACCGTTCTGATGAGCTGGGAGATCGATGGGATTTAGACAGTCTCAACAGGACACAGAGCCCAGTGCCGCACACCGTCCTGATGAGCTGGGAGATCAATGGGACTTAGACCGTCTCAACACAACACAGAGCCCAGAGCTGCGCACCGTCCAGATGAGCTGGGAGATCGATGGGACTTAGACCGTCTCAACAGGACACAGAGCCCAGAGCTGCTCACCGTCCTGATGAGCCGGGAGATCGATGGGACTTAGACCGTCTCAACAGGACACAGAGCCCAGAGCTGCGCACCGTCCTGATGAGCTGGGAGATCGATGGGACTTAGACCGTCTCAACAGGACACAGAGCCAAGAGCTGCGCACCGTCCTGATGAACTGGGAGATCGATGGGACAGACACAGAGCCCAGAGCCTCTCAGCGTTCTGATGAGCTGGGAGATTGATGGGACTTAGGCCATCTCAACAGGACACAGAGCCCAGAGCTGCTCACCGTTCTGATGAGCTGGGAGATCGATTGGAATTAGACCGTCTCAACAGGACACAGAGCCCAGAGCCTCTCACCGTTCTGATGAGCTGGGAGATCGATGGGATTTAGACAGTCTCAACAGGACACAGAGCCCAGTGCCGCGCACCGTCCTGATGAGCTGGGAGATCAATGGGACTTAGACCGTCTCAACACAACACAGAGCCCAGAGCTGCGCACCGTCCAGATGAGCTGGGAGATCGATGGGACTTAGACCGTCTCAACAGGACACAGAGCCCAGAGCTGCTCACCGTCCTGATGAGCCGGGAGATCGATGGGACTTAGACCGTCTCAACAGGACACAGAGCCAAGAGCTGCTCACCGTCCTGATGAGCTGGGAGATCGATGGGACTTAGACCGTCTCAACACGACACAGAGCCCAGAGCTGCACACCGTCCTGATGAGCTGGGAGATCGATGGGACTTAGACCGTCTCAACAGGACACAGAGCCCAGAGCTGCGCACCGTCCTGATGAGCTGGGAGATCGATGGGACTTAGACCGTCTCAACAGGACACAGAGCCAAGAGCTGCGCACCGTCCTGATGAACTGGGAGATCGATGGGACAGACACAGAGCCCAGAGCTGCTCACCGTCCTGATGAGCGGGGAGATTGATGGGACTTAGACCGTCTCAACAGGACACAGGGCCCAGAGCTGCTCACCGTCCTGATGAGCTGGGAGATCGATGGGAATGAGAACGTCTCAACAGGACACAGAGCCCAGAGCCTCTCACCGTTCTGATGAGCTGGGAGATCGATGGGATTTAGACAGTCTCAACAGGACACAGAGCCCAGAGCTGCGCACCGTCCTGATGAGCTGGGAGATCAATGGGACTTAGACCGTCTCAACACGACACAGAGCCCAGAGCTGCACACCGTCCTGATGAGCTGGGAGATCGATGGGACTTAGACCGTCTCAACAGGACACAGAGCCCAGAGCTGCGCACCGTCCTGATGAGCTGGGAGATCGATGGGACTTAGACCGTCTCAACAGGACACAGAGCCCAGAGCTGCGCACCGTCCTGATGAGCCGGGAGATCGATGGGACTTAAACCATCTCAACAGGAAGATCGATGGGACTTAGACCATCTCAACAGGACACAGAGCCCAGAGCTGCGCACCGTCCTGATGAGCTGGGAGATCGATTGGAATTAGAATGTCTCAACAGGACACAGAGCCCAGAGCCTCTCACCGTTCTGATGAGCTGGGAGATCGATGGGATTTAGACAGTCTCAACAGGACACAGAGCCCAGAGCTGCGCACCGTCCTGATGAGCTGGGAGATCAATGGGACTTAGACCGTCTCAACACGACACAGAGCCCAGAGCTGCACACCGTCCTGATGAGCTGGGAGATCGATGGGACTTAGACCGTCTCAACAGGACACAGAGCCCAGAGCTGCGCACCGTCCTGATGAGCTGGGAGATCGATGGGACTTAGACCGTCTCAACAGGACACAGAGCCCAGAGCTGCGCACCGTCCTGATGAGCAGGGAGATCGATGTGACTTAGACCGTCTCAACAGAACACAGAGCCCAGACCTGTGCACTGTCCTGATGAGCTGGGAGATCGATGGAATTTAGACCGTCTCAACAGGACACAGAGCCCAGAGCTGCGCACCGTCCTGAAGAGCTGAGAGATCAATGGGACTTAGACCGTCTCAACACGACACAGAGCCCAGAGCTGCACACCGTCCTGATGAGCTGGGAGATCGATGGGACTTAGACCGTCTCAACAGGACACAGAGCCCAGAGCTGCGCACCGTCCTGATGAGCTGGGAGATTGATGGGACTTAGACCGTCTCAACAGGACACAGAGCCCAGAGCTGCGCACCGTCCTGATGAGCTGGGAGATCGATGTGACTTAGACCGTCTCAACAGAACACAGAGCCCAGACCTGTGCATTGTCCTGATGAGCTGGGAGATCGATGGGACTTAGACCATCTCAACAGGACACAGAGCCCAGAGCTGCGCACCATCCTGATGAGCTGGGAGATCGATGGGACTTAGACCGTCTCAACAGGAAGATCGATGGGACTTAGACCATCTCAACAGGACACAGAGCCCAGAGCTGCTCAACGTCCTGATGAGCTGGGAGATCGATGGGACATAGACCGTCTCAACAGGACACAGAGCCCAGAGCTGTGCACCGTCCTGATGAGCTGGGAGATCGATGGGACTTTGACCGTCTCAACAGGACACAGAGCCCAGAGCTGCTCACCGCCCTGATGAGCTGGGAGATCGATGGGACTTAGACGGTCTCAACAGGAAGATCGATGGGACTTAGACCATCTCAACAGGACACAGAGCCTAGAGCTGTGCACCGTCCTGATGAACTGGGAGATCGATGGGACATAGACCGTCTCAACAGGACACAGAGCCCAGAGCTGCTCACCGTCCTGATGAGCCGGGAGATCGATGGGACTTAGGCCATCTCAACAGGACCCAGAGCCCAGAGCTGCTCACCGTCCTGATGAGCTGGGAGATCGATTGGAATTAGACCGTCTCAACAGGACACAGAGCCCAGAGCCTCTCACCGTTCTGATGAGCTGGGAGATTGATGGGACTTAGGCCATCTCAACAGGACACAGAGCCCAGAGCTGCTCACCGTTCTGATGAG
Organism: Ambystoma mexicanum; assembly: GCF_040938575.1. Taxonomy (NCBI): domain Eukaryota; kingdom Metazoa; phylum Chordata; class Amphibia; order Caudata; family Ambystomatidae; genus Ambystoma; species Ambystoma mexicanum. The sequence goes on from NC_090940.1 coordinate 9,080,995, forward strand.
CTGGGAGATCGATTGGAATTAGACCGTCTCAACAGGACACAGAGCCCAGAGCCTCTCACCGTTCTGATGAGCTGGGAGATCGATGGGATTTAGACAGTCTCAACAGGACACAGAGCCCAGTGCCGCACACCGTCCTGATGAGCTGGGAGATCAATGGGACTTAGACCGTCTCAACACAACACAGAGCCCAGAGCTGCGCACCGTCCAGATGAGCTGGGAGATCGATGGGACTTAGACCGTCTCAACAGGACACAGAGCCCAGAGCTGCTCACCGTCCTGATGAGCCGGGAGATCGATGGGACTTAGACCGTCTCAACAGGACACAGAGCCCAGAGCTGCGCACCGTCCTGATGAGCTGGGAGATCGATGGGACTTAGACCGTCTCAACAGGACACAGAGCCAAGAGCTGCGCACCGTCCTGATGAACTGGGAGATCGATGGGACAGACACAGAGCCCAGAGCCTCTCAGCGTTCTGATGAGCTGGGAGATTGATGGGACTTAGGCCATCTCAACAGGACACAGAGCCCAGAGCTGCTCACCGTTCTGATGAGCTGGGAGATCGATTGGAATTAGACCGTCTCAACAGGACACAGAGCCCAGAGCCTCTCACCGTTCTGATGAGCTGGGAGATCGATGGGATTTAGACAGTCTCAACAGGACACAGAGCCCAGTGCCGCGCACCGTCCTGATGAGCTGGGAGATCAATGGGACTTAGACCGTCTCAACACAACACAGAGCCCAGAGCTGCGCACCGTCCAGATGAGCTGGGAGATCGATGGGACTTAGACCGTCTCAACAGGACACAGAGCCCAGAGCTGCTCACCGTCCTGATGAGCCGGGAGATCGATGGGACTTAGACCGCCTCAACAGGACACAGAGCCAAGAGCTGCTCACCGTCCTGATGAGCTGGGAGATCGATGGGACTTAGACCGTCTCAACACGACACAGAGCCCAGAGCTGCACACCGTCCTGATGAGCTGGGAGATCGATGGGACTTAGACCGTCTCAACAGGACACAGAGCCCAGAGCTGCGCACCGTCCTGATGAGCTGGGAGATTGATGGGACTTAGACCGTCTCAACAGGACACAGAGCCAAGAGCTGCGCACCGTCCTGATGAACTGGGAGATCGATGGGACAGACACAGAGCCCAGACCTGCTCACCGTCCTGATGAGCGGGGAGATTGATGGGACTTAGACCGTCTCAACAGGACACAGGGCCCAGAGCTGCTCACCGTCCTGATGAGCTGGGAGATCGATGGGAATTAGAACGTCTCAACAGGACACAGAGCCCAGAGCCTCTCACCGTTCTGATGAGCTGGGAGATCGATGGGATTTAGACAGTCTCAACAGGACACAGAGCCCAGAGCTGCGCACCGTCCTGATGAGCTGGGAGATCAATGGGACTTAGACCGTCTCAACACGACACAGAGCCCAGAGCTGCACACCGTCCTGATGAGCTGGGAGATCGATGGGACTTAGACCGTCTCAACAGGACACAGAGCCCAGAGCTGCGCACCGTCCTGATGAGCTGGGAGATCGATGGGACTTAGACCGTCTCAACAGGACACAGAGCCCAGAGCTGCGCACCGTCCTGATGAGCCAGGAGATCGATGGGACTTAAACCATCTCAACAGGAAGATCGATGGGACTTAGACCATCTCAACAGGACACAGAGCCCAGAGCTGCGCACCGTCCTGATGAGCTGGGAGATCGATTGGAATTAGAACGTCTCAACAGGACACAGAGCCCAGAGCCTCTCACCGTTCTGATGAGCTGGGAGATCGATGGGATTTAGACAGTCTCAACAGGACACAGAGCCCAGAGCTGCGCACCGTCCTGATGAGCTGGGAGATCAATGGGACTTAGACCGTCTCAACACGACACAGAGCCCAGAGCTGCACACCGTCCTGATGAGCTGGGAGATCGATGGGACTTAGACTGTCTCAACAGGACACAGAGCCCAGAGCTGCGCACCGTCCTGATGAGCTGGGAGATCGATGGGACTTAGACCGTCTCAACAGGACACAGAGCCCAGAGCTGCGCACCGTCCTGATGAGCCGGGAGATCGATGTGACTTAGACCGTCTCAACAGAACACAGAGCCCAGACCTGTGCACTGTCCTGATGAGCTGGGAGATCGATGGGACTTAGACCGTCTCAACAGGGCACAGAGCCCAGAGCTGCGCACCATCCTGATGAGCTGGGGGATCGTTGGGACTTAGACCGTCTCAACAGGACACAGAGCCCAGAGCTGCGCACCGTCTTGATGAGCTGGGAGAGCAATGGGACTTAGACCGTCTCAACAGGAAGATCGATGGGACTTAGACCATCTCAACAGGACACAGAACCCAGAGCTGCTCACTGTCCTGATGAGCTGGGATATCGATGGGACTTAGACCGTCTCAACAGGACACAGAGCCCAGAGCTGCGCACCGTCCTGATGAGCTGGGAGATCGATGGGACTTAGACCGTCTCAACAGGACACAGAGCCCAGAGCTGCGCACCGTCCTGATGAGCCGGGAGATCGATGTGACTTAGACCGTCTCAACAGAACACAGAGCCCAGACCTGTGCACTGTCCTGATGAGCTGGGAGATCGATGGGACTTAGACCGTCTCAACAGGGCACAGAGCCCAGAGCTGCGCACCATCCTGATGAGCTGGGGGATCGTTGGGACTTAGACCGTCTCAACAGGACACAGAGCCCAGAGCTGCGCACCGTCTTGATGAGCTGGGAGAGCAATGGGACTTAGACCGTCTCAACAGGAAGATCGATGGGACTTAGACCATCTCAACAGGACACAGAACCCAGAGCTGCTCACTGTCCTGATGAGCTGGGATATCGATGGGACTTAGACCGTCTCAACAGGACACAGAGCCCAGAGCTGCTCACCGTCCTGATGAGCTGGGAGATCGGTGGGACTTGGACCGTCTCAACAGGAAGATCGATGGGACTTACACCATCTCAACAGGACACAGAGCCCAGAGCTGCTCACCGTCCTGATCAGCTGGGAGATCGATGGGACTTAGACTGTCTCAACAGGACACAGAGCCCAGAGCTGCTCACCGTCCTGATGAGCTGGGCGATCGATGGGACTTAGACCGTCTCAACAGGACACAGAGCCCAGAGCTGTGCACCGTCCTGATGAGCTGGGAGATCGATGGGACTTTGACCGTCTCAACAGGACAAAGAGCCCAGAACTGCTCACATTCCTGATGAGCTGGAAGATCGATGGGACTTAGACCGTCTCAACAGGAAGATCGATGGGACTTAGACCATCTCAACAGGACACAGAGCCAAGAGCTGCGCACCGTCCTGATGAACTGGGAGATCGATGGGACAGACACAGAGCCCAGAGCTGCTCACCGTCCTGATGAGCCGGGAGATCGATGGGACTTAGACCGTCTCAACAGGACACAGAGCCCAGAGCTGCTCACCGTCCTGATGAGCTGGGAGATCGATGGGACTTAGACCATCTCAACAGGAAGATCGATGGGACTTTGACCATCTAAACAGGACACAGAGCCCAGAGCTGCGCACCGTCCTGATGAACTGGGAGATCGATGGGACTTAGACCGTCTCAACAGGACACAGAGCCCAGAGCTGCTCACCGTCCTGATGAGCTGGGAGAACGATGGGACTTAGGCCATCTCAACAGGACACAGAGCCCAGAGCTGCTCACCGTCCTGATGAGCTGGGAGATCGATTGGAATTTGAACGTCTCAACAGGACACAGAGCCCAGAGCCTCTCACCGTTCTGATGAGCTGGGAGATCGATGGAATTTAGACCGTCTCAACAGGACACAGAGCCCAGAGCTGCGCACCGTCCTGAAGAGCTGAGAGATCAATGGGACTTAGAACGTCTCAACACGACACAGAGCCCAGAGCTGCACACCGTCCTGATGAGCTGGGAGATCGATGGGACTTAGACCGTCTCAACAGGACACAGAGCCCAGAGCTGCGCACCGTCCTGATGAGCTGGGAGATTGATGGGACTTAGACCGTCTCAACAGGACACAGAGCCCAGAGCTGCGCACCGTCCTGATGAGCTGGGAGATCGATGTGACTTAGACCGTCTCAACAGAACACAGAGCCCAGACCTGTGCATTGTCCTGATGAGCTGGGAGATCGATGGGACTTAGACCATCTCAACAGGACACAGAGCCCAGAGCTGCGCACCATCCTGATGAGCTGGGAGATCGATGGGACTTAGACCATCTCAACAGGAAGATCGATGGGACTTTGACCATCTAAACAGGACACAGAGCCCAGAGCTGCGCACCGTCCTGATGAACTGGGAGATCGATGGGACTTAGACCGTCTCAACAGGACACAGAGCCCAGAGCTGCTCACCGTCCTGATGAGCTGGGAGAACGATGGGACTTAGGCCATCTCAACAGGACACAGAGCCCAGAGCTGCTCACCGTCCTGATGAGCTGGGAGATCGATTGGAATTTGAACGTCTCAACAGGACACAGAGCCCAGAGCCTCTCACCATTCTGATGAGCTGGGAGATCGATGGAATTTAGACCGTCTCAACAGGACACAGAGCCCAGAGCTGCGCACCGTCCTGAAGAGCTGAGAGATCAATGGGACTTAGAACGTCTCAACACGACACAGAGCCCAGAGCTGCACACCGTCCTGATGAGCTGGGAGATCGATGGGACTTAGACCGTCTCAACAGGACACAGAGCCCAGAGCTGCGCACCGTCCTGATGAGCTGGGAGATTGATGGGACTTAGACCGTCTCAACAGGACACAGAGCCCAGAGCTGCGCACCGTCCTGATGAGCTGGGAGATCGATGTGACTTAGACCGTCTCAACAGAACACAGAGCCCAGACCTGTGCATTGTCCTGATGAGCTGGGAGATCGATGGGACTTAGACCATCTCAACAGGACACAGAGCCCAGAGCTGCGCACCATCCTGATGAGCTGGGAGATCGATGGGACTTTGACCGTCTCAACAGGACACAGAGCCCAGAGCTGCTCACCGCCCTGATGAGCTGGGAGATCGATGGGACTTAGACGGTCTCAACAGGAAAATCAATGGGACTTAGACCATCTCAACAGGACACAGAGCCGAGAGCTGCTCACTGTCCTGATGAGCTGGGAGATCGATGGGACTTAGACCGTCTCAACAGGACACAGAGCCCAGAGCTGCTCAACGTCCTGATGAGCTGGGAGATCGATGGGACATAGAACGTCTCAACAGGACACAGAGCCCAGAGCTGTGCACCGTCCTGATGAGCTGGGAGATCGATGGGACTTTGACCGTCTCAACAGGACACAGAGCCCAGAGCTGCTCACCGCCCTGATGAGCTGGGAGATCGATGGGACTTAGACGGTCTCAACAGGAAAATCAATGGGACTTAGACCATCTCAACAGGACACAGAGCCTAGAGCTGTGCACCGTCCTGATGAACTGGGAGATCGATGGGACATAGACCGTCTCAACAGGACACAGAGCCCAGAGCTGCTCACCGTCCTGATGAGCCGGGAGATCGATGGGACTTAGGCCATCTCAACAGGACCCAGAGCCCAGAGCTGCTCACCGTCCTGATGAGCTGGGAGATCGATTGGAATTAGACCGTCTCAACAGGACACAGAGCCCAGAGCCTCTCACCGTTCTGATGAGCTGGGAGATTGATGGGACTTAGGCCATCTCAACAGGACACAGAGCCCAGAGCTGCTCACCGTTCTGATGAGCTGGGAGATCGATTGGAATTAGACCGTCTCAACAGGACACAGAGCCCAGAGCCTCTCACCGCTCTGATGAGCTGGGAGATCGATGGGATTTAGACAGTCTCAACAGGACACAGAGCCCAGTGCCGCGCACCGTCCTGATGAGCTGGGAGATCAATGGGACTTAGACCGTCTCAACACAACACAGAGCCCAGAGCTGCGCACCGTCCAGATGAGCTGGGAGATCGATGGGACTTAGACCGTCTCAACAGGACACAGAGCCCAGAGCTGCTCACCGTCCTGATGAGCCGGGAGATCGATGGGACTTAGACCGTCTCAACAGGACACAGAGCCCAGAGCTGCGCACCGTCCTGATGAGCTGGGAGATCGATGGGACTTAGACCGTCTCAACAGGACACAGAGCCAAGAGCTGCGCACCGTCCTGATGAACTGGGAGATCGATGGGACAGACACAGAGCCCAGAGCCTCTCACCGTTCTGATGAGCTGGGAGATTGATGGGACTTAGGCCATCTCAACAGGACACAGAGCCCAGAGCTGCTCACCGTTCTGATGAGCTGGGAGATCGATTGGAATTAGACCGTCTCAACAGGACACAGAGCCCAGAGCCTCTCACCGTTCTGATGAGCTGGGAGATCGATGGGATTTAGACAGTCTCAACAGGACACAGAGCCCAGTGCCGCGCACCGTCCTGATGAGCTGGGAGATCAATGGGACTTAGACCGTCTCAACACAACACAGAGCCCAGAGCTGCGCACAGTCCAGATGAGCTGGGAGATCGATGGGACTTAGACCGTCTCAACAGGACACAGAGCCCAGAGCTGCTCACCGTCCTGATGAGCCGGGAGATCGATGGGACTTAGACCGTCTCAACAGGACACAGAGCCCAGAGCTGCTCACCGTCCTGATGAGCTGGGAGATCGATGGGACTTAGACCGTCTCAACACGACACAGAGCCCAGAGCTGCACACCGTCCTGATGAGCTGGGAGATCGATGGGACTTAGACCGTCTCAACAGGACACAGAGCCCAGAGCTGAGCACCGTCCTGATGAGCTGGGAGATCGATGGGACTTAGACCGTCTCAACAGGACACAGAGCCAAGAGCTGCGCACCGTCCTGATGAACTGGGAGATCGATGGGACAGACACAGAGCCCAGAGCTGCTCACCGTCCTGATGAGCGGGGAGATTGATGGGACTTAGACCGTCTCAACAGGACACAGGGCCCAGAGCTGCTCACCGTCCTGATGAGCTGGGAGATCGATGGGACTTAGACCATCTCAACAGGAAGATCGATGGGACTTAGACCATCTCAACAGGACACAGAGCCCAGAGCTGCGCACCGTCCTGATGAACTGGGAGATCGATGGGACTTAGACCGTCTCAACAGGACACAGAGCCCAGAGCTGCTCACCGTCCTGATGAGCTGGGAGAACGATTGGAATTAGAACGTCTCAACAGGACACAGAGCCCAGAGCCTCTCACCATTCTGATGAGCTGGGAGATCGATGGGATTTAGACAGTCTCAACAGGACACAGAGCCCAGAGCTGCGCACCGTCCTGAAGAGCTGAGAGATCAATGGGACTTAGACCGTCTCAACACGACAGAGCCCAGAGCTGCACACCGTCCTGATGAGCTGGGAGATCGATGGGACTTAGACCGTCTCAACAGGACACAGAGCCCAGCGCTGCGCACCGTCCTGATGAGCTGGGAGATTGATGGGACTTAGACCGTCTCAACAGGACACAGAGCCCAGAGCTGCGCACCGTCCTGATGAGCTGGGAGATTGATGGGACTTAGACCGTCTCAACAGGACACAGAGCCCAGAGCTGCGCACCGTCCTGATGAGCTGGGAGATCGATGTGACTTAGACCGTCTCAACAGAACACAGAGCCCAGACCTGTGCATTGTCCTGATGAGCTGGGAGATCGATGGGACTTAGACCATCTCAACAGGACACAGAGCCCAGAGCTGCGCACCATCCTGATGAGCTGGGAGATCGATGGGACTTTGACCGTCTCAACAGGACACAGAGCCCAGAGCTGCTCACCGCCCTGATGAGCTGGGAGATCGATGGGACTTAGACGGTCTCAACAGGAAAATCAATGGGACTTAGACCATCTCAACAGGACACAGAGCCGAGAGCTGCTCACTGTCCTGATGAGCTGGGAGATCGATGGGACTTAGACCTTCTCAACAGGACACAGAGCCCAGAGCTGCTCAACGTCCTGATGAGCTGGGAGATCGATGGGACATAGAACGTCTCAACAGGACACAGAGCCCAGAGCTGTGCACCGTCCTGATGAGCTGGGAGATCGATGGGACTTTGACCGTCTCAACAGGACACAGAGCCCAGAGCTGCTCACCGCCCTGATGAGCTGGGAGATCGATGGGACTTAGACGGTCTCAACAGGAAAATCAATGGGACTTAGACCATCTCAACAGGACACAGAGCCTAGAGCTGTGCACCGTCCTGATGAACTGGGAGATCGATGGGACATAGACCGTCTCAACAGGACACAGAGCCCAGAGCTGCTCACCGTCCTGATGAGCCGGGAGATCGATGGGACTTAGGCCATCTCAACAGGACCCAGAGCCCAGAGCTGCTCACCGTCCTGATGAGCTGGGAGATCGATTGGAATTAGACCGTCTCAACAGGACACAGAGCCCAGAGCCTCTCACCGTTCTGATGAGCTGGGAGATTGATGGGACTTAGGCCATCTCAACAGGACACAGAGCCCAGAGCTGCTCACCGTTCTGATGAGCTGGGAGATCGATTGGAATTAGACCGTCTCAACAGGACACAGAGCCCAGAGCCTCTCACCGCTCTGATGAGCTGGGAGATCGATGGGATTTAGACAGTCTCAACAGGACACAGAGCCCAGTGCCGCGCACCGTCCTGATGAGCTGGGAGATCAATGGGACTTAGACCGTCTCAACACAACACAGAGCCCAGAGCTGCGCACCGTCCAGATGAGCTGGGAGATCGATGGGACTTAGACCGTCTCAACAGGACACAGAGCCCAGAGCTGCTCACCGTCCTGATGAGCCGGGAGATCGATGGGACTTAGACCGTCTCAACAGGACACAGAGCCCAGAGCTGCGCACCGTCCTGATGAGCTGGGAGATCGATGGGACTTAGACCGTCTCAACAGGACACAGAGCCAAGAGCTGCGCACCGTCCTGATGAACTGGGAGATCGATGGGACAGACACAGAGCCCAGAGCCTCTCACCGTTCTGATGAGCTGGGAGATTGATGGGACTTAGGCCATCTCAACAGGACACAGAGCCCAGAGCTGCTCACCGTTCTGATGAGCTGGGAGATCGATTGGAATTAGACCGTCTCAACAGGACACAGAGCCCAGAGCCTCTCACCGTTCTGATGAGCTGGGAGATCGATGGGATTTAGACCGTCTCAACAGGACACAGAGCCCAGAGCTGAGCACCGTCCTGATGAGCTGGGAGATCGATGGGACTTAGACCGTCTCAACAGGACACAGAGCCAAGAGCTGCGCACCGTCCTGATGAACTGGGAGATCGATGGGACAGACACAGAGCCCAGAGCTGCTCACCGTCCAGATGAGCTGGGAGATCGATGGGACTTAGACCGTCTCAACAGGACACAGAGCCCAGAGCTGCTCACCGTCCTGATGAGCCGGGAGATCGATGGGACTTAGACCGTCTCAACAGGACACAGAGCCCAGAGCTGCGCACCGTCCTGATGAGCTGGGAGATCGATGGGACTTAGACCGTCTCAACAGGACACAGAGCCAAGAGCTGCGCACCGTCCTGATGAACTGGGAGATCGATGGGACAGACACAGAGCCCAGAGCCTCTCACCGTTCTGATGAGCTGGGAGATTGATGGGACTTAGGCCATCTCAACAGGACACAGAGCCCAGAGCTGCTCACCGTTCTGATGAGCTGGGAGATCGATTGGAATTAGACCGTCTCAACAGGACACAGAGCCCAGAGCCTCTCACCGTTCTGATGAGCTGGGAGATCGATGGGATTTAGACAGTCTCAACAGGACACAGAGCCCAGTGCCGCGCACCGTCCTGATGAGCTGGGAGATCAATGGGACTTAGACCGTCTCAACACAACACAGAGCCCAGAGCTGCGCACAGTCCAGATGAGCTGGGAGATCGATGGGACTTAGACCGTCTCAACAGGACACAGAGCCCAGAGCTGCTCACCGTCCTGATGAGCCGGGAGATCGATGGGACTTAGACCGTCTCAACAGGACACAGAGCCCAGAGCTGCTCACCGTCCTGATGAGCTGGGAGATCGATGGGACTTAGACCGTCTCAACACGACACAGAGCCCAGAGCTGCACACCGTCCTGATGAGCTGGGAGATCGATGGGACTTAGACCGTCTCAACAGGACACAGAGCCCAGAGCTGAGCACCGTCCTGATGAGCTGGGAGATCGATGGGACTTAGACCGTCTCAACAGGACACAGAGCCAAGAGCTGCGCACCGTCCTGATGAACTGGGAGATCGATGGGACAGACACAGAGCCCAGAGCTGCTCACCGTCCTGATGAGCGGGGAGATTGATGGGACTTAGACCGTCTCAACAGGACACAGGGCCCAGAGCTGCTCACCGTCCTGATGAGCTGGGAGATCGATGGGACTTAGACCATCTCAACAGGAAGATCGATGGGACTTAGACCATCTCAACAGGACACAGAGCCCAGAGCTGCGCACCGTCCTGATGAACTGGGAGATCGATGGGACTTAGACCGTCTCAACAGGACACAGAGCCCAGAGCTGCTCACCGTCCTGATGAGCTGGGAGAACGATTGGAATTAGAACGTCTCAACAGGACACAGAGCCCAGAGCCTCTCACCATTCTGATGAGCTGGGAGATCGATGGGATTTAGACAGTCTCAACAGGACACAGAGCCCAGAGCTGCGCACCGTCCTGAAGAGCTGAGAGATCAATGGGACTTAGACCGTCTCAACACGACAGAGCCCAGAGCTGCACACCGTCCTGATGAGCTGGGAGATCGATGGGACTTAGACCGTCTCAACAGGACACAGAGCCCAGCGCTGCGCACCGTCCTGATGAGCTGGGAGATTGATGGGACTTAGACCGTCTCAACAGGACACAGAGCCCAGAGTTGCGCACCGTCCTGTTGAGCTGGGAGATCGATGTGACTTAGACCGTCTCAACAGAACACAGAGCCCAGACCTGTGCATTGTCCTGATGAGCTGGGAGATCGATGGGTCTTAGACCATCTCAACAGGAAACAGAGCCCAGAGTTGCGCACCATCCTGATGAGCTGGGAGATCGATGGGACTTAGACCGTCTCAACAGGAAGATCGATGGGACTTAGACCATCTCAACAGGACACAGAGCCGAGAGCTGCTCACTGTCCTGATGAGCTGGGAGATCGATGGGACTTAGACCGTCTCAACAGGACACAGAGCCCAGAGCTGCTCAACGTCCTGATGAGCTGGGAGATCGATGGGACATAGACCGTCTCAACAGGACACAGAGCCCAGAGCTGTGCACCGTCCTGATGAGCTGGGAGATCGATGGAACTTTGACCGTCTCAACAGGAAACAGAGCCCAGAGCTGCTCACCGTCCTGATGAGCTGGGAGATCGATGGGACTTAGACCGTCTCAACAGGAAGATCGATGGGACTTAGACCATCTCAACAGGACACAGAGCCTAGAGCTGTGCACCGTCCTGATGAACTGGGAGATCGATGGGACATAGACCGTCTCAACAGGACACAGAGCCCAGAGCTGCTCACCGTCCTGATGAGCCGGGAGATCGATGGGACTTAGGCCATCTCAACAGGACCCAGAGCTGCTCACTGTCCTGATGAGCTGGGAGTTCGATTGGAATTAGACCGTCTCAACAGGACACAGAGCCCAGAGCCTCTCACCGTTCTGATGAGCTGGGAGATTGATGGGACTTAGGCCATCTCAACAGGACACAGAGCCCAGAGCTGCTCACCGTTCTGATGAGCTGGGAGATCGATTGGAATTAGACCGTCTCAACAGGACACAGAGCCCAGAGCCTCTCACCGTTCTGATGAGCTGGGAGATCGATGGGATTTAGACAGTCTCAACAGGACACAGAGCCCAGTGCCGCGCACCGTCCTGATGAGCTGGGAGATCAATGGGACTTAGACCGTCTCAACACAACACAGAGCCCAGAGCTGCGCACCGTCCAGATGAGCTGGGAGATCGATGGGACTTAGAGCGTCTCAACAGGACACAGAGCCCAGAGCTGCTCACCGTCCTGATGAGCCGGGAGATCAATGGGACTTAGACCGTCTCAACAGGACACAGAGCCCAGAGCTGCTCACCGTCCTGATGAGCTGGGAGATCGATGGGACTTAGACCGTCTCAACAGGAAGATCGATGGGACTTAGACCATCTCAACAGGACACAGAGCCCAGAGCTGCTCACCGTCCTGATGAGCTGGGAGATCGATGGGACTTAGGCCATCTCAACAGGACACAGAGCCCAGAGCTGCGCACCGTCCTGATGAGCTGGGAGATCGATGGGACTTAGATCGTCTCAACACGACACAGAGCCCAGAGCTGCGCACCGTCCTGATGAGCTGGGAGATCGATGGGACTTAGACCGTCTCAACAGGACACAGAGCCCAGAGCTGCGCACCATCCTGATGAGCTGGGAGATCGTTGGGACTTAGACCGTCTCAACAGGACACAGAGCCCAGAGCTGCGCACCGTCTTGATGAGCTGGGAGATCGATGGGACTTAGACCGTCTCAACAGGAAGATCGATGGGACTTAGACCATCTCAACAGGACACAGAACCCAGAGCTGCTCACTGTCCTGATGAGCCGGGAGATCGATGGGACTTAGACCGTCTCAATAGGACACAGAGCCCAGAGCTGCTCACCGTCCTGATGAGCTGGGAGATCGATGGGACTTAGACTGTCTCAACAGGAAGATCGATGGGACTTAGACCATCTCAACAGGACACAGAGCCCAGAGCTGCTCACCATCCTGATCAGCTGGGAGATCGATGGGACTTAGACCGTCTCAACAGGACACAGAGCCCAGAGCTGCTCACCGTCCTGATGTGCTGAGAGATCGATGGGACTTAGACCGTCTCAACAGGACACAGGGCCCAGAGCTGCTCACCGTCCTGATGAGCCGGGAGATTGATGGGATTTAGACCGTCTCAACAGGACACAGAGCCCAGAGCTGCTCACCGTCCTGATGAGCTGGGAGATCGATGGGACTTAGACCGTCTCAACAGGAAGATCAATGGGACTTAGACCATCTCAACAGGACACAGAGCCCAGAGCTGCGCACCGTCCTGATGAACTGGGAGATCGATGGGACTTAGACCGTCTCAACAGGACACAGAGCCCAGAGCTGCTCACCGTCCTGATGAGCCGGGAGATCGATGGGACTTAGACCGTCTCAACAGGACACAGAGCCCAGAGCTGCTCACCGTCCTGATGAGCTGGGAGATCGATGGGACTTAGACCGTCTCAACAGGAAGATCAATGGGACTTAGACCGTCTCAACAGGACACAGAGCCCAGAGCTGCTCACCGTCCTGATGAGCCGGGAGATCGATGGGACTTAGACCGTCTCAACAGGACACAGAGCCCAGAGCTGCTCACCGCCCTGATGAGCTGGGAGAACAATGGGACATAGGCCATCTCAACAGGACACAGAGCCCAGAGCTGCTCACCGTCCTGATGAGCTGGGAGATCGATTGGAATTAGAACGTCTCAACAGGACACAGAGCCCAGAGCCTCTCACCGTTCTGATGATCTGGGATATCGATGGGATTTAGACAGTCTCAACAGGACACAGAGCCCAGAGCTGCGCACCGTCCTGAAGAGCTGAGAGATCAATGGGACTTAGACCGTCTCAACACGACACAGAGCCCAGAGCTGCACACCGTCCTGATGAGCTGGGAGATCGATGGGACTTAGACCGTCTCAACAGGACACAGAGCCCAGAGCTGCGCACCGTCCTGATGAGCTGGGAGATCGATGGGACTTAGACCGTCTCAACAGGACACAGAGCCCAGAGCTGCTCACCGTCCTGATCAGCTGGGAGATCGATGGGACTTAGACTGTCTCAACAGGACACAGAGCCCAGAGCTGCTCACCGTCCTGATGAGCTGGGCGATCGATGGGACTTAGACCGTCTCAACAGGACACAGAGCCCAGAGCTGTGCACCGTCCTGATGAGCTGGGAGATGGATGGGACTTTGACCGTCTCAACAGGACAAAGAGCCCAGAACTGCTCACATTCCTGATGAGCTGGGAGATCGATGGGACTTAGACCGTCTCAACAGGAAGATCGATGGGACTTAGACCATCTCAACAGGACACAGAGCCAAGAGCTGCGCACCGTCCTGATGAACTGGGAGATCGATGGGACAGACACAGAGCCCAGAGCTGCTCACCGTCCTGATGAGCCGGGAGATCGATGGGACTTAGACCGTCTCAACAGGACACAGAGCCCAGAGCTGCTTACCGTCCTGATGAGCTTGGAGATCGATGGGACTTAGACCATCTCAACAGGAAGATCGATGGGACTTAGACCATCTAAACAGGACACAGAGCCCAGAGCTGCGCACCGTCCTGATGAACTGGGAGATCGATGGGACTTAGACCGTCTCAACAGGACACAGAGCCCAGAGCTGCTCACCGTCCTGATGAGCTGGGAGATCGATTGGAATTAGAACGTCTCAACAGGACACAGAGCCCAGAGCCTCTCACCGTTCTGATGAGCTGGGAGATCGATGGAATTTAGACCGTCTCAACAGGACACAGAGCCCAGAGCTGCGCACCGTCCTGAAGAGCTGAGAGATCAATGGGACTTAGACCGTCTCAACACGACACAGAGCCCAGAGCTGCACACCGTCCTGATGAGCTGGGAGATCGATGGGACTTAGACCGTCTCAACAGGACACAGAGCCCAGAGCTGCGCACCGTCCTGATGAGCTGGGAGATTGATGGGACTTAGACCGTCTCAACAGGACACAGAGCCCAGAGCTGCGCACCGTCCTGATGAGCTGGGAGATCGATGTGACTTAGACCGTCTCAACAGAACACAGAGCCCAGACCTGTGCATTGTCCTGATGAGCTGGGAGATCGATGGGACTTAGACCATCTCAACAGGACACAGAGCCCAGAGCTGCGCACCATCCTGATGAGCTGGGAGATCGATGGGACTTAGACCATCTCAACAGGAAGATCGATGGGACTTAGACCATCTCAACAGGACACAGAGCCCAGAGCTGCTCAACGTCCTGATGAGCTGGGAGATCGATGGGACATAGACCGTCTCAACAGGACACAGAGCCCAGAGCTGTGCACCGTCCTGATGAGCTGGGAGATCGATGGGACTTTGACCGTCTCAACAGGACACAGAGCCCAGAGCTGCTCACCGCCCTGATGAGCTGGGAGATCGATGGGACTTAGACGGTCTCAACAGGAAGATCGATGGGACTTAGACCATCTCAACAGGACACAGAGCCTAGAGCTGTGCACCGTCCTGATGAACTGGGAGATCGATGGGACATAGACCGTCTCAACAGGACACAGAGCCCAGAGCTGCTCACCGTCCTGATGAGCCGGGAGATCGATGGGACTTAGGCCATCTCAACAGGACCCAGAGCCCAGAGCTGCTCACCGTCCTGATGAGCTGGGAGATCGATTGGAATTAGACCGTCTCAACAGGACACAGAGCCCAGAGCCTCTCACCGTTCTGATGAGCTGGGAGATTGATGGGACTTAGGCCATCTCAACAGGACACAGAGCCCAGAGCTGCTCACCGTTCTGATGAGCTGGGAGATCGATTGGAATTAGACCGTCTCAACAGGACACAGAGCCCAGAGCCTCTCACCGTTCTGATGAGCTGGGAGATCGATGGGATTTAGACAGTCTCAACAGGACACAGAGCCCAGTGCCGCACACCGTCCTGATGAGCTGGGAGATCAATGGGACTTAGACCGTCTCAACACAACACAGAGCCCAGAGCTGCGCACCGTCCAGATGAGCTGGGAGATCGATGGGACTTAGACCGTCTCAACAGGACACAGAGCCCAGAGCTGCTCACCGTCCTGATGAGCCGGGAGATCGATGGGACTTAGACCGTCTCAACAGGACACAGAGCCCAGAGCTGCGCACCGTCCTGATGAGCTGGGAGATCGATGGGACTTAGACCGTCTCAACAGGACACAGAGCCAAGAGCTGCGCACCGTCCTGATGAACTGGGAGATCGATGGGACAGACACAGAGCCCAGAGCCTCTCAGCGTTCTGATGAGCTGGGAGATTGATGGGATTTAGGCCATCTCAACAGGACACAGAGCCCAGAGCTGCTCACCGTTCTGATGAGCTGGGAGATCGATTGGAATTAGACCGTCTCAACAGGACACAGAGCCCAGAGCCTCTCACCGTTCTGATGAGCTGGGAGAACGATGGGATTTAGACAGTCTCAACAGGACACAGAGCCCAGTGCCGCGCACCGTCTTGATGAGCTGGGAGATCAATGGGACTTAGACCGTCTCAACACAACACAGAGCCCAGAGCTGCGCACCGTCCAGATGAGCTGGGAGATCGATGGGACTTAGACCGTCTCAACAGGACACAGAGCCCAGAGCTGCTCACCGTCCTGATGAGCCGGGAGATCGATGGGACTTAGACCGTCTCAACAGGACACAGAGCCAAGAGCTGCTCACCGTCCTGATGAGCTGGGAGATCGATGGGACTTAGACCGTCTCAACACGACACAGAGCCCAGAGCTGCACACCGTCCTGATGAGCTGGGAGATCGATGGGACTTAGACCGTCTCAACAGAACACAGAGCCCAGACCTGTGCACTGTCCTGATGAGCTGGGAGATCGATGGGACTTAGACCGTCTCAACAGGACACAGAGCCAAGAGCTGCGCACCGTCCTGATGAACTGGGAGATCGATGGGACAGACACAGAGCCCAGAGCTGCTCACCGTCCTGATGAGCGGGGAGATTGATGGGACTTAGACCGTCTCAACAGGACACAGGGCCCAGAGCTGCTCACCGTCCTGATGAGCTGGGAGATCGATGGGAATTAGAACGTCTCAACAGGACACAGAGCCCAGAGCCTCTCACCGTTCTGATGAGCTGGGAGATCGATGGGATTTAGACAGTCTCAACAGGACACAGAGCCCAGAGCTGCGCACCGTCCTGATGAGCTGGGAGATCAATGGGACTTAGACCGTCTCAACACGACACAGAGCCCAGAGCTGCACACCGTCCTGATGAGCTGGGAGATCGATGGGACTTAGACCGTCTCAACAGGACACAGAGCCCAGAGCTGCGCACCGTCCTGATGAGCTGGGAGATCGATGGGACTTAGACCGTCTCAACAGGACACAGAGCCCAGAGCTGCGCACCGTCCTGATGAGCCGGGAGATCGATGGGACTTAAACCATCTCAACAGGAAGATCGATGGGACTTAGACCATCTCAACAGGACACAGAGCCCAGAGCTGCGCACCGTCCTGATGAGCAGGGAGATCGATTGGAATTAGAACGTCTCAACAGGACAAAGAGCCCAGAGCCTCTCACCGTTCTGATGAGCTGGGAGATCGATGGGATTTAGACAGTCTCAACAGGACACAGAGCCCAGAGCTGCGCACCGTCCTGATGAGCTGGGAGATCAATGGGACTTAGACCGTCTCAACACGACACAGAGCCCAGAGCTGCACACCGTCCTGATGAGCTGGGAGATCGATGGGACTTAGACCGTCTCAACAGGACACAGAGCCCAGAGCTGCGCACCGTCCTGATGAGCTGGGAGATCGATGGGACTTAGACCGTCTCAACAGGACACAGAGCCCAGAGCTGGGCACCGTCCTGATGAGCCGGGAGATCGATGTGACTTAGACCGTCTCAACAGAACACAGAGCCCAGACCTGTGCACTGTCCTGATGAGCTGGGAGATCGATGGAATTTAGACCGTCTCAACAGGACACAGAGCCCAGAGCTGCGCACCGTCCTGAAGAGCTGAGAGATCAATGGGACTTAGACCGTCTCAACACGACACAGAGCCCAGAGCTGCACACCGTCCTGATGAGCTGGGAGATCGATGGGACTTAGACCGTCTCAACAGGACACAGAGCCCAGAGCTGCGCACCGTCCTGATGAGCTGGGAGATTGATGGGACTTAGACCGTCTCAACAGGACACAGAGCCCAGAGCTGCGCACCGTCCTGATGAGCTGGGAGATCGATGTGACTTAGACCGTCTCAACAGAACACAGAGCCCAGACCTGTGCATTGTCCTGATGAGCTGGGAGATCGATGGGACTTAGACCATCTCAACAGGACACAGAGCCCAGAGCTGCGCACCATCCTGATGAGCTGGGAGATCGATGGGACTTAGACCGTCTCAACAGGAAGATCGATGGGACTTAGACCATCTCAACAGGACACAGAGCCCAGAGCTGCTCAACGTCCTGATGAGCTGGGAGATCGATGGGACATAGACCGTCTCAACAGGACACAGAGCCCAGAGCTGTGCACCGTCCTGATGAGCTGGGAGATCGATGGGACTTTGACCGTCTCAACAGGACACAGAGCCCAGAGCTGCTCACCGCCCTGATGAGCTGGGAGATCGATGGGACTTAGACGGTCTCAACAGGAAGATCGATGGGACTTAGACCATCTCAACAGGACACAGAGCCTAGAGCTGTGCACCGTCCTGATGAACTGGGAGATCGATGGGACATAGACCGTCTCAACAGGACACAGAGCCCAGAGCTGCTCACCGTCCTGATGAGCCGGGAGATCGATGGGACTTAGGCCATCTCAACAGGACCCAGAGCTGCTCACCGTCCTGATGAGCTGGGAGATCGATTGGAATTAGACCGTCTCAACAGGACACAGAGCCCAGAGCCTCTCACCGTTCTGATGAGCTGGGAGATTGATGGGACTTAGGCCATCTCAACAGGACACAGAGCCCAGAGCTGCTCACCGTTCTGATGAGCTGGGAGATCGATTGGAATTAGACCGTCTCAACAGGACACAGAGCCCAGAGCCTCTCACCGTTCTGATGAGCTGGGAGATCGATGGGATTTAGACAGTCTCAACAGGACACAGAGCCCAGTGCCGCACACCGTCCTGATGAGCTGGGAGATCAATGGGACTTAGACCGTCTCAACACAACACAGAGCCCAGAGCTGCGCACCGTCCAGATGAGCTGGGAGATCGATGGGACTTAGACCGTCTCAACAGGACACAGAGCCCAGAGCTGCTCACCGTCCTGATGAGCCGGGAGATCGATGGGACTTAGACCGTCTCAACAGGACACAGAGCCCAGAGCTGCGCACCGTCCTGATGAGCTGGGAGATCGATGGGACTTAGACCGTCTCAACAGGACACAGAGCCAAGAGCTGCGCACCGTCCTGATGAACTGGGAGATCGATGGGACAGACACAGAGCCCAGAGCCTCTCAGCGTTCTGATGAGCTGGGAGATTGATGGGACTTAGGCCATCTCAACAGGACACAGAGCCCAGAGCTGCTCACCGTTCTGATGAGCTGGGAGATCGATTGGAATTAGACCGTCTCAACAGGACACAGAGCCCAGAGCCTCTCACCGTTCTGATGAGCTGGGAGATCGATGGGATTTAGACAGTCTCAACAGGACACAGAGCCCAGTGCCGCGCACCGTCCTGATGAGCTGGGAGATCAATGGGACTTAGACCGTCTCAACACAACACAGAGCCCAGAGCTGCGCACCGTCCAGATGAGCTGGGAGATCGATGGGACTTAGACCGTCTCAACAGGACACAGAGCCCAGAGCTGCTCACCGTCCTGATGAGCCGGGAGATCGATGGGACTTAGACCGTCTCAACAGGACACAGAGCCAAGAGCTGCTCACCGTCCTGATGAGCTGGGAGATCGATGGGACTTAGACCGTCTCAACACGACACAGAGCCCAGAGCTGCACACCGTCCTGATGAGCTGGGAGATCGATGGGACTTAGACCGTCTCAACAGGACACAGAGCCCAGAGCTGCGCACCGTCCTGATGAGCTGGGAGATCGATGGGACTTAGACCGTCTCAACAGGACACAGAGCCAAGAGCTGCGCACCGTCCTGATGAACTGGGAGATCGATGGGACAGACACAGAGCCCAGAGCTGCTCACCGTCCTGATGAGCGGGGAGATTGATGGGACTTAGACCGTCTCAACAGGACACAGGGCCCAGAGCTGCTCACCGTCCTGATGAGCTGGGAGATCGATGGGAATTAGAACGTCTCAACAGGACACAGAGCCCAGAGCCTCTCACCGTTCTGATGAGCTGGGAGATCGATGGGATTTAGACAGTCTCAACAGGACACAGAGCCCAGAGCTGCGCACCGTCCTGATGAGCTGGGAGATCAATGGGACTTAGACCGTCTCAACACGACACAGAGCCCAGAGCTGCACACCGTCCTGATGAGCTGGGAGATCGATGGGACTTAGACCGTCTCAACAGGACACAGAGCCCAGAGCTGCGCACCGTCCTGATGAGCTGGGAGATCGATGGGACTTAGACCGTCTCAACAGGACACAGAGCCCAGAGCTGCGCACCGTCCTGATGAGCCGGGAGATCGATGGGACTTAAACCATCTCAACAGGAAGATCGATGGGACTTAGACCATCTCAACAGGACACAGAGCCCAGAGCTGCGCACCGTCCTGATGAGCTGGGAGATCGATTGGAATTAGAACGTCTCAACAGGACACAGAGCCCAGAGCCTCTCACCGTTCTGATGAGCTGGGAGATCGATGGGATTTAGACAGTCTCAACAGGACACAGAGCCCAGAGCTGCGCACCGTCCTGATGAGCTGGGAGATCAATGGGACTTAGACCGTCTCAACACGACACAGAGCCCAGAGCTGCACACCGTCCTGATGAGCTGGGAGATCGATGGGACTTAGACCGTCTCAACAGGACACAGAGCCCAGAGCTGCGCACCGTCCTGATGAGCTGGGAGATCGATGGGACTTAGACCGTCTCAACAGGACACAGAGCCCAGAGCTGCGCACCGTCCTGATGAGCCGGGAGATCGATGTGACTTAGACCGTCTCAACAGAACACAGAGCCCAGACCTGTGCACTGTCCTGATGAGCTGGGAGATCGATGGGACTTAGACCGTCTCAACAGGGCACAGAGCCCAGAGCTGCGCACCATCCTGATGAGCTGGGGGATCGTTGGGACTTAGACCGTCTCAACAGGACACAGAGCCCAGAGCTGCGCACCGTCTTGATGAGCTGGGAGAGCAATGGGACTTAGACCGTCTCAACAGGAAGATCGATGGGACTTAGACCATCTCAACAGGACACAGAACCCAGAGCTGCTCACTGTCCTGATGAGCTGGGATATCGATGGGACTTAGACCGTCTCAACAGGACACAGAGCCCAGAGCTGCTCACCGTCCTGATGAGCTGGGAGATCGGTGGGACTTGGACCGTCTCAACAGGAAGATCGATGGGACTTACACCATCTCAACAGGACACAGAGCCCAGAGCTGCTCACCGTCCTGATCAGCTGGGAGATCGATGGGACTTAGACTGTCTCAACAGGACACAGAGCCCAGAGCTGCTCACCGTCCTTATGAGCTGGGCGATCGATGGGACTTAGACCGTCTCAACAGGACACAGAGCCCAGAGCTGTGCACCGTCCTGATGAGCTGGGAGATCGATGGGACTTTGACCGTCTCAACAGGACAAAGAGCCCAGAACTGCTCACATTCCTGATGAGCTGGAAGATCGATGGGACTTAGACCGTCTCAACAGGAAGATTGATGGGACTTAGACCATCTCAACAGGACACAGAGCCAAGAGCTGCGCACCGTCCTGATGAACTGGGAGATCGATGGGACAGACACAGAGCCCAGAGCTGCTCACCGTCCTGATGAGCCGGGAGATCGATGGGACTTAGACCGTCTCAACAGGACACAGAGCCCAGAGCTGCTCACCGTCCTGATGAGCTGGGAGATCGATGGGACTTAGACCATCTCAACAGGAAGATCGATGGGACTTTGACCATCTAAACAGGACACAGAGCCCAGAGCTGCGCACCGTCCTGATGAACTGGGAGATCGATGGGACTTAGACCGTCTCAACAGGACACAGAGCCCAGAGCTGCTCACCGTCCTGATGAGCTGGGAGAACGATGGGACTTAGGCCATCTCAACAGGACACAGAGCCCAGAGCTGCTCACCGTCCTGATGAGCTGGGAGATCGATTGGAATTTGAACGTCTCAACAGGACACAGAGCCCAGAGCCTCTCACCGTTCTGATGAGCTGGGAGATCGATGGAATTTAGACCGTCTCAACAGGACACAGAGCCCAGAGCTGCGCACCGTCCTGAAGAGCTGAGAGATCAATGGGACTTAGAACGTCTCAACACGACACAGAGCCCAGAGCTGCACACCGTCCTGATGAGCTGGGAGATCGATGGGACTTAGACCGTCTCAACAGGACACAGAGCCCAGAGCTGCGCACCGTCCTGATGAGCTGGGAGATTGATGGGACTTAGACCGTCTCAACAGGACACAGAGCCCAGAGCTGCGCACCATCCTGATGAGCTGGGAGATCGATGGGACTTTGACCGTCTCAACAGGACACAGAGCCCAGAGCTGCTCACCGCCCTGATGAGCTGGGAGATCGATGGGACTTAGACGGTCTCAACAGGAAAATCAATTGGACTTAGACCATCTCAACAGGACACAGAGCCGAGAGCTGCTCACTGTCCTGATGAGCTGGGAGATCGATGGGACTTAGACCGTCTCAACAGGACACAGAGCCCAGAGCTGCTCAACGTCCTGATGAGCTGGGAGATCGATGGGACATAGAACGTCTCAACAGGACACAGAGCCCAGAGCTGTGCACCGTCCTGATGAGCTGGGAGATCGATGCGACTTTGACCGTCTCAACAGGACACAGAGCCCAGAGCTGCTCACCGCCCTGATGAGCTGGGAGATCGATGGGACTTAGACGGTCTCAACAGGAAAATCAATGGGACTTAGACCATCTCAACAGGACACAGAGCCTAGAGCTGTGCACCGTCCTGATGAACTGGGAGATCGATGGGACATAGACCGTCTCAACAGGACACAGAGCCCAGAGCTGCTCACCGTCCTGATGAGCCGGGAGATCGATGGGACTTAGGCCATCTCAACAGGACCCAGAGCCCAGAGCTGCTCACCGTCCTGATGAGCTGGGAGATCGATTGGAATTAGACCGTCTCAACAGGACACAGAGCCCAGAGCCTCTCACCGTTCTGATGAGCTGGGAGATTGATGGGACTTAGGCCATCTCAACAGGACACAGAGCCCAGAGCTGCTCACCGTTCTGATGAGCTGGGAGATCGATTGGAATTAGACCGTCTCAACAGGACACAGAGCCCAGAGCCTCTCACCACTCTGATGAGCTGGGAGATCGATGGGATTTAGACAGTCTCAACAGGACACAGAGCCCAGTGCCGCGCACCGTCCTGATGAGCTGTGAGATCAATGGGACTTAGACCGTCTCAACACAACACAGAGCCCAGAGCTGCGCACCGTCCAGATGAGCTGGGAGATCGATGGGACTTAGACCGTCTCAACAGGACACAGAGCCCAGAGCTGCTCACCGTCCTGATGAGCCGGGAGATCGATGGGACTTAGACCGTCTCAACAGGACACAGAGCCCAGAGCTGCGCACCGTCCTGATGAGCTGGGAGATCGATGGGACTTAGACCGTCTCAACAGGACACAGAGCCAAGAGCTGCGCACCGTCCTGATGAACTGGGAGATCGATGGGACAGACACAGAGCCCAGAGCCTCTCACCGTTCTGATGAGCTGGGAGATTGATGGGACTTAGGCCATCTCAACAGGACACAGAGCCCAGAGCTGCTCACCGTTCTGATGAGCTGGGAGATCGATTGGAATTAGACCGTCTCAACAGGACACAGAGCCCAGAGCCTCTCACCGTTCTGATGAGCTGGGAGATCGATGGGATTTAGACAGTCTCAACAGGACACAGAGCCCAGTGCCGCGCACCGTCCTGATGAGCTGGGAGATCAATGGGACTTAGACCGTCTCAACACAACACAGAGCCCAGAGCTGCGCACAGTCCAGATGAGCTGGGAGATCGATGGGACTTAGACCGTCTCAACAGGACACAGAGCCCAGAGCTGCTCACCGTCCTGATGAGCCGGGAGATCGATGGGACTTAGACCGTCTCAACAGGACACAGAGCCCAGAGCTGCTCACCGTCCTGATGAGCTGGGAGATCGATGGGACTTAGACCGTCTCAACACGACACAGAGCCCAGAGCTGCACACCGTCCTGATGAGCTGGGAGATCGATGGGACTTAGACCGTCTCAACAGGACACAGAGCCCAGAGCTGAGCACCGTCCTGATGAGCTGGGAGATCGATGGGACTTAGACTGTCTCAACAGGACACAGAGCCAAGAGCTGCGCACCGTCCTGATGAACTGGGAGATCGATGGGACAGACACAGAGCCCAGAGCTGCTCACCGTCCTGATGAGCGGGGAGATTGATGGGACTTAGACCGTCTCAACAGGACACAGGGCCCAGAGCTGCTCACCGTCCTGATGAGCTGGGAGATCGATGGGACTTAGACCATCTCAACAGGAAGATCGATGGGACTTAGACCATCTCAACAGGACACAGAGCCCAGAGCTGCGCACCGTCCTGATGAACTGGGAGATCGATGGGACTTAGACCGTCTCAACAGGACACAGAGCCCAGAGCTGCTCACCGTCCTGATGAGCTGGGAGAACGATTGGAATTAGAACGTCTCAACAGGACACAGAGCCCAGAGCCTCTCACCATTCTGATGAGCTGGGAGATCGATGGGATTTAGACAGTCTCAACAGGACACAGAGCCCAGAGCTGCGCACCGTCCTGAAGAGCTGAGAGATCAATGGGACTTAGACCGTCTCAACTCCACAGAGCCCAGAGCTGCACACCGTCCTGATGAGCTGGGAGATCGATGGGACTTAGACCGTCTCAACAGGACACAGAGCCCAGCGCTGCGCACCGTCCTGATGAGCTGGGAGATTGATGGGACTTAGACCGTCTCAACAGGACACAGAGCCCAGAGTTGCGCACCGTCCTGTTGAGCTGGGAGATCGATGTGACTTAGACCGTCTCAACAGAACACAGAGCCCAGACCTGTGCATTGTCCTGATGAGCTGGGAGATCGATGGGTCTTAGACCATCTCAACAGGAAACAGAGCCCAGAGTTGCGCACCATCCTGATGAGCTGGGAGATCGATGGGACTTAGACCGTCTCAACAGGAAGATCGATGGGACTTAGACCATCTCAACAGGACACAGAGCCGAGAGCTGCTCACTGTCCTGATGAGCTGGGAGATCGATGGGACTTAGACCGTCTCAACAGGACACAGAGCCAGAGCTGCTCAACGTCCTGATGAGCTGGGAGATCGATGGGACATAGACCGTCTCAACAGGACACAGAGCCCAGAGCTGTGCACCGTCCTGATGAGCTGGGAGATCGATGGAACTTTGACCGTCTCAACAGGAAACAGAGCCCAGAGCTGCTCACCGTCCTGATGAGCTGGGAGATCGATGGGACTTAGACCGTCTCAACAGGAAGATCGATGGGACTTAGACCATCTCAACAGGACACAGAGCCTAGAGCTGTGCACCGTCCTGATGAACTGGGAGATCGATGGGACATAGACCGTCTCAACAGGACACAGAGCCCAGAGCTGCTCACCGTCCTGATGAGCCGGGAGATCGATGGGACTTAGGCCATCTCAACAGGACCCAGAGCTGCTCACTGTCCTGATGAGCTGGGAGTTCGATTGGAATTAGACCGTCTCAACAGGACACAGAGCCCAGAGCCTCTCACCGTTCTGATGAGCTGGGAGATTGATGGGACTTAGGCCATCTCAACAGGACACAGAGCCCAGAGCTGCTCACCGTTCTGATGAGCTGGGAGATCGATTGGAATTAGACCGTCTCAACAGGACACAGAGCCCAGAGCTTCTCACCGTTCTGATGAGCTGGGAGATCGATGGGATTTAGACAGTCTCAACAGGACACAGAGCCCAGTGCCGCGCACCGTCCTGATGAGCTGGGAGATCAATGGGACTTAGACCGTCTCAACACAACACAGAGCCCAGAGCTGCGCACCGTCCAGATGAGCTGGGAGATCGATGGGACTTAGAGCGTCTCAACAGGACACAGAGCCCAGAGCTGCTCACCGTCCTGATGAGCCGGGAGATCGATGGGACTTAGACCGTCTCAACAGGACACAGAGCCCAGAGCTGCTCACCGTCCTGATGAGCTGGGAGATCGATGGGACTTAGACCGTCTCAACAGGAAGATCGATGGGACTTAGACCATCTCAACAGGACACAGAGCCCAGAGCTGCTCACCATCCTGATGAGCTGGGAGATCGATGGGACTTAGGCCATCTCAACAGGACACAGAGCCCAGAGCTGCGCACCGTCCTGATGAGCTGGGAGATCGATGGGACTTAGATCGTCTCAACACGACACAGAGCCCAGAGCTGCGCACCGTCCTGATGAGCTGGGAGATCGATGGGACTTAGACCGTCTCAACAGGACACAGAGCCCAGAGCTGCGCACCATCCTGATGAGCTGGGAGATCGTTGGGACTTAGACCGTCTCAACAGGACACAGAGCCCAGAGCTGCGCACCGTCTTGATGAGCTGGGAGATCGATGGGACTTAGACCGTCTCAACAGGAAGATCGATGGGACTTAGACCATCTCAACAGGACACAGAACCCAGAGCTGCTCACTGTCCTGATGAGCCGGGAGATCGATGGGACTTAGACCGTCTCAATAGGACACAGAGCCCAGAGCTGCTCACCGTCCTGATGAGCTGGGAGATCGATGGGACTTAGACTGTCTCAACAGGAAGATCGATGGGACTTAGACCATCTCAACAGGACACAGAGCCCAGAGCTGCTCACCATCCTGATCAGCTGGGAGATCGATGGGACTTAGACCGTCTCAACAGGACACAGAGCCCAGAGCTGCTCACCGTCCTGATGTGCTGAGAGATCGATGGGACTTAGACCGTCTCAACAGGACACAGGGCCCAGAGCTGCTCACCGTCCTGATGAGCCGGGAGATTGATGGGATTTAGACCGTCTCAACAGGACACAGAGCCCAGAGCTGCTCACCGTCCTGATGAGCTGGGAGATCGATGGGACTTAGACCGTCTCAACAGGAAGATCAATGGGACTTAGACCATCTCAACAGGACACAGAGCCCAGAGCTGCGCACCGTCCTGATGAACTGGGAGATCGATGGGACTTAGACCGTCTCAACAGGACACAGAGCCCAGAGCTGCTCACCGTCCTGATGAGCCGGGAGATCGATGGGACTTAGACCGTCTCAACAGGACACAGAGCCCAGAGCTGCTCACCGTCCTGATGAGCTGGGAGATCGATGGGACTTAGACCGTCTCAACAGGAAGATCAATGGGACTTAGACCGTCTCAGCAGGACACAGAGCCCAGAGCTGCTCACCGTCCTGATGAGCCGGGAGATCGATGGGACTTAGACCGTCTCAACAGGACACAGAGCCCAGAGCTGCTCACCGCCCTGATGAGCTGGGAGAACAATGGGACTTAGGCCATCTCAACAGGACACAGAGCCCAGAGCTGCTCACCGTCCTGATGAGCTGGGAGATCGATTGGAATTAGAACGTCTCAACAGGACACAGAGCCCAGAGCCTCTCACCGTTCTGATGATCTGGGATATCGATGGGATTTAGACAGTCTCAACAGGACACAGAGCCCAGAGCTGCGCACCGTCCTGAAGAGCTGAGAGATCAATGGGACTTAGACCGTCTCAACACGACACAGAGCCCAGAGCTGCACACCGTCCTGATGAGCTGGGAGATCGATGGGACTTAGACCGTCTCAACAGGACACAGAGCCCAGAGCTGCGCACCGTCCTGATGAGCTGGGAGATCGATGGGACTTAGACCGTCTCAACAGGAAGATCAATGGGACTTAGACCGTCTCAGCAGGACACAGAGCCCAGAGCTGCTCACCGTCCTGATGAGCCGGGAGATCGATGGGACTTAGACCGTCTCAACAGGACACAGAGCCCAGAGCTGCTCACCGCCCTGATGAGCTGGGAGAACAATGGGACTTAGGCCATCTCAACAGGACACAGAGCCCAGAGCTGCTCACCGTCCTGATGAGCTGGGAGATCGATTGGAATTAGAACGTCTCAACAGGACACAGAGCCCAGAGCCTCTCACCGTTCTGATGATCTGGGATATCGATGGGATTTAGACAGTCTCAACAGGACACAGAGCCCAGAGCTGCGCACCGTCCTGAAGAGCTGAGAGATCAATGGGACTTAGACCGTCTCAACACGACACAGAGCCCAGAGCTGCACACCGTCCTGATGAGCTGGGAGATCGATGGGACTTAGACCGTCTCAACAGGACACAGAGCCCAGAGCTGCGCACCGTCCTGATGAGCTGGGAGATTGATGGGACTTAGACCGTCTCAACAGGATACAGAGCCCAGAGCTGCGCACCATCCTGATGAGCTGGGAGATCGATGTGACTTAGACCATCTCAACAGAACACAGAGCCCAGACCTGTGCATTGTCCTGATGAGCTGGGAGATCGATGGGACTTAGACCGTCTCAACAGGACACAGAGCCCAGAGCTGCGCACCATCCTGATGAGCTGGGAGATTGATGGGACTTAGACCGTCTCAACAGGAAGATCGATGGGACTTATACCATCTCAACAGGACACAGAGCCCAGAGCTGCTCACTGTGCTGATGAGCTGGGAGATCGATGGGACTTAGACCGTCTCAACAGGACACAGAGCCCAGAGCTGCTCAACGTCCTGATGAGCTGGGAGATCGATGGGACTTAGACCGTCTCAACAGGACACAGAGCCCAGAGCTGCGCACCATCCTGATGAGCTGGGAGATCGTTGGGACTTAGACCGTCTCAACAGGACACAGAGCCCAGAGCTGCGCACCGTCTTGATGAGCTGGGAGATCGATGGGACTTAGACCGTCTCAACAGGAAGATCGATGGGACTTAGACCATCTCAACAGGACACAGAACCCAGAGCTGCTCACTGTCCTGATGAGCCGGGAGATCGATGGGACTTAGACCGTCTCAATAGGACACAGAGCCCAGAGCTGCTCACCGTCCTGATGAGCTGGGAGATCGATGGGACTTAGACCGTCTCAACAGGAAGATCGATGGGACTTAGACCATCTCAACAGGACACAGAGCCCAGAGCTGCTCACCATCCTGATCAGCTGGGAGATCGATGGGACTTAGACCGTCTCAACAGGACACAGAGCCCAGAGCTGCTCACCGTCCTGATGAGCTGAGAGATCGATGGGACTTAGACCGTCTCAACAGGAGACAGGGCCCAGAGCTGCTCACCGTCCTGATGAGCCGGGAGATTGATGGGATTTAGACCGTCTCAACAGGACACAGAGCCCAGAGCTGCTCACCGTCCTGATGAGCTGGGAGATCGATGGGACTTAGACCGTCTCAACAGGAAGATCAATGGGACTTAGACCATCTCAACAGGACACAGAGCCCAGAGCTGCGCACCGTCCTGATGAACTGGGAGATCGATGGGACTTAGACCGTCTCAACAGGACACAGAGCCCAGAGCTGCTCACCGTCCTGATGAGCCGGGAGATCGATGAGACTTAGACCGTCTCAACAGGACACAGAGCCCAGAGCTGCTCACCGTCCTGATGAGCTGGGAGATCGATGGGACTTAGACCGTCTCAACAGGAAGATCAATGGGACTTAGACCATCTCAACAGGACACAGAGCCCAGAGCTGCGCACCGTCCTGATGAACTGGGAGATCGATGGGACTTAGACCGTCTCAACAGGACACAGAGCCCAGAGCTGCTCACCGTCCTGATGAGCCGGGAGATCGATGGGACTTAGACCGTCTCAACAGGACACAGAGCCCAGAGCTGCTCACCGCCCTGATGAGCTGGGAGAACAATGGGACTTAGGCCATCTCAACAGGACACAGAGCCCAGAGCTGCTCACCGTCCTGATGAGCTGGGAGATCGATTGGAATTAGAACGTCTCAACAGGACACAGAGCCCAGAGCCTCTCACCGTTCTGATGATCTGGGATATCGATGGGATTTAGACAGTCTCAACAGGACACAGAGCCCAGAGCTGCGCACCGTCCTGAAGAGCTGAGAGATCAATGGGACTTAGACCGTCTCAACACGACACAGAGCCCAGAGCTGCACACCGTCCTGATGAGCTGGGAGATCGATGGGACTTAGACCGTCTCAACAGGACACAGAGCCCAGAGCTGCGCACCGTCCTGATGAGCTGGGAGATTGATGGGACTTAGACCGTCTCAACAGGATACAGAGCCCAGAGCTGCGCACCATCCTGATGAGCTGGGAGATCGATGTGACTTAGACCGTCTCAACAGAACACAGAGCCCAGACCTGTGCATTGTCCTGATGAGCTGGGAGATCGATGGGACTTAGACCGTCTCAACAGGACACAGAGCCCAGAGCTGCGCACCATCCTGATGAGCTGGGAGATTGATGGGACTTAGACCGTCTCAACAGGAAGATCGATGGGACTTAGACCATCTCAACAGGACACAGAGCCCAGAGCTGCTCACCATCCTGATCAGCTGGGAGATCGATGGGACTTAGACCGTCTCAACAGGACACAGAGCCCAGAGCTGCTCACCGTCCTGATGAGCTGAGAGATCGATGGGACTTAGACCGTCTCAACAGGACACAGGGCCCAGAGCTGCTCACCGTCCTGATGAGCCGGGAGATTGATGGGATTTAGACCGTCTCAACAGGACACAGAGCCCAGAGCTGCTCACCGTCCTGATGAGCTGGGAGATCGATGGGACTTAGACCGTCTCAACAGGAAGATCAATGGGACTTAGACCATCTCAACAGGACACAGAGCCCAGAGCTGCGCACCGTCCTGATGAACTGGGAGATCGATGGGACTTAGACCGTCTCAACAGGACACAGAGCCCAGAGCTGCTCACCGTCCTGATGAGCCGGGAGATCGATGAGACTTAGACCGTCTCAACAGGACACAGAGCCCAGAGCTGCTCACCGTCCTGATGAGCTGGGAGATCGATGGGACTTAGACCGTCTCAACAGGAAGATCAATGGGACTTAGACCATCTCAACAGGACACAGAGCCCAGAGCTGCGCACCGTCCTGATGAACTGGGAGATCGATGGGACTTAGACCGTCTCAACAGGACACAGAGCCCAGAGCTGCTCACCGTCCTGATGAGCCGGGAGATCGATGGGACTTAGACCGTCTCAACAGGACACAGAGCCCAGAGCTGCTCACCGCCCTGATGAGCTGGGAGAACAATGGGACTTAGGCCATCTCAACAGGACACAGAGCCCAGAGCTGCTCACCGTCCTGATGAGCTGGGAGATCGATTGGAATTAGAACGTCTCAACAGGACACAGAGCCCAGAGCCTCTCACCGTTCTGATGATCTGGGATATCGATGGGATTTAGACAGTCTCAACAGGACACAGAGCCCAGAGCTGCGCACCGTCCTGAAGAGCTGAGAGATCAATGGGACTTAGACCGTCTCAACACGACACAGAGCCCAGAGCTGCACACCGTCCTGATGAGCTGGGAGATCGATGGGACTTAGACCGTCTCAACAGGACACAGAGCCCAGAGCTGCGCACCGTCCTGATGAGCTGGGAGATTGATGGGACTTAGACCGTCTCAACAGGATACAGAGCCCAGAGCTGCGCACCATCCTGATGAGCTGGGAGATCGATGTGACTTAGACCGTCTCAACAGAACACAGAGCCCAGACCTGTGCATTGTCCTGATGAGCTGTGAGATCGATGGGACTTAGACCGTCTCAACAGGACACAGAGCCCAGAGCTGCGCACCATCCTGATGAGCTGGGAGATTGATGGGACTTAGACCGTCTCAACAGGAAGATCGATGGGACTTATACCATCTCAACAGGACACAGAGCCCAGAGCTGCTCACTGTGCTGATGAGCTGGGAGATCGATGGGACTTAGACCGTCTCAACAGGACACAGAGCCCAGAGCTGCTCAACGTCCTGATGAGCTGGGAGATCGATGGGACTTAGACCGTCTCAACAGAACACAGAGCCCAGAGCTGTGCACCGTCCTGATGAGCTGGGAGATCGATGGGACTTTGACCGTCTCAACAGGACACAGAGCCCAGAGCTGCTCACCGTCCTGATGAGCTGGGAGATCGATGGGACTTAGACCGTCTCAACAGGAAGATCGATGGGACTTAGACCATCTCAACAGGACACAGAGCCTAGAGCTGTGCACCGTCCTGATGAACTGGGAGATCGATGGGACATAGACCGTCTCAACAGGACACAGAGCCCAGAGCTGCTCACCGTCCTGATGAGCCGGGAGATCGATGGGACTTAGACCGTCTCAACAGGACACAGAGCCCAGAGCTGCTCACCGTCCTGATGAGCTGGGAGATCGATGGGACTTAGGCCGTCTCAGCAGGACACAGAGCACAGAGCTGCTCACCATCCTGATGAGCTGGGAGATCGATTGGAATTAGACCGTCTCAACAGGACACAGAGCCCAGAGCCTCTCACCGTTCTGATGAGCTGGGAGATTGATGGGACTTAGGCCATCTCAACAGGACACAGAGCCCAGAGCTGCTCACCGTTCTGATGAGCTGGGAGATCGGTTGGAATTAGACCGTCTCAACAGTACACAGAGCCCAGAGCCTCTCACCGTTCTAATGAGCTGGGAGATCGATGGGATTTAGACAGTCTCAACAGGACACAGAGCCCAGAGCCGCGCACCGTCCTGATGAGCTGGGAGATCAATGGGACTTTTACCGTCTCAACACGACACAGAGCCCAGAGCTGAGCACCGTCCTGATGAGCTGGGAGATCGATGTGACTTAGACCGTCTCAACAGAACACAGAGCCCAGAGCTGCGCACCGTCCTGATGAGCTGGGAGATCAATGGGACTTAGACCGTCTCAACAGGACACAGAGCCCAGAGCTGCGCACCGTCTTGATGAGCTGGGATATAGATGGGACTTAGGCCGTCTTAACAGGACACAGAGCCCAGAGCTGCGCACCGTCCTGATGAGCTGGGAGATCGATGGGACTTACACCGTCTCAACAGGACACAGAGCCCAGACTTGCTCACCGTCCTAATGAGCTGGGAGATCGATGCGACTTAGATCGTCTCAACAGGACACAGAGCCCAGAGCTGTGCACCATCCTGATGAGCTGGGAGATCGATGGGACTTAGACCGTCTCAACAGAATACAGAACCCAGACCTGCGCACCATCCTGATGAGCTGGGAGATCAATGAGACTTAGAACGTCTCAACAGGACACAGAGCCCAGACTTGCTCACCGTCCTGATGAGCTGGGAGATCGATGCGACTTAGATCGTCTCAACAGGACACAGAGCCCAGAGCTGCGCACCATCCTGATGAGCTGGGAGATCGATGGGACTTAGACCGTCTCAACAGAAAACAGAACCCAGACTTGCGCACCATCCTGATGAGCTGGGAGATCGATGGGACTTAGACCGTCTCAACAGGAAGATCGATGGGACTGAGACCATCTCAACAGGACACAGAGCCCAGAGCTGCTCACCGTCCTGATGAGCTGGGATATCGATGGGATTTAGACAGTCTCAACAGGACACAGAGCCCAGAGCTGCGCACCGTCCTGAAGAGCTGGAAGATCGATGGGACTTAGACCGTCTGAACAGGACACAGAGCCCAGAGCTGCGCACCATCCTGATGAGCTGGGAGATTGATGGGACTTAGACCGTCTCAACAGGACACAGAGCCCAGAGCTGCGCACCGTCCTGATGAGCTGGGAGATCGATGTGACTTAGACCATCTCAACAGAACACAGAGCCCAGACCTGTGCATTGTCCTGATGAGCTGGGAGATCGATGGGACTTAGACCGTCTCAACAGGACACAGAGCCCAGAGCTGCGCACCATCCTGATGAGCTGGGAGATCGATGGGACTTAGACCGTCTCAACAGGAAGATCGATGGGACTTAGACCATCTCAACAGGACACAGAGCCCAGAGCTGCTCACTGTCCTGATGAGCTGGGAGATCGATGGGACTAAGACCGTCTCAACAGGACACAGAGCCCAGAGCTGCTCAACGTCCTGATGAGCTGGGAGATCGATGGGACTTAGACCGTCTCAACAGGACACAGAGCCCAGAACTGTGCACCGTCCTGATGAGCTGGGAGATCGATGGGACTTTGACCGTCTCAACAGGACACAGAGCCCAGAGCTGCTCACCGTCCTGGTGAGCTGGGAGATCGATGGGACTTAGACCATCTCAACAGGACACAGAGCCCAGAGCTTCGCACCGTCCTGATGAGCTGGGAGATCGATGTGACTTAGACCGTCTCAACAGAACACAGAGCCCAGAGCTTCGCACCGTCCTGATGAGCTGGGAGATCGATGGGACTTAGACTATCTCAACAGGACACAGAGCCCAGAGCTGTGCACCGTCTTGATGAGCTGGGATATAGATGGGACTTAGGCCGTCTCAACAGGACACAGAGCCCAGAGCTGCGCACCGTCCTGATGAGCTGGGAGACCGATGAGACTTACACCGTCTCAACAGGACACTGAGCCCAGACTTGCTCACCGTCCTGATGAGCTGGGAGATCGATGCGGCTTAGATCGTCTCAACAGGACACAGAGCCCAGAGCTGTGCACCATCCTGATGAGCTGGGAGATCGATGGGACTTAGACCGTCTCAACAGAAAACAGAACCCAGACCTGCGCACCATCCTGATGAGCTGGGAGATCGATGGGACTTAGACCGTCTCAACAGAAAACAGAACCCAGACCTGCGCACCATCCTGATGAGCTGGGAGATCGATGGGACTTAGGCCATCTCAACAGGACACAGAGCCCAGAGCTGCTCACCGTCCTGATGAGCTGGGAGATCGATTGGAATTAGAACGTCTCAACAGGACACAGAGCCCAGAGCCTCTCACCGTTCTGATGAGCTGGGATATCGATGGGATTTAGACAGTCTCAACAGGACACAGAGCCCAGAGCTGCGCACCGTCCTGAAGAGCTGAGAGATCAATGGGACTTAGACCGTCTCAACACGACACAGAGCCCAGAGCTGCACACCGTCCTGATGAGCTGGGAGATCGATGGGACTTAGACCGTCTCAACAGGACACAGAGCCCAGAGCTGCGCACCGTCCTGATGAGCTGGGAGATTGATGGGACTTAGACCGTCTCAACAGGACACAGAGCCCCGAGCTGTGCACCGTCCTGATGAGCTGGGAGATCGATGTGACTTAGACCATCTCAACAGAACACAGAGCCCAGACCTGTGCATTGTCCTGATGAGCTGGGAGATCGATGGGACTTAGACCGTCTCAACAGGACACAGAGCCCAGAGCTGCGCACCATCCTGATGAGCTGGGAGATCGATGGGACTTAGACCGTCTCAACAGGAAGATCGATGGGACTTAGACCATCTCAACAGGACACAGAGCCCAGAGCTGCTCACTGTCCTGATGAGCTGGGAGATCGATGGGACTTAGACCGTCTCAACAGGACACAGAGCCCAGAGCTGCTCAACGTCCTGATGAGCTGGGAGATCGATGGGACTTAGACCGTCTCAACAGGACACAGAGCCCAGAACTGTGCACCGTCCTGATGAGCTGGGAGATCGATGGGACTTTGACCGTCTCAACAGGACACAGAGCCCAGAGCTGCTCACCGTCCTGATGAGCTGGGAGATCGATGGGACTTAGACCGTCTCAACAGGAAGATCGATGGGACTTAGACCATCTCAACAGGACACAGAGCCCAGAGCTGCGCACCGTCCTGATGAGCTGGGAGATCGATGTGACTTAGACCGTCTCAACAGAACACAGAGCCCAGAGCTGCGCACCATCATGATGAGCTGGTAGATCAATGGGACTTAGACCGTCTCAACAGGACACAGAGCCCAGAGCTGCGCACCGTCTTGATGAGCTGGGATATAGATGGGACTTAGGCCGTCTCAACAGTACACAGAGCCCAGAGCTGCGCACCGTCCTGATGAGCTGGGAGACCGATGGGACTTACACCGTCTCAACAGGACACAGAGCCAAGACTTGCTCACCGTCCTGATGAGCTGGGAGATCGATGCGTCTTAGATCGTCTCAACAGGACACAGAGCCCAGAGCTGTGCACCATCCTGATGAGCTGGGAGATCGATGGGACTTAGACCGTCTCAACAGAAAACAGAACCCAGACCTGCGCACCATCCTGATGAGCTGGGAGATCGATGGGACTTAGACCGTCTCAACAGAAAACAGAACCCAGACCTGCGCACCATCCTGATGAGCTGGGAGATCGATGGGACTTAGACCGTCTCAACAGAAAACAGAACCCAGACCTGCGCACCATCCTGATGAGCTGGGAGAACGATGAGACTTAGAATGTCTCAACAGGACACAGAGCCCAGAGCTGCTCACCGTCCTGATGAGCTGGGAGATCGATGGGACTTAGACCGTCTCAACAGGACACAGAGCCCAGAGCTGTGCAACGTCCTGATGAGCTGGGAGATCGATGGGACTTAGACCGTCTCAACAGGACACAGAGCCCAGAGCTGCGCACCATCCTGATGAGCTGGGAGATCGATGGGACTTATACCGTCTCAACAGGACACAGAGCCCAGAGCTCCTCACCGTCCTGATGAGCTGGGAGATCGATGGGACTTAGACCGTCTCAACAGGACACAGAGCCCAGAGCTGTGCAACGTCCTGATGAGCTGGGAGATCGATGGGACTTAGACCGTCTCAACAGGACACAGAGCCCAGAGCTGCGCACCGTCCTGATGAGCTGGGAGATCGATGGGACTTATACCGTCTCAACAGGACACAGAGCCCAGAGCTGCTCACCGTCCTGATGAGCTGGGAGATCGATGGGACTTATACCGTCTCAACAGGACACAGAGCCCAGAGCTGCTCACCATCCTGATGAGCTGGGAGATCGATGGGACTTAGAACGTCTCAACAGGACACAGAGCCCAGACCTGCTCACCGTCCTGATGAGCTGGGAGATCGATGGGACTTAGACCGTCTCAACAGGACACAGAGCCCAGAGCTGTGCAACGTCCTGATGAGCTGGGAGATCGATGGGACTTAGACCGTCTCAACAGGACACAGAGCCCAGAGCTGCGCACCGTCCTGATGAGCTGGGAGATCGATGGGACTTATACCGTCTCAACAGGACACAGAGCCCAGAGCTGCTCACCATCCTGATGAGCTGGGAGATCGATGGGACTTAGACCGTCTCAACAGGACACAGAGCCCAGAGCTGTGCAACGTCCTGATGAGCTGGGAGATCGATGGGACTTAGACCGTCTCAACAGGACACAGAGCCCAGAGCTGCGCACCGTCCTGATGAGCTGGGAGATCGATGGGACTTAGACCGTCTCAACAGGACACAGAGCCCAGAGCTGCTCACCGTCCTGATGAGCTGGGAGATCGATGGGACTTATACCGTCTCAACAGGACACAGAGCCCAGAGCTGCTCGCCGTCCTGATGAGCTGGGAGATCGATGGGACTTAGACTGGCTCAACAGGACACAGAACATTGAGCCCAGAGCTGTGGACAACTCATCCGGTCTGGAAAATATCCACCAATGCGACATAGAGCCCACAGCTGTGGACAATACAAGGAGCCTGGCTGATATCCTTCAAAGTAACAGAGTCCCGAGCCGTGTGATAATAAAAGAAGTCTGTAAGATATTGATTAAGGCAACACACAGCTCAGACCTTCAGACCATATATCAATTCTGTAAGGTATTGATCAAGGTGACAGAGACTAAAAATGTGGGCCATCAGAGAAGGTGGAAGATAATCCATCAATGAATATAGAGCCCACGGCTGTATACAATGCAAGTCTGTAAGACCAATCAAGGCAGCGTACATGTCAGAACTGTGGCCCATACGGCAAGACTAGAAGCTATGGACCAAGGTAACATAGAATCCAGAGCTGTGGACCATACAGCGAGACTAGAAGGTATCCATCAAGGTAACGTAGAGCCCAGAGCTGTGGACCATACAACAAGACTAGATGATATCCATCAAGGTAACGTAGAGCCCAGAGCTGTAGACCATACAGGGAGACTATAAGATATCCATCAATGCAACATAGAGCCCAGAGCTGTGGACCATACAGCAAGACTATAAGCTATCCATCAAGGTAACATGAAGCCCAGAGCTGTAGACCATACAGCGAGTCTAGAAGATATCTGTCAAAGTAACATAGAGCCTAGAGCTGTGGACCATACAGCGAGACTAGAAGATATCCGTCAAGGTAACATAGAGCCTAGAGCTGTGGACCATACAGCAAGGCTAGAAGATATCCATCAAGGTAATATTGAGCCCAGAGCTGTGGACCATACAGCGAGACGAGAAGATATACATCCAGGTAACATAGAATCCAGAGCTGAGGACCATACAGAGAGACTAGAAGATATCCATCAAGGCAACATAGAGCCCAGAGCTGTGGACCATACAGCAAGACTAGAAGCTATCCATCAAGGTAACATGGAGCCCAGAGCTGTGGACCATACAGATAGACAAGAAGATATCCATCCAGGTAACATAGAATCCAGAGCTGAGGACCATACGGCGAGACCAGAAGATATCCATCAAGGTAACATAGAGCCCAAGTCTGTGGACCATAAAACAAGACTAGAAGATATCCATCAAGGTAACATAGAGCCCATAGCGGTGGACCATACAGCGAGACTAGAAGATATTCATCAAGGTAACATAGAGCCCAGAGTAGTGGGCCATACAGCGAGACTAGAAGATATCCGACAAGGTAAAATAGAGCCCAGAGCTGTGGACCATACAGTGAGACTAGAAGATATCCATCAAGGTAACTTAGAGCCCATAGCTGTGGACCATATAACAAGGCTGGAAGATATCCGTCAAGGTAACATAGAGCCCAGAGCTGTGGACCATACAGCGAGACTAGAAGATATCTGTCAAGGTAACATAGACCCAGAGCTGTGGACCATACGGCAAGGCTAGAAGATATCCATCAAGGTAACATAGAGCCCAGAGCTGTGGACCATACAAAGAGACTAGATGATATCCATCAAGGTAACATAGAGCCCAGAGCTGTGGACCATACAGTGAGACTAGAAGATATCCGTCAATGTACCATAGAGCCCAGAGCTGTGGACCATACAGCGAGACTAGAAGATATCCGTCAAGGTAACATAGAGCCCAGAGCTGTGGACCACACAGTGAGACTAGAAGATATCCATCAAGGTAACTTAGAGCCCATAGCTGTGGACCATACCACAAGGCTAGAAGATATCCGTCAAGGTAACATAGAGCCCAGAGCTGTGGACCATACAGCGAGACTAGAAGATATCCGTCAAGGTAACATAGAGCCCAGAGCTGTGAACCATACAAAGGGACTAGAAGATATCCATCAAGGTAACATAGTGCCCAGAGCTGTGACCCATACAGCAAGGCTAGAAGATATCCGTCAAGGTAACATAGAGCCCAGAGCTGTGGACCATACAAAGAGACTAGACGATATCCATCAAGGTAACATAGAGCCCAGAGCTGTGGACCATACAGTGAGACTAGAAGATATCCGTCAATGTACCATAGAGCCCAGAGCTGTGGACCATACAGCGAGACTAGAAGATATCCGTCAAGGTAACATAGACCCAGAGCTGTGGACCATACGGCAAGGCTAGAAGATATCCATCAAGGTAACATAGAGCCCAGAGCTGTGGACCATACAAAGAGACTAGACAATATCCATCAAGGTAACATAGAGCCCAGAGCTGTGGACCATACAGTGAGACTAGAAGATATCCGTCAATGTACCATAGAGCCCAGAGCTGTGGACCATACAGCGAGACTAGAAGATATCCGTCAAGGTAACATAGAGCCCAGAGCTGTGGACCACACAGTGAGACTAGAAGATATCCATCAAGGTAACTTAGAGCCCATAGCTGTGGACCATACCACAAGGCTAGAAGATATCCGTCAAGGTAACATAGAGCCCAGAGCTGTGGACCATACAGCGAGACTAGAAGATATCTGTCACGGTAACATAGAGCCCAGAGCTGTGAACCATACAAAGAGACTAGAAGATATCCATCAAGGTAACATAGAGCCCAGAGCTGTGACCCATACAGCAAGGCTAGAAGATATCCGTCAAGGTAACATAGAGCCCAGAGCTGTGGACCATACAAAGAGACTAGACGATATCCATCAAGGTAACATAGAGCCCAGAGCTGTGGACCACACAAAGAGACTAGACGATATCCATCAAGGTAACATAGAGCCCAGAGCTGTGGACCATACAGTGAGACTAGAAGATATCCGTCAATGTACCATAGAGCCCAGAGCTGTGGACCATACAGCGAGACTAGAAGATATCCGTCAAGGTAACATAGAGCCCAGAGCTGTGGACCATACAGTGAGACTAGAAGATATCCATCAAGGTAACATAGAGCCCAGGGCTGGGGACCATACAGTGAGACTAGAAGATATCCATCAAGGTCACATTGAGCCCAGAGCTGTGGACCATACAGTGAGACTAGAAGATATCCATCAAGGTAACATAGAGCCCAGAGCTGTGGACCATACAGCGAGATTAGAAGATATCCATCAAGGTAACATAGAGCCAGAGCTGGCGACCATACAGTGAGACTAGAAGATATCCATCAAGGTAACATAGAGCCCAGAGCTGTGGACCATACAGCGAGATTAGAAGATATCCATCAAGGTAACATAGAGCCCAGAGCTGTGGACCATACAGTGAGACTAGAAGATATCCATCCAGATAACATAGAGCCCAGAGCTGTGGACCATACAGTGAGACTAGACGATATCCATCAAGGTAACATAGAGCCCCGAGCTGTGAACCATACAGCAAGATTAGAAGATATCCATCAAGGTAACAGAGAGCCCAGAGCTGTGGACCATACAGTGAGACTAGACGATATCCATCAAGGTAACATAGAGCCCAGAGCTGTGAACCATACAGCGAGACAAGAAGATATCCATCCAGGTAACATAGAGCCCAGAGCTGTGGACCATACAAAGAGACTAGACGATATCCATCAAGGTAACATAGAGCCCAGAGCGGTGGACCATACAGTGAGACTAGAAGATATCCGTCAATGTACCATAGAGCCCAGAGCTGTGGACCATACAGCGAGACTAGAAGATATCCATCAAGGTAACATAGAGCCCAGAGCTGTGGACCATACAAAGAGACTAGACGATATCCGTCAAGGTAACATAGAGCCCAGAGCTGTGACCCATACAGCGAGACTAGAAGATATCCATCAAGGTAACATAGACCCAGAGCTGTGGACCATACAGCAAGGCTAGAAGATATCCGTCAAGGTAACATAGAGCCCAGAGCTGTGGACCATACAGCAAGGCTATAAGATATCCGTCAAGGTAACATAGAGCCCAGAGCTGTGAACCATACAAAGAGACTAGACGATATCCATCAAGGTAACATAGAGCCCAGAGCTATGGACCATACAGTGAGGCTAGAAGATATCCGTCAATGTACCATAGAGCCCAGAGCTGTGGACCATACAGCGAGACTAGAAGATATCCGTCAAGGTAACATAGAGCCCAGAGCTGTGGACCATACAGTGAGACTAGAAGATATCCATCAAGGTAACATAGAGCCCAGAGCTGTGGACCATACAGTGAGACTAGAAGATATCCATCAAGGTAACATTGAGCCCAGAGCTGTGGACCATACAGTGAGACTAGAAGATATCCATCAAGGTAACAAAGAGCCCAGAGCTGTGGACCATACAGCGAGATTAGAAGATATCCATCAAGGTAACATAGAGCCCAGAGCTGTGGACCATACAGTGAGACTAGAAGATATCCATCCAGGTAACATAGAGCCCAGAGCTGTGGACCATACAGTGAGACTAGACGATATCCATCAAGGTAACATAGAGCCCAGAGCTGTGAACCATACAGTGAGACTAGAAGATATCCATCAAGGTAACATAGAGCCCAGAGCTGTGAACCATACAGTGAGACTAGAAGATATCCATCAAGGTAACATAGAGCCCAGAGCTGTGAACCATACAGTGAGATTAGAAGATATCCATCCAGGTAACATAGAGCCCAGAGCTGTGAACCATATAGCGAGACTAGAAGATATCCGTCAATGTACCATAGAGCCCAGAGCTGTGGAGCATACAGTGAGACTAGAAGATATCCGTCAATGTACCATAGAGCCCAGAGCTGTGGACCATACAGCGAGACTAGAAGATATCCATCAAGGTAACATAGAGCCCAGAGCTAGAAGATATACGTCAATGTACCATAGAGCCCAGAGCTGTGGACCATACAGTGAGACTAGAAGATATCCATCAAGGTAACATTGAGCCCAGAGCTGTGGACCATACAGTGAGACTAGAAGATATCCATCCAGATAACATAGAGCCCAGAGCTGTGGACCATACAGTGAGACTAGAAGATATCTATCCAGATAACATAGAGCCCAGAGCTGTGGACCATACAGTGAGATTAGAAGATATCCATCCAGATAACATAGAGCCCAGAGCTGTGGACCATACAGTGAGACTAGAAGATATCCATCAAGGTAACATAGAGCCCAGAGCTGTGGACCATACAGCGAGATTAGAAGATATCCATCAAGGTAACATAGAGCCAGAGCTGGCGACCATACAGTGAGACTAGAAGATATCCATCAAGGTAACATAGAGCCCAGAGCTGTGGACCATACAGCGAGATTAGAAGATATCCATCAAGGTAACATAGAGCCCAGAGCTGTGGACCATACAGTGAGACTAGAAGATATCCATCCAGATAACATAGAGCCCAGAGCTGTGGACCATACAGTGAGACTAGACGATATCCATCAAGGTAACATAGAGCCCCGAGCTGTGAACCATACAGCGAGATTAGAAGATATCCATCAAGGTAACAGAGAGCCCAGAGCTGTGGACCATACAGCAAGGCTAGAAGATATCCATCAAGGTAACATAGAGCCCAGAGCTGTGAACCATACAGCGAGACAAGAAGATATCCATCCAGGTAACATAGAGCCCAGAGCTGTGGACCATACAAAGAGACTAGACGATATCCATCAAGGTAACATAGAGCCCAGAGCGGTGGACCATACAGTGAGACTAGAAGATATCCGTCAATGTACCATAGAGCCCAGAGCTGTGGACCATACAGCGAGACTAGAAGATATCCATCAAGGTAACATAGAGCCCAGAGCTGTGGACCATACAAAGAGACTAGACGATATCCGTCAAGGTAACATAGAGCCCAGAGCTGTGACCCATACAGCGAGACTAGAAGATATCCATCAAGGTAACATAGACCCAGAGCTGTGGACCATACAGCAAGGCTAGAAGATATCCGTCAAGGTAACATAGAGCCCAGAGCTGTGAACCATACAAAGAGACTAGACGATATCCATCAAGGTAACATAGAGCCCAGAGCTATGGACCATACAGTGAGGCTAGAAGATATCCGTCAATGTACCATAGAGCCCAGAGCTGTGGACCATACAGCGAGACTAGAAGATATCCGTCAAGGTAACATAGAGCCCAGAGCTGTGGACCATACAGTGAGACTAGAAGATATCCATCAAGGTAACATAGAGCCCAGAGCTGTGGACCATACAGTGAGACTAGAAGATATCCATCAAGGTAACATTGAGCCCAGAGCTGTGGACCATACAGTGAGACTAGAAGATATCCATCAAGGTAACAAAGAGCCCAGAGCTGTGGACCATACAGCGAGATTAGAAGATATCCATCAAGGTAACATAGAGCCCAGAGCTGTGGACCATACAGTGAGACTAGAAGATATCCATCCAGGTAACATAGAGCCCAGAGCTGTGGACCATACAGTGAGACTAGACGATATCCATCAAGGTAACATAGAGCCCAGAGCTGTGAACCATACAGTGAGACTAGAAGATATCCATCAAGGTAACATAGAGCCCAGAGCTGTGAACCATACAGTGAGACTAGAAGATATCCATCAAGGTAACATAGAGCCCAGAGCTGTGAACCATACAGTGAGATTAGAAGATATCCATCCAGGTAACATAGAGCCCAGAGCTGTGAACCATATAGCGAGACTAGAAGATATCCGTCAATGTACCATAGAGCCCAGA
Organism: Ambystoma mexicanum; assembly: GCF_040938575.1. Lineage (NCBI taxonomy): Eukaryota > Metazoa > Chordata > Amphibia > Caudata > Ambystomatidae > Ambystoma > Ambystoma mexicanum. The sequence continues at coordinate 9,124,937 of NC_090940.1, forward strand.
GCTGTGGAGCATACAGTGAGACTAGAAGATATCCGTCAATGTACCATAGAGCCCAGAGCTGTGGACCATACAGCGAGACTAGAAGATATCCATCAAGGTAACATAGAGCCCAGAGCTAGAAGATATACGTCAATGTACCATAGAGCCCAGAGCTGTGGACCATACAGTGAGACTAGAAGATATCCATCAAGGTAACATTGAGCCCAGAGCTGTGGACCATACAGTGAGACTAGAAGATATCCATCCAGATAACATAGAGCCCAGAGCTGTGGACCATACAGTGAGACTAGAAGATATCTATCCAGATAACATAGAGCCCAGAGCTGTGGACCATACAGTGAGATTAGAAGATATCCATCCAGATAACATAGAGCCCAGAGCTGTGGACCATACAGTGAGACTAGAAGATATCCATCAAGGTAACATAGAGCCCAGAGCTGTGGACCATACAGCGAGATTAGAAGATATCCATCAAGGTAACATAGAGCCAGAGCTGGCGACCATACAGTGAGACTAGAAGATATCCATCAAGGTAACATAGAGCCCAGAGCTGTGGACCATACAGCGAGATTAGAAGATATCCATCAAGGTAACATAGAGCCCAGAGCTGTGGACCATACAGTGAGACTAGAAGATATCCATCCAGATAACATAGAGCCCAGAGCTGTGGACCATACAGTGAGACTAGACGATATCCATCAAGGTAACATAGAGCCCCGAGCTGTGAACCATACAGCGAGATTAGAAGATATCCATCAAGGTAACAGAGAGCCCAGAGCTGTGGACCATACAGTGAGACTAGACGATATCCATCAAGGTAACATAGAGCCCAGAGCTGTGAACCATACAGCGAGACAAGAAGATATCCATCCAGGTAACATAGAGCCCAGAGCTGTGGACCATACAAAGAGACTAGACGATATCCATCAAGGTAACATAGAGCCCAGAGCGGTGGACCATACAGTGAGACTAGAAGATATCCGTCAATGTACCATAGAGCCCAGAGCTGTGGACCATACAGCGAGACTAGAAGATATCCATCAAGGTAACATAGAGCCCAGAGCTGTGGACCATACAAAGAGACTAGACGATATCCGTCAAGGTAACATAGAGCCCAGAGCTGTGACCCATACAGCGAGACTAGAAGATATCCATCAAGGTAACATAGACCCAGAGCTGTGGACCATACAGCAAGGCTAGAAGATATCCGTCAAGGTAACATAGAGCCCAGAGCTGTGGACCATACAGCAAGGCTATAAGATATCCGTCAAGGTAACATAGAGCCCAGAGCTGTGAACCATACAAAGAGACTAGACGATATCCATCAAGGTAACATAGAGCCCAGAGCTATGGACCATACAGTGAGGCTAGAAGATATCCGTCAATGTACCATAGAGCCCAGAGCTGTGGACCATACAGCGAGACTAGAAGATATCCGTCAAGGTAACATAGAGCCCAGAGCTGTGGACCATACAGTGAGACTAGAAGATATCCATCAAGGTAACATAGAGCCCAGAGCTGTGGACCATACAGTGAGACTAGAAGATATCCATCAAGGTAACATTGAGCCCAGAGCTGTGGACCATACAGTGAGACTAGAAGATATCCATCAAGGTAACAAAGAGCCCAGAGCTGTGGACCATACAGCGAGATTAGAAGATATCCATCAAGGTAACATAGAGCCCAGAGCTGTGGACCATACAGTGAGACTAGAAGATATCCATCCAGGTAACATAGAGCCCAGAGCTGTGGACCATACAGTGAGACTAGACGATATCCATCAAGGTAACATAGAGCCCAGAGCTGTGAACCATACAGTGAGACTAGAAGATATCCATCAAGGTAACATAGAGCCCAGAGCTGTGAACCATACAGTGAGACTAGAAGATATCCATCAAGGTAACATAGAGCCCAGAGCTGTGAACCATACAGTGAGATTAGAAGATATCCATCCAGGTAACATAGAGCCCAGAGCTGTGAACCATATAGCGAGACTAGAAGATATCCGTCAATGTACCATAGAGCCCAGAGCTGTGGAGCATACAGTGAGACTAGAAGATATCCGTCAATGTACCATAGAGCCCAGAGCTGTGGACCATACAGCGAGACTAGAAGATATCCATCAAGGTAACATAGAGCCCAGAGCTAGAAGATATACGTCAATGTACCATAGAGCCCAGAGCTGTGGACCATACAGTGAGACTAGAAGATATCCATCAAGGTAACATTGAGCCCAGAGCTGTGGACCATACAGTGAGACTAGAAGATATCCATCCAGATAACATAGAGCCCAGAGCTGTGGACCATACAGTGAGACTAGAAGATATCTATCCAGATAACATAGAGCCCAGAGCTGTGGACCATACAGTGAGATTAGAAGATATCCATCCAGATAACATAGAGCCCAGAGCTGTGGACCATACAGTGAGACTAGAAGATATCCATCCAGATAACATAGAGCCCAGAGCTGTGGACCATACAGTGAGACTAAAAGATATCCATCAAGGTAACATAGAGCCGAGAGCTGTGAACCATACAGTGAGATTAGAAGATATCCATCAAGGTAACATAGAGCCCAGAGCTGTGAACCATACAGCGAGACTAGAAGATATCCATCCAGGTAACATAGAGCCCAGAGCTGTGAACCATACAGCGAGACTAGAAGATATCCATCAAGGTAACATAGAGCCGAGAGCTGTGAACCATACAGTGAGATTAGAAGATATCCATCAAGGTAACATAGAGCCCAGAGCTATGAACCATACAGCGAGACTAGAAGATATCCATCCAGGTAACATAGAGCCCAGAGCTGTGAACCATACAGCGAGACTAGAAGATATCCATCAAGGTAACATAGAGCCGAGAGCTGTGAACCATACAGTGAGATTAGAAGATATCCATCAAGGTAACATAGAGCCCAGAGCTATGAACCATACAGCGAGACAAGAAGATATCCATCCAGGTAACATAGAGCCCAGAGCTGTGAACCATACAGCGAGACTAGAAGATATCCATCAAGGTAACATAGAGCCGAGAGCTGTGAACCATACAGTGAGATTAGAAGATATCCATCAAGGTAACATAGAGCCGAGAGCTGTGAACCATACAGTGAGATTAGAAGATATCCATCAAGGTAACATAGAGCCCAGAGCTGTGAACCATACAGCGAGACTAGAAGATATCCGTCAATGTACCATAGAGCCCAGAGCTGTGAACCATATAGCGAGACTAGAATATATCCGTCAATGTGCCATAGAGCCCAGAGCTAGAAGATATCCGTCAGTGTACCATAGAGCCCAGAGCTGTGGACCATACAGTGAGACTAGAAGATAACAAAGAAGAAAAGGTGAGGCCGCTGGAAGCAAAGGCCTTTTTTTCAAAAGCCTGAAGCACTCGCTCATTCACAGGAGCTTCAGGTTTCAGGAAAAAAGTCTTCCTCTTCCTTTGGCCTCACCTTTTCAGCCTTAATGGTGCTGCTGCCTGTTGTAAATGCCTGGCGAGGTACAGCGCCACCATGAAGGCTGAAATCATGTGGCTGTTGTCCCCTGCCAGGCATCTCTTTAAGTAATAAATGTAGAGACCAGCACCCTCTCCCCCGTGCCTGGCAGGGGTGCCAGTAGGCTGTAGCCCATTAAGCCGGAGATCGTCAAGGCACGTGGCCCAACTTTAGGCCACGCCCTCTAGATGAGCCCCAACTTTTTTTCCATGTCACTTAATTGGCACTGATATTGTGTATTTGTAAAGCGCCTATACATAAAGCAAATGTTTCAAAGCGCTCAAGGAGAGAGGGAACAAGGGGAAAAAAAACAACAGCTATTCAGAGCCCTTGACTTTCTGAACGAGAAAGGCACTGGGTAACATACAGGACACCATTAATGCACTTTCACTCTGAGTCAGAGCTCTCATGTGAGCATAAAGAGTAATACTAAGTGCTGTTACCAGGGTAACCGAAAGGGCACCAAATCTGCGGATATGAGGCGCTTGGAGGGTCAGGAAATGAGGGTGCATTATACTGTAGAGCGACATTGGGACTGAGTGATTGTTAGTTGGCAAAGAGCCCTGCTTTGCTTTCATGAATCCCACATATGCAGAGGTGACTTTAATGCCATAGGGATTAGAATTCCAGAGTTTGGGAGCTGGGTAGGAAAAGGAGGCTCCTACTCGTTTCTTTTTGGAGAAATAGGGAAACTATTTTTTCAAAAAGGTAGCAGGCGCTCCTCTCTCGAAAGAACAAGCCATGATAACCTGTTCAGTGGTTATTAACCACATTGAGAGTTCGCAGCCATTGCTTTTTGCTCACTGTACCTTCACAGATGGGAAATATCCATTTGCATATCAGTCTTTGTCCCGCCCACAGGGGCAGTCCAGCACCGAAATGCTATGGCAATTCCTCTCTGAACAAGAGTACCACCAGCAACCCCATACACGTGTTTCAGCCTTGTTGGGCCTCATCAGTGAGGTGGAGCTGTGCCTCTCTTGAGCACAGTGAGCAGGGGGTCCACGTCTGGGTTCAGCCTTGGTGTTGTGTATGTATTTGAGGAGCAGGAGTGTCCTCTTGGATCAGGAATGACTAGGAGTAGGGCATGTACGGGATGGCCGAGGCATTCCCGCCGCGGCTGCCCGTGCATGCATGCTGCCTGCGCTCGGCGGTGCATTTACAATGGGCTACGCCACTGGAATTGTTTGGGTCCTTTAGGTTTATGCTGTTTTTTTAAGCAATGGTTTTCACGAGTCTTCCTTGAACTCCGAGTCTTCCATCCCTGAGTCGCATCAGTCATGGAAAATAATCATAACTCAGAATACTGTTCCTTTATTCGCAATATTGCCTTCAGAAATACCTGCATTAGCTCACTGCCCTGATGCACCCGTGGTGACCCGGAGGCGGGGCGTTTCTGCTCGAAACAAGGCCCCTCTGTGAAATAAACACTTTTTTTTATTTGTTATTATTGTAACAATTATTTTATACAAACTTTAATTACAAAAACGAACACGAACAGGAAGAAAAAGAAAGAAGAAACACGAAAACAGAAAACCAAAAATGAAAATGCAGATAACCCAAGCAATGCATTCTTCCACCTAAAGTTTCCTGTTTAGTTCAGAATAAAATGGACACTTAAATGTCCTTCACATTCTCCTACCTCAGAGTTCTTCAATCTTTTATCATCTCATAATTGTCAAAACATAAGAACAAATGCCTTGAGTCTGGGAGCCCCCAAAACAGGACGGGGGCAGGAGGCCACAGCGAGGGACATAGCAAAGACCCCCGAGCTGAGCCCATGCCCGAGCCTGACACCACATGGCACCGTGGGCAGTGGGACACCCCGCGAGATTCAGTTCGGCAGTCTCTAGCTGGCATGCGATAAAGTCACTTTAGAGCACAGTAAGGGGTTAAACCATCCCGGGACTGGGGGCTGAGGAGTGAGACCGAATTCCAGGGTAATAGGAAACGCTTTACTGGCCTGGCAAGTCCAGTCGGAATTCCCAGAGTAAACACTGCACAAGTCGCCAAGGACCCAACCACTGGCGTACAGCGACACCTGCTGGCCATGCCGGAGAGTGATGCTGAGCAAAGTCTGCGCACAGTGCAGACATGGGGCCGATTCATGGGAATGTGCGCAGAAATCCCGCACGGGCAGCACGCGGAAAAGGACACAGCACGAGCCTGCGCGCAGATGATAGAATGCACACGCTGCAATTGTTCGTACAAAGTAACTGTATTCACAAGTCATGGCCGGGACACCCCCAACACGCCCACAAGCAAAGCATTAACAGCCAGATCAGTCACCTTTGCACGCTACACTGGGCACCACTACACAGACCCTTCATACAGTTTGTGGGGTCCCCGCAAGGTATGTTATGATATGGTAATGTTTATTCATAAAGCTCCTATACACAGGCAAGTTTTTCAAAGCGCTCAAGGAGGGTGGGAACATGAGGGGAAAAACAACAGTCACTCAGAGCCCTAGAAATGCGGAGGTGATAATAGTCTGCACAGGCAGAGTACGTGAATATAATACATTTAACAATTGAGATACAGCAAATAGGCCTGACAACGATTCTGCAGTTTTACAGTGCAATGAAGGGGTGAAGGCCACGGAGACAGACAGACGACCTTCGGGCAAGGTGCATTCCTATCGTGCAAGTGCACAGATGGTCACTGGGAGGGGGAGGTCCAAGTGGAGACTGCGGTAAGTGCAGAGAGAGAGCCACTCTCTTGGGTTAATTTTCAAATGCAGTGAGGGTGGGTGGGGTGCAGGACCCGGAGGCAAGTTCTAGAGAGGACTAGCAGGGGTGCCCGGGACCTGTGAGACTCTGAGGCGTACCAGGTGGCCAGTCAGCAAGCTGTAAGAGAGAGGAGAGAGAGAGCAGAGAGCTCGGTTAGCAGGGTAGAAGCAGACGAGGAGAAGAGGAAGGTCTTGAGGAGTTTCCTGGACTTAAGGAGATCAGGCTCAAGACGGAGAGTGGCAGGGAGGCTATTCCAGAGGGAGACCCTTGCTGAGGATAGGGATCTCCTTCCAAATCTCTGCTTGGAGAACCTGCTCACTCGCAGAAGGTTGGAGGTAGATGAGTGGGGGGCTCGGGGGGGGGGACAGTATTTAGGTAGCTAGTGTTGCAGATAAGTAGGTCCCAGGCTCCAGAAAACTTTGTGGACAACGCAGAGTGTCATGAACTTGATCCTTGCAGCCACGGGGAGCCAGTGAAGGGATTTCAGCGCCAAGAGATGTGGTCCGTGGGCTTGAGGCCGAGGATAAGTCTCGCAGTTCTGTCCTGGATGAGTTGCACAGGGCACACGGCAGAAGCAGGGAGGTTGAGGAAGAGGCTGTTGCAATAGTCCAGCCTGGGGAGATCCAGAGCTCTGGAGACAGTGAGCCACTGAGGGAAAGTGAGAAAGGGGAGAGTACCTCTGAGGAGGTACAGCTGATAGACTTTTCAGAGATGTCCGAAATGTGAGAGGAGAAGGAGAGTGTGGTGTCTAAGATGACCCCAATGTTTTTAGCCTTGCAGGTGGGTGCGGGGCCAAGGGAGGCAGGCCAGAGGGAAAGCAGGAGCAGGGGTCCCAATGCGAACAATCTCAGTCTTACTGGCGTTGAGGCAGGGGTCATTTGCAGCACACCATGACTGAATAGCAGACAGGCAGTCAGATATGAGCGAGGAGGAGGAGGTGGCTGAGGGTAGCCTGAAAGATAGTTGTGTGTCGTCCGCATAGCACTAGAATTTAGCGGTGAAAGTGGCAATCACACGTGCCAGGGCAGCCATGTAGACGTTGAAGAACCAGGGGCATAGGTTAGAAACCTGGGGAATGCCACATGTAGAGAGAGCGATAGTCAAGAGAAAGGCTCAGAGTACCACCTGGGATGGGCAGTCGGAGAGAAAGGAGGCTAACCATGCCAGAGCCTGACCTGTGATTCCCAGGGTGTCATGGAGACTTGCGATCAGGATGCAAGCAGGCCTGCATCTCGGGGTCCCTGTGCAGGGTTCCCCGTAACTGTTCCCAGCGCCCTGACAACCTGTGTATGAAAAATCATAACTAGGTCTAAACTCAAAAAATCTGTGTGCAAACCCCTGTAAACCATTCCTGCACCCCGCTACACTGCTTACGTGCACCCCTAAGTACATTCGGAACCCCGGTTGCATACATGCACCCCAAAATCCGACATGCAATCCCACCTCCGCGCTGCATATCCTACGCGCAAGTGTATTTACTCCTGCCTTTGGGTGGAGGATCGTATGAAGGACTTGCGTGGCCATTTCCCGGCCGAGAGGTTGTGTGATCAAATCCATGAATACGTCTCATGCCGCGCAATTGTGGCCGTGCGAGGGACTGCCTGCAGACCGTCTCTCGGAACGCCCATTTTAAAGCAAGTTCTTCCCCATTTTTGGTGTTCTGCCCCCTTCCAGCACAAGCCACGGCCATGCTCTGCGTGGAGTCTCGTGCAAGGCCCTCGACGACTCGCAGAGATGTGCCGAGCCTCTACGAACTCAATGCAAGTCCAAGAAAAGTCCCAAGCATTCAATTCCATGAATCGACGAACAGGGATTTGCAATTAGAATGCATTTAATTCCATGAATCGGGCCCTAAACTCGCAGTAATGGTCTGATACAGGCATGATGGGGCAGATTCAAAAACGTTTGATGGCAAAAGTGACGGGAAGAGAAACAACGTGCTGCAATATCCAAATGGCATTTGGATGTAGATATAAAAAAATGCACTTTTTCACCATCTTTATGCATCTGCCTAAATCAGTGGGTATTTATGTGGATTTTAATGCTTATGCCGTGTTCACAAATCAGATGCGCTTCAAAATGCACAGAAGAAAAGACATTCCCCCTGCCTCTTTGGAACAGGTGCCTGTGGATATACACTAACCCTGGCACGCAGTGTGGATTATACACTGACCCTGACACGCAGTGTAGATATATACTGACCCTGGCAAGTGGTGTGGATATACACTGACCCTGGCACGCAGTGTGGATATACACTGACCCTGGCACGCGGTGTGGATATACACTGACCCTGACACGCAGTGTGGATATATACTGACCCTGGCACACAGTGTGGATATACACTGACCCTGGCACGCATTGTGGATTATACACTGACCCTGGCAAGCGGTGCACTGACCCTGGCACGCAGTATGGATATACACTGACCCTAGCATGCAGTGTGGATATACACTGACCCTGGCACGCAGTGTGGATATACACTGACCCTGGCACGCAGTGTGGATTATACACTGACCCTGGCAAGCGGTGCACTGACCCTGGCACGCAGTATGGATATACACTGACCCTGGCACGCAGTGTGGATATACACTGACCCTGGCACGAAGTGTGGATATACACTGACCCTGGCACGCATTCCTGGAACTGCATATGTAGCAACCGCTGCTGTCACACTTGCATTTCAACCCCTCAAACAGGGATACAAAGGATTATTTTCTGCTGTGCATTTCACAACAGTTCTTCATGAGCTTGTCACTGAGAATGTACATGCACCAGCGTGCATGCTGGGAGCTGTCATACATGAGCATCAGGGGCACCCTCCCACCAATACTGAATACAGGGGGGCTGGGAAACATTCCATATGCACTGCTGCCCTGAAATGTACATGCACCAGCGTGCATGCTGGGCACTGTCATACATGAGCATCAAGGGCGCACTCCCAAAACTAATGTATACACAGGGATGTGTGACAAATCAACTTCCGGGGCACCTGTGGTTCCAGCGATGAATATCGGTTGCAAAACCACCAATCTACCCCAAACTTCTAGTACACCAAAAGGGATCTGAACAGATTGGAATACAAATGAATTATAAGACCTCTTTGTCCAATTTTGGTAACGTGGATGGAACGGCAGGCTTATCTCTGTAAGGTTGCAGATCTTTGGTTAGTTGCAACACAGAGAAAATACAATTATTACCCAATGATAAAAGGGACTGTTAAGTCAAGGTTGCATAAGAATATCTACTTTATTATTACTGCAACAGACAGTTCTAGCACAGTACAAAATACACTGACAGGAGGGTAGTTGGTAAAGTAATCAGTCTTACTTTTCAAGGTTATTTGGTTCCAGAACCGAGGGGGCAAAGTCTTGTAACTGTCTCTAGGGGCCTTCGGAGAAGGACCACGGGGCAGAACCACAATGTACCTGGTGCTGAAGAAGTTCTTGGTGCTTGACAGCGCCGAGGCAGTTCCAGGGTGCTTCGCAGCTCCTGAGAAAGAGCTAGTGTGGGAGACAGCTGCAGGTATCAGACGATAAGCAGTTCGGCAAGCAAGGCTGGGTGGATGTCTGCAGGCTGACTGGTGCAGTGGCTCTGGGCCAAGAATGGTCGTCTCTGTGCTGGTTGGTGGATCTGGAATGCTGGTCGAGGCGCCTCGGACAGCTCTAGTGGCTGCAGTGTGACAACAGTCAGTGGTGCAGCCGGATGCGGTCCGAGGACTTGACTGTCTGAAAAATATCCTTAAAAGATGGACGCCCGATGATGCTTGTGTGGCACTCCTCCTAGCTTCTTCACAGGGCTCATGTCATCCTTTCAAGGTGAACAACTCAAAGCTCAGGAGAGTGTTTGCAGGCAATGGCCTTGTCCTTTGTCCAGAGACTCTTTGACACCACCTAGGAAGCTTGCTGGCAGTACCTAGCAGGGCACGCTGTGTGCTGGCTGGGTGCCGGTTCTAGAGCTGATGGATGGTCCTCTGAGTCCGGTAACTCCCTCGGTTACCTGGGAGATGTTAAGGGGATGGATCTTTCTTCCCTTTTGGAACTCCTGGACTTCCTGCACTGCTGGAAGATGTAAGGTAGACTGTACCTTCAGCGCGGGTCCAAATAAGTCCTTCTTCTTACTCCTTTCAAAGTCTTGAGATGATCTGCTAAGTGAGGGGTTCAGCCCTCATCTAAAACCAAATGGGCCCCAGCGGTGGTGTTTGGTTGCACTGTGAAGTATAACATTCTTTTAGTGAAATATTTTTACTGAATGCACATATATATGTATGGCAGGGAAGGAAAAGAAAGGGGCTAAACAAGTGATGCCATCTTTGATGTCATCATTGACATTTGAGATGACATCTTTCATGGTCTGGGTTTGAGTGTTAGCAGTGCACAGGGGTGGTGGCAGGGTTGGGGGTTTAGTTTACCATAACTGTCGAATTTCAGGGTTTTTTTTGGTTTTAATTTGAAGCATAAAGGGGCGGTGGAAAGTATTTTTGTAGTGAAGTGTACAGGTTTTTGTTAGGGCAACTTAACCATAACGTCCCCTCAACAAAGTTTTTTTTTAGTGAATTGTACAGGTTTTTAGTACTACAATGTACGTATAAGGTGTACCTAAGAACAAAATGTTGTACTGCATGGCATAGATTTTCAGTAGTGCAACATAACCAAAAGGTTCCTTTTGGAAGGGCCGTTTGGTAAACAATATATAGCTTCCGAAGAATGCCACATGAAAATATACTGTCGTACAGCACCATGATATGTCCCAGAATCAGTATACACTTACCTGAACGAAGTATGCCTGTTGGGCAATGTGGAAATAGATTTTATATTCATGTAGGAACGTCCACCTTCAACATTTGCCTTAAACAACGCCAACACGTACTGGTATGCAGCGACTGCGAATGCACTGCACATTATATGTTGGTAGGGAAAGTTGTACTTATCCGAAAAGGACATCTGCTAAATGCAGCTTTCCTCCCAAAGAAACAGCAGCAGTGGTGTAATGCAAAAGCATAAGAAACTGTGTTGCTATCTTGCACATAACAGACAGAGAAAATGTGTTGCCACACATACAGTCACTCATATTACATTTTGATGCCTTTTTGCTCAATGCCGGTCGCATATTACCTTATTGCCTGCCGTGGCAAAAAATAAAGCAACCCGTAAACAAAGTTAAAAATGGGTTAAGAACGACCTTTCACAGTATAATTGAAAAAAAATAAAACTTGAATACACTCCACGCACTCCTCATTTCTCTATAAAGTACATAGGCGCAATAATCTTTGCCAGCAATAGTCTAAATTACGAATTCAGCAACATGTGGTACTAAAAAGGACGTGTACTTGTTGTAATCCGAGGCGACTTTGGCAGTAAGGATCACAAAAGAAAATCCTCTTTCAAGATGGTCGCCATAGAAAGGGAAGGCGGTTATTGCATACATAGCCCCTCTTCCCTTTCCATTGTAGGTTGCAAAAAGCACAGGACGTGGCATGACGCAGAACCTGTAAATAAACATTCAGCGACGTACAAGCTAATAAATTACATTTGCAATTAAAACAGAGGAATGGTAAAGAACACATGACCATTTTACAGGTTACAAACTAGATTTATTTAATAACAAACTTGCAGAGGCCATCGGAATAATCGCATAATCAATGCAATGATTACAATGCTGGTTAGGGAGGCATTGGAAATGTTGAAGATAAGGATGCCTTTTTTTGAGCAAACAAACATTTTGGGGTCTTCATTGAAGCAGTCACTTTGTTTCCACAGTTATTTCCCAAAAGTCGTCATGACGTTGAGCCTACAGCACCATAAATGATGTCACGTTGCTCCGAATAACAAGTTCAGCGAACGGACAAAGCGGGCTTACAGTGTCATTCCACATTATTGTTATGGTCAGGCAACCGCACACCAGCAGCTGTATTTGCCATCCGAAGAAGCTCTCACTCGGGATTTGAAAACCATGGCACACACAGTACGGCAAAATATACCTAGTCGGGAAAAGTTACAAAAACTAAGTGTCAGCAACCAACCTGTACCAACATTTTTTCAAAGATCAAATAGAAAATGTGCAAAGTGGTACACAAAAATACGTGCTCAAAGTTGACATTTTAGTAATATGTTACTAATGTCCAAATGTACCTATAGGTGGAGGTTAGAAACGGCGAGATTTTGCATGCGCCGTAAGAGAAAACAAAATGGCAAGTACACAGAAAGACGATAATTTAGGTATGAAACAAAAAAGAGGGGACACATAAAAATAAATTATGTCTCGTCATTTCAAAGAAGACCAAAAAAACGTGCAAAGTTATACACAAAGCTATGTGGACAAACTAAGCGTTTCAAATTAGATATATAAATAGTAAAAAAGGTTGAGTGCAGTCATACCCTGCAAATGAGCAACGTGTGCACTCTGCAACATTACAGGAAAATTGTACAAGGGCAGAAAAAGAATACATTAATTATATTAGCACAATTAGATAGGCAGTTATTTTTTTTATTTTTTATTATTTATTTTTTGTTTTTATCAAATTTCTTTGATTTTACAAAATGATGTAGAAGTAGCTAGACATCAATACTGATTGCTCTTCACTTTGCGGGGATAGTAGTTTATCTAACAAGTGCTCTAGGGAGTGGATATGGAGTTATTACTTTTCAGGCTTTTCTCACCCGTTTTCCTCTTTAAGGCATTCTGCTAGTGCGGCTTCTAAGATTTTAACTGCCACAATTGTCCATGATGTTTTGTTCCCACTTATGAGTCGCTTCCACCAGACTTCTTCTTCTCTCAAGTCAAATGTTTTCAGTAGCGGCAGTAGGGAGGCTTACCTTAAGTTAATTGTCTTTGTGCAATTTGTTAAAAGATGATGTATTGTTTCGGTTCTGTAATGTCTTTACATAATCTGCAGGTATGTAAAAATAAAGCACAGATTGCTGTACAGTGGGCCAAAGTAAACTTAAAAAATATTTACAGCTTCCATTCTTTTTCGGCAAAGCAGTCACGAATGTGTTTGCAGTGAAGAATCTTCCTTGACTGATATGCATTTAACTTACAAACTTGCACCCAACACTGTACACTCTCCCCTCAACCATGTAAGCGATAATCAATACTACACGTGTAGCCATGGTCGTGACATACATCACTTATTCTGGCCAGACACTGCACTCCTACCTGTTTGTACATAGATATTATTGCAATGTGTTGATGGGCACTGGCTTATAACTCCAGTGATTATAACTTTCTTGTTGGGTGCATGGCATGTGGCCATGCACCCAACACTTTACACTCTCCCCTCAACCATGTAAGCGATAATCAATACTACACGTGTAGCCATGGTCGTGACATGCAGCGGTGGTTGTGGACAGGCCTACAGTCTTGGAAGTATGGCCTTCGGCCTACGGCCTAGGGCCATACATCCAAGACTCTAGGCCCCGTCCACAACCACTGCAGCATGTCACGACCATGGTGGCATACTAAGGAATAACACACCCATAGGAAAATGTAATGTAATTGGCAAATACACTCAAAATTAATGGTCACTAACGCCACACGTGTCCTGCGAAAATTTTCAAGGTGCCTGTACACAGCACAGACTCAAGTAGTAGCCTTATTAGATCCCTCATTTTCTCCACGTACAAACATCCTGAAGAAGGTGCCAATGCACAATATATAATAGTTTTACAAAGGTAGCGGGCGCCCCTCTCTCGCAAGAACAGACATGATAACCTGTTCAGTGGTTATTAACCACTTGAGAGTTCGCAGCCACTGCTTTTACTCACTGTGCCTTTCACAGATGGAAAATATCCATTTGCATATCAGTCTTTGTCCTGCCCAGGGGCAGTCCAGCACCGAAATACAATGGCAATTCCAATCTGAACGAGAGTACCACCAGCAACCCCATACACGTGTTTCACCCTTGTTGGGGATCATCAGTGAGGTGAAGCTGATGCCTCTCTAAGCACAGTGAGAGGGAGACCACGTCTGGTTGCCCCCAGGAGACCTAGGGTTACCAATCCCAGGTTCCTTAAAAAATAGTTTTACAAAGGTAGCGGGCGCCCCTCTCTCGCAAGAACAGACATGATAACCTGTTCAGTGGTTATTAACCACTTGAGAGTTCGCAGCCACTGCTTTTACTCACTGTGCCTTTCACAGATGGAAAATATCCATTTGCATATCAGTCTTTGTCCTGCCCAGGGGCAGTCCAGCACCGAAATACAATGGCAATTCCAATCTGAACGAGAGTACCACCAGCAACCCCATACACGTGTTTCACCCTTGTTGGGGATCATCAGTGAGGTGAAGCTGATGCCTCTCTAAGCACAGTGAGAGGGAGACCACGTCTGGTTGCCCCCAGGAGACCTAGGGTTACCAATCCCAGGTTCCTTAAAAAATAGTTTTACAATGGTAGCAGGCGCCCCTCTCTCGCAAGAACAGACATGATAACCTGTTCAGTGGTTATTAACCACTTGAGAGTTCGCAGCCACTGCTTTTACTCACTGTGCCTTTCACAGATGGGTAATGCCCCGCTCCCGCTCATGCCCCGTATCTGTCTCATGTTCCCCCCATCCCCCGCTCATGCCCTGTGTCTGTCTCCTGTTCTCCCCACCCCCCCGCTCATGCCCCGTGTCTGTCTCCTGTTCTCCCCACCCCCCGCTCATGCCCGTGTCTCTCTCCTGTTGGCCCCACCCCCTGCTCATGCCCCGTGTCTGTCTCCTGTTGCCCCCCACCCCTCGCTCATGCCCCGTGTCTCCCTCGTGTTCCCCCCACCCCGCTCATGCCCCGTGTTTCCCTCGTGTTAATCCCCCCCGCTCATGCTCCGTGTCTCCCTCGTGTTCCCCCCACCCCCGCTCATGCCCCTTGTCTCTCTCCTTTCCTCCCCACCCCCGCTCATGTCCCGTATGTGCCCTGTACCCCCCTCTCATGCCCTGTGTCTCCCTCGTGTTCCTCCCCACCCCCTGCTCATACCCCGTGTCTCCCTCATGTTCCTCCCCACCCGCTGCTCATGCCCCGTGCCTCTCTCGTGTTCCCCCCACCACCGCAATGCCCTGTGTTTCCTTCCTTTTCCCCCCCACCCCGTGCTCATGCCCCGTTTGTACCCTGTTCCCTCTCACCCCCCGCTCATGCCCATGTGTCTCCCCTGTGCCCCCCCAACCCCGCTCATGCACCGTTGTGTTCTTTATACACCCCGCCTTCCCTTTACATGGTGGCCATCTTGGTAAAAAATGTTCCTTCCTACACCGAGACGCCGCAGGCGTCCCGGCGTAGGAAGGAAAATCTTTTTGTTTTTTTTACCACCCGGCATTCCCACTTTGAGGACATAAGATGTTAGTGGTCTTCATCTATTGAAAAGGATGTTATGGTCACGTTGTACTAATAAAAACCTTTAAAATTTAGTTAAAAAAAATGTTACAGGGACGTTAAGGTTAAGTTGCACTAATAAAAACCTATGAAATTCAGTGAAAAAACTTTGTTAAAGGGACGTTATGGTAAAGTTGCGCTACTAAAAACCTATGAAATTCAGTGAAAAAACTTTGTCAAAGGAACGTTATGGTTCCAAGTAAAACCGAAAACCCCTTGAAATTCGCCAGTTATGGTAAGCTAAGCAACCATAACTCGCGCCACCACCGTGCACTGCTAAGACTAACACCCAGGACATCAAAGATGACATCACAAATGTCATTGATGACATCACTGATGACATCACATGTCTGGCTCACTCTTTTTTCTTTTGCTGACATATCTAGGCCACATGGTTTTCTTCAGTAACAGTCAGAAACTAAACATTTTATTTTATTTGTAGACGTATCCTTCAAGTAGGTTCTTACAGTAATTCTGTTAGAGTCCAGTCACATCATATGAAACATATACATACGGGAAGACACAAGCTTGAAAGACAGCAATCCTTTTTGTGCATAAAGATAACCAATAGATCAATAGACTTATGAGCACTTTCTGATAGTTCTGTTTTTTTTTATGGCTGTACTTTCCCTGTGGGTCCAATCACATCAAGTGATACATATACATAGGGTGAACAGCAGCTATGAAACAGAGCAATCATTTATTTGCATGAAAATAATCAGTTAAGTTATTAATTGTTTCTGCTACTACTTGTGCTTTTTTGCTAACTTCACTTTCCCTGTATATACCCATATTGGTATGTGTTCTTGTGTCTTTGTGTTTTGTCTATAGTAATGTTTTATTAGCTACGTATTACATATTTCACAGTACACAAAAATCTATTAAGAAAACAATTATCATTTCATTATTCAACATATTAACATTACGAATATTATACCTTCATCTTGTACACTGCACACCATGTTATGTTTCTGTATCAGTAGCTTAGTATACTAGATAGAACCCCATAATAGAATGCTATTTATATCAATGCATCGTTCAATGCACTAATTAGGGTATGATATTTATTGCAATGATCCTTGACACTTGTTTCGCAACATTATAATAAGAATCCCTTGTAGACATATTTCATGAAAAGTACATACACATGTGATGTCATCAGTGATGTCATCAATGACATTTGTGATGTCATCTTTGATGTCCTGGGTGTTAGTCTTAGCAGTGCACGGTGGTGGCGTGAGTTATGGTTGCTTAGCTTACCATAACTGGCGAATTTCAAGGGTTTTTTGGTTTTACTTGGAACCATAACGTTCCTTTGACAAAGTTTTTTCACTGAATTTCATAGGTGTTTAGTAGTGCAACTTTACCATAACGTCCCTTTAACAATGTTTTTTCACTGAATTTCATAGGTTTTTAGTAGCGCAACTTAACCATAACGTCCCTTTTTCATTGAATATATATATATATATATATATATATATGGTCAACTGTGCAAAGGTCAATTCAGACTCTTGACATTCGGTCATTTCGGTCATTCGACCAATTGTATTTGAACAATTTGGGTAATACCCAGTGGAAGACAGGGATGGAAGGGAAAGGAAGGGAGAAAGGGACAAACAAATATAGAGATGAAGGGAAGAAGAGGAAAGAAGGGAAGAAGTAAGGAGTGAAGGCACAATTAGATGAGAGGGGGAGAAAAGACAGAATTAGATGGGAGGCGAGAAAACAAAGAGAATTGGATGAAGAAATAGAACAAGGGAGAAGACAGCGGGGTCTTGATGCCAGTGTTGTTCGTAGTAAAGAACCAGTGAGGCCGAGCCCAGCAATACGATGAGATAGAACAGAAGAGTTCCTTCCGATAAAGGAAGCAACATCAGGGGCATCTAGAGTGGTATTGGAAGAATGAAACTTTGATGTGTGAAGCATCGAGGATAGGATTGATAAGGTCTATCAAGAATTAAAGGAAGGTAGTAACTATGCAAGTCAAGGGAAGAGGGACCAATCGAGAGCATCTCAGTTACTAAGTGAAGAAGAAAATCAGTTCTGTCTCGAACATAGAGCATTGTCTTTAAGCAGACTTAACCTAGACAAAGGTGAAGGGGAGGATAGTTACACTTCTTGGGGAAAAGAAATGTCAGATGAGGAAAGGGGAGGGAGTGCGTGACCCCCGAAGGAAGCTTGCAATTAGATAAAGAAGTAAGATGGTCGGATTTGGAATTACCTAAGGATAGGATGCCAAATCCCACACCGTATCCAGAACGTCCCTAAGGAAGATCGTATAGTGAGAAGGGAGAATCTCGCGCCATGTGTGAGCAGATTAAGGTCATTACTGTCAAGAAGATGGTCAGGGATGCTTGTCCCTCTCCTGCTCGATATATGGTAGAGGAGAGGCACAGAGGACTCCAGCCAAGATTCTCTAATGTGGTAGCAATGGACGAGCAATCAAGGCCTAGCTTCTCAGGAGGCGATGTAGGCTGGTTCTTAAGTACAGTGTAGTCCCAAAGCACCCTCAAAGGAATGTCCACACACTGTATTAGTTAAAACACAGTCTTTATATAATTAAGGTTCAAGGTTATATACCAGTTGATCTTATATACACATTCACAATAACCCACTTTGTGCTCAGTTATTCTACAATGGTAAATATATACAGTTCTAAGAGGCACCACAATTATTATCAGATTTCATTAAAGTGCATCAACTGTACTCTGGTCCAATGTCACACAAATCAATTAATAAAGGTAACCAACAATAGACATAGGAGGAAAGCAGTTGGTTAGAACAATTGGCAGAATACTGGCCCGTTACCTAGACACAGTTCTGTGTGGAGATCCCCCCACCTGGGCAACCTGTAAATAAGATATACCACAAGCCCAGTGCATCTATTGTTCCTACGAGTCTTATTTCCTTCTAAAGTGTTCTACAACCCCAATGTACCTTGAATCATAGGTTTCGACGATGGGTCATCGACGGATCCTTCTTGAGCGGCTCCCTTTTAAGGCAGGAGCCACGAATCATCGAGATCCCTCGAAGAAAGGGTGAACAACGGTGTGGAGGCAGCAGCTTCGGTCCTGGCGGTGATCGTCGTCGATGAGTCGAAGATGTCCTGCAATGATGAGGCATGCGGGGCACCACAAGGTCGATAGTTCAGGCCCGCAAAGAGTCTATGAAGAACTTTGGCCCAGCAAGGGCATTGAGTCGTCCGGTGTCTCTACGGTCTTTGGGTAGTGGGAAAACCACCGGCTGATGCTCCTCGGCGCGTCGATGGCCTGGACTTCTCCAGCAGGATAAGACGGTCGCAGTGCCGTCGAGCATGTCCAGGAATCAAATGTCTTAGGCAAAGGAGCGTTGCGGCTCCAGTCATCGACGGCACAGTGTCAAACAGTCCCTGCTTCTGGGCAGCAAGCTTCGACGGGCTTCCAGCGGTTACAGCAAACATGCGAACCCTCGTCGACGATGGTGGATGGCTGTGCAGTGCTTCTCTTTGTTTCTTATCGGCGGTCCCCGTCTCCGGCTGACAGTCTTTCGTAGGCTGACTTCCAGGGCACATCAGCGAAGGTTAGCAGTGCTCTATGGTCTCTCATAGTTCGGGAAGAGGGAGCCTAACCAGGTCCTCTCTGGGTCAGTTCTTGAAGGCACAGCAGCTTTCAGATTGTGATGAAGGGAACAGCGGTTAACCTTCTTCGTCCGGCTCGGCTTCAAGAGTAAGCATCAAGTATCAACTTCAGCTTCTGAATGATTTCTAGCAGTGAGAGACCCCCCGATATACTAGCTGATCTCCCATTCATTCTGCTGGGTCACCATCAGGCAACCAATCATTCAGGAGGGCATTCAGGCAGTCAGTCAGCCAATCAGGTGCACAGTGCATTCAGGCCATTCTTCTCCACCCAGACACTCACAACACAGAATGTGGATTCGGACAACTACTCTGCCATTCAACACTACACACTGCATTCATACCAGTTTTGGGCAGGGCTGTCTCAGTCATTGTGTCAAACACCAGATACTAGACATCCATAACATAGAATGCGTATTCATCACACACTCCATTCATCCAGGTCCCACCCACAGGCGTACCCACAACATACGGTCATTGGGAAAGCTCCAGCCAGTCTTCTCAGCACTTCTCCACACTACCATATATGGAACTTCCACCCAACAGCCAGTCAGGGGGAAGGGACAGAGTCAGGGCTTCCCAGGACTTTGGGAAAACCAAGGTAACAGGCGATGGAAGGCAAGAGGCCACGGGGGCCATCTTGTTTCCATCAGGAATCTACTGGTTCCAATGACAGGGCCTGGGCATCCCAAAATGGAGGACGCTCATGGCATGTGTCAATTCAGCACAGAGCTGCCACCAGCCCGTACTCTGCTCTGTGGGCCACACGTAGGTGCCCAAAAACATACACTAGGGGCACAGGGCTGTATCCCGACCCATGGGTGCCATATGGGTATTGCAGGGATCTGTACACAAAACCAAAAGAGAGAGATGCACCGCCAGGAGTCCCACATGAACTCCTGCTCGGAAAACATGACAGAACACAGATAAAAAGCAGTAAAGGACAAGGATACGGATGCCCTGTCCCTCCTATGCATTTCCAGCATCACAGTCCCTACCATGAATAGACTAACGATGGGAAATGACTCTGGGTAGAGGTTCTTGCAGTTTCCCTTATTGGGAAAAGGGGGAGCAAGGCCACAGTGTATTCCATGGCTGCAGATGGATAAGGATAATTTAAGGTGTAAGCTCCCAAGTTTGACTTCGGGCGCTGGGAAATGGATATACGAGTTAGAACAAATAACAGGAGGAAACACGCTAGCCATAGGGGACATTAAGGGTCTCCTGGCAGCTATTCTTGGGGAGAGAACCGATGACATATAGAGGAGAGCGGGTATTCAAGTGTGACAGCACAAAACATAGAGCACGATGGAGCGCTGTTTAATAATTGTAGAGCAGATTTGTGGAGGGCTCTCAGGGTACAGTATCCCGATGCATCATATATGGGTGCAATTATGACACATAAGATGAAGGAATATGAAATCCCCATTGCTTACATTCTGGATATTCAAGAGCAATGGCAACTTGAAACGCGCAAGCCATGGGAAAAAAACAATGTCATTATTTAACCACATTTTATGTCAGGGATTGCCTGAGCCAGTACAGAGGCAGATGAAGAAACTGATGGGGATGGAAGGAAAACCATGGCATGGGATACAGTTGACGGTAGTGCATCACTGTCGGCTATTGCAGGAGAAAAATAGAAAGAAAGATGAGGCTAACAAAATGAAGGAAGCCAAGTAAGTTCAGAAGAAATTGTCAAAATACGCCATAGAAGGGGCGGTATTGATGAGCAGAGAAGGATTGGGAATGCAGGGAGCAATGGGAATATCATAGGTGAATAATCAGCACCCGGTGGACCAAGGTGGATATGGGTTTGGGCCGCGAGGTAGAGGTATGGACTATAGAGGAAGAGGAGGATGCCACAATAATCAAGGTGGGTTTCAGAATACACAGAATGAGAACCAGAGCACCCAATGAGGACTTGTTAGCTGAGCACCCCCAGCATGTGGGACTAGTGGGATAACAGGGCACATTGCACGCATATGTGGGAGCCAACGCAATGTACAGAATGGCCAATTCTCGAGAGGGGGGGGCAGCTTGACCAAGATCGCACAGTGTATCAGATACAAGCACCGCAAGTACACCAGGTACAACAGCCAGAGCGATGCAAATGAATCCACCACAAGGGCAGTCACAACAAGCCCCATGCAAAAACAGTAATATGCAAATACAAGACAAGTGCTGACACCCAAGATAGGAGGTGTCACTGTGGTAGGAGGAAATACTCTCACAGGGATGGGGATGAGCCTGTACCCACAATAAGACAGCTCACAGGGTGACTTGATGAGTTCAGTGCTACCTGTGACACCAGACCCCCAAGAGGAACCAACAGTCGTTGTGACGATAGGAGGCAAATCCTTTTCTTTTCAAGTAGACACTGGGGCTATGTGTTCATGTGTACGAGAGGGAAAATATCCAATGTCAGGAATTGCCATGAATGCTCAAGGGTTCTCTGGAGCTATAAGCTGACTTCCTTTTACTGACAAATTACCATTCTCTATAGGAGAGTGTGACATGTCTGTTCCTTTATTATACTCACGACAGACACCAGTTAACATTTTGGGAAGTGATTTGATGACAAAACGTAACATGACGATTTCATTTACTGATTAAGGGATAGTATGCTCCACTCCAGGAATACACTATTTAAACGTGGCCGAATTTATACTGGCATTTACAGGGCAAGTGGCTCTGCAAGGTGTTCCAGTAGATCCAGACGTTTTTCTGTATGGGGTGAGCATTCTATTGGCATGGCTAGCTGGCTTAGTGGGGAAAATTGTGAAAATACCTAACAAGTTCTTGTTCAGACCACAAATACCTATACACTAGGAGGGGGGACAAACTATCCCTAAAGAATTACAAGAAGTCATAGTACGAAGGGAAATGGCGATGCTTGAAGGAATGGACGATGAGGGTAGACCATAGTAATAGCTCTCGAGGAAAGGGTACAGATTGACTGACATCACTGATGATGACATGTTTAGGGAAGATCGAACAGATGATGAAGTAGTGTTCTTTATGAGCATCACATATTGAATTAAAATAGAAAAGAGGGAAGTCCCACAACTAATAGCGATAATGCAGCAGCGTCCAACATTTCATCATGAAGACTTGCAAGAAGTACCAAGTGTCCATTGGACCACAGGCCCTTATAACATAGGCCTATTGAAGGGAAAAGGGGAGGTCAAAATAAAACTGAAGCCAGGGACAATTTTACCTCGAGTAAGACAGTCCCCATGTCTTCAAAGGCTGATGAGGGTATATCTCAGACTATATCAGCACTGATGAAACGAGGTATTCTGGTGCCATCGGAACCATCGTGTAATACTGCAGTTTATCCTATCAAAAATCTAAGATATGAGACTGATTAACCAGATTGTAGAGGCAGAGTTTCCTTTATTACCTAATCCAGCGATGATACTATGTAGTATCCGGGGAAGGTTAATATGTCATGGTGATCGATTTGAAGAATACGTTTTTCTCAATCCCGCAGCATAAAGACTCGCGAGACTTGACTTCTTTACGTTTCGCCAAACTCGGCTGAAAGATACTCATTTGCCCCAGGGGTACTGTGAGTCCCCATTGATATTTAACAGAGTCCTACAGATGGATCTAGGCAATATTGATCTTAAGAGTTGCTTTGATACAGTACGTAGATGACATTTTAATTTGTAGGACCACAGAAGATGAGTGCAGACAAGATTCTATTCATTTGATTACTATTTTAGCAGACAAGGAATACAAGGTAAACTAGGAGAAGTTACAATATTGCCAAGAAGAGGTGTTATACATAGGGCAGTTGATTTCACATGAAGAAAATAAGGTGACACCTGAAAGGGCTGTGGCAATTACAAAAACCAGAACGCCACATACAGTGAAACAAATGCAACTTTATCTGGGGCTATGCAACTATATTAGAGCCTGGGTGTTTGATTACAGTTCATATACGAGACCCCTTTTGCAAGCTTTAAAGAAAGTACAGGTGAACAAGATAAAGATAGAATGGACTGAGGAAATGGAGGAGGAGTTTGAGGAGATGAAAAAACAATCTTTACAGCCCCTGTTTTAGGAATTCTCAATCATGCTGAGGAGTTTTATCTATTTTCACACACGAATGGGACAGTCATGACAGCAGTGCTTACACAGAGGACCACATTGGGGTACAAGCCTTTAGCATATTACAGTGGGATTTTGGACCCAGTTATGAAAAGACACTTTCCTTGTGAACAGTTGTTGGCAGCTGCTGCATTCGTAATTGAGAAGTCTACAAGTATTGTCATGGGCTGCTCTATGACCCTCTTCATGGAGCATGCTGTGTTTGTCATTTTAGAGAAAAGCAAAGGTACATTGACATCTCAAAGAGCTTCAGCATATGAAGTAATGATTTCAAACCAAACTATTAAAATTGTCAGATGTAAAATAGTGAATCCTGCTTGTTTGTAGCTGAGCCAATAGCAGGTGGCGATCAGGTACATGACTGTGCAAATTATGTTGAATGGTATGCTGATATACCTAGAGTGAAGGAAAATGATTTAGCAGGAGGAGATATTCTCTTTATTGATGGTTCTTTGAAAATTGATCAGACTAGTGGGGAGAGGCATTCAGGCGCAGCGGTAATAAGACATAGATTAAATGGAGAATTTGAAGTTGTAGCAAGTGCCAGGCTACCATCTCACTTTTCAGCGCAAGCAGCAGAATTGGCAGCGCTTATTGTCGTGCTCGAGAAACATGAAGGGCAGAAAGTGACAGTGTACAGTGACTCTACCTTTGTGATGTCAACCGTACACGCAGGATTAGTATGATGAAAAAGGAAGGGCTACCTCCATGTGCACGGCACTCCAGTGCAGCATGCTTTCTTATTGGACAGGCTTATTAAGGCACTACAGCTCCCAGTGGCCATAGCAGTCATTAGGTGGACAGCTCACACTAAGTAAACAGATTCTATTTATTGTGGGAATGAAGCCCAGACGTAGAAGCCAAAAGGGTTGCATATTCTCCTGATATTTTGAGTTTTGATACTCTAAATGTTAAAGAAAAGGCAGTCATAATAATTGTAAAATAAGAAGGGTTTAATAAATTGTCAATGACTCAATTATGGAGAGTCAAGGATGTGCACAGCAGGAAGAGCAGGAACTGTGGAAATGAAGGGGGTGTTCTTCAT
Source organism: Ambystoma mexicanum (assembly GCF_040938575.1). Lineage (NCBI taxonomy): Eukaryota > Metazoa > Chordata > Amphibia > Caudata > Ambystomatidae > Ambystoma > Ambystoma mexicanum. Next base: position 9,149,284 of record NC_090940.1, read on the forward strand.
CCCCCACAGAAGCATTATGGCGATAAGATAGCACTGGAAAGCCGGGGATGCCAGTAGCATTGTTAAAAATAGTGCTTGAACAACTGCATTATCCTGCGCATTTAACTAGGGACAGTCTTGCTGCAATGATTGATTGCAGAAGACTGGCTCATTCCGAATTTGTTATAACACGTTGCATTCTTTATGGTGAATTGCATCATGTGTCAAAAGTTTACTGCAGGGCATACACTGAGGACAATTAGAGGGTTAGTACCTCGACCGACTGGTACGTTTCAGCATTTACATATCGACTATGTCGATATGCTGCAGGTGTGTAATGGATATAGGTATCTATTAGTGGTGGTGTGCCCCTTTTCTCTGTGGATAGAGGCAGGTCTGTGTACACACCCTGATGCCACTTGTGCAGCAAAGTTTTTAGTGCAAGAAGTCTTTCCAAGCTGGGTTGTGTGTGAAGTGCTGAGATCGGATAATGGGTCACATTTTGTTAATGAGGTACTCAAACAGGTAGGGGTCTTATTAAGTATTAAACACACGTTTTATTCTGCTTATCATCCGCAAGCAAACGGGATATGTGAGAGACTCAGCGGCCTCCTTAAAGAAAGGATTGCCAAGATTAAGTTAATGTTGAAGAAGGGATGGCTATATTGCCTCCCCTTAGCTTTGTATGCCCTTTGGAATCAGCCAGGATCAGACCATCACCTCACCCCTCACGAACTAGTGACCGGACGGTTAATGGGAAGGCCTCTTAGACCTCCATCTAGAAGTAGATGTGATGCCCAGAGCGTAGCTAAGACTTTAGGTGATGAACTGCATGATTATTTGACAAGTATGACCTCCAGCATCTCTCTCATTTCAGATCAACTCAAGTGTCAGGGGGGTCGGTCTCAGAACACAGATGAAGACAATGCAACAACTGGATCAAGTAAACTTTTATCGGCACCCACGCTATTTATTGGAGATTGGATTTTAATAAAGAATTTTGCCTGGACTTGGCATGAGTAATGTTTTCACGGCCCCTTTTGCGTTGAAAATATAACCCCCTCAGCTGTAAAGGTCCAAGGAAGATGAGCTTGGCTTCACTTGGGCGATGTGAAGGTATATAAAGTGAAGACCCTCTCTCCCACCGTTGCTGATTCATAAGCAAGACAAGAAGAAAAATGTGAGTGTGTGCAGACTTGATCGATGACAAAGAAAAAGGACGATAAGGAGACCAGCTGATAATGTAGATTTTTGCATTTGGACCAAGGTTCAAACGGACACTGCTTATAGATATTTTAGCAGGAGTGCAAACCCTTGCTGAGAGCCTAAGGAACTCTGAAAAATTGATATTAGAGATACATTGAAAAATCAGAATTATGCCTAAACATCAGTTCGTGATAAGAAATTGGAAATAAGTTCAGTATGCAGATTATTTTCATGGTGCATACGTGTTCTAAGAATGTTAACTTCCATGGTTCTCACTGACATTGATGTGCATAGGCTTGTGCTTGCTGTTTTTGTATTTATACTTCAAGCTTCTCCTGCTCTTGTCAGAAGAGACATTGATATTTGCACTTTTTTACAGGATCCTTAAAATGGCCCTGTGATGAGAAGGCTCCTCATTGCTATTATTGAAGAGATCTTGCACTTGCGAATATAAAGAATTTTGACAAATTGTATTCAAAATGAGAAATTTGGAAGCTGGCACAGTCTTAGAGTAGGAACAACCAAGACCGAAATGTCACAAAAGGTGGTTGATGATGTTTTGGTGTATAAAGTATGCCTGCAGGATCACACACTTTGTCTTTTGATTCCTCCTCATTCACAGTCTCAATCACATTAGTACTCTTAAAAAGACAGAAGCCCTCATGGTTCCTCCTACCACAACAACTGCTCTTGATCTAGTTACTTCCACTAACATAGAGGTCCCTAAGGCTTTCCCCACAAGGCGAACAGCTATTGATGTGCTTTGTGAGTATTTCTCATCTTATGCATTTGAGAGACATAAGAGAAGTGCAGAGGAAGATAATGAGGGGATAAATGCCTATCTAGACAATGCAGCACATATGGGTAATAATATGTGGTATCAACACATGAAAAAAGTGCGGAAAGAACATCTTAGGAGAGTTGCTATGTCTGCGTTCTCATACCCTATGCCATGAATGCAGCTCAAACTCTAATTTCTAGAGAAATTCCAGAACACAATGCTAGATGTCTTGTTCATCTTGCAGCACGTATGACCCGAGGACAATTTCAGGAAAGTTGGGCTACTCTGCGATGGAGATCGAAATGGTAATTTCCGTTCCAGGACGATTATATCAAGACTTTACAGATGGAGAAGCAACCAGGATGGGAGAGCAAGATCCTTGTGTATCCTGCGCATGGCCAGGAAGAAGAAGTAATGAAAGACATGAAGAGAATGGAGGTTGGGAACACACTCAAGTTTTAGTTTATGGACAAGTGAAATCCAAGAAGGGGTGGTGTCTTGTACAGCTCACCTACTAAAATCAGAATATGTGCAAGAGGTACAAAGAGCAAACAATGTATGTTTGAAGTCATGGGCAAAGCATGCCAAACTACTGACATGGGTAGAAAATGAATCAGGCCCAATGATGGTGATTCCATTGGCGAATGCAACATTGTGCTTCCGAAGAAAAGGAAGAATTTGTGTGGGAAATAACATAGGCTGGAAAATTACAGTCAATGTGACCAGAATGGGAGAAGCGACGGCCGTCCTGATGGATCGATATTGGGCTTGTGGGCCTAGGGCCTACATGAAGCTGCCCAAGAATTGGGGAGGAACATATTCCTTGGTGCGCATCCATGTTCCAGCATTAGTAATTCCTCAGAGTGACATGAACATTGCAGAATTCCCAAAGGTGGGTGCCCATTTGAGAAGGAGAAGATCATTTGGATTTCTCAATCGAACCAGAAGAGAGAACTACTTCTCAGCTAAGTCAATAGAAGCCTTTGAGACCATCCCTTATGAGCATAGGTTGTTTAGTCAGACTGCTTTGATATTCACAACTATCTTCATGCCTGGGATCCAGACAATGGCCAATGCTAAACGGCTGCAAATTACCAGATGGGAGCTCCTGCAGACAATTAACATAAAGGGATTCAATGCTATCAAGGAATGGCTGAGGGCCATACGACTGATGACCCTAGAGAACAGATATGTCCTTTACATGATCACAGTAAAGGAAGGAGGAGTTTGCGCCAAAATTGGGCCATCACGTTGCCCATTCATACCTTCTCATGATGACGAAAATGGAACCTTGACAGAGGCCATAACATTGTTGACGGATCTGCATTCCAAGATCGAAAACAAGACAGAGGACATTATAGATGAGCTGGTTTGCATCTATATTTTCATGGATTGCACAGCGGATGGCAAACATCTTCAAGTTTCTTGGAGCACTATTTCTTATGGTGATGTTCGGATTCTGTATGATCAAGATAATAATCACCCAGTGCAAGAAAACAGCAAAGAAAGCAATAGGAATGAAGATTATGACAGATGTCGAATCAGGGTTTAGACTCAAGGAGTTGACTGATGAAGATTTCAGGAAGTACATAGAGGCCAGCATCGTAGCACCTGAAGCAATGAAGTTACTGTATCCGAAGAATCATAAGAAGTATGTGGGATGATGGGTCTATTAAAATCCGAATGGACAGTGTAGCTACATGACCTGGAGTGTGGATGTACATGTCAAATCAGCTGGCACCCTAAAGGGGGTGATGAAGATCTGGACTCCAAAGACGCACTTCTTTAAGAGAAAATATCAAGATGGGGAAACGAGCGAAGAGGTGGTCAATGGATCAACCAGAATTGACAGTGTAGAGGAGCAGCTGAATGCCTCTGTAGGAAGTCCTGCCCTCTACTTCTGGCATGTTGGGAGACTGAGATCGTGCCATGCCTGACACCAGCAGTTGTGACCATACCACAGAGAATGTTCAAAATAAGATACCCTCTGAGAAAGCCTTATCAAATGTATTCCCGAAGAGATGATCTAAGGGAGGAAGTCCCTGAAGGAATATAAGAAACTGATGACGTAGTTAAGAATCAAGTAAACTTTCAGCTACAAAAAGACGATTGCATGTGTGTGATGCACTGCAGAAAATGCAAGCCATTTAATAACTGTACAGATGTAGCAATGCAAGTAGATTAAGTGATCTTAGAAGCTGGCTATACGTAGTGAAAAGACTGCAAGCGGAGCCGCCATTCTATAGAAGCTGGACAATGATGTCATGAATTAGTAAGCCCAGACCCATGAAGAGAAAAGGTCGAGAACTATGTCACAGAAAAGAGTTAGCTAAGATTGCAGACTTGAATGGTGAAGCTGCTTGGCCTTGTGTCAAGGCTAAAGGCAGCCAAGACTGGTTATCTATTCTCGAAGGGGGCAAACGTGAGAAACTGAATCATCCCTTGTTAAGGTGCAAAGAAAGAACACCAAGCGTGCCAAGTTTTTAATCAATTAACACATTTAAAGTCTGCTAAATGGTATGAATTGTGGACTCCTGTCCGGTGAGCCAAGGATGGAAATAGAGTTCGGCATGGAATTTCAGAACTACGATAGTGCATGCCCGCAATCCCTTACAGTCCCAGAGACAAGAATACGTTGCAATGCCAAGTTCAAAGACAATCTACATGGCAGAAGGCATGGGTGATGAGAGACGTTGAGCTAATTGGGTGGGGAGGTAAAGTCATTTCCACCTCCTGGCACCTGGGTATGAGCTTACATGCTGCTAAGTGAACCGAATTTTCCAGACATGGCACGAGTGTGCAAGCCAATTGTAGAGGGCCATATAACAAAGGGCCTTATAGTTTGAGAGCCAATGATATACTCTGTGTTTAATAATGTTCAAGATGAATTGCACTAGAGGTTGGCACAAGTTGTCCACCTAACAGTAGACACCCAATCACAATCCCACCCACTATAGAAAGTATATCTCGATGTTCCCTTTGAGCGTATCACAATCCCTCATAGGTTTTTCTTATTTGCCTCGTAGTATGACATCACGTGTGATGAGTTTTTACTATATGATTTATTATAAATGTACAAGAGATTTTAGCGAACGTCCGTTGATGCCTGTTGAAACTCGCTGTTTTAGACAATTGATATTAAAACAGAAACCTTTTGCCATCTTTCTGAGTTGGTTCGATTATTTGGTGTCAAGAGTTATTCTGCATCCCGTCCATTGCATGCGTGCTATCTAAAGGGCTCTTAGTTCAACAGTGCCTGTAGGCTGTGTCTTCCTGGAGTACACGTGACTATGCGTTTTGTGCGGGAAGCAGATGAAACGGGTGCGGAATGGCCACACTCATTTCTCAGAGGTTGATCTCCCATCATTCATTTTCATTAGTAAAAAATCAAAAAGCCCAAGGATCGCCTTGAGCCACAAGTGTTCATAGAGACCCCACCGGGCCCAACAGACACGAACCAGCACCTTATTGAAGGACCCCATATATAGCATTACACGAATCCACCTTGATAAAGACACCTGGTCAAAACACGCGTTGGCTTTTTTTTCAAGCAAATGGCAGAATACTTGTTCTCAAGATCCAGCATGTACCAATTAAAAAAACAGGATTACGAGCACCAAATTGTTTCCAGAAGTGATTATTTGCCCAAACATGGAGGCACCACTGTAACAATTGACAATATTCTGATCCAGCGCCAATACCACCAGGGATCCAACACAAAACAAGGATAATAATTGGACAATGCCAAAAACAGCAAAGAAAGCAGTGGGAATGAAGATCATGATTGATGTGATGGATGAAATAGAAGACAACACGCAGACTAAAAATACCATTGGAGACCGAATAAAAGCAAGTATTGTGTCACCTAAAGGAACAATATTCCAGTGCCCAAGATACCATAATATTCATGTGGGGCATTGGGTCTTCTGTACCCCAAGTTGAGAAATGAGTGACATGACCTGGAGTGTGAACGAACAGATAAATAATGCGCACACCCTGAGGGGGTGACAAAGATATGGACACCAGAGAAACCCTTCTTCAAGAGAAGATTCAAAGAAACAGGAGGAGGCTGTCAAGGACTCGACCAGAGGGGGGATTGTAGAGGAACAGACGTACACATCCGCAGGACACCCTATCCCCCTTACATCCCCTGTATTGGAGACATGAGACCATGCACTGTCTAACACCAGCTATTGTACCAATGCTTCAGCGAGTATTTGGAAGACGGCACTCATTAAGACAACCATACCGAATGTACCCTTGAGTTGATGACAGCCTGCAGGAGGAGATCCCTGAAGGAATATGAGGAAGAGCTAAGAAAATAGACTGATGACATCATAAGAAAGTGTGCACAAAGTCCTGAAATACTAAATGAAGACAATATGTGAATCCTAAAGGAGAAATGACGAAGTAACTAATCAAGTGAATCTTAAACGTGTAAAAGAAGAAGATAACACAATAGAAAGTGCTGTAGAAATCAGAAGTATGATGAATGTACATACACTGAAATGCAAGATAGATCAAGTCATTGACTAGGCTACCTACAAGTAGTGAATAGAATGCAGACAGAGCCGTCATTGTACAGAAAGTGGACATTGGTATCATGAAATAATTAAGCCAAAGAACCATGGAGAGCAAATGAAAGGCTGTGTCGCAGTAGAATAGCAGGCTGTTGGAGCTGCATTGGGAGGATGTCTGGCCTGAAGTCAAGATCTGAGAAGTTGAGGTCAGCTATCTACGCTGAAGAGGAACGTCCGGGGAGTGAATAGGTCTATTTTTTGTTTTAACAGGAGATGGGCTCTACACGTATTGCAGAAGTTAAATCTCCCCTAAAAAAACATGATGGTAGGCGGGAAGGAGCATTGGGACCACAGCACAAAGCACCTGTCCAGCAGGTAAGTGGGGAGGGCTGGAGAGGTATAGGGCAACGGAGCAGAATGTCTTAGAGGGGTGGGGGCACAGTTTAGGGAGGAAACAGGTAGTGGGTTCCTTTTGCCGCCCCACAATCAAGATGGGGTACCCAGGGAATGGCCTCAGGTGACTCGAAAACACGGATGTACACTGAGGGTTCTCACCCGCATTTCTAGCCACCTGATTGGCTGGGTGACCTTCCCCAGGTGCAAATATTAAATGGATACTACGCACTTGAGATCGCCAAGACAGTTCGGCAAGTCTTAGGGCCTGATTTATTGAAAACGCACATACATTCCGCAAAGTGCCCCGCGCTGGAAACGACTCTGCGCGTCCCTGCGCACAAAGTTTCCAATGTGCGTTATGCGTATTCATGGAATCCAAAGTGCAAAGCAATCCGAACGCAAAGAAAATTGAGCTGCGCAAGGAATGCCCACAACACGTCCCCACACAAACCAAAACCACAGCTGTTAGAATGGATTTCCGAAATCTGCTCTGGTGAAAAGAGATTCAGGAGGCCACCCTTGTTTAGTGAAACAGGGAACACTTCTGTGAAGTTAGCCAGGACATTCAAGATAGCTTGGAGAGCATCCAAGGCTACGTCTCAGGAGTACTGGGAGTGATCTGAGGTTGTGGATGAGCACACACAGTAGGATACAAGAATTACCTTTAGAGAGTAGTATATCAAAAGTATACAATGTATTAGCCCTTTAACAAACACAGGTGAATAATGATGAACACAGTAATACTACTACTTAACACACACTATATAAAACATGTGTACAATCACTTTTCGGTCAATGCGGTAAAGTGCGGATTCCCGCCAAAACCTGTAAGGAGCGAAGGCAGACAAACTTTAACACAATGGGCCTCATTACGACCCAGGCGTTAAGGGTTAACGCCGTCGTTAACCCTTAACGCCTATTCTGATTTTAACGGCTGCTTTTAGCAGCCGTTAAAATCCATGGCGCTAACCTGCCATGATGCTAATTACGCCACCGTAATTTACGGTGGCGTAATTAGCGCCTTCCCCACTCCCATTATGCCATATGGGGCAAAAATGGGAATGGGGAAGGGAAAATGGGAAATGGGGATTTACCGCCCCACTCACCTTAGAATGGGGCGGTAAATCCACCATCCACCATGGTGTAAACATAGTTTACACCATGGTGTTAATGTTGGCGCAATTAGCGCCTGGGTCGTAATGACCCCCAATGGCCAACTCCAGAAATGGGTATCACTCACTTTCAAAATCCAGCCCTACCAAGATTGGAGCCTTGTGCTCAATGTTATATTTGTGTGTAAAAGCGCTCATTGATGCGTAAAGTTCACAAGGAACAAACTTCAATGGGAAGGAAAAGTTAGAAAAAGACATTGGCGTGTGGAAAATTCGGTTCCAAGAGTCAGAGGTGGGTCTGCTATGGAGAACAAAGCTGTCCCCAACTTTCAGACGACTATAGGAAGCAAGAGCCACCCAGGTCAAGACAAGGACCACAAGGGATCCTGTGCATTAAAAGGTATTGGATAAACTAGGGGCCACCAGTAAGTGGTATGATTACTCACCACCCTTCGCTCACTCTGGGTTCAAACTTGGCAGGTTTGAAGAAGGTTACCTGGACTATGAAATCGCCACCTTGGTTATGCTTCAAAGTGCACAGACGCTGAGGGTGTAGATGTGGGTCTGATGTACATCAGGAGCTGTACCTCTCATCTCAAATGCAGGACAAAGATACCACTGATGTAGCTGGTCTCAGGACAATTGAAGAAAGGCAGGAAAATCACCAGCAGCGACCGCCACCGTCGCACAGTGACGCAGGAGCACCCAAGTCTCGGAGACTGACGCATTCTTCTCTCTCGCGGCCCAAAGCAGTAGGGACGACGAGATTTGGCAATACGGTGCCTTACAGTGGGATCAAAGCTCGAGCCGAAACTCGATGTAGCAATGCTCCAGCACAGGTGTCAAGGGACAAGCTGGTCAGTCCAATGGAGGGCACAGGGACACTTACGAGAAGGCTCGTTTGCAGGGCAGCAAGGAGATGCTGAGAGTGATTGATCCCACTGCTCAAAAGGGTTGAAGCACCTTTTCAGGTCTTCAGAGATCGAGCACAAAGCAGGGCTCTACCGGGACAACAGCAAGGTCAAGGTGCCAAAACTTCTCTGCGTGTTTCCAGAGAGTCCTTGAATCTGCTTCACTGCTCTAGATACTTGGTTCTGTGGAGAGGCCAATTCAGACCTCGGAGTGATCTGCGGGTCTGCACTCAGAGCCCCTCCTCATATCCCAAAGTCCAGTGAGTGCTCGCCCAATCAGGGACCACTGTAGCTCTCATGCTCTCGTGCACACTGGACATCCTGGCACCAGGAGTGTGGACTGCGACCAGACAGTCCCAGCCCACTTCCTGGGTAGCCATACACATGATATGCATTAGCCTGCGAAAAGTGACGGCTTTCATGGGTGAATGCATGCCCAAATAAGGACTCCATGGGTCACGAAGAGCAAGGGGAAGGCCAACTGACAAAATGGCAAAAGTAGAAGACAAAAGACCTCCTGGCACGGCCATGACAGACACTAGCCACAGTCATGAGCCACACGCAGTATGGCTCGATAAAAGTTTAAAAAAAAAGACACAAAAAGCTTCTGCTGACACCAGTCTACTCCTACGTACATTGTCCAGTTACCAAAAATCCTTCAGGTATGTCTAGATCCCGAAAACACCAGAACCCTAGTGCACGGTACAGTAATGTACTTTGCACACTTAATTACAGTTGCCTAAAGTTGCAAAGGTGTTGCCAAAACAGTTACCAAAACAATGTTTCCCAGCACTGACTGTCAGATGGACAAGTCAACTTTCCCAGAACGATGAGCGAAAGCCGAGTGGAGTGCAGCTGAGGGCTTGGCTTTACTGGCAGAAAGTCAGGTTAGGAGGCTGAAACAAAAGCAAAGTTGGGGTGTCCACAAATATAGAGGTAAAACAGCAGTAAGTGAAATTTTACCTAACAATAGCCATAGACCAACCTTTGTGCAAACCTCTGTTTCCACCTATGACCCACCATCCAACACCCAAGCGACACTGCACGCGGTCCCCTGTAAGTCAAGACAGCACCCCTGCGAATCTGCATGAGGTCCCCCGTAAGTAACGGCTGCACTCCTGCGAAACTGTGTGAGGTCCCTCATAAGTAATGGCTACACCCCTGCAAAACTGTGTGAGGTCCCCCGTAACAGCTGCACCCCTGCAAAACTGTGTGAGGCCCTCCCTAAGGAACGGTTGCACCCTTGCAAATCTGTGCAAGCTCCCCCTGTAAGTAACTGCTGCACCCCTGCAAAACTGTGCGAGGTCCCCCAAAAGTAACAGCTGCACCCTTGAAAAACGGCACAAGCTCCCCTGTAAATAACAGCTGCACTTCTGAGAAACTGCATGAAGACCCCCTAAGCAATGACTGTACCCCTGCAAAACAGCGCGCGGTCCCCCATAAGTCACAGCTACACACCTGCAAAATTCCAAACCGTCCTCCCAACTCCCTAGGCACCCAAACTGCTGGCATATACCCCTACTGCAGAGCAGCCCCTTCAAGCCTGTCAGTGGTGATCCCCACATCTGCGGTGGTTACGGCTGCCAGACCTCCCTCCCACGAGTTGGTGTCAGGTTCTGGGGCTGATGTTTAACGGAGGGTTGCAGACCTGCAGCCAACGACAGGGCCACCGCAGTAACAGACCTGGTCCCTTGAATCGCACCACCGTGGGTCACGCACAAGTGGTGGATGTGTGCATCCTGGAGAGACAGTGTGTGAGCAGCAAATGTTGCATGCCACCATCCGGCATGGCAATATGTTGAGTCGTACTGCAGAGGGCATGGATCTCCTGGCCAAGAACATGCCCACACCAGCAGCCAGGGATGCGCAACGGCTGCAAGACATGCAGTCCTCAAACTGCTCCTACAGACTGGGCATGGAGGCAACATCAAGGGCCGACAGGCTGATCTAAAGTGTCTGCAGTAGTCCATGCATTCAGACGCTAAGGCACATAGAGAGACCCTGAGGCATGAGAAGTTGGCCTCTCGTAGATCCAATCGCCGTGAGATGGAGAGCTTGAGGGTTTCACTGCATGATGAACTCTCAGCCACAAGGACACAGCTCTACAAGGAGATGGATGCCTTGAGGCAGACACTGTCCCAGCAACTTGATGTGTCATGAGTGATCGTGCATACAGACTTGGGCCACTCTGGATGAAGCGCATCATGACCTCACCACCTTTGGGGTGCTACTGCATGCATCTGTGTCATGGCTGGCCTTGGCCACTGAAGACCAGGCCTTGGCACTGTATGGACATGGATTGGATCCAGCACTACAACCACATGCAGCTCCAAAACAGGATAGTGGGCCCAGCACACCCACACCTCCTCAACTCCTCAACCACCTCTGCTGTGATGTCATTGAGCCCATGGAGGGATTTCTTTATTTATCAATTTTTGTAATTTTTGTGGTCCACTCATGGACATGGACATGCACTCTCCCCTGCCCCCCTACAAGGTGGAATTTATTTCGTCCCCAGTCCAGGATGCACATTTTCTTCTTAACCGGACCGGTGTGGTCTGATTTTTCTTTTGTTGCCCCCTTCATCATGATACACACATTCTTAAGCATGCACTGTTTATCCCCTGTCCGAGATGGAATGTATATTTTATTTGTTTGCCGACCTTGAGTGATGTGTTGTTGCTCTCTCAAGGGAATGATGAGTGCAGTACTGGAGATACAGCCACGCACAATGGTGTGAACTGCCATGTTTGACTTGGACACAACAGGATGACATGTGTGCAGGTAACACTGGGTTGATGGCCTTTTTGCACATATGTGCAGAATGCATGATTTGCTACCATGGCGGGTGACATACAATGGGCCTCATTATAACTCCGGCGGTAGCCATGCTGGTAAAACCGGCAGGCTGCCACCGAGTTGTGATTTTTTCCAGCGCCTGCCTCCACGGAAACACCGGGTGATTATAACCCCGGTGTTCCTGGAAGTCAGGCGCTGGAAAAATGTAAATCCCCATTCCCATTTGAGTCCCATAGGACTCAATGGGAATGAGGGAAGCACCGGCACCGTTAATAGCGGTGCTGGTGCTTCCCGGAAAGACTGCATGCGGGTGCCATCCTGCCCTCCAGGTCAGACCTGGTGGGAGGAACGGCAGCCGCACGCAGACTCAGAGCATGCTGGTCCGGTAACAACGGTCCCGGTATGCTTACTGGCACCGTTGTTACCGGACCGGCGTGGTCATAATGAGGCCCTGTTTCCCATGTTGTTACAGTGATCCTGATTCATCCTGTGACTGCACTCCATGGGAGGTCCACCCTGCATGCTTTCACCTCCCTAGACCCCATGCCCTCTGCCAGGCACTGGCCCTCCATTCACAAATGTGGAGGTACAGTTTCCAGTGGAGGTGACGAGGGAATCACATCAGGCCAGCTCTGTCAGCAGGTGCGGATGAGCACAGTCTCTCATGTAATATCTGTTTTAGTGGCTGCCACAGTCTTTCCATGCATTCCCACACATTTACTTTCTGAGGGTGTAACCATTTAGTCAGAGTGAATGTCAGTGCAGATGAGTGTTTGTCCACATGCATGTGGGTGCATGTACCCTTGTACATCCATGCGTGTGTATTGTTTTTTTTTTATGTTGCACTTTCACAATTGACAGCCAAATAATGGGAATGTACAGCACTTATCGCACTTGAGTCATTGGCAGCATTTGCCACATTCTCCATCTGCATTCTCATCATCATTCACGTCCTGAATTCTCCGTGCTTCTGGACTCTGTGTATTTTGTTTGTTATCCACTTGCCTCACTGACCGTTGTTTATTATTTATTTATTATTATTATTTATTTATTTAATTTGTTACACGCCCAGACCCTTAGGTATCACGGCGAGGTTACAGACAACTTATACGATTCTTATACAGGGTTACAGACAGCTTATACGATTGTTATACAAGGTTACAGACAGCTTATACGATTGTTATACAGGGTTACAGTCAGTTTATACGATTGTTATACAGGGTTACAGACAGCTTATACGATTGTTATACAGGGTTACAGTCAGCTTATACGATTGTTATACAGGGTTACAGACAGCTTATACGATTGTTATACAGGTTTACAGTCAGTTTATACGATTGTTATACAGGGTTACAGTCAGCTTATACGATTGTTATACAGGGTTACAGTCAACTTATACGATTCTTATACAAAGGTTACACACAGCTTATACGATTGTTATACAGGGTTACAGTCAGCTTATACGATTGTTATACAGGGTTACAGACAGCTTATACGATTGTTATACAGGGTTACAGTCAGCTTATACGATTGTTATACAAGGTTACAGACAGCTTATACGATTGTTATACAGGGTTACAGTCAGTTTATACGATTGTTATACAGGGTTACAGACAGCTTATACGATTGTTATACAGGGTTACAGTCAGCTTATACGATTGTTATACAGGGTTACAGACAGCTTATACGATTGTTATACAGGTTTACAGTCAGTTTATACGATTGTTATACAGGGTTACAGACAGCTTATACGATTGTTATACAGGGTTACAGTCAGCTTATACGATTGTTATACAGGGTTACAGTCAACTTATACGATTCTTATACAAAGGTTACACACAGCTTATACGATTGTTATACAGGGTTACAGTCAGCTTATACGATTGTTATACAGGGTTACAGACAGCTTATACGATTGTTATACAGGGTTACAGTCAGCTTATACGATTGTTATACAGGGTTACAGTCACAGTTAGATGAACAGTCGGGCAGATGGTACTTAAGAATAGTATAATTACAATTCTACCAGTAAGGAGACAAAACACAAGGGAGTTCCAGATGAGGTCTTGCAAGGTACAAGGAAAATGATTCTGGCCCTGATGGGCAGCCAGAGGTTATCACATCTAATGTACAGCGGTAGACCTGTGGTTAAGGTTATGAATTTGCAATGGGGGGTGGGGGTGTGGAGCCTAGGAAGACTAGATGATCAGTATTTGTTAAACAACCACGTCTTCAGTGATTTTTTAAAGCTCGCAATGGTATTTTGATTTTGATTCTGAGTGGTAGGGCATTCCACAATGTGGGCGCCCGGACTCTAAAGCTATTCCCTCCAGCTTTGGTACTTTTATGGCGTGGGATTTCTAGTAGTGACTTGTTATTTGAGCTGAGTACTCTTCTGGTCATTTTTCTCTTTATAGTATTGTTAAGATAGCTGGGGGCTTTGTTCATGAGACATTTGTATACCGTACATAGGGTTTTGAAAATGATTTCTTCTATTCAAACTGGTATCCTGCTGAGAACACTCCTCTTATCTGCATCACCAGCGACTGGCACTGCGAGTCCAGGGGGACTCTTGCCATCTCAGCCCGCGCTCGCTTCCTGGAGGAGGCGGAGCCCATCGGCGGTCACGTGACCAATCACGTGACTTGATCACATCTGAAAAAGCAGCCCCGATCGTTCGAGCGGTGCTTTTCTTCTATTCAAACTGATATCCTGCTGAGAACACTCCTCTTATCTGCATCACCAGCGACTGGCACTGCGAGTCCAGGGGGACTCTTGCCATCTCAGCCCGCGCTCGCTTCCTGGAGGAGGCGGAGCCCATCGGCAGTCACGTGACCAATCACGTGACTTGATCACATCTGAAAAAGCAGCCCCGATCGTTCGAGCGGCGCTTTTCTTCTATTCAAACTGGTATCCTGCTGAGAACACTCCTCTTATCTGCATCACCAGCGACTGGCACTGCGAGTCCAGGGGGACTCTTGCCATCTCAGCCCGCGCTCGCTTCCTGGAGGAGGCGGAGCCCATCGGCGGTCACGTGACCAATCACGTGACTTGATCACATCTGAAAAAGCAACCCCGTTCACCCTTGCGGCGTTAAGCCCGGTGCGGAGTAAAGGGTGTTGCATTCTAATCATTTTTTTTTTTTTTCCTTTTACAAGAACTGTTTTGCTGCTGTTTGGCTCTGAGAGGCATAGTCATTGGGTTCCGGCACATAGTCAAACTCGCTGTACATTCCGCCTCCTGGAAACAAGGTATCTTGGCATTTGAATATATTTTTATTCTTAAATAATTTTGCGTATATACATGCTGTGACTGCGGCCCTAAGTTTTTGAGCAGTATTTGGTCTAGCTACTTGAACTGGTAGAAATACAAACCTACACTAATAGTGATTCATCTTCTGGCACAAACTGCGGAATTTTACTTCCTTGACTCGGATGAGCTAGTAAAAGTAAGTGATCCTTTTATTAACTAATTTTAATTAAAATCATAGAACAAGGTGCTCATCTTAAAAGTTCTATTTAAAAACCACTCTATACATATAAGTTATGAAACTTCGCAGCAATCTGATTGGAGATGATCTGAAGACACCTGAATGGGAAGAACCTATTATATCAATCATGATACCCGATGATACATCGATGAGCACACAAGCAGATATTCCGTCACCATCTTCCTCTAATGCAGAGCCTCCACAAATCACAGCACAGATTCATTTAGAGTCGCCCATTTTAACTCCTAGTAGAGCATACGCAACTCATGAAGCTTGTCTTCCCCTAACTGAAAACTGGAAAAAGGGACTTGAATTCACTGTTACAACATCAAAGATACAGAAGAAAATTGACGATCACTTCGGTGGAAGAACAATTCTCAAAGAAGCTGTGCCTGTGTTCATTTATGGTGAATCCTCATCCACTCAGGCCGCTGCTACACTAATATCACCAATCTCTGACACAACTATGCATCCCCTAGAGAAGTTAAATCTATCAAATTCTGATGGGATATCAGACTCTCTATCCTCTAACCAAGACAACAACTTACTAATGCCTCATACCCCGTCTGAAGTTCAAAACTTGCAGGACGAGCCTCTTCAAAATCCACCTGGTCCTTCTGCACATACTCTACATGCTCTTAGTTATGTTCTAAATTCCTTAGTCTCTGTCTTTGAACTGCTAAAGGGTGAAGTTCAGTCACAGACAGGCTCCCTTATCGAATTAACAAAAGAAGTTGCCATTTTGGATGGTGCGATGGTGAGTTGTTGCAATCTTATCAACAACAATCTTTTGCAACAAATACAAGAACTCAAAGTAGAATCAGTAAAACAAGGAATGGATCTCTCTGCAATACAGAGATCCATGGCGCTTAAAAATACCCTAGAAGAATCCAATAAAGATACACTTCAGGAGCTTCTTAATCTTATACAAGATTCTGCTATCAAAGCTCCGTCTCTGCTCACTCAAGCCATTGATAATGACAAATACCAGCCTTTAGATGACACTCCTTTGTCTGAGTCAATTCTCGATGAATTTCGAAGACTGGCCAATGTAAGTATTGAGTGTGAAAATGAAAACATCTTAAATGCACATATAACAATTGATCCGGTCGCCATTAACGAAGATCAATTTGTGGCGCACAGTCCATGTCCACAACAACTTTCATCATCAGGAGGAAAGAAACAAAGGAAAAAAGAAGCAAGAAGGAAAAAAAGATTACGTGAGCAAGGTATTAATATGAAACACAAGAAAAAGCACACCTCTCAAAAAATTGTTAAGAACAGTACTACAATCAATAAACAAAATCAAGAGGTAGTTCTTACCAATGATATGGAGAGGGTAAAGAAAACAACATTGATGACATCAACAAGTTCGCAAACCACCAAAGTGACCTCTGAACAATCCACAGGATTTACTACATCATCTTCGCAGAAGATTTTAAAAATAGCTCCAATTTTCCTTCGAAAAAGTTCTTTAAAAACAATTTTACCATCATCATTTAGTAGAACTGCTAATCAAAACAAAGAGGCCCCGCGAACCATTGCCCCCATATTTCTAAAAAATCATTATGGTCAAAATCAGTCACCAATACTCAATCGTGAGATACAAATAAAACTTGGCACTGGTAAATTTAAAACTCTACCTCCATTTGGTTCAAACGAAGTATATGTTGCAAACGCAAGCAAAAGACCTGATGCGATTCCAATATCACTCACTCCTGAGAAAGACTCTGTTGTCTTTAATTCTCGATTGATCCTCGAATCAGACAACATTACAATTTCCTTGACAGACAAGAAAGAAACAAAAAACATGGTCCATCCAAAAAATTGCGGCACCTCTATGGCGAAGCGATCAGTCAAGTCCTCAGTCATCCCACAGAAACGTATTGTTTTGGCATCAAAAGCAATCACCAAAAAATACCATTTACAGACTTTAGCACGTCAAGATAATGCTAATAACGATCAAGGAAAGACCACCATTGCTGCTAAACACCACGTGAAACCCAATCAAGATAACCTGGCTATCACTGTAGATAGTTCAGAGCACACACTACCGACCACACAACATAAATCTGAAAAGCAAATTAATCAAAATCTTCTTTTACACGGATCTTCCCAGCAGATATTAGAAGAACATAGAAAGGAGATTCGGTGTGCAGTTGACGCATATATGTCAGCTCAACCAGCACAAAAATATTTTAGACATTACGATCCAACTAGCAACTCCTCTCTCTATGGTCAAGAAACATCTATCCCAAGTGGATTAGAAAATCCTCGTCAAGTTTGTGAGGCTGAAATTGGGACTGCTAAGATTCAACTTTTAACCCAGAATTCTCTTGGATCTAACTGCATTAAGTCAACCAATCAAACATGCATAGTTGATCCACCACTAATGGAAAAAACAATGCCCGATATAAACATTGCGCTACAAGAAAAACATCTTTTAACAGCACTGGGACCACAATTACAACGATTAATTGAAACAACCATAGCAAACTCTCTAGACAAACAAGTCTCACCAGATTCGACTTCAGCCAAGTCTGACCCTATTCTGTTGAAGAACAAAAGAATACTCAAAAATGATCTCAAGAGACCAGCATTGCATTCATTGATCATTGCTTGTCGTCAACCCCCGAATGTGCAATATGATCTGAATCGCAGTTCCATACTTACTATCTTCGCTGAAATCCCTGAGTTAGAAGATATACACTCAACCGATATTCAGTTGGTGGAGTTTGAAGATGCTCAGATTCTCACTTCAGTAAAACTGTGGATAAACTCTAGAGTGGTTGTCAATACCGTATGGTCAGCTAAAAATCAACTATATGATTTAGGTTTTGTCGTTGAAGGTAGTCATCTCTTATCCAAAACTCCGACGACAAAATCCCCGCCTCTAAATGACACTCATGGGAGGAACATTGACACAATTGCCACCCAGAAATCCTCAGTTGGCTTTAGAAAGTCTTGCAATTGCCAGTTGACTCATAATGAGCACTAGATAGTTATATCTAA
Organism: Ambystoma mexicanum; assembly: GCF_040938575.1. NCBI lineage: Eukaryota > Metazoa > Chordata > Amphibia > Caudata > Ambystomatidae > Ambystoma > Ambystoma mexicanum. The sequence goes on from NC_090940.1 coordinate 9,167,490, forward strand.
GCCTCGAACTCATGTCTCTCTTACCAGTTGGAATACGAGAGGGTTTCATCATTTATTGAACACTGTTGAATTAAGCCTTGATGACGTTGATATAGCCACGTTTCAAGAAACCTTGGTTACCAGTGTCCCAACTTGGGACAATTATAATATACACATAAATTTAGCCCATAAATCAAATCATGGACGACCGACGTCAGGGCTTCTTATAGCTGTTAAACAAAATCCTCTCATTGAATCTGAAGATTGGTCATCTCCAAATTGTTTCCAGCAGATGATAAAACTTAAGATTGGTAAATCAATATATGCCTTGATAAATGTGTATTGGAACCCCGCTGGTATTTCCGACCACATATTCATGAGAGACATGAACTCTTTAATGCATTTGGTGAGTCTTGACAACACTATAAAATATATCATTATAACAGGGGATTTAAATTTGCATTACTTTGATCATCACAAATTTTGTAATAGATTAATACTATGGAACCATTTCATTGAAGTACATAATTTTCAAATGCTAAATGGATCATTTACAGATGACATTCCCCCACAGCCAACGTGGCATAGAGGTAAATCCTCCGCAATAATCGATTACATTTACGTAAGTCAATCTCTCATTTCACAAGTTTATAAGTTTGAAGTAAATCCCTCATCTTTGAGTGATCATAACTGCCTCTCTATGCATTGGAATATAACTGAATCGATAAGCGTTCAGACGATTAATAACACCCTAGATTTCGTAACTGTCAATTATGGTGGTAATCGCCTATGCTGGAGTGACACCTCTTTAAAAAGATTTAATCAATTCTATGCCAGAATAACCTCTGAAGCTATTACACATTCCCAGTTGCACACGCCTTATCATAAATTAATGCAACTCTTTCAACACAAAGCCAAAAAATGTCTGTTGTCTAGCATTCACACTGTGCATGTATTCGACAGGGTAGTGGAAGCTGCAAAAAGATTATTTCGCTCGAAAAAGCGACAAGCTTTGAGACTGCCGCCCAATTTAAGAAACATTGTCAATTCTCAACTAAGGACAAATTATAAAAATTGGCTAAGATCACACCGAGCCATTTTATATCAAAATGACAGCTCCAAAATGCTAAACATGATAGCAGGAAAGAACACTTCACAAATTTGGTCGATAATTAATAAGGTGACTACAAATCATCAAATAATTCAACAATCTAATAATGTGTCAGAACAGGCATGGATCACACATTTTTCAAATTTATACATGCCATGTTCAAATATAAATAGACAAAACCTGCCAGAATTAACAAACCATTTTACTCTAACTTTTGATAAAGAAGACATTTTATTTTTTATAAACAAAGTAAGTGCATCTCGAGCTCCGGGTCCTGATGGGCTTTCGAATTTTACGTTAAAACAACACCCCGAAATTTGGTCTGAGATATTATACAACATGTTTTCAAATATAATTCAGACACAATTAGTCCCGGATTCATGGAAACGTTCAATTATTCTTCCAATATACAAAAAAGGAAATAGGTCTGATCCAGCTAGTTATAGACCCATCGCCTTATTGGATGCACCGGGAAAGATTTTTAATCGTATCGTACTCCGGGACCTAAATAATTGGGCTTCTAATTTAAAAATGAGAGATCCCTTTCAAGCGGGTTTTGTGGCAGGTTTAGGAACAGCCCCAAACATCATGATCCTAAATATGTTGAAATCACAGTGTGCAGTCCGGAATAACCTGCTATATTTGGCCTTCATCGATTTCAGGGTTGCTTTTGACTCTATTGACCGCCATCTACTTTATCAAAAATTAATTCGCTTTTCATGTCCCTCTTCTTTAATCTCCATTATAAAAGAACTTCATACTAATACCTCGATCCAAGTTCGCCTCACCATGGAAGGCCTGCTCTCTAAATTAATTCTTACTGGCCGAGGCCTTAAGCAAGGCTGTATTCTGGCATCTTTTTTATTCAACTTGTTTATTCTTGATCTTGGTGAATCATTTGTAGACATAATTAGTGATGCACCAAAATTGGGCCTTCAACGCATAGCTTGGTTGTTATATGCGGATGACTTAGTCCTCTTATCCCAGACCCCTAAAGGGTTACAGAATCTATTGGATAAGCTATACGCATACTCAATAGAAAACAATCTTATAATTAACCTAGAGAAAACACAAGTAGTTGTTTGTCAAAAAGTCAAAAACATCTCTTGTGCGAAAAAATATAAATGGCACCTAAATAAGATCACCCTAATGAATGTTGAAAATTATAAATATCTAGGCTTGACCATCTATAATACACAAAGTGAAAAAGCCTATGTTGTCACTCTCAATTCAAAATTAGACACGTTGAAATCACAGGCTAGTATACTTGTGTATCGTTATGGTAAGTTCTCATACACTCACATTATGACTTTTTATCGAACGAAAGTAGTTCCGATTTTATTATATGGAGTTGATACCAAACTCCCTATCAGAAGCAACATATGGGACTCATGTGAAGCACGGTTTTGGAGATCTGTTTTAAAACTACCGAATTGTGCCCCACTTCCCATGATTCGTTTTGAAATGGGTTTGGTATCACTATTTTCACAATTATTATGGAAAATGTGCGCACTATTCAGGAAATGTTTGTTAGGGTTGGCTAAAAATAACATCTTAAGCACAGTAGCGTTTTATCTTGCAAACTCCCAAGACTTTTTTCCAACTAAATGGCGAACTTGTGTGTTAAACGCTCTAGCAGATGCAAGTATATCGCTTGAGACACTCCTCACAAACCCTGATCGAGCCAAGTTAAAGCTTTTCCAATATGATTGGATATGCAATACGGCCAAATGCTGCACATACAAAGATTTTAATGAACAATGGTTTGGACAAAAAAAGCTGCGTACCATGGCAGATTATTTAGTTAAATTTCCAGCGCCACATACGAGACAACAATATCTGCGATTTAGGTTTAACTTATTGCCGACAAGAGAAATAATGGCAAGGAGAGGGCTGATTTCAAAACATTTAAATTACTGTCGTTTTTGTGAAAACTCAGATGTTCCTGAAACTTTACAGCACCTGTTAGTGACCTGTCCAGCTTTAATATCAACAAGAAATTTCTTTTTTTCTAATTTACTGTGTGCATATGTCCCTATGGATGAAAATGAAATTTGGATCAGATTATTTAGGAGCACAAAATTATCTATTAGAATTGCCATAACACAATTCTTAAATGCTATCTTATCTAATGATAACAATGATACCAAATGAGCCCTTTTTATTCATGTTTCATATTTGTTATATACATTGTGAAATTCAGTTAATCAAATAATTTTGCATTTTTATGACTAATGACCTAATGTGGAATTGTTAAGTGTACATTGTTAATTGTATTTTCATATATTTGAAAGGTTGATTTTATCAGCCATACCAAATAAAAAAAAAAAAAAAAAAAAAAAAATGATTCTGGCCCTGATGGGCAGCCAATGGTTTTCACGCCTATGTAAGAGATATGGTCTGACTTCTTTATGCCTAGAGCCACCCTAAGAGCTTTGTTCTGAAGCAGTTTTAGTTTGTTTACGTAGGAATTAGAGGTTACTAGAATGAGGATGTTGCAGTAGCCGAGCTTGGTTAATATTAATGCTCTAGCTATTGTTATGCAATTGGCGGGTGTGAGGAATTGCCGGCTCAGGGCAATGAGTTTGGCTGAGTAAGCCACTGAGATTTGTTTACACATGGTGAGATTGGCATCTAGATACACACCAAGAGTTTTGACTTGCTTGAGTACTGGTATCATGGTGCCGTCAATATTGATATGTTTGTAGTCAGAATGGAGAGAGTTTATTCTAACTTGGGATCCTAAAATGAGGGCCTCGGTCTTCTCGTCATTGAGACAGAGACTGTTCATTGCCTTCCAATTTTGAATGATGGCGTAGACTTTATTGATGGTCTGGGTATCTTGGGCGTAGTCCCCGGTGATGGGCATAAGGATCTGGGTGTCATCTGCAAAATGTGTGTAGATGACACCCATATCGTCTAATGCTGAGAATAGAAGTTTGGTGTAGGCATTGTACAATGTTGGGGAGAGGCATGAGCCTTAGGGAACTCCAATGGGCACCGCTATTGGGTCGGCTGCATCTTTTCCAATTGCAACTCTGGAACTTCGTTCAGATAGAAAGGATTTGATCCAGAGGGTGGCATCGGTAGAGAAATTGAAGTCTTTGGCTAGTGTATCACACAGTTTGTCATGGTCTACTAGGTCGCACGCTGCTGATAGGTCCAGCAACAGTAGTATGGCCATTTTTCCTGTATCTCTGATGGTGTCTGTTGGAATTTTGAGATCCGTGAGACCGGTTTCGATGCTATGGTTCGGTCTAAACCCTGATTGTCTGGCTCCCAGTAATTTGTTCTGTTCAAGATGTTTGTATTTGGTTGTATGCAATTTTATCAATAATTTTAAGAAGGAATGGGACCGTGGTTATGGGCCTATAGTTAGTTGGAGTTAGAGGGTCCAGTAATGGCTTTTTTAATAATGGTGTGACCCAGGCTTCTTTGATACTGGCCGGGACTAGATTGGAGCTGAAGGATGCATTTACAAAATTTGTGATAATAGTAGTGAGGGTGGGAGCACATAGTTTAACTAGGTGCGCTAGAAAGTTGTCTCCTTTGCAGTTGGTTGCCTTTAATTTACATATGGTATTGAGCACTACTTCTTGGGAGACTAGAGCGAAATGGAAGGTTTGGGTGTTACATATTGTAGGACAGGAATTTGTGTCTAGTTGAGTAGGTTTTCCTGCTAACATTTTCCTTTTAGTAATGATTTTATTTTGTAATAGTTGGATTTTAGCAGCAAGAGCATCTTGAATGATAGTGCCCACACTTTGCAGGGTTGAACAGGATTGGTGATTGGGGAGGGGTTTTCCAGCTCTTTGAGTATAGTGAATAATTCTTTTGAGTCTTTGGATGTATTTTTTATCCTAGTATTGAATGCATTTGCTTTATGTGCAAAGATGGCTGCTTTATAAGTTTTATTTGCGGTGTTTAATGCATCAGTTGTTTCAACAGTGTGGGTTTTGTTCTAAGTGCTACTAATTCCTCGTCAAAGCAAAATTATGTTTTTTTATCTGATCGTCTAGATTTAGTGACACAGGGTGCTAGCATATCTATAGTAGTTGTGAGGCAGTTACGGTGGGTATCTGCAAGAGAGCAAGGGTTGTCATTTGTAATCATCCTGTCAGTGAGGGTATTTTTTAGAATTGGGTCTAGGTTTTCAGCTGATAATTTGCGAATTTTTCTGGTAACTTAAGAGTCCATCGTGGATGACTTGGGTGGATCGGGCTCGTTGAATGATATACAGAAGTTAATGCTATGGTGGTCAGTCCAGGGCAGATGGGTGATCATTTCTATGTAGACCAAGGTATTGAGGGATAATACCCAGTCCAGTGTTCTGCTTTTGTTGTGGGTAGGTGCGTTCACGAGTTGCGTGAATAGCATGTCTTTGAGGGCGTTATGTAATGCTTCTGCTTTATGATCCTGGCTATCGTTAAATCCGAGGCCGAGGCTAAGGTCGCCAAGGACGATACATTTGGTTTTTGGTTTGGTAAATAGTGTGAGTAGTAATGGCATATATATGTCTGGCTGAGAGTTATGATTGGGAGCTCCTTATGTCGTTACTAGGATAATGGTGTTTTATGATTTGTAGCAAGTTTTGTCAGTAGGCTGTCATATCCCACAGGATTCTCTATAGGACATTCTCTTAGTTTGAGGATAGTTTTAGCAATAATGGCTACTCCCCCACCTATTGAATTGGTTCTATCCATTCTGAGGATGGTGTAATTTGGTGGTATGGCTATGGTTAGAATAGGTCCAGAGGCTTGGTGGAGCCACGTTTCTGTCACTATGAGCATGTCAAGTCCCTGATCGATGATGTGATCATGTATTTCTGGGGCATGGGCGGCTATGGGTCATGCGTTAATGAGTTCTAGTTTAAGTTTAGTCATGGGTTGGGTTTGTGGTATAGGTGTTGGGTGGGTGTTAGCGACTTTATTAGGGGTGACCTGCTGCTTACTGGTATATGAGTTGGTCTTTTTTTGGGGTTCGAGTAGAAGGTCCACAGTGGGAGTGGTGAGGGTAGTCTCAGCTTGAGTGGTGACAATACTGATATCTGGACAAATAATGGATCGCGAGCTGAGCCTTTGGTTTCTAGTCCTGAGTTCTATTGGGTTCAGTTTGCATTTATTTTTGCTCTGATCTGTATTAGGAAAAGGCGAAGTGGTGTATGTCCGAGATGGAAGACGGTCATGCCTCATTGTGCCTACGCCAGGATAGGAATTCCTAATGGGCTTACTTTTCATGGTAGAACTGCATGGGGTAGTGGCAGGTATCGCTTTTTGGCGATTGCTAAAGTCTACAATGGGGCTAATCTGATTGAAGCAAGGCTGGAATGGGTTTAAATTAGGTAGGAATGGGGTGGGACAAGGGATAGGGTGGTGTCTCGGGCACGCTGGCCTATTAAGACCATTAAGGTAGGAAAGGAAATGAGATCCTGTGCAAGGTGGGTTGAAAGGTACAATGCAAAAGGGAAACATGATGATTATAATCCGGGCTGGCATAACTGCTTTTAGTTTTGGATTTGTTGTATGGCAGCCACAACTTTGCTGGTACTAACGTTCTAAATCAGGGCAGGGTGTTTTATCACAACATAGGTGGGCCTAGCTTTCTTTGTTGCATTAATGATTGCCTTTAGATTTGATACAGTTACGGCAATAAATTGGTAAACATAGCAAGTTCATATGCAAGTCTTAATGGATGGGTACATAAACGTTAGTGTAGAGGGGAAGTGGATGGCATACAATTATTTAGTTATGAACAATCTTACGAAATATTAATCTAACAGGATTATCAATGCAAAAGACGATGTATGCTAGACATTTCTTAAAAGCATAGTGCGTTATGTCTGACAGGATAATCATAATTATGCTAAAACGTTCTTGAACATCTAAAGTAGACAGTTCCTGAAAGAAGGTAGTAATCAGGAATGTTTATAATATGTAAATCGGGGGTTACTCCTTCTCTAGCACAGTTTGATAATGCGCAGGACGCAATGTGGTTAAGTTTATGTCATCCAGAAGTTCGACCGACTCTACGGCTTGTTTTACTTACAGAGGACATGCTCTAGATCATGCTCTGGTCCCCAGGGGAGATGCAAGTGTAACAGTCTGTTACAGTGCGGGTAAGATGGCCCCTTCGCAGCCACGCCGCGGACAGCTGCAGACAGGCCCTTGTAACAGACGCCCTTGGAAAGTTGTGGCCGGCTTCTGCCTCCGGTCCCGCAGCATTCCTGAAATATGTGTATGTGCCAATCAGTATCCAGACAGACAGGAAGCAGAAGCCTCCAGCAGCTTTGATGTCTTCTTACTGCCACCCTTCTCCCCCCTATTCCATGTCTCCTACGGGGCCCTGCAGGTGTTCTCCCTGTCCACACTACTTTTGGCCTGTGCAGGCATCCATTCCACACACTTATCTACTCACATGGCTTGCCCTGATACACTTCCACGCCTTGCACACACGTCCATTGTCAGGTCTACACATCCTCGACCGCTCCCCTTCATGACCTTGCCTCTGCTAACACAGATCTGGCCATTTGTCTTCATTGACTACACAGGACAGGTTTGGCACACTTGCTGCATCTAGGGTTGTACTGGTTCACGCATGTGTACCCCTGATGGAATTTACCTGTGACAAAAATCAAGTCACATGTTGTTAATTACATGGATGTATTGCATGACTTTCTTTAGGAATTATTTGTTGTTCTAATGCAGCACTGTGAGTGACTGCACATTGTGTGTGTACATTGTGGGCACATGCATGTAGTGCATCGTCCACTCCACCCCAGCTTCTGTTCATCTGTTGTCTGTGTAGGTGTTGCCAGGGCACCTGTGATATCTCCTCCACACTTGCTGGGACTGTCTTGTTCAGGCTGTGTGGTCTGTTTGAGGGTGAGACAACAGCTGGGAATTGTTGTCATGTCTATTTACTTTGGTGTCCAACAGAGAGGAGGTAGGTGGTTGGTGCAGAGACTGGAGTTGTGGTTGAAGGGACTTATTTGCGTGGATGTTGTGGACATGGGTGTCTTTCTAGTTTGCATGCCATGGTGGGTTGAGCATGTTTATGGGATTAGGAGCTCACACCCAACATGTCCTATTTTTCCATTTATGTGCCTTCTAGGCTCTCAGACCATGGTGTATTTTTCCTGGTCTTTCTGTCTCTCTCTTCCTCTCTTGACCACCTTCTCTCTGCCGTCACCCACTGCCACAGCCAGCATCTCTCACCTCTCCCCACCAGCTGCACTCCTCCTTGCACCATGATTCCCCTATCCCTCTCTCTCTGTTTCTCCACTCTGTGGCTACACATTCATCACTCTCTGTCCTGTCTCCCTCTTGCCCTCTGTCATCCTTCACATCGGCTCCAACACTTGAACTTACACTCCCCAGACCTTTGCGTCATCACTTGGTGTCCTTTTCCTCCCCTGCATCCATGGGTGACCCAAAGAGACACGTGACAGTGAGTGTGAAGACATTCTATGCCTTCAATCAATGGCCCCACTTGTGGCCCCATCCCAGGGCTGACCGACACCCACTTCCAGAGTGCATGTCGTGCTGTGCTTGAAATCTGTTTGCTTCATTGCTGGTGATTTCGCTGTTGGTGAGTTTGCTGTCACCAGATTGGTCGTTGCTCACACTCTGTTATTTGTACTTCTGGACGTTGACACTGGGTGGTCCCTGGCAGTTGCCTTGTTCCATGCGGGAGTTGTGAAGGCTGTCCAGTTTCTTTTATTTAATGCAATGCATGTCCTGGTAGCGTAGAATGTTCTTTCAGGGGTGATGCTGTGGATGCAATACAGGTGTGCAGGTAAGTTGAAGGCACTCAGGAGGGCACATATTGTGGTGTTGGTGGCAAGGAGTCTGTCACTGTGTGGGGTGATTTTCTTTTGCCTCGGACTGAGGTGAGCAGGTCTGGCTTTGTGGGTGCAGGGACATATGTTGATGGTAGGCTGGTGAGTGATTGCTTGTAGGTTTTGCATGTGTCATGCCTGCAACCTGGCAACCCATTCACTCAGCTTTTCATGGCATGTCTAGCCCCACTCGCAGTAAACTCACAGTACTTCTACCCCTTCTGGGGGTGCTGTCCGAAGACAAATTGTTAAGATGGATTTCTAAACTTTGACATGGTGGGCAGACGTTTAGGAGGCCAGCCTAGTTTAGTGGAACAGGGGAACCTTCTGGACAAACCAGACCAATCTATGGTAGCTTGGCAGGCGGTCAAGACTAAGGGCCTCATCACGAGTTGGGCGGTATACCTGGCGGTATTACTGCCGGGGCTATTAGCGCTACCGCCAAACCCCTCAGTGCTAATAGCGCCGGATCACAGGTTTGGCGGAACAGTAAGTACCCATTCCCCATTGGGCCCAATGGGGAATTTTCGGTACTACTACCGTCGGCAGTGTTAGTGCGGCGGTAATACCGCTGAAAATTGTCAAAATTGCAGCAGATTTGTCCCCAGCTCAGAGTTGGGGGTAAATCCTGCCAAACCCCTGATTTGTCGGACACTTTAATTACAGTGCTAATAGCGTTACCCCCACATTTAAGGGTTACCGCCAAACTCGTGATGAGGCAGTAAGTCTCAGGAGGGGTGAGAGTGATCTAAAGCCCACAAAAAGCACATACAGTAAAACTCCACAGATTACTCTCAGACAGATGTATATCAAAAATACATTTATTATAGGCCTTTATACTAGAACACGATTAAACCACAGTTATCAAGAAAACAGTTACCACAGACGCTATTTCACTATGTAACATATATACAATAATGCGTTTAGCCTAATGCTGATGAGAGGGGAGAAAAGAACCACAACCTGCAACAGAAAGGGGTAAGGTCAACACAGATATCACATTAGGCAGTTCTTTGTAGTCAATCCCTAGCTTATGCAGTCCAGCCCTAAGAATTGAGGGGCCTTATGCTCAAAGTACAGCAGTGCGTTAACAATGCACGGTTGTGCGTAAAGCAAAAAGCGGGTTCTCTTCAGGGAGATGTAGCTGTTCAGGAACAGGGTTGAGGTGATGAAGAATAAACCCTAATTCTTGAGGAGGGTCTACCCTTGCAGATAGAGTGACTTTTGGAGTTCAGGAATAGCTGGGGAGCGCAGGCTATCCCAACCAAGGTGAGTATCGTTTAAGGGATTCTCGTGCATAAAAACAGATGGATGTGCCAGGGGGCCACCGGTAAGTGATGAAAGTACTCACCGACCCTTGGCACAGTCTGAACCAAACTTTGCCAGTTTAGTCCACTTGGCTAGTAGAGTTCACCCCTGAAGCTCCCGGACACTTAGGCTCTCAGTGGCTGCGGGATGGGGCAATCATCCATGGTGGGACAGTAGCCTTTTCTCAGCTCTCAAAGAAAGGAGAAGGATAGTTCCAGCACAGAACGTCTCAGGACATGGTGGGGCAGGTCTGCAGGCACTTACAGCGACATTCAACACAGCGGGACAACACAGGGACCGCAAATGCTTGCCTGGCACACTGTCATAAATCACGACCTAGAGGAGCTAGGACACTGTGTTTCAGCGGGAGAGGGCCCAGGACCACAAGCAAAAGATTCCCAAAGTCTTGAGTCTCAACTCGGGATGGCAGCGTTTCTGAATGGTACCCCGGGTTCGAGCTGGTCAGTTCACTTGGATGGCTCAGGAACATTTCCAAAGAGACTCTTTGCTATGCTGTCGAACGGGAAATCATATTATACCCTCTAGATCATGTATATATATATATATATATATATATATATTGGCCTAGGCCAAGTCGCTCTGCGAGGAAATTCGTGTTGTAAGGTCCTGACCTTAGATCTGTGTAAGCCGCCATTTTAGGTTTATCCGCCATTTTAGATTCTCTCTCTAAAGTCGCCCTGTGTTCTAAGATGGTGGACAGTGTCGTTTTGAATGTAACATGGCCATCTTGACCTCTGTGTGCAAGTTAATGTGTAAACAGCCTGCAGGCCAAATGTTAGGGTCATGTACTGAGACCTTGTCCTTCGTTGACCTGTGTATAGAGGATTACCTGTGCCAACAAGACTAATCCATGAACATATATCGTGCACAATACTGTTTGAGCATTTTATGTGAACATTTGTTTTACTATATTGTATAAAGAGATGTGCAAAAGCTCAATGGGAAATCCAAAGACACACTGTTGCTATTGTAACTTGTTGGCGAATGTATTAAGGATAACCCCTAAATGTATAGATGCATAAATTAGGAACAAACTCGGCACGAACCCTAGATCTGAGATTCATTAATTTACAAGTGGGTTGGACATCATGTTTTGAAGTGTATAAAAGGTGCGACTATTCTGATGTACAGTCCCACTCACTTCCCACAACGAACGGGCTGGTATTCGCTGTGGTGAACTGAGGGCGTGATAGCTATCTGATACTCTGTTTCTTTGAAAACTGTTCAGTTACTTTGAATAAAGATCTGTGTATCTTTATAACCTGCGTTTGGTGTATTCCCTTTTGAAGGTAATCAGCCTCAATATCTTCTTTTTGCTTCCACAGATGGCACCCGAATAGGGACCCTCAAGAATGATGCCAGCTTGTTGAAGGTTGACGCGGCTATCGGACCAGGATCGGATGGTGTAAAAAAGGGACCCCTTTCTGAATGAGAAGCGACACCTCAGCAGCGCTGCACGGCCCGATCCCTGGACGGTGAGCATGCGGTCCGAGTCTGTAACTTGACGAGGGTCCACATATCGAGGCGAGCAGATTTGCCGAAATCACCAAACACGAGGTAAAATTTGTTAGAAAAACTTTGAAATCCGATCGGACCTCCTTAGGCTTGATCGGGTGAGTCGTGACCTGATTCTTAAGTATCCTGAAAATTTGCGTTGGAGCATTGCACTCGCGAGTACAATTATTGACCAGGTAACACCAGTATTCTGACATGCCTGGGAAATTGTCTGCCTGCTTTAGGGCATTATTCCGCAGTGACAGACAATCTTTGGAATTTAGCCGTCCGGCGCCACAGGAGGGGTTGCCGGCTTGTACTATGTACTGTAAGCATGGCATTGGTAGTATAGTGTGTAATGATATTTGGCACAGACAAACTAGACATGCTTCCGAACTTCAGTGGCCAATCAATGGTAGTTTTGAAATTCCTAGTATTGAATACTTAGAATCTATATTATTAAAGAAAAAGGCTAGACCTGCAGCATTTGATGTATTACAGAATTGGAAGAAAGAAGCTTTACAGCAGCTTAAGAGTAGAGAAAAACATGCGCGTCGTCATAAAATGAACGCTGAAAAAGCGTTGTTATATGACCAAGATAAACAGTCTGAGTCAGCTAGGAATATGGATAGGGCTTTCTCACTTGGTATCCAGAAAATGTATCCTTCTAAAGAGTTTCATGTTTCCGATGAACTTATCGATAAATTGTTAAATGAACGAAGGCCTGGTGCCACTGCGCCACCTCCGTATGTTCCTCTTCCTGCTGTTATTCCTCCTCCTCCTCCTATCGTTCCTCCTGTCATTTCTCTTACTCCAGTCGTTGGTCCTCCTTTTGTTGCTGTTCCTCCGCCTGCTCCTCCACCTGCTCCTCCGCTCTTTCCTGTTGTACCAGTGATAACACCTCCATTGAATATGCCTACTCTCTCTCTTCCAAGTGACCCTGCACCGCTTGTAGTAGATCAGGGAGCGCGATCGAGGGTTGTCACTCGCAATACTATACCTCCAGAGAAGAAACATGAATTGATTGCGTGGGCTAATTATTGTATGGAGAAGGATGATCAAGCTAATGTTTTTGCCACACTTTCTAATAGGGATAATTTTCCTGAGAAAAATGTTTTTATTGAGGGATTAGGGATCCATTTGTGTGTAATGTGGGACAGATTAAACGATACAGATCTCCCACAAGGGTTGAGGGATCTGAACACCTTAGCGTTCTCTAGAGACACTGCGGGCAAGAGCATGTTGAGAGGGTATATGAGTATAGAAAGGAGTTGCAAAGGTCACAGAATGAGGATGAAGATGGAGATAGTATGTATGTGCAGAAACGGTTCCTTCCTTGTCGCAAATCGACATCTGAGGAAATGCGAATTTGCATGAAGGACCTGATTAGATGGATTTCAGACACATCGATAACTCCAGTTGAAGTATATGACACGTATAGTCAGTATACGTCAGAAATGCAGAGGAAAGTGATACAGGTAATGGTAGAATACCTACAGGATGAGTGTGTAAAAAGAAAGATTAGTTGTCCCGCAGAGTTATTAAGTATTTACAAGAAAGCTTTTTCATTTGACACTTCTCCAGCTGCTTTAGCGCTCGATTTAGCTCTGTTGCTCAGTAAGCGTTCAGAGTTCCCTACTTCTCAGTTGCCTATGAGAGAGGTTCCTCCGACATTTGTCCCAAAAGTTGAGATTCCCACTGATGCTGCAGCAGGTACACCTGCTCGAGAAATCCCTGCACACTATGTGTCTCAGTTTGTTCACGTCCCATTCTCAAGACAGGAAGAGAACACCATTAGGCAATCTATTCCCGACATTAGGAAAAATCTGACAGGATTCTATAAAGAATTAGAGTCTGTTTTGCAATCATCAGTATTTCCTTAAGCAATATTGATTTGTTACTCCCCGTACTCCTGCCCGTAGAGTTGTGGAAACAGGTCAGGACTATAGATGACGTGCCAGGGCTAGGAGATACATGGGCTAACATAATTAGACTCGATGGAGAAAGGCCAGCTGGCGAAAGACCGCCTCAGGTGATACTAACCTTGCCTGACAGAATAGTTGCAAAATTGAAAACTATAATTCCTGAGAAGAGAATTATTTGGGACAAGGTTACTGCCTGTGTCCAAGGGAAGTCTGAGGGTGCTACCGAGTTCTTTAATCAGTTCGAACAGGTATTCTCGGATTTCAGTGGACAAGCCTTAGGCACAGAGTCTGGGAAAAGATTATTTGTAGACAAATTTGTGCGTGGATTGCTGCCTGACATCCAGTCGCAAATTATGTCCTCCGAGAGCGCTTGGCAAGCGAAGTCTCAATCGGAAGTACTGCACATGGCTCAGTACTATGAGAATCATGTCAATAATGAAAAAGAAAGAGTTGAAAAGAGAAAAGGCGATTTAAAGACAAAAGTATTATTACAGCAAATCCTTAGAGGCCCTAGGGGGGTAATTCACAAACTAGAGATCAGTATGTTCCACAAGGAAATGTGCCCTTGGGTCCTGTAAATATTAACCAGTGTGCCTATTGTAGGCAAGAGTGTCATTGGCGTGCACAATGCCCGATCCTCCGACAGAGGTCAAATAACACATTTGGGAATATGGGTAGATGACCTAGAGGTCGCCTGGGTGTAGGGGGCCCTAGTAGAGGTCAGTTTTCACAAGATTCACAGCAACCTTTTTCACAGGATAATCAGGCACCAAGTGTGGATACTAGAAACATATTTGACCATCCTTCTGCCGCTTACCTCTCTGAAGAACTACCTTTTGACGATATTCTGTTTCGTTAGGATTTCCCGAAGCAGGGTTTGGAACCTACGCCTATTCCCGTTAATCAGAAAGGTCCCTACATTGAAATGATAGTGGGAAATAGGAAACATCTATTCTTGATAGATACAGAGGCACAAAAGTGTTCCATTGATCATTCTCGGGTTCCAAAAATTCCACTGTCAGGGCAAACTAATGTTTCTCTAGGGTTTTCTGGCACACCAGTTGTCTGTCCGGTGTCTTCGCCGGTACCTATTTCTTTCGGTCTGTTTACGGACCATTGTTCATTCCTTTTGACTTCAAATTGTGGAGAGAATTTGCTGGGATTGAATCTGTTGAAGGAATTAAATGCGGGAATTCATTGTTCCTCTGATGGAGTGCGTTTGACGATTTCACCACAGCAACTTTCTGTCTCTCAATTCTTGACTAGACCTTTGCCACCAGAATTTAGTGATGTTCCGGAGTGTTTGTGGGCAGTTGACGACAATGATGTCGGTGTTTTGCAAATTGAGCCTGTTAAAATTGTTTTGAAACATGGAGTGAAGCTGCCACGTATTCCACAGTATAGGATTTCAGTCGATGGTGAGCAAGCTTTGAAATGCATCGTCTCCTATTTTTTGCATCGAGGGGTGATTGCGGAAATTGCAGGTAGTTTGTGCAATAGTCCGATTTTGCCCGTGTACAAAAAAGGTGATAATGCAATTCCTTTCCATTTTATAATTGATTTACGTGCCATCAATAAGATCGTCGCTCCACAATTTCCAGTTGTGCCTGATGTGACGACAATATTAACTATGATCCCGGCTTCAGCTACTCATTTTACTGTTGTGGATCTAAAGAATGCTTTCTTTAGTATTCCTATACACAAGGACAGTAGATACTTGTTTGCGTTCATCTTGGGGGGACGCTCCTTCACATTTACCTGTGCACCACAGGGTTACACAGAAAGTCCTAGCATCTACAGTAGGGCTCTGAAAGAACAACTTGATACCCTTGAGTTGCCCTCTACTTGCACACTGCTTCAATATTTTGGTGACTTGCTTTTAGCTGCTGACTCAGAGAGCGTTTGTAAGGAGGGCACTGTGTTGTTGCTTATTCACCTGTCTAAACATGGACATAAAGCTTTGCTTAATAAATTTCAATATTGTTGCCAGGAAGTCGCCTATTTAGGCTATCTCCTGTCAAAGGATGGAAGAAGATTGACGCCTGAACGGATAAAACTCATTTCTAGCATGTCTGTCCCAAATACACGGAAAGAAGTTAGAGGCTTGATAGGAATGGCTTCTTACTGTAGGCAGTGGATCCCCAACTTTTTGTTAACGATTAAGCCGATGTTGGCTCTGACGAAGAAGAGCATTTCTTCGCCATTGCCGTGGAACATGGAGCACCAGCGTGCATTTGATTTGCTCAAGACTGCATTGCGCTCGGCACCGGTTTTGGGCACACCAAATTATGAAAAGGCCTTTGTGTTGTTTGTGCATGAACGTGATGGATGTGCTTTGGCTGTATTAACGCAGGAACATGGAGGGAAGAATAGGCCGTGCGGTTACTTTTCTTCCGCCCTTGATCCTGTAGCATGCACTTTGCCAAGATGTTTGCGAGCTGTCGCTGCTGCTGCTGTGTCTGTAAAACAGAGTGAGGGAATGGTCCTAGGCCATGCTTTAACCCTGATGGTACATCAGTCTGTAGATGTTCTATTGAACAGAACTCAAATGCAACACTTCACTTCCGCAAGGTTGACGAGATATGAATTGATCTTGTTTGCACCACACATTCAAATTAAGAGGTGTTGTGTTCTTAATCCGGCTGAACTCTTACCTTTTCCGCATGGTACTGCTTGCAGTGACGAAGAGTCACATGACTGTCATCACACTACTGAACAAGAGACAAAGGGTAGAATTGATCTGAAAGATACTCCTTTGAACAATCCACAAGGGGAGCTGTTTTGTGATGGCTCCTGCTTCAAACTTCCAGATGGTACATCCACAGCTGCTTATGCAATCACTACATTGAGCACGGTCGTGGAAACCAAGAGAATCACGCATTGCAAACTTTCCAAAGGGCTTACTGTGAATTTATACACTGACAGTCAGTATGCCTTTGGCGTGGTTCACAACTTTGGGAGACTTTGGGCAGAAAGAGGGTTCTTAACTTCACATGGTACAGAGATCCAACATGGCTCCCAGATAGTACGGCTACTCTCAGCGCTTGCACTCCCTACTCAGCTGGCTATTGTAAAATACACAGTGCATCAGAAGATTGTAGTTGATGTAGGAAAAGGGAACGCTTTCGCTGATCAGATAGCCAAACAGACTGCCACCTATCTCTCTTCAGATATGTACACTTGAAGGGAGGCCACACATGCCTGTACTATGGATGAGGGTATGAATTCCGTGAGGGATATCCAAGCCGATGCCACATTAGAAGAGTCTAACAAATGGGCTGAGGGCTTGGGGAACCTTGACGATGATGGGTGTCGGGTTGACAGAGTTGAAGGGAAATGGCTACTTCCTGACACGTACATTATGATGATGGTTGTTATGGCCCATGGTCCCACACATATATGTGCACGTAAAATCACAAAAATGCTGGAAAAAGTATGGGTAAAAGACAAAAGGCCTCATTATGACCCAGGCGGTAAGGGATTTACGGCAGCGTAAACAGCGCCGACCCTTACCGCCTGAGTACGAGGTCCCTTAGCGCCATGGCGGATTTAACACCTGCTTTTAGCAGGTGTTAAAATCCATGGCGCTAAGGGACCATGGAGTTAATTACGCCACCGTAATTTACGGTGGCGTAATTAACGCCTTCCCCACTCCCATTATGCCCTATGGGGCAAAAATGGGAATGGGAAAGGGTAAATGGGGATTGGGGATTTACCGCCCCGCCAAGGTCGGAATGGGGCGGTAAGTCCGCCAACCACCATGGCGTAAACGTAGTTTACGCCATGGTGGTAAAGTCACGGCCCAGGCGGTAACTTACCGCCTGGGTCGTAATGAGGCCCAAAATCTCTAAGGTAGCTGAACGCTTTGTTCAAGACTATGATCTGTTTACAGTATAATGTGGGAAAGGGAACATCAACTCCTAGGGGAAGTTTTGGTCCACCTTCTGTCCCCTTCGAGGTTATACACTTTGATTTTATTGAAATGGAACGATGTAATAACTTGAAGTACGTGTTAGTTGTCATTTGTGCTTTTAGCAAATGGGTTGAGGCTTTTCCTGTTAAAGACGCTACAGCCATGACCACGGCAAAGACTTTGTTAAAATAATATTTCCCAAGGTTTGGGCTACCAAGAGTCATCTGGTCGGATAATGGTCCACATTTTTTTGCTGCTGTAATTCTGCAGATATGTGCGGGATTACAGATTGATAAACGGTTCCATTCAGCCAGACACGCTCAGAATGCCAGACTAGTAGAAAGACACAACGGCATCATCAAAAACAAGCTCGCTAAAACATGTGCCGGCACCAATTAAAATGGCCGGATGCCTTACCTATCGTGTTGTTATCCATGCGTACAACCCCTCAAACTAAGACTGGGCTCTCTCCCTTTGAGGTGGTAACGGGGAGGCCTGTTAACATCTGGAACATTCCAAAATGTTGTTCCTTGAGAAATGTTGAAAATGTACTTCTTTCGGATTACTGTAGCCAGTTGACTAAAAACTTGTATTAGATTTAAACCCCAGGTGCGAGAGGCTTTACCTGTACGATATGAGGGCCCCAGCCACAGTATACGACCTGGAGAGTGGGTCCTTGCAAAGGCCTTTGAACGATCATCTTGCCTTGCACCTCGGTGGCGGGCCCCTTCCAAGTCCTGCTGGTCACGCAGATGGCGGTGCGGGTGGCTGGCCGGAAAAATTGGATCCATGCGACGCACACCAAGAAGATTCCACACCCAGTGCCATACGATACAGAAGAAACAGAACCCCTCATCAGTACTGCAACCAACGATCCCGAAGCAGTAAACAGCATCGAGAGAGTGTCGGAGATTCTCCCTGAGCCTGTGGGGCCTGGGGAAACAGCCATTTTGCCTCCACACTCTCCAACAGTTTTGTTTCCGGAAGCTGTTGTTCCGGATCTTGCATCCTCTCTTGTTCTTGATACGTTGCTTCCAAAGGGAAGTGACAACATGTTGTTCTCAGATCACTCAGTACCAGGAAGGACGAGGTACGATCTGCGACCAAGGAAATAGACTTACGGCACGGTTCGACTGTGCGATCAAGGAAAGTCATCAAAGGCTTGCTTTTGGCCCGATTAATTGTTTAAAAAAGGGGATTCTGTTGGCTAGGGTTTGTGGAAGGACTAAGAAGACGCTCGGCCTGGAGGCCGCCAGCTAAAAACGCTGGGGTTTTTCGTTTGAAGATTACAATGCCTGCCACCGCTACCGCTCGTACAGGACTGATAAGTGAACGTGTAACCAACTACGGAAACAAACACTTAACTATGTGGGCCCCGAAAATGTACTGCTGCTTTTTATAATGTTAATTGGTTTTTTAATAGTCATTGTTTTAGGGATTCTGGGATCTAGAAGAAGTGCATCCACTTGAGAATGTGTTACCGACTGAAAATGTACCTACTGTTTCTACTCCTTTCGTGCATCTGCACACTCTATCTCCTAGAGACTCTCAGCATAGACAGAGATATCACAACAACACGCTATTACTCATCATGAATGCTACACATGCCATATTTAATAGGTCCAACTGTTGGGTTTGCTCGCATTTACCGCAACATGGGGATAAGGGGCTAGGTTGGTATATTCATCCTTTATCTTTGACAACTGCATGCTATTCTTCTCTTAGAACACTGTTCTTTGGTCGTTGGAACGATAGCATTTCAGGGAACTTCGATGGGACTAATTTGAATCAATTTGAAAAACGTGTTCTGACTCCTTTGGGATGTTTGCTTTTCGCAAATAGGAGTAAGCTCAACGTTGCTTCTATTGGGCCCTCTGATAGACTGTCTCGTCCCTTTCAATCTTTCATTTCCTTCAAGATGGCTCTGATAGGCAATAAG
This sequence comes from Ambystoma mexicanum, assembly GCF_040938575.1. Lineage (NCBI taxonomy): Eukaryota > Metazoa > Chordata > Amphibia > Caudata > Ambystomatidae > Ambystoma > Ambystoma mexicanum. The sequence goes on from NC_090940.1 coordinate 9,187,017, forward strand.
GATGCCATGCCTCCTTCTTACACTGTAAACCATAGCCCCGATTCAGTTTCTTTCTGCATACAGAGGAATGGTACTCAGTCAATGGGAGATTTTAAAGGTTGTGCCAACGTTGCGAATTTGACTGGGGAAGACAGACCTTTGTATGTAGGCGAACCTGTCTACTTTGTTTGCGGTAATGTAGCATTTCCATGGTTACCCAGGGATTGGCAGGGAACTTGTTATTTAGGGATCCTGTTAGCTGGGGTGTTTATAGCTAGTACAATAGAGGTTTGTGGAGGACAGTGCTGTTGGACGCCTGCACGTGACACGTCGTCGGACTAGGCTGGATTGTGAGCCTTCCAAGGGGTAGGTGGAATTTATTCCAGGCTGTAGCTGCAGCAGGCTCCCTCGGGGAAAGGTGTGAGGTGAAATGTGCATCTTTCTTGTAGTGAACCTGTCATTTTTGCATACTGTGTGACCATTTTGATGTAGATGGGAATTGTGGGCTTTAATGTTGTGAGGGATTGGGGTGGCCACTCAAGCTGCATATTGTTGTGAGTCACGCATAGGGTGGCCAGGGCAGTCCCACACAAGTGTTCATTGTGGATTACATTTTGTGCTGTGCTTTCCTACTTGTGTTCTCCTGTGTGCTGTTGTGTGTCAGCGTGCACTAATGTTGGTGTTGGTCTTGTGACTGTAGTCAGGGATTTCGTTGCTTGTGATGTGTGCTTTGGTGTGTGCAACATGGTCTCTGTTGTTTACAGTTGCAATGACTGTCTCCGTGTTGTTTGCCATTTATTTCTATGGCTATGGCCATGCACAGTTTGCTTCTCCCAGACACACATTCTCAGGGTTTTCTTATGGGCACGTAGGATTGGTCCCAAGTCATCATTGAATGGCACCAGGGATGTGGCTTCACTGTGTGTGCTCCACAGGGATTGATTTTCATTAGAAGTATGTTTGCACAAGCTGATTGCATGCAGCCTCTCCCTGTGCCCTATGGCTGAGGCTGATGACCCTCCTTCATATCAACTGGTATGCCACGCGATGTGGCAACATTGTGCAGGACACATGCTGCCAGGATGATTTTACATACTCCTGGTGGGGCATATAGCCATTCCCGACCAGAGTGGTCAAGGGAGTGGAACCGTGACTTGAGCACCGTGAATGTGCGCTCAACTATGCCCCTTGTGGCTACATGTGCTGCATTGTATCTTACCTTAGCTGGTGTTGCCGGATTCCTGATTGGCGTGGGCAGGAATCTTGATAGCGGTGTTGGGAAGGAAATTAACCTATCCCACCCCCATAGGCGCTGTAGGGTGTGCGAATCCCATAAGGAAACATGTGGCAGGGGGTGGGGGGCATATTAAAAGACCCTGCACAGACATAATATTATGCAAATTGTTGATGTTTAGACTTACTGTGCACATATAAACAGGTGCCATTTTGTAGCTATATCAGAAACATAGGGCCTGCATGGCAGCGCGGTAGACACAGGCCACAAACCTGATGAAGAAACCTGAGTAGGCCCAAACGCTGACGAGAGAAACCCGTGCTCATTTCCACAGAAACCTCCATTCTTCTAAAACTGTTGCCAATACGTTTATCCCGAGAAAGGATGTATCCTGCAAGGCTATGAGATGGTGCAGGGCACCTCGCTGTACGTGTTATCACAATCAGGCCAGAGCAAACCTCCGACCCCCACCCAGCTGACTACAAGTTATAGCCCCTGCAACTGTCGGAGTCCCAAGATCCCTGAATTCCAAGATACGAGCTGACCCCAGGCCAATGACCATAAGCCAGAAAACCAGAAAAAGATCTAAAAGAATGGTCCCCCACCTGTACTTTACCATGGCATGATTTGTAATGAGAGGTGCGGGGAGGGATACATTATAGTTCAAAAGCGAGGGTGCAAGCCTTGGACGCCGGACAACGCGACTGGGATGAGTGGAATGTGTGCGGGTCACAGTGATCTCGAGCCACCCCTGTACCGGTCCATGATCATGCCAGGTGCCCTGTGTAGTAATAGAGTAGCATTGTTAGAATAATACATTTCATTGCCTTTTTGACCTTGGTTCCGTGGAGACGATGAGCCCAGTTGACCCCACGTGATGGAAGACAGATGGACGGCGCTGGGACCAAATGCCTGGCATCCCCTATGCATAGGCCCGCACCAACCAGCCACACAGATTTTTACAGTATATCAATGACACTGTGCACCTTCTTACGCTCTTACACACACTCTTTTTGCTCAGAATGTTGCTTAGCAGCAGAGTTATTTGCTGGCACACCTATTTTTTTGTATAATTAAAACTTGTTATCCTTGCAAGAATCTCTTGGACATTTTTTCCTAGTGTGTTGTATTTTCTCTGGTGTGAGCGTTTAGGGGTGTGCCTTCAGCGGGTAGGCACTGTCCCCTGCAAATGTGTTGATGGTTTTTATTGCCATTTATTGTCATGGTCAGTTGCTCACTGTGTCCAATGAGTGACAGTTGGTACTCACCTAGAAGCCAGTTGTTGGCAAACAATCCCAATGCCACAGCCCGGTAGAGTGGTGACTGGCAGTGGATGTAACTGTGATGTGTGCTGCTGGGAAAATTGGCATTCACTTACATGATGACTCCTTTTGCATCACAGATAACCTGTACATTGATGGAATGCCAATGCTTCCGGTTCCGGTAAATGAGTTCAGGGTGGGAGTATCGCAACATGTGTGCAATCGATGGCTCCAAATACACGTGGGAAGTGGGCTACCGCATAGATCTCCTGGTACACTCTCTTGCCTCCCTGCACTGTGCTCAGCATGTATACATAATTACGCACACTTGCACATGATGTTATGCAGGCCAACACCTGGTGGAGACAGCGGCATTGTGTAGCTTGCAATATTGCACCCACAATAGCTGTGGTGCACTGGAAGGAGCCTATGGCTATGAAATTGAGTGCTGTGCACAACTTTTCCAGGGGAGTGAGGACATGGGAGCAGATCTTGGGTGGGTTGCATGGTCTTCTTCCCACTCCCTGACCTGGACCTGGTATGGGGTGTATGACATGGGGTGGGAACCGGTACCTTGCATAGACCTGGTCATCTGGCATCCCACACAGTGTGGTGCGTGTTGTGAAAATTGGGGGTCTCTGCAGCCTCCTCCTCCCTCTGTGTCCACCTACAATGGCTTCCTACATTCATTGTGGCTGACCGATGTTGGAATGGTATGCATTGCATGCTTTATGTGCGTTGTTTTCCTTTGCACGTTGTACGCGTGTTCTACTTTGCATGTACTATCATGTGGCAGTAAGATCAAGAAGTCTACGCATGTGTTTTCCTGATGTCACGTTGTGCTGTGAAATCCATACATAGGGGTATTTGCGCTTGAATGGGTATGTGGTTTCTCTGTGTGGCCCCTCCCTTAACACGCCCACGTTCTTTCTCATTCTGTGTTGAAAATGGGGTGTATGCATATTCCACCCCCTATGTATTTCCTTGCGTAGGCCCGTCCCACTCTTTACGCGGAGTCTTGCGCACTGCACTCGACTTCACGCAGAGATGTGATAGGCCCGCACAAAGCCTGCGTGAAGCCACGGAAAGACACACAAAGTCGGTTTCATGAATTGACGAAAGGAGTTTTGCACACTAATTAGTGGGCAAAGTCACTATTCTGTGCGCTAATAATTCTATAAATCAAGCCCTTAGTGTCTTTGTTCCTGTCTGGAAAGCCTGACCTCTTGGAAAAGGCTCCAAGCTCTGTACCTCTTCTTACATTGAGGTGTGAAACTTAACATCTGACAGGCAGGGTCGACATCGAGGTAGGTGGCCCCGGGGACACAGAAATAAGGAAAAAAGGCTAATTGGCCAAACGGGTATAACCATGCATGTCTTTTACCAAACTGCTATTAAAACGGAGGGATTATGCAAGTTCAGAGTAGGTTTAAGATACACAAAGGTGTGCAGCAAAATGATCCATTCATTGATTTCTAAAAAAACTCCAACATATTCAAAATGCGGCGGCCAGACCGCTCCTCAAACTACCTCGAAGAGAACACATCACACCAGCGCTGAACACACTACACTGGCTACCAATGAAACAGCGAATCAAGTTCAAATCAATGTACGTAATGCACAGACTAATCCACGACCAAGGCGCAGAGTTCCTAAGTGAAAAAGTAAACATACACCGCCCAACAAGGCCACTCAGATCCAGCAGCAACTTCCAATTGGAACCAAAACCATACAACAAAAGAAAATTCACAGCATCCTCTTTCTCTCACCTCGCCCCAAAAACCCGAAACGAGCTACCAAAGAACATCTGTAACGCAAGAGATCACCTAATATTCAGAAAACTCTTCAAATCTTGGCTGTTCACCCCATAACTAGAAAGAGTGCCTATGGGGGCACCTACACAGCTGAAACATTGCTGAGAGAGGAAACCGATCGTCCCTATCTCCCTAAGCTACCGCCCATCAACTGAAGTAAAGGAAGAACAAACTACGGCAGATGAACTTACTAATTGAAAGATAGATGAGCTAGAATCATGCCAAAGAACTTTCACGCAGGGATCGGGATGGAAGGATAAGGAAGATATGCCAATAACACCTTGGCCTACAAAGTAAACACAGGCAGCAATGCATCATCGACAGGAAATAGATAGGAAGGGAGCGGGCGATTGTAAAAATACAGCACCAATACCAGAGTGGGGGACAATGCATGCCTCAAACTGGTACACAAAGGTCGGAAATAACACAGCTGGAAACTTGCCACGCATTCACTCCCAACGATTAGACAGACAGGAAAGAAAAAGAGAAAGAATGTGCCTACTCCATAGGACAACCGGACACATAGAACAAGAACTATAAGGACTAAGAGACATAAACCCACTAACCAAAAAGCTCAAATCTCTGCATACTTAACTCACACAAAAATTCACACAACCACCTCTCGCACAGCAAACCGCACGCACTTCACCACACCGCAACAAAAAACAAACAACACATAAGCCGCACCAACAGCACACGAGGACTGACATCGATCTGATACTCACACCTAAGCTCCGCAAACGGTGAAAACCGAACTGAAGCTGCCAACAGTACTTCACATTTCTCACTTTCCTACTTCCTCTTCACCCAATAACCCCCCCCCCAACCTTCTTGTTTGCAGATCCGCCTGAGGACTAATTCTGTTGGTGACGGTATGCGGTACAAATACCTTTACCATTAACATTCAACATTGTGACACAGGCGTGCAGTTTAAATCAATGAGTTTAGGTTGGGTGGCCGCGGAGGTCATTTAGGTCCGCTTAATTGCTATATGTTACCAGGGACCAGGCTTCTCTTTCACACATCATTGGCATGGAGTACATATACGTCAAATGTGCTCAATAATGAAAGAGGAACACTACAGCTCCCAAAATGCATTATTTTGTTAAATGGGAGTATAGGACAAGGAAGGCATAACTGGTAGCCTAGGGCGGGGCACACACTCTTAAAACGTTTGAGTAAGTATGCTTAAAGATATCAGGATGTGGGAAGCAGGTTATGTGTTCACATTCTTCATCTGCAAAGGATACAGTCTCACATGTAAATAAAGAAACGACATGCGTTCAAGGCTCGCATTCCAAGTAGCCCCCCTTATACACTAAAGTTATACCATGTGCTTCATTTCACTTTCCTTTCAGGTGAGACTCCTCATTCACAAGCGATGATGCCATGTGCAGCGAGCAAGACAAGGGGTAATGTAGAGAGATAAAGAGAAGCAAACGTGCATCTGACGTCAGGCCGTTGTTTATTGTACGCCCTGAACGGAATATAACCACTGACGACGAGAAGGAGGCCCACGCTCGCGTCTGTGCGGAGAAGGCGGCGCGAATGCGTAGGTGGAAGCCTGCCCACCCGTTAGCACCAGCACCGTGCTACAGGTGACAGAGAAAGAGCATCGCTGAGGAGGAGGATTGCACCCGGCGCAGCCTGTGGAGGAGGCCAGCGCATTGCTGAGGAGGAGGATTGCACCCGGCGCAGCCTGTGGAAGAGGCCAGTGCATTGCTGAGGAGGAGGATTGCACCCGGCGCAGCCTGTGGAAGAGGCCAGTGCATTGCTGAGGAGGAGGATTGCACCCGGCGCAGCCTGTGGAGGAGGCCAGCGCATTGATGAGGAGGAGGATTGCACCCGGCGCAGCCTGTGGAGGAGGCCAGCGCATTGCTGAGGAGGAGGATTGCACCCGGCGCAGCCTGTGGAGGAGGCCAGCGCATTGCTGAGGAGGAGGATTGCACCCGGCGCAGCCTGTGGAGGAGGCCAGCGCATTGCTGAGGAGGAGGATTGCACCCGGCGCAGCCTGTGGAGGAGGCCAGCGCATTGCTGAGGAGGAGGATTGCACCCGGCGCAGCCTGTGGAGGAGGCCAGCGCATTGCTGAGGAGGGGCATCGCACCCGGCGCAGCCTGTGGAGGAGGCCAGCGCATTGCTGAGGAGGAGGATCGCACCCGGCGAAGCCTGTGGAGGAGGCCAGCGCATTGCTGAGGAGGGGCATCGCACCCGGCGCAGCCTGTGGAGGAGGCCAGCGCATTGCTGAGGAGGAGGATCGCACCCGGCGCAGCCTGTGGAGGAGGCCAGCGCATTGCTGAGGAGGAGGATCGCACCCGGCGCAGCCTGTGGAGGAGGCCAGCGCATTGCTGAGGAGGGGCATCGCACCCGGCGCAGCCTGTGGAGGAGGCCAGCGCATTGCTGAGGAGGAGGATCGCACCCGGCGCAGCCTGTGGAGGAGGCCAGCGCATTGCTGAGGAGGAGGATTGCACCCGGTGGAGGAGGCCAGCGCATTGCTGAGGAGGAGGATTGCACCCGGCGCAGCCTGTGGAGGAGGCCAGCGCATTGCTGAGGAGGAGGATTGCACCCGGCGCAGCCTGTGGAAGAGGCCAGTGCATTGCTGAGGAGGAGGATTGCACCCGGCGCAGCCTGTGGAAGAGGCCAGTGCATTGCTGAGGAGGAGGATTGCACCCGGCGCAGCCTGTGGAGGAGGCCAGCGCATTGCTGAGGAGGAGGATTGCACCCGGCGCAGCCTGTGGAGGAGGCCAGCGCATTGCTGAGGAGGAGGATTGCACCCGGCGCAGCCTGTGGAGGAGGCCAGCGCATTGCTGAGGAGGAGGATTGCACCCGGCGCAGCCTGTGGAGGAGGCCAGCGCATTGCTGAGTAGGAGGATTGCACCCGGCGCAGCCTGTGGAGGAGGCCAGCGCATTGCTGAGGAGGGGCATCGCACCCGGCGCAGCCTGTGGAGGAGGCCAGCGCATTGCTGAGGAGGAGGATCGCACCCGGCGAAGCCTGTGGAGGAGGCCAGCGCATTGCTGAGGAGGGGCATCGCACCCGGCGCAGCCTGTGGAGGAGGCCAGCGCATTGCTGAGGAGGAGGATCGCACCCGGCGCAGCCTGTGGAGGAGGCCAGCGCATTGCTGAGGAGGAGGATCGCACCCGGCGCAGCCTGTGGAGGAGGCCAGCGCATTGCTGAGGAGGGGCATCGCACCCGGCGCAGCCTGTGGAGGAGGCCAGCGCATTGCTGAGGAGGAGGATTGCACCCGGCGCAGCCTGTGGAGGAGGCCAGCGCATTGCTGAGGAGGAGGATTGCACCCGGCGCAGCCTGTGGAGGAGGCCAGCGCATTGCTGAGGAGGAGGATTGCACCCGGTGGAGGAGGCCAGCGCATTGCTGAGGAGGAGGATTGCACCCGGCGCAGCCTGTGGAGGAGGCCAGCGCATTGCTGAGGAGGAGGATTGCACCCGGCGCAGCCTGTGGAGGAGGCCAGCGCATTGCTGAGGAGGAGGATTGCACCCGGCGCAGCCTGTGGAGGAGGCCAGCGCATTGCTGAGGAGGAGGATTGCACCCGGCGCAGCCTGTGGAGGAGGCCAGCGCATTGCTGAGGAGGAGGATTGCACCCGGCGCAGCCTGTGGAGGAGGCCAGCGCATTGCTGAGGAGGGGCATCGCACCCGGCGCAGCCTGTGGAGGAGGCCAGCGCATTGCTGAGGAGGAGGATCGCACCCGGCGAAGCCTGTGGAGGAGGCCAGCGCATTGCTGAGGAGGGGCATCGCACCCGGCGCAGCCTGTGGAGGAGGCCAGCGCATTGCTGAGGAGGAGGATCGCACCCGGCGCAGCCTGTGGAGGAGGCCAGCGCATTGCTGAGGAGGAGGATCGCACCCGGCGCAGCCTGTGGAGGAGGCCAGCGCATTGCTGAGGAGGGGCATCGCACCCGGCGCAGCCTGTGGAGGAGGCCAGCGCATTGCTGAGGAGGAGGATTGCACCCGGCGCAGCCTGTGGAGGAGGCCAGCGCATTGCTGAGGAGGAGGATTGCACCCGGCGCAGCCTGTGGAGGAGGCCAGCGCATTGCTGAGGAGGAGGATTGCACCCGGTGGAGGAGGCCAGCGCATTGCTGAGGAGGAGGATTGCACCCGGCGCAGCCTGTGGAGGAGGCCAGCGCATTGCTGAGGAGGAGGATTGCACCCGGCGCAGCCTGTGGAGGAGGCCAGCGCTTTGCTGAGGAGGAGGATTGCACCCGGCCCAGCCTGTGGAGGAGGCCAGCGCATTGCTGAGGAGGAGGATCGCACCCGGCGCAGCCTGTGGAGGAGGCCAGCGCATTGCTGAGGAGGGGCATCGCACCCGGCGCAGCCTGTGGAGGAGGCCAGCGCATTGCTGAGGAGGGGCATCGCACCCGGCGCTGCCTGTGGAGGAGGCCAGCGCATTGCTGAGGAGGAGGATTGCACCCGGCGCAGCCTGTGGAGGAGGCCAGCGCATTGCTGAGGAGGAGGTTTGCACCCGGCCCAGCCTGTGGAGGAGGCCAGCGCATTGCTGAGGAGGAGGATTGCACCCGGCCCAGCCTGTGGAGGAGGCCAGCGTATTGCTGAGGAGGGGGATTGCACCCGGCGCAGCCTGTGGAGGAGGCCAGCGCATTGCTGAGGAGGAGGATTGCACCTGGCGCAGCCTGTGGAGGAGGCCAGCGCATTGCTGAGGAGGGGCATCGCACCCGGCGCAGCCTGTGGAGGAGGCCAGTGCATTGCTGAGGAGGAGGATCGCACCCGGCGCAGCCTGTGGAGGAGGCCAGCGCATTGCTGAGGAGGGGCATCGCACCCGGCGCAGCCTGTGGAGGAGGCCAGCGCATTGCTGAGGAGGAGGATCGCACCCGGCGCAGCCTGTGGAGGAGGCCAGCGCATTGCTGAGGAGGAGGATCGCACCCGGCGCAGCCTGTGGAGGAGGCCAGCGCATTGCTGAGGAGGGGCATCGCACCCGGCGCAGCCTGTGGAGGAGGCCAGCGCATTGCTGAGGAGGGGCATCGCACCCGGCGCAGCCTGTGGAGGAGGCCAGCGCATTGCTGAGGAGGAGGATTGCACCCGGCGCAGCCTGTGGAGGAGGCCAGCGCATTGCTGAGGAGGAGGATTGCACCCGGCGCAGCCTGTGGAGGAGGCCAGCGCATTGCTGAGGAGGGGCATCGCACCCGGCGCAGCCTGTGGAGGAGGCCAGCGCATTGCTGAGGAGGAGGATTGCACCCGGCCCAGCCTGTGGAGGAGGCCAGCGCATTGGTGAGGAGGAGGATTGCACCCGGCCCAGCCTGTGGAGGAGGCCAGCGCATTGCTGAGGAGGTGCATTGCACCCGGCGCAGCCTGTGGAGGAGGCCAGCGCATTGCTGAGGAGGAGGATCGCACCCGGCGCAGCCTGTGGAGGAGGCCAGCGCATTACTGAGGAGGAGGATCGCACCCGGCGCAGCCTGTGGAGGAGGCCAGCGCATTGCTGAGGAGGGGCATCGCACCCGGCGCAGCCTGTGGAGGAGGATTACACCCGGCGCAGCCTGTGGAGGAGGCCAGCGCATTGCTGAGGAGGGGCATTGCTGAGGAGGAGGATTGCACCCGGCGCAGCCTGTGGAGGAGGCCAGAGCCAAAGGACGGATGGTGAGGAAGAGGCCGGTGGAGTGTCAGGACCAGCCGCAGGGAGAGAGGAACTCTGCCAGAAGAGGTGAGCCCAGCTGCCCACGCACAACGCACACGGAAGAAAGCAGCTCCACGTGCAACGGAGACGGCGGTAAGCAGCCGCTGCTCCTAGTTCTACCGCCACGAATCAAAGGAAGCGGGCAGCAAGTGGTGAGGTGCACGGTACACTGATGCACGCGCCACACGTGCATACAGCACACATAAAACCACTAGAAAGCGAGGATTGGAAGTCAGCAACACATATTGGGAGTCAGCAACACATATAAACCACTAGAAAGCGAGGATTGGGAGTCAGCAACACATATTGGGAGTCAGCAACACATATAAACCACTAGAAAGCGAGGATTGGGAGCCAGCAACACATATTGGGAGTCAGCAACACATATAAACCACTAGAAAGTGAGGATTGGGAGTCAGCAACACATATTGGGAGTCAGCAACACATATAAACCACGAGAAAGCGAGGATTGGGAGTCAGCAACACATATAAACCACTAGAAAGCGAGGATTGGGAGCCAGCAACACATATTGGGAGTCAGCAACACATATAAATCACTAGAAAGCGAGGATTGGGAGTCAGCAACACATATTGGGAGTCAGCAACACATATAAACCACGAGAAAGCGAGGATTGGGAATTATTAAATGTGCCACACAAGAAACTCACTAGAACACGAGGATTACATTACATCAATACCAAACACAGAACGATGCAAAACCCACTAGAAAGCGAGAATTGTAGAGCAATTAGAACAAACCCTGCTGACAAGCAGAGGGCCTGCGCTGCAGCAAACCCACTTGAAAGCGAGGATAACTACCTTCACAACATACAAAGGCTTATTCCGCTATAAGCGGTTCAATTTCAGAATATCCTCGGCAGCTGAGATATTCCAGGAGACGATACACAGTTTGATAGCACCAGTCACCAACGCTTTCAACTATAGTCACAATATCTTGGTGTTTGGAGTCACTGAAGAACATCACGACGATGCACTAAGACAAGTGTGCACCATACTTCATGAGGCAGGCCTCACCCCCAATGTTCCGAAATGCACCATTAACAAGCACAGCCTATGCTTCTTTGGACATATTTTCTCAGATCAAGGCATCTGGCCAGACCCAGAAAAAATCACCGCCATTGTCAACCTGGATCCCCCGAAAGATGTGTCTGAACTACAATCCTTCCTAGGGATGGCAGGTTACTGTGCTCAGTACCTACCTCACTGTGCGACACTGACGAGCCCACTCAGACTGCTCCTCAAAAAAGATCTCCCCTTCACATAGGATGAACAGTGTCAAGATGCCTTCAACATGATCAAAGGGAACTGGCGAACAACGGCCAGCTCGGATATTTCAACCTGGAGTGGGACACTGAAATCACAGTCGACACCAGTCCGGTGGGACTGGGCGCCATCCTGGCTCAGACCAACCCGCACCAGAAGTCAGAGACACGCATAGTAGCATATGCCAGCTGAGCGCTTACCTTCATTGAGCAGGCCTACTCCCAAGCTGAATGTGAGAGCCTGGCCGCAGTCTGGGCGTGTGAAAAGTTTCAGCACTTTATAATTGGAAGAACCTTTGTCCTCATAACGGACCACCAAGCGTTTCTGTCGCTCTTCGGCTATTCTAACATCAAGATGCCACCACCCATAGAAAGGTAGGGCATTCACCTCCAGGAGTACGACTATACCATAGTCCACAAGCTGGGTGGCAAAGCCAACCCGGCAGACTACTTGTTGAGTCACCCCCGGCAGTGCCCCGGACACCGATATACAGCTGGAGGCGGAATCATACATCGCATACCGGTCCCTGAATGTCCTACCTCCCACAACCATGAAGGAGCTGTTCGCCGAGAAGTGCAGAGCTGACCCCACCATTCTGGCGGCTGTCCAACTCACGAACACCAACAGATGGCGCCACATGTCCACGGAATGCTTTGAAATGGGGGAGGTGGACAGGAGAAATCTGCAGAGAATAGCAAAAATACAGAGAGCTGGCCACAACAGAACAAGGGATACTCCTGAGAGGAAACCGGCTGGTGGCCTCCAAGAATCTTAAGAAAGCTCTTGTCATCATTGCGCATGAAGGACACAGGGGCATAGATAATACAAAGAAGATGTTACGCAATCAAGTGTGATTCCCCTACATGGACACCATAGTCGAGGACACACTGAGAAACTGCATACCATGTCAGGTGACAGTGGCAACCACACCGCCATGCCCGCTCCAGATAGTTCTGCTTCCTGAAGGCCCCTGGAAAAGGGTGGGCCCCTGGAAGAAGGCGATCATCTCCTAGTGGCCATTGATGAATACTCCCGATTCCCCCTGGAGAAGCACATTACGTCCACAGCATTCCATCGAGTAGTGACAGTAGTGGATGAACTGTTCAACGAGTAGGGTGTACCCAACATTGTCAAAACGGACAACGGTCCACCATTTCAAGGACAAGAATTCAAGAAGTTTGTTGCACACCTGGGGCTCCAACATCAAAGGAGCACACCACTGTGGACGCAGGCCAACGGCATGGTGGAGCGATTCATGGCAACCATAAAGAGAGCGTGCCAGAGGGCTGCCCCAGACCTGGCATCCATGCCTCAAGCAATATCCCAGATGCTGAAGAGATACAGAAATACCCCTCATGAAGCAACCGGCAAAACCCCAGAAGAACTCATGACCAAATACAAGCCAAGAACACGACTACCAGAGCTGGAAGACTACACTTCAGCCAAAAACACCGAGATCAGGGAAACAGAGGCTGAGAGGAGGAAAAAGGCCAAGGAATGGACGGATCAGAAGCGGAAGGCCAAAGAACACCAGATCCTGGTAGGCGAGGTTGTACTGGTCGGACAGATGCAACAGAGAAAAACAGACTCTAGATACAGACCCAAACCCCTCGTGGTCACTGAAGTCAGCGGGCCCATGATTACGGCCACTGGAGAGAGCGTAGACATAACAAGGAACGCATCATTCTTTTGCAAGAACAAGAGACACCTGTTACAGAAGGAGAAATGGGGGACGAGGAATCCCAGCCAGAACCCCCTGAGGACCCTCCGCCAAAGGCGCCAGATGAAGACGCCGGTGACCTGCCGGGCCGACCACAACGAAGTATACGCAGGTCGCCACGCCTCATCGAACAGACATAGGCCAGAAACTCCTGTGATAAGTAAGGGGGGTTTAGGGGTTAATGGGACATGGTCCCCTTAAGGGAAATGAACAAGAGACTTGGGGGGGGAGAGACTGGGAGGAGGAGAAAGGAAGGGGAGGGAACGCAGTTACTGTAGAGAAATAAAGAGAAGCAAACGTGCATCTGACCATTATCTATTGTACGCCCTGCAGGGGATATAAGAATGCATGACACATGTGGAGCCACAGTGCAATCTGCTGAGCCGAGTGTGTGAGGTGTTCGGCACTCGGCTCGCAGCGTCTGATCAGGTCCAGTGGTCGAGCGGGGCCTCCCAGGCTTTCTGGCTGCTCTGGATCGTTCTGTGCACCACTGTGCAATGCTTTCTGCAGACTGGTCTGTCGAGGGCTAACCTGGTGCTCTGTGCATGGGTAGCAACTTCGAAAGCATATGTCTGGGGCTGTCGAAAAGGTGCAACCTCTTGATGCAACCAGGAGTGATGTCGCAGGAAAGCGGCGACCTGCACCAAATCATTCAGGGTCGGCGTGAGGGGCTGGGGGTAAGACATGTGTCTGGGCTTCAAGCTCGCTCCTTCTATTCCTGTCAGTCCCCAAACAGTCAGGCAGGGCAGCTGCTTTCCACTATTATAAAAACAATATGCAGAAGACCTTCAATGGTCGCCTGTAAGAGGTGGGGTGTCCAGCAGATGTCACTCTGTATTCCTGTACAGTATGTACACTTTTATGTTCACGTTATAAAAGCAGGACTAAAAGAACCAGAATTCAAAAGCGATGGGAGCGGAAAAGTCAGGGCTGGCCAAGTACCTCACACCTGACATGGGGCGGCTTGACATGTCTGTAATCTGCACTCATGTGTGATATAAAGTCACCTGCTCCTAGTCACTGTTTTATGCAGGCACACAGCGTGTAGTTAAGGATGATGCAAACACAGACTTGAGACAGCATAGTTCCCATGAAAAGAGCCAGCACTCAGAGTCCTAATACTTATCAGTAGGCACTCAGTAAGAAAGATTGGCAGAAATCACTCACTGCTGTGCCCGAGAGAGTTTCTTTACCATAAGAGGAATCCCACAGAGCTCTGTTTGTTTGTGAAGCAGGTACAGGAGCTTGGAGCGTAGGGGGATCTACTGTGGGAATCCACTGGGATAAAGCGGTAAAGACCACAGGAGTGTGTGTAGCCACATTACCACCGGAAACTAAACAAAGATTATGAAACTCAATGAAGACTGTTAAGGTAAAGGTTTCTCTTTATCATTAACCATAGGCTGTTTTATATTAAATTCCAATCCGTAATGTTTAGCTGAGAACAGTGTTCGCAGCACGACGCCCTTCCCTGCTGTGGGGGGTCACAGTCGAACGCCAGCACAGGGTCTGACCACAGAGTCTTTTATCACCCTGTCAAATCATGAGTTTCATTTTGGAAACTCATTTTCTGGCTGGTTTTTGTCATATTGTGTAGAGGCATGTAGTCTCATTATGGGGGAGGGACAGTGGGGGTCGATGTGCAGTTGGACTTTACCGTTTTTTAGTTTTCCCAGGGCTTTGAACAGGTTTGGGAATGTTTTGACCACATCGCCGTCCAGTGCCAGGTGTGGTTAGTGTGTGCACACAGTGGTGAAAACTCCTTTGCATGGTAGAGGGGTGTCAGACCCATAGGGATAGATGTCTACCAGGGATGGCTTCAGCTTTGGGGTCGCGGGAGCTTGTAGGTCTCTACGCTCATGACTTTTACAGTTGCCCCTGTGTTGAGGAGAAATTCGTGGGCGTATTGAGTACTTGTAGAATGAGCACGGGACTGTGAGCCTTGGCTGTGGCATTGTGTAAAGCCCCCACAGAGCCCTTTCTCCGTTGGTCCACAGTTGAGACGGATAAATTGCTCTCGGAGTCTGCTGCCATGCATCTAAGGTTTTGCCTGGGGCAGCGAGAGGTCCTTCTTTCAGGAGACCGGTGTGGCTTCCTTTCGTAGTATTTACATAGGTCTGCTGCTGGTTTCTGGCTTCTGGGGTCCCGAGTGCTTCTGCGTTCCTCCCTGGAGTGTTTCGTGTGCCTCCTGTTCCCTGACGGTGAGGGATTTTGTGCCATGGCTTGGAGAGCTTTTTTGCATAATGCTCAGAAGTGATCTTCTCCCCGCATACTGCACACTTCTGTCCCAGGACGGGGCATGTACCATCATGTGGGTATTCATAGCCACACTGATAGGTCATGTTGGGTTTCCTGACGTGTTCCCCTTGTGTATGCGCCAGTTTTTGGACTAACTCGGGCTCTTTTTTCGAGGCCAGAATTTGTATTTTTCGCATGGCTTGTGGTTTGGACTTGTAGGGAAATGGCTGAGTCTGATCTGGACCTAGCTAGGATTTTGTCCAGTGACCCATGTTTCTGAAGTCGTTTTTTGCAAAACTCTAGCGCTCACACCCTGATATCACCTGGGATCTGAGCGCCTCATCATTGGAGTATCGGTGAAAGGTGCAGTGTTTCATGCGCATGCGTAGTCTCGTGACAAAGTTGTCCAGTGTCTCCCCCGGTTCCGGGGTTGTGGTGTGAAAGATGTGCTGTTCGTATTCGACACTATTGTGTGTTACAAAGTACGTAGCCAGGTCCTCCTAGATTTCCTGGAATGTCACCTTCTGCTCGTCTACTAGTTCATATGGGATGTCCCTGACTGACGCCCCTATGGCCAGAGTCAATAGGTTCTTCTTTTTCTCATTAACCACGTATCCCATAGCCGCTCTATAAACCTTGACGTCCTTTGCCCATAGGACCCATCTTGTGCCTAGGTTGCTTGTGTCGGTCAAATCAAAAGCCATGATATGATATGTTAGTTTATTTATATAGTCCCTTTGCACAATGTGTTTCAAAGCGCTTCAATCATCCACATCGGGACTTGCCATGGGATGGTGTCGCCCTGGGCCATGAAAAATATCTCTGAGGAGCAGGCGGATACAGTTGCTGGCATGTCTTCTGGCGACATGGCTGCACAATTGCCCTTCTCCATGGGTTCCCAGGTATCCGGTGTGACCCCTTTGGGGTATTTCTGGCCAGAATGGGGTGGCTGGGTAATGTCCTTACGGCTCAGATGCTGTGCTGGAGGACTGTCAGAGGCACATCTGGAATTGGCTCAGCTTCCCTCTGGTTGTGGTGCCCACTGGTGTTGCCCACGTGCCCTTTATACCTAGAGCAGGCGCGTGATGAAAGTGTGGGGTGGGGATGCACTCACCCTTGCTGCAGGCCTGTGTTCTCCTTAACTCTCTGAAGCGCGATCGCCGGGAGGATGTGTGGTGCCTGGAGCCGCCTGTGCTGCTTTGCCGTGTAAGCGTGGTGAGTGGAGAGCAAGGCCGGTGCCTGCGGGACCTTCCGGGCAGGCCGTTCTATGTGCAGCAAGCACCACCGCAGCCCGGCGTGTGAGTGGGATGGGTGCGGCCTCAGTCCGCGCTCTGTTCCTCCGAAGCGTGGGAACAGGTACTTCTCGTCGCCAATGTCATGGCCAACAGGTCACCGTTGGCTGGCTCTGCAACACCTTGGGCCGGTGGCCTGCCACCCGTATATCAAGTCAGTGCTGTATAAAGGAAACGGAGGCGGCACGTCTTGCCACGTTCCTTTATTCATACAATGCTGACTTCCTCTTCCCCTTGGTCCACGCCCCGCAAAGGTGCCCTGTTGGCCCATGACTGTTCTGTGTGCTGCATTTTACCAGTACCGAATGTGGTAAAAAATGCTTTTGCCATAGACACGGGCAAAACGTTGCAAACATGAGGGCGGAGCATGGCACTGCGGGCACACGCCTATACACAGTTGGGCTGTGAAACTCTGGCAGCGCTGCCCAGCTAACAGGAGATGTGGCAAAGGCATCCCAAAATGCGCCGCCTGCTGGCGCCCCCACCCGCGTAGCGTGAAGAAGGGAAAGGAAAACACGGACACAAGTCCCCTCTGGGTACATGGCCTTTCCCAACATGCCATGACAAGCTGCTAGGAACCCAACTTCCGTCACAGGGCCTGGCCTGGCGTTATTGTATCGCTATGACGCTTTATACCCAGAGGTTTCAAAGCGCGGACCCGGGGATCGAACCTGTGGTGTTCCACATATTGCTTCCAAGGCGAGCGCGTTGCCCCTGAGCTATCCGCCCAAGACAATCATCGCCCTACTCTTTTCTTGATGAATAAAAAGGAGATGCATATAGGAGGCAAACGCAGTTTGTGTGCTGATGAATATGGAGTAATTCATGTGAATGTATTTTGCATTTTAGATGTTAGAAGGGTCTGCGTGCATTGCTTATATATTGAAGCGATAGCTCGGAACACGTGGGGGTGGGATTGCCTACTTGTGTTTGAGATTTCAAAATGAAGAGAGATACTGGAAAACTAGAAAGACCATGGCAGTGATGATGACACGGAGGGCAGTGTCGCTGGCAGGAGCGACCCATGAGGTGCGAGAAAAAAACGACTCATGGAAGCCAGGAACAGCTGCGACGACCTCAACAATCCCACAGAAAAACCCCACAACTGCCCTGCCTGGATGTGTCATCGCCGCGGCCTTCTTCATCATTAACAGGGTGGAGGACACCAGGAGAAAGACCAACTAAGCTGACCCTGAACAAAGAGCCAGCGCCTTCTCATCCTTCAGAAGCACCAAAATAAAAGCCTCAGCGTTGGTTGGCTACTCGTGCCCGGTCGGCTTTCCAAAAGATACACGGAACAACCTTGCAAGATCCAACAGAGAAAATCCCAGCTACACTGAAGTGTACCCTGGCCACCCCCTGCTGAAAAGTCCTAAGTCCCACCTGCACAACCTCTGTCTACCTCCTTCCTCTCTGGTACTTCCTTCTCCTCTGAGACCTCCTTCCCCTGGGGACGTCCTTCCCCGCTGGGACCTCCTTCCACTCTGGGACCTCCTTCTTCACCATGGGACCTCCTTCCCCTCTGGCACCTCCTTCCCCTGGGGACCTCCTTCCCCTCTGGGACCTCCTTCCACTCTAGGACCTCCTTCTACTCTGGGACCTCCTTCCCCTCTGGCACCTCCTGCCCCTCTGGGACCTACTTCTCCTCTGGAACCTCCTTCTACTCTGGGACCTCCTTCCCCTCTGGGACATCCTTCTCCTCTGGGACCTCCTTCTCCTGTGGGAACTCCTTCCCCTCTGGGACCTCCTTCTCCTCTGGAACCTCCTTCCCCCCTGGGACCTCCTTCCCCTCTGGGACCTCCTTCTACTCTGGGACCTCCTTCTCCTCTGGGACCTCCTTCTCCTGTGGGACCTCCTTCCCCTCTGGGACCTCCTTCTCCTCTGGAACCTCCTTCCCCCCTGGGACCTCCTTCCCCTCTGGGACCTCCTTCTACTCCGGGACCCCTTTCACCTCTGGGACATCCTTCTCCTCTGGGACCTCCTTCCCCCCTGGGACCTCCTTCTCCTCTGGGATCTCCTTCTCCTTAGGGACATCCTTCTCCTCTGGAACCTCCTTCTACTCTGGGACCTCCTTCCCCTCTGGGACCTCCTTCTCCTCTGGAACCTCCTTCTACTCTGGGACCTCCTTCCCCTCTGGGACATCCTTCTCCTCTGGGACCTCCTTCTCCTGTGGGACCTCCTTCCCCTCTGGGACCTCCTCTCCTCTGGAACCTCCTTCCCCCCTGGGACCTCCTTCCCCTCTGGGACCTCCTTCTACTCTGGGACCTCCTTCTCCTCTCAGACCTCCTTCTCCTGTGGGACCTCCTTCTACTCTGGGACCTCCTTCCCCTCTGGGACCTCCTTCTCCTCTGGGATCTCCTTCTCCTCAGGAACCTCCTTCCCCTCTCGGACCTCCTTCCCCTCTGGCACCTTCTTCCCCTCTGGGACCTCCTTCTCCTCTGGAACCTCCTTCCCCCCTGGGACCTCCTTCCCCTCTGGGACCTCCTTCTACTCTGGGACCTCCTTCTCCTCTCAGACCTCCTTCTCCTGTAGGACCTCCTTCTACTCCGGACATCTTTCCCCTCTGGGACATCCTTCTCCTCTGGGACCTCCTTCCCCCCTGGGACCTCCTTCTCCTCTGGGACCTCCTTCTCCTCTGGGACATCCTTCTCCTCTGGGGCCTCCATCCCCTCTGGGACCTCCTTCTCCTCTGGGACCTCCTTCTCCTCTGGGACCTCCTTCTCCTGTGGGACCTCCTTTCACTCTGGGACCTCCTTCTCAAGCCAATCCCCTCCTGCAGATCATCATGCAACAGCGGCAGGATTAGGGCTAGCGACCTCCCTCCTCCACGAGAGTCCATTCCCAAGAGAGTGGCGAGGTCCACCCTCCTCAACATGAGACTTGAGATCCAGAAGACTGATCCTGCTAGAGGTTTCTAGGGTCCACGGCACCAGGGACCAGACCCCCGCTGGTGCAGAGCCTTGAGTGGGAGAGGTCCACCTCTGGCCCAGCACTGTTGTGGCTCTCCTGCTTCCTGGCAGAAAGATGTTCTGTTGCTCTGATTTATACTGGGCACCGCTGCCATTGGCATGTTCTCCATGACCTCTGGCACATCTGAAAGAGAAAGCAGTTGGTGAGGTTAATCGCGCGCGAGGAAGAAAGCTAGCTAGCGTTGCTGCGGTGTTGATGCTTGCAGACTGAAGTACCCTGAGCTCTCCACGTGGGTCTGTTTCTAAGTGTTCTATGTGGGCAGCACAGAGGCATCTGTGTGTGTCCAGAGTGGAGCCTTCCCGTGCCCCCGTGGTGCTAGGGTTCCTTGGATATGATGGTGGTTGCAGCAGTGCAGTGCTACTTGCTGGTTTATTATTGCTTTTTGTGAGTAGCTTAGTTGGCAGCGGTCCAGTGTGTTTGAGAATAGAAGAGAAGTTGAGAAGGTTAGTCAGGGGAGGTAAGTGTAAGGCTTGGTGGGAGGCGTAGAGCATCCATACAGTATGGCCGGGCGCACCCAAATGCTAGGGGTAGTGGAAGTGACATCACATGACAGTTGACCTCATCACAGGAAGTGATGTCAAGGGACATCAAGGAAAACGATGGAACACGACCTTGCACCCCTTGACAAAAAAAGGAAGTGGCATCACATAGCATTGTGCCTAAGTAAACTATGGCTACGATATTACTATACATTTCATACAAGAATGGATCACCATATGTATCACTAATATCTGTGTGTATAGATCCATATTGTCAAATCACTGTGAATGCAAGCAGAGGTCCAAGGCCAAATGATAAAGTGTTATTATATAGCACTTACGCAGAACAACTATACATACAATATCACCTAACCAGTGTTGGCACTCATTTCTCAACCTCAGCAGGATGAAGGTCTGAGGTGGTCTTGCTGGGACTTGAACCTGCAACCTGCAGATCACACACAAACATTGCAGCAGCGAGCGCTCAACCCACTGAGCTAACTTACCGCATATAATAAAATTAGCAATTGCATGTCTGAATGTTCTCAAAGTCAGAAAGCAATTTACACTCTGAAGTGGATACCATGAAACTAGTAATTGAGATTTAACAGCATGCCAGTTCATCTGCAGGTCTGGTGCAAAGTTGGCCACATGGCAAGCCTGCATGGATCTACTTTTCAGGCTTCAGAGGTTGGCAAAATACATACCACTGGGACAGTTCATAACAGTGTATTAAAGAATTTAGAGTAGCACAGGGGAAGCAGCGCACTCACACGGCATCCCGTACTCCTGGCACTCATTACCTCATACATGCAAACAGGCATCCTGAACTGCACGCCAGGGAGAAAGGAAAGATAGACACATTACAACAAAGCATTAATTGTGGCACAATGCAATCAAGAGACACTTGATGTGCTATGGTCAAACATTTCTACACTGTACACAAGCTCTTAGGCACAAAGATTTTGTCAAGTGACCGAGGACACCGAGATGGAATGTCTTGTGATGATCGTAACAGAGACAGCGGCAGAAAAACAACATGATATAACTGCAACTTGCGAAAAGCAATATACATTCTCAAAAATCGATGCTTATTCTAGTCTAAATGCTTTTTGGAAGTTTTTGTCTGCATTGTGAATGTGAGGTGTTTAAGAACAGACTAAATCAGTGACTCACCCCCTGAAGTGATCCTGAAATAAACCTTTAATGAGTCTAGCAATTATTGTATAGAATTACAGAACGACAAACTATTTGTTATTCCTATTCTCTCTTATTTAGGGTCACTGCTCAGAGTTTTATACTTGTGGAACCCCCTATTGTTTTCCTTTTTTTTTAAAGAGGCCTCAACAAGAATGGCAGCCACCCCAGAAACAAAGAGCCACATGACACTGGCCACAGAACCAGGAGCTTAAAACTTGTTTTTTAGGGGTAGGAAGGGAAACCCCAGGAGTCACAGGTGCGACCCCTGGCAACCCCCAAATGACGTCCCTGCCAGTGCAACGTCTCAGTAGTGGTGGCCTCCAGGTAATGTCCTGGGTGGGGCACCCAGAAGTGGGCCGGTAACTCTGGCTGTGTCCTGAGTGGGGCTGGGCCGGTAACTCTGGCTGTGTCCTGAGGCTGTGTCCTGGGTGGGGCACCCTGAAGTGGGCCGGTAACTCTGGCTGTGTCCTGAGTGGGGCACCCGCAAGTGGCCCGGTAACTCTGGCTGTGTCCTGAGTGCGGCACCCGGAAGTGGACCGGTAACTCTGGCTGTGTCCTGAGTGCGGCACCCGGAAGTGGGCCGGTAACTCTGGCTGTGTCCTGAGTGGGGCACCCTGAAGTGGGCTGGTAACTCTGGCTGTGAACAGCATGCACTGGCTGGCGTTTTATTACAGTGGGAGGACAGGAGTGAGTAGCACTGGGCACTGAGTACACTGCGGGAGAGTAGAGTGGGCAGGCTCATAGTAGGGATTTCAGAGAGAGCAGAGTCCTGGTGGGGTCCCTAGGAACAACTCAGCATGCAATGAGGTCAAGGTGTGATATGGGGGAGCCACTCACCATTACATGGTACTCTGTGCCCCTACCCACAACACGAGATCCATAGCTGGCATCCTGTGCCAACAGCCCCATAACACAGCATCTATGGCTGCTGTGCTGCCAACAACACAGAACACATACCTGGCACCTTAAACCCCACCCCAGAGCACATACCTGGACTCCTGGCTCCTCTCAACACAACACACACGCCTGGTGCCTTACACCCGACCCTCCAGAACACAAGACATATACCTGGCGCCCTACACCCCATCCCCATAACCCCCATAGCACACAACACATATCTGGCAGGCTCTGTCCTCTCAACACAAGAGACATACTTGGCGCCCTGCAGTACAACCCCATAGAACAAACCCCATACTTGGCATACACCCTCTACACTCAGAATTACACAAAACTGATACCTAGTCTCCTAATATTTGCAGAAAATACATAGTGAGATGGAAACGATTTACCTAGGACCACACACTTCAATAGGTGAAGCTGGGACTCAAGCCAAGTCTGCACCATCGACAATGGACTGCGCCTCTCCCCAAACCGAGCTCTGCAACACATGTCAAGGTGCATCTTTAAAGATCCAAAGCATTACCCTGCTTCACAGAGACAACCCAAAGAGCATACAAATCACATTATAAACCAACCTATAAAAAACATATCACAACTGTACCCTTGCTTTCTCCTGCTTTCCCCTTCTTGAACCAATCATACACATGCTATGTAGCAAATGGGAGCTCTGGGAGGGGGCTTGGATAGGCACGCAAAGATCTTTCAATGGACGTCTCTCTCTTCCAGTGTTTAGAAGCAGACAACACCACCCATGAACCTCAATCCCGACTCACCACCCTAAATCCTAACATAATGACTCCCCCTCTTTCCCACATTCCATCAGTCTGACCAACAAACAGTTACAAGAAGACCACCACGTTCGCTTAACCCAAAGCTAACCCAATGCTCTTTCTTTATGGACATCGAACCATTCTCTGGCAGCTCTTGGCCTTCTGTTAGGGAGAATTCTCTTATAAGGCTAATTTCCCAAACCTAGTGAGTCCCCAGCAGCTTTGCTGGATTTGTGGGGTTTGTTTTTTTCTCCTGCTAAGAGTGAGACTCTTTTACTCCCACTCTTAGGCGTGATTTGAGGTATGTCTCTGACTATTTGTGTGATTTTGGGCTATGGGGTCTTTTACTCCATAGGGTATCATCTGTTTTTTTTGTGTATGTGTTACAGAGCACCCTCAGTGCAGTAACACAGGGGTGTCATAGTGACCCCCCAGTATAGACTCCATACCCTGGGACTGACTACTGTCTCCCAGGGCATGTAAAGTCAACATTGACTTTACTAGTCTTAAATTGTGAACAGAACCAGTACAAACCATCACATTGTGGAAGTACTGGAAGGGGTTAATTGTATTGCCCCTGGGTCTGTTTTCAAGGGGGCACTGTCCAGTCCCGCCTTGTCGAGTTTCTGGCTGGTGGCAGTGGTTACCACGCAAAATATTCCACCGCAATATTCTCTATGGGATTTTCCCATTGATTTTAAACGCACCACTTTTTGGTGCAATGTTAAAGATATCGCTGGTTTATTTATTTAATATTAAATCAACGGTTGGGTCTTTTCGCCAGAACTCTTTTCTAAAATGGCGTTCGTGTCCGTCTCTGTAACTCTGACCAAGGTTGAGCGCTTTGTTCCACTTTTTGGCGGGCTTCTCCACAGAAGCCCTCCAACTGGTGCCACTCTGTCTTGGTTCCACAGGATGTGTGGGTGGGGGAATTGGCACCCTGGACTGCATTGCCTAAGCAACTCAATGACACACTCTGTTCTGATTGGCCCAGTGGTGAGCCGCCCGGCTCACCACTTAGCATGTTTGAGTGACAGCTAGGCTGTTGAATGGAGGTTTTTCTGCATAAAACCAGGGCCTTTTGGACTGGAACTTGAGAAGTCGCCACAGGACCTAAGATCCGAAGAGGGAAGAAGCTGAGCCATCTGCAACAACGACACCACCGGTGGAGCCCTGCTGCAACAAACTCACCACTTGCCCAACGACAAGAGAAGATCTGCTGGACGAGTCTTCTTCCTCTGAGCTGGTGGGACCAACCAGTTCGCCCTTTTCACCTTCCAAAGACGTCTCTTTGTCTAATCGCCCGTGCCAAGCACTCTGGCGGCCGGATAGCCAAGCTTCACCACTTTGACTGCAAATAAAAGGAACGCACCTTTTATCGATGAACTCTGCGGCTGGTTTCATCCCTGTGTATTGCAATGACTCCACGTTTCCTTCTCGACGAGATCCTCTCTTCCCCTGGTCGAAACAATGAACTGCAACCACTGCCAGGAACAAATGCCACCGCTGGAGCTTCCTCTCTCTTTAAGGTACTGTGTCCTGCCTGGCCTCCCTTTCTTCGGTTTGCCCAAGGTGACCCTTAAATCCTTGGCTTTCCAGCTGGGTTGGCCCCAGACCTTCTAACTTTACCTTCTTGAATCACCCCAACCTCTTTTGAACATTTTGCAAAGACTTTTAGTGCATTTTAAACCGTGTGATCCTGGCCACATTTCGCTTTGCCCCATTCAAAGTGGGCCTGGCCTATGAACTGTGGCTCTACAGTATATACTGCCTTTATTCTCTTGCTGAGAACTCCTAAAAGTGTTGGGACTTGTTTATTTCTATGCTCTGCCTTTTTCTCTCCCTTTAACTGAACTATTGGAGTGCCATCAGGTTATGCGCTCACATCTGTTTAACAAATCGTGGTGTTTTAACTCTGACTTATCTAATAGTTATCAAGGGAAGTGTGTTTACTTTACCTGACTGTGTTTTAACTTGCTTTTGATTTAGAGTGCTAGTATATTGCCTAAAGTGTGTTTTTAAATAAATAATTATATTATTTTTATACAAAGCTCTGATCAGTGTTTGTTTGCTCTACTGTGTTTTTAGCCCTATTGTGTATACTCTAACTACTGCCCTACTCTTCTTGAGAGAAGTCTGACTGCTCAGCCACAGCTACCAGGTAAATCTGGGTGGTGCAGACTGCTACCAATTGGGTTTACTGCTTACTCCTGTAGTCTTAATCTTTTTGCAGTGGTCCCCAAGGGAACTGCACAGGATTCTGCCTAACACCTTCTTCCTACACCAGTTCCAGTGGTTAAAATCCTTGGCGTTAAGTTGTCAGGTTCTCTTTCCATGGAAGCCCAGATAGCATCAATCTGCTAAACTGGACATCTCAAACTTAGGACGCTTCGTAAAGTTCTTCCTTTTATCCCAGCCAAGTTTCACGCCCCGGTTGTTGCCTCCTTGGTCATGAGTAGGGCTGACTATTGCAATGCTTTATATCTTTCCCAGCCAGGTTACCTGATTCATCGACTCCAACCCTTGCAGAACTCTGCTGCAAGAGTAGTGGTTCATACTACATTCTCAGCACTCATTTCCCCCATTCTGCACCAGCTTCATTGGCTCCCAGTGGGTAAGCGGATCCATTTTAAATCTTTGTGCTACGGAAAAGGAGCTGAATATTTCCAACGTAAATTTTGACCCTACTCACCTGGTCATCCTCTTCGTTCACAAAACAGTCTTATAATCTTGATACCACACATCATTCGGGCATCCCAGGTTGGTGGCCTGGCCTTCTCTGTTGCGGCTGCGAGGCTGTGGAACGTCCTTTTTATGGCCCTTTTGGCTATCCAAGACCATCTTTCCTTTCGTCGTTCTTTAAAAACGTTCTTGTTTGAGTTCCCTGTTCCTCTTTCTGCATACTTGTTGGCTGATCTGTGGGTTTAGCGCCAAGAGGCCTCCGGTGTACGTGCATTCAATAAATAGTAAAATCACATCAAATCAACTATGTCCTAAGATTCAAGCTTAGCGGAAGAAAACGTGTGTTTTTAGAGGTTTTCTGAAGGACACATGGTCCTGAGTTACATTTCAGTAATAAGGAAGGACATTTAACAATGTCTCCTCTCCAGATGCAAATGAACACCCTCTGCATCTTGACTTTCTGTATCTGGAAATTTCCAATAACTTGAAATCTCCTTAACAGGGGTCTGTGAGTGAAAGTATTGCTTGCACTCGTTTAAGAAAGATGGTCCAGTTTTATAGCACATTCTGTGGCACATCACAGGGTCTTGAATTCCACGCGCATCAACACTGGCGGCCCGGGCAGAATTGTAAGGGCTGGTGTAATATGGGTGAACTTCTGGAATGGGAGCTGCACGGGGTGGCAATAGTTGGCATCCTATTGCTGCAATCTTTTGGAACTTCAGGCAAGTGGTGTTTACCTGGTCCAAATGTGGTCCAACCAACCAAAGATTGATTGAACTCTGTAGGGATAAGCCAACCATTGGAAGAGGCATTTCTTCACCTCTGTGAGCACTTGAGATTCCATTCCATGGAAAGTTCATTTTCCAACATGACCCCCAAATTCTTTACAGGTCTGGAAATTTCTCAGGGGGTGCTGTCAGATGTGTTTCAGCGAGGATGGATTCGGTTTTAAGTGACTGTTACTCATACTTGAATCAATAAAAAGATGAAAATCCTGGAAGGTGCCAGACAGAGCTTATTTGTCCTGGTCCATCGTAAGTGCTAAGGGCGGTAATATGCGTCCTGATTTCCCATAAGAAATCATTGTAGGCTCCACCCACTCCCGCTGTTAAGTGTTAAAAAAACAATTGGTTGTCATCTGCATAGTTATATATTTGAACACATTTTCTGAATATGCTTTATCATTGCTGCTAAACATACATTAAAAAGGTGCGGAGGTAATGAAGAGCCGTGAGGGACTCCACAGTCCATATCATGCACTGCAGAGCAGTATGGGGATTCATATTTTTTGTTCTGTCCATCAAAGAGTTTTACACCCACCCTAGGGCATTGTCTCTGAAACCTAATGTACACACACATATATGGGAGCCCCTTAATGAGAACAAACACAGCAAAATAACCTGTTCCCTGGGATGATTACCACTCAGGGGAGTATATAACCACGTTTTAGCTCACTGATGTAAAGAAATTAATTCTCAGCATAATTCTATGCAGTCAGCCCTTCAGCCCTCCCTGCAGATGAATACACTTTTATGCAAGGAAGAGACATATGGACAGCTGGCTGGGAGTAAATTAGTTTAATCACTGCTTCTTACAGCTAAAAAAGGAAATGTCTCAATTCGGTCCATTACAAAATGATGGTATGCTAATATGATCCGTATATCTTACTAGGCTTTCAATGGTTAATTTACTTAAAGGTAAAACATCACTTGTTTCCCATTGGACATAAACACTTCCCGAACACATGATTTGCTTTTTTCCACATTTCATTTTCAGAAACATCTGACATATTTTGCAATCTTAAAATTGGACAGAGCAAGTTTAGCAAATGATGCACATCTTCTATTCAAGGTCCTCTTGCCTTTCCTATCTGCTTCAACCCACTGCCAAATTATATTCATAAAAACCCTTTCAGCACCACAGAAACTGAATATTCCTACCTTTAAAACTGCTCAATCACCACATACTGGCTTCTGTCCAATGCACTCCCTCTTCTGCACATGGCACCTTTTTTAAACCTTCATGGTGTCTTGGGGCCTGTAGCCATCTATAATACAATGGCTGTCTTTTGCTGACCTATATTCTACATCAGAAATCTATATTCGGAGTTAATGTCTCAGGAGGATAGCTCAGGGGCAACGTGCTCACCTTGGAAGCAAGACGACACGGCGCAACACAGGTTTGATTCCCGGGTCCACGCTTAGAACCCTCCAGGTATTAAGAGTGTTTTAAATAACCTATCATAGTTATGTTGTGCGGAATGTAAGAAAACCTTTATATTTTATGTTGGCCTAAATAAGTGTGTCCAAAATCACCTATTTGTTATGTACCTGCCTATTATAAGGGTATCCTAGCTGCCTCAATGGACAATGCTCCTGATTTTTATAATGCTGAACAGGAGGGAGGGTATAGGCCCTGAATACCATATTTACATGTCTGTCACCAGAGAGAGGGAGAGGCTGCTCCTCTACACTGTGTCTTTCCCAGAGGAGAAATATCCATTTGCACAATAAACTTTTTCACCCATATTTTTTCTGACAAAGGGATGGATCCAGGCTACTGCGCAAGATACCTGGAGAATTATGCCTCCTTGACAGAACCCCTCCAGCAACTCCTAAAGAAGGATGCCATGTTCCACTGGAGTCAAAGTTGTTAATCTGCATTCATGGAGATTCAGAACGCACTCATGGGAGCCAAACACCTAGCATACTTTGATCTGGAATGGTACATTGAAATAACTGTAGACGCCAGCCCAGTGGGTCTCAGAGCCCTACGCGCAAAAAGCACATCCTATGAAGCGAATACGAAAGACATCATCGCATGTACCAAGAGGGCATTGTCTACAGTAGAAGCAGCCTACTCCCAAGCCGAGAAAGAGAGCCTAGTGACAGTGCGGGGGCATGTGAGCACGTTCACCGCTTTGTCATAGGCAGACAGTTCCCACTCATAACGAACCACCAGACCCTACTGTCACTGTTTGGAAATCCAAAGTCAAAAATACCACAGAGAATCGTGGGATGCAGCATATGCCTTCAGGAGGACAACTATTGCATTGTTTACAAACCAGAGGGTGACCTAAACCCCACCAATTACATGTCAAGGCATCTGAGAAAGGACACAAACATTGCTTTAGGAGACAGGGCAGAACATTACATCAGATACCTGGCGGCGAACACATTTCCACCTGTACTACCCATGGAGGTATTCCTACAAGAGTCCTTGGGTGATCCTACCATACATCTAGCATTGCTACTCAGAAAAGAGACCCAATGGATAAATTACAAGAAGGTGATACAAACACACCCAGCAGCTCACAACCATGAGATAGAACAGCTAGTGAAAATGCATAAAGAACAAGGAGCAACTGAAGAAGGACTGCTACTGAGGGAAACAGATCAGTCATGTCCAAAGCACTGAGGATGGCAATAATTCACATAGCCCATGAGGGTCATCGGGGCATAACAAAAGGCAAGAGACTCTTGTGCAACCAAGTGTGGTTCCTGGGAATAGATTAATTGGCAGAGCAAACAATAAAAGACTGCCTGTCGTGTCAATGCACTGCCACCAAAGATACCCAAATACTGATAAAGATCACTGAAACACTGTCAGATTCGTGGACAAGAGTGGCAGAAGAATTCTTTGGACCATTAACCAAAGGAGAGTACCTCGTAATAGCAATAGAGAAATACTCAAGTTATCCGCTAATCAAGAACTCCCCTTCGACAGCATTCTCACATGTGGTGGGAATACTGGATGAAATGTTCAGTGAGTGGGGCATTCCTAAAGTTATAAAGACTGGCAAGGGGCCACTATTCAAAGGACATGACTTCCACGCATTTGCAAACCACATGGGATTCCAACACGAAAAGGTAAACCTGTTGTGGCCGCAAGCCAACGTCATGGCACAAGGTTCATGTTGTCTGTGAAAAGGATGATACAAAAAGCCACCATTGACAGAATGCTGATTCAACAGGCACTATGCCGCATGATAAGAGACTACCGTAAAATGCCACATGAGGTAACAAGGCTCACCCCGGCAGAAATAATTATAAAGTATCAACCGAGAACGTGGTTGGCGAGATACAAGATCAACAGTAACACAATGAAGGATGAGATATGGAAGAGCAACATGGACAGGAAACAGATGAAGAAAGAGAGACTCGACAATAAGAGAAAAGCAAGACACAGAACGTTCAGCCCAGGGGAAGAAGTAATTGTCAAACAGTGACAAGTAAGGAAACGAATTCCAAGTATGAAGCCACACCATTTGTGATCACAATACAACAAGGAACTATGATCACAGCACAGGAAGATAACCAAGAGGTCACCAAAAACGCATCATTCTTCAAACACTTGAGCAGCCCAGAAGGAGGACAAGAGAGAGAAAGCAAAGAAGAACAGAGCGACCAAGAGACACCAACCGAAGAGTGAAGAGAAGAAGAATGATCGAGGAAAAGAACTGAGAATGAAGATACTCGCACAACAGAGGAGACCCGAAGACCACGCCGGCTCATCAGTGTAAAGACTGGAGGGGTGTGTCTGTACTTCTGCTCTCTATATGGTAGAGGAGAGGCAAAAAGGACCCCAGCCAAGATTCTCTATTACTGGTATTGTGGTCGAGCAATCAAGACCTAGCTTCTCAGGAGGTGATGGAGGCTGGTTCTTAAGTACAGTGTAGTCCCCAAGCCCCCACAAAGGAATGTCCACACACTGTATTGGTTAAAACACAGTCTTTATATAATTAATATTTAAGGTTATGTACACTATCACAATAACACACTTTGCGCTCAGAAAATCAACAATGGTAAATATATACAGTTCTACAGTGGTACCACAAATATTATCAGATCTCATTAAAGTGCATCAACTATACTGTCAAAATGTCACACAGATCAATAAAGAGGAAACCAGCAGTAGAGAGAGGAAGGAAAGCAAGATGGTTGAACAATTGGCAGAATACTGGCCTCTACCAACTAGGCACAGTTCTGTGTGGAGATCCCCCCACCTGGGCAACCTGTAAAGCAAAGATGTATCACAAGCCCAGTCCATATATTGTTCTATGAGTCTAATTTCCCTCTACAATAGTTCTACAACCCCAATGTACCTGGAATTGTAGCGTTCGTTGACGGGAAATTGACAGCCCTTCTTGAGTGCCCTCCCTTTAAAGCAGGAGTCACGGGTCATCGAATGTCCGACGGAGAACAGGGTGAAATACGGCGGTGAAGTGGCAGCTTCGTTCCTAGCGATGCTAGTCAACGACGGAGTGTTGGTGTCCTGCAAGGAAGAGGAGTGCGGGGCACCTCAATGACGATAGTTCTGGACCGCAAAGAGATGATGATGAACTGTGGCCCAGCAAGGGCGTCGGGTCGTCGGCATCTCTGTGGTCTTTAGGTGGCGAGAAACCCACCGGCGGATGCTCCTCGGCGCGTCGACGTTCGGGCCCTCTCCAGCGGGATAAAGCGGGCAGCGATGCAGACTAGATCGTCCTTGGATCAAATGAATTTCTCAGGCAAACGGGAGCACGGTGGCTCCAGTCGGCGACGGCGGTCATCGACAGTGGCGGACAACAGTCCAGGCGCTTCTCTTTGGGGTTCCGCGGCGGTCCCCGTCTCCGGTCGGCAGCCTGTCATAGGTCTGTCTACCAGGGAGCTTTGGCAAAGATCAGCTGGTACACGATGGTCCCTCGTAGCTGGGGAAGAGGGCGCCTTATCAAGTCCTCTCTGGGTCAGTTCTTGGAGACACAGCAGCTTTCAGATTGTGAAGGAGAGCATCAGCAATTCTTCTCTTCCATCAGGGCTTCAAGGTTAAGCTTCAGTTTCACTCCAGTTACTCTTCAGCTTCTGAACATGAAGTCTAGCAGTGGGAGGCTCCTAGATATACTAGTTGATCTCCCATTCATTGTGCTAGGTCACACTCAGGCAACCAATCGGTCAGAAGGACAGTCATACAGGCAGGCATCCAATCAGGTGCATAGTGCATTCAGGCCATTAACTCCTCTCCAGACACTCACAACAGGTTATGTGTATTGGGACAAGTAGCCAGCCATTCAACACTCCACATTGCATTAATACCAGTTTCAGGCAGGGCTGTCTCAGTCATTGTGTCAAACACCAGATACTAGACACCCACAACACAGAATGCGCATTCGTCCCACACACTCCAGTCAACCAGGTCCCACCCACAGGGTGTACCCACAACATACAGTCACTGGGAAGGCTCCAGCCAGACTGGCCTGGACTTCACAACAACACCATAAATGGAACTTCCACCCAACAGCCGGACAGGGGAAGGGACAGTGTCAGGGCTTTCCA
Organism: Ambystoma mexicanum; assembly: GCF_040938575.1. Classification (NCBI taxonomy): domain Eukaryota; kingdom Metazoa; phylum Chordata; class Amphibia; order Caudata; family Ambystomatidae; genus Ambystoma; species Ambystoma mexicanum. The sequence goes on from NC_090940.1 coordinate 9,218,789, forward strand.
GGACTTTGGGAAAACAAGGTAACAGGCAATAGAAAGCAGGAGGCCATGAGGGCCATCTAGTTTCCTATCAGGAATCAACTGATTCCAATGGCAGGGCCTGGGGATCCCGAAATGGAGGATACTCAGAGTACCTGTCAAATTCAGCATGGAGCTGCCACCAGCCCGTACACTGCTCTGTGGGCCACACACAGGTGCCCAAAAACATACACTAGGTGCACAGGGTTGTACCCCACCCATGGGTGCCATAGGGGTATCCCTTGGGTCTGTACACCAAACCAAAAGAGAGATCTGCACCGCCAGGAGTCCCACGTGAACTCCTGCACGGAAAACATGACAGAACACACGATAAGAAGCAGTAAAGGACAAGGATACGGAGGCCCTGTCCCTCAGATGCATTTCCAGCATCACAATCAGGAAGCCACTCAGACGGATAGAAGGAATCACCACCAGGCTCCGACTGGCCTATAGGGCAAGAGGGCAATGCACAAACCAAAATAACAAAATGCTAGCGTGGGCCAGTTCTTTTGGGTCAAAGCGGGCCACTTTTTTGGCCCATGTGGGCCAGTTTGATAGTTACTTCACCATGCGGCTAGTAGTGTTGACTACTTAAATATTCTTTAAAATGCACAGTTTGCATCGTATGTTATCAAAAACCTCCCCCTAGGATACTACCCAAACAGTCTGTCACAAAAGGAATGACTTGCCATTTGCAACCATGTGGGGCACTTTTTCATTGGTGCCCGAGACCACTTTATGCCCCAGTCTGACCCTGGTGACCACACAACAACATTAGTGGGCTGGGAGATGCTGTGTCCCCACTTGTGGTCCAGCACCACTTTAAGGCAGTCCCCCTTTTAACAGAGGAGTCGGGATAAAGAGGGCACAGGCAAAGGAGAAGGAAAGGGAGGAGTCGGGACACGGGAAGTTGATTATTGTACAGAAGAGAACAAAAAAGTTTGTACCCACTGGCGTAACGGGGGCCCCCTCAACCCCTGCAGCGCCGGGCGCCCGCCACCACATGTCCTGGGAGGGGGACACCCTTGGACATTTCAAATTGGTTTTTTTTGTAGTCACTCTGCCTTCATAAAGAAATTATTTCTGTTACATCAAATAATGTCTTTATGAAGGCAGAGTGACTACAAAAAGAAACTTTATTTTTAAAGTCTGAGGGCCCCCCCAACCCCATGATATGGAAGCCTCTAGGCTGGAGGCCTCCATGCCATGGGGTGAGGGAGCTCTATGACTTAAAAAATACATTGTTTCTTTTTGAAGTGACTCTGCCTTCATAAAAAAAGTATTTCCATTAGTTCGGTCCCTAACAAAAATAATTTCTTTATGAAGTCGGAGTGACTTCAAGAAGAAACCATTTCTTTTTTAAGTTATGGGGCTACCCTCAACACCATGACGTATGCGCCTGTGAGTGTATGGTGAAAGAGTGCACACTTAAATGGATGGGTGGCTAGGTGTGCGAGTCGAGTGTATGGTGAAAGGGTGCACACTTACATATATGGGTGGCTGTCTGGGTGTGCCTGTATTGTCAAAGGGTGCACACTTAAATGTGTAGGTGGCTGCCTGTCTGACTGTATGGTGAAAGAGTGCACACTTAAATGTATAGGTGGCTGCATGTGTGAGTGTATGGTGAAAGGGTACACACTTAAATGTATGGGTGGCTGCCAGGGTGTGCCTGTATGGTGAAAGAGTATGCACTTAAATGTATGGGTGGCTGAGTGTGCTAACTCTTCAAATGTTGGGAGAGGTGCTAACTTCACGGGTGGTGGGGGAGGGGCAAACCTATTTGTGTGGGGGCATCTAACTTCTTTATGTATTCTAATGAAACTATTCTAGTGCAGCTTCAATGTTACATCAGTTAACTCTGCTCTTTAAGTCTGAAAGCACCCACATATGGACTGCTGTAAGAATAAGTGGTCTCCTGTTCCCTCTCTCCCTTCCAATCACTTCCCTGGCATGCAAGTACTAAACCCACATCAAGATTTCAATTGCCTAAAGAATTATGCATTTGAATGCAGGTACTAACAGTGAAATGCTTTACGTTAGTAATTGCTGGGCTTTTGTTAACATCGAAACCCAGGTGCCGTTTAACATCTGTGTACTGTTCTGTCCGCCAGGTTGAGTCAACTTAGCCCAAAATGTCAAGGGGGAGCGAGCTGGGGTCGGAGGGCTGAAGCCCAGCCAGCCCAATGGTGTTGCACCACTATTTGTGTTTAATACCAGGGTTACTTATTGGTAATCTGCATTACTCATAGCCCTATTCTTCCTCGTCACAGTACTTGTGTATGAGGTACTTTGCCTCATACAAAGTACTGGGATGAGGTAGAGGGGCATGGAGGTAATTCCTGGCTTAGTTACCTGTAATCTGCATTACTCCTAGTCCCACTTTTCCTCATCCCAGTACTCACTTATGAGGCAAGGAGCCTCAACCGAAAGCACTGGGACTAGGAAAATGTACGTGGAGGTAATTCTGGGCTGAGAAGCTGATTCTGGGGGTTGGGGCAGAGGGTGGGAGGGAGAGGGGGTGTGGGGGGGTGCTGTGTGACAGGGATTATGCGATAGATTGTAATGGTCATCCATGTCCAGGCTAAGAAGGCATGATATGTGGTATTAGTGGCTAGAGAGGCATTTTGGTGCAGCCAGTCTAGTCATTTCTTAGTTTGGCTTAACTTTTTGTTAACTGGGCATCTCTGATAAAGCAGTCCTGCTAAGTGTAATACCTGGCTAGATTGGCATTTGGGTGCAGCCAGTCTAGCCATTTCTTACTGCGACATTGTATATTTTTCTGGGCATCTGTGATAATATATCATGATAAGTGTTATTGCTTCGACTGGCATTTTGGTGCAACCAGTCTAGGTATGTCTAAATGTGGCCTGGAATGCTTTACTGTAATATGTTATTACGTGTCTAGACTGGTCCAAATTGTGCAGCCAGTTGGACATGTTTTCATTGTGGCATGGCATTTTTAATAGCAAGGCATTATATTAATTAAAGAAAAAGGAAAGTGAGGCGCGCATCCAGTTGCCAGTCACATATACCTGTTGCAGTTCAGTTGATCTCCTCCAAGCGCTTTCATGTCTCTAACAATCTTCAGGGAGGCAGTCTTTCTTTTCAGGTGTTACTGATTCGTTTCAAATTCAGTCTCAAGGAATTCTGGTAGCTGTAGTGATAGCACAAATGTTATCAATTCAGGTGACCAGGAACCAACTCCCTCTCCAAAAGCACAATTTTTCCCATGATTGGGGGAGGGAGGAAAAGCATCATTATGGCTCTCCTAGGTGGGGCATGTTGACACTGGTGCCGCTGAGGGAAGGGAAAATGAGGGGAGATTTTCCAATAACTCTGCTGGAAAAGTGTAAACGGTGCCCCTTTTTAATCCCAACCATCTATAGTGAAATATTGCCAAGAAAACAACATCCCAGTGAAAGACGTGCGTTGTATGTGGTCTTGTGGGTAAGCGTCTGCACTTGGACAACCTGGGTGAATTCCTTGCAGCCGAACACTTGAGCAAGTTTGCCGGACTCAAGACATCGTACGCGCCCAGTTTTTGGCCAATTAAAAATGTGAGGTGCGTCATATTTTTTTTAAATGACCACCATACTAGATCCGCGGACAGCTGCTGTTGTCTACAGACATTGCAGTAAAAACATATTAACAAACACAACATTGCACTTGTCACACTAATGAAACAATCTCTGGAGATGTGAGGGGTGATGAGGATGGGATGGGATACAGCCATAAAAAGCCAAAAAACAGGTGTTTTTTATCTCCTAAATCGGTGAATAGTCTGGATGTTTGGGGGCAGCCCTGTGATGTTCGCGAACATCTCCAATGTTCGGGGACATCCATATATATTTCTGCATTACAGGGTTGGCGAAAAAGCAGTTTCTCTGTGTCTTATAACTTTGGCACCACTCAATGAAACTGCATTTGTTAAAGGGACGTTATGGTTAAGTTGCACTAATAAAAACTTGTGAAATTCATTGAAACCTGTTGTTAAAGAGACGTTATTAGTGATGTCATCAATGACATTTGTGATGTCATCTTTGATGTCCTGGGTGTTAGTCTTAGCACTGCACTGTGGTGGCGCGAGTTATGGTTGCTTAGGTTACCATAACAGGCACATTTCTGGGGTTTTTTGATTCTACTTGTAACCATAAAGTCTCTTTAACAATGTTTTCTCACTGAATTTCATAGGTTTTTTATTAGTGCAAATATATATATATATATATATATATATATAAAGAGAAGTGGATTGTAAAGCAATCCGAGTCGCATCGGCACTCCGGCTGTCTTTCCAGCAAAACGTATTTCTCCAATTGATCCACAAACAGTCTTGTGTATTGTACAATTAAAGTGTCCTTTATTGATTAAAACTGCATAGACAAGGAGGACAAAGCAGTCTTGAATGCACAGAAAAAACAACGCATTTCACCCTACTCTGGCTTCGTCTGGTATGTGACAGAGAGAGAGGACTGTGATTTTATAGAGAATAGTGTATGCCTCCATTGTTGATGTTTGCTACTTAAATGCCGTGATGGGTGTTAGTCAAGGAGGTGGTCATATTGGAAATGTGTGACCTCTCACTTTAAAGCACTTGGTAAAGTGTATGCTGTTAATTACAATAATATAATTTTGATACTATTTAAATGATTTTGGTCCTCGCTCTCGTCTCGAATACCTATTAGCCCAAGTGGGTTAAGGTTGGACGATTTTACATGGAAATATTATTTTAAAATGGTAATTTAAAATAATGTGTTTGGCATGATGGTTATCACCATTACCAACATGGTTAGAGGGAAACAGTTCTTCATAATTTTCTATTTCACCAAATATATTTTAACAGCTCAAGTGAGCCAACACAACATCTTAGCTTGATCCGAAATTTACTATCAAGAGTTTACAGAGTACATATTATAAACATTAATACCAAAATCATAAATATATCATAAATAGTAAAGTGCTTGTGTGCTACTGTAAACATCAGATGATTTTTAATTACCAAAGTGCAAAGTGCTATCAATAAGGTGCTACTTGTAAAGTGCAAATGTTAAAACCTCATATGGTTTAAGCAGTGATCATAGGGTTATATGTGAATTGATCTGATGCAATAAAAAGGCAGTATGTTACCCTTGCGGGCGCCTAGTATTATTGCTTGAGGCTGTATTTGGCCCTTGCGGGTGCCTCCATGGTATAATATAATATACACAAATCTGATCAATTTAACATGAGTATACTGCAAAAGCCTTAGTAATCCATGAGGTGTAAAATATGTTGTAAATATTCTTAAAAACATAAAAGTTGATCTGGTTCAATAGTGTGGGCAGCATCCGACCCATACGGGTACCTATATGTTATAATTTAACCATCCTGTGTGTTAGGTGAGCTGCTGCTTCCATATAATACAAAAAAATGATAATACTTCACTTTACATATTGATAAAAAACAATACACTATTTCTAAAATTGTAAAACAGTCTCTCATTTCATAAAAGTGTGCTAAAATAAAAAATGTTAGTGCTGCACACAGTGAGAATAAAATAGACAACGATGAATCAATGCAGAAAGAACCGCACAGGGATGCATCAGCATCCAAATCAGACATAATATTCTAGAAACCTTAGCTTATAGTGTAAGCACACCAGATTTTCAAAACAACATAGATATACAGAAAGGTAGAGAAATTAGAAAGTCCAGAGAATTCAGAGAGTACAGACGCTCGCGTATATACCCATCATGTGAATACACCCAAACAACTAGATAATAATGATGATTATTAAAGTAGGCTGAATTCCTTAAATTATTGAGAACCCAAGAATACATATAGTTCTTCATCACGATTGTGACCTCCCGGATATTTAGTATTGAAATCTACTATATATCTGGATTTCCAATTGTCTTAGAGTTCGGAGTCTATCTCCTCCTCTGGGATGAACTCCCACTGAGTCAATGACAAAATATTTAAAGGAACTAATGAACCTCGTCAAAGTGTTTTGCAAGTGGGTACGTCATATCATGGTTCTTAATGGCACATAGATGTTGAAGTATTCGTAATTTGGCTTCCAGCTTGGTGCTGCCAATAAACCATAACTTGCAAGCACAGGTAATCACATAAATGACAAATTGTGTGGAGCATCTCAAGTCTCGTTTGATTTTAACTTCTTTCCTCGTTCGAGGATGTGAGAAAGCCTTCATGTTCATTCCATAACGACATGCTTTACATTTGGCACAGGTGTAAAAGCCTGTTATTTTAGTGGTTAGCCAGGTATTCATACTCTCTTTAGGTGATTGGAACATACTGGGCGATAGTTTATTCTGTATAGATGGAGGTTTTCTATAGGTCACAGTGGCATGTGTCGGCAAATGTGGGCTGATATCCAGATCTCTTTTCAAAAGGTGCCAATGTCTGTTTAAAATGTGTTTTGTTTCTTTGGCTCCAGAATTAAATGTGGTGATGAATCTGAGTGAGCAATTTTCGTACAGTTGATCCTTTGTTTGATCCCTGAGTGTACTTTTTTTGGCCAAGATTACTTCACGGGTTTTGTCCAGGTCCGGTTGTAGGCTTTATTTATAACTGTTCTTTTGTAGCCTCGGGTTAGGAATCTGGACGCAGTTTTTTTGGCATTCGTCTCCTATACTTCCTTCTCACTGCAGTTTCTTTTCACTCGCAAGAACTCACCGAATGGAATACTGTCTTTAAGACATTGTGGGTGCGCACTTGTTGCTTGTAATAATGTGTTGGTACTTGTTTTTTTTCTATGCAACTCTGTGGTTATACTGTTTTCAATGATTTTCACCTTTATGTCTAAATAGACTATTTCTGTTTTACTATGTTGTTCCGTAAATTTTAAATTCTGCTGATTTTGATTCAGAATATGAAATAAATGTGTCCATTCCACACTCGTCCCGCTCCAGATGATGAATAAATCATAGGTTTTTATTAGTGCAAATATATATATATATATATATATATATATATACATATACTGAAAAAAGGTAGTTAAGGTGATCAGATTTGACACAACACCCTTGAAATTCAGCAGATGTGAGAAGTGATGTCATCTTAACTCAGCCCCCCCTTGATGACCCCTACGATTTAATGATGTTCTGTAGTTTTTATAGCACGTGCGCCTAACCACTTTACATTGAACACATATACATAGGATATCATCCAGCCAGAGTTGGTGCTCAATTATCGACCTCGGAAGGATGAAAGGTTGAGTTGCTTTTGCCGGTATTCGAACCTGTGATGTGCAGATGACAAGCAGATTGCTGCAGCAATCGCTCAACCCACTAAGCTATTTTGACGCTTCTGATTTTGTATGTCATTGTGAATCCCATCTGTTATATATGTGCTCGTGGGCTTTGCCGTGGGGGGGGCAAAGGGGACTCCGAATGAAGATGATCATCACTAGCCACATCTGCGTAATTTCAAGGGTTTGGATGCGTTAAATCTGATCACCTTAACATTCCCTTAACTAAAGTTTTTTCAGTGAATGTCATATTTTTTAAAAATATATATTATTAAGCATATAGTTTTAACTCACGCAATTGCTATATCAAGTCCATTAACAATGTATCATAGTTCCAAATTACATTAAAAAAAAGAATTATGAAAAATTAAAAGAAAAGAAAAAGCAACAGCAATTCAAAGGGGCACCCTTTAACACTTAAGTATAGTCATCTCAAAATCCACTCCACTCCAAGTGTAAAGTCCAGCCCATATCTATAGGTACTCGAAGTGTCATTCTGGGTGCCCCTATAGTGTTTAGCCCTGAGTTCTTTCAAGAAGCCTAGCAATGCCAAAGTCACAGAAATGTGTGTACTTGACAACAGATACCCCCACAACTCTGCCGCTGTTAATGGTGTGGAGGGGTCAAGGTATTTAGCCAATCATTTACGTCGGAGCTCAACGCAAGCAGGGCAAATGAAGGTAAGGTGGAACAAAGTTTCTGGGGCATAGGGGCAGAGTCGGCATGCTTCCTCACCTCGATGACTGCTTTTGTTGGCTATATGTTCATTCTCGCCCTAAGGGAGTCGTTGCGCTTAAATTTGCACAGGAACTTTAACATGTAAGGGGGGGTGGAGCCTCTTGCTCTAACTTCTGTGAAGTTGTTACCATACAGTTTGGCATTTCCTCTGGCCTCTACAGAGTGAATCCAATCCAAGCCGTATAGTTTTCTTTTGATCCTAATTTGATGTTTTTGAAGCAATTCCACAGTTTCAGACGAGTCTGACAGGATACCCACACATAGTGACCTCCAGGCCTCCAAGAGATGGTCAGCGGAGCCCATCAGGGCCTGCCTAACCGCCTCCAGACCCCCTTTACTTGTTTCTGCCGTGCACTTCCTAAGAAGCGACAGGCTTTTCCAAACTGTGCTTGAGTAAAGAGATGCAAGCCCAAGTTCGACCCTTACCACATGGATTGGTTTAGCGATTGGGAGGTGTAAAACCTTTCTCCAGAAGGCTTCCTCAAGTTGACCCCACACTAGAGCCGATAAGGAAAATGAGGATTCCGCCCCATGGGTCCAAATCGGAGCCACCTTGAGGCGAAAAAAATCAATCAGTGGAACCAGGGAATATTTACGGTATCTAGTTTTTATGACGCTGGCTTGGGCGGTTAGGTTCTTAGTCTTGCTCCATAGCGCCTGCTCTCTTTGAGCATCTGCAGAGCTGGCATGTAAGCACAAGCCCAGGTAGATAAGGGCCGTCACCTCAAGGATCTTTTCTCCATTGATGAACCATGATTTTGAGGGAAATAGCTTCTTTCTCTTCTTGCCAAATGTTAGAATTATTGATTTGTTTGTGTTGATCCTCAATCCATTCAGTTCTAGATACTTTTCTAGGGCATTCAGTTGTCTTTGTAAGCCCACCTTAGTTCGATCAAGAAGGATCAAGTCATCTGCGTAAAGCATTCTTCCGATTGGTATTCCCTCCAGCCTCGGTGGAAAGCATCTGACATTATTGAAGGCTTCCTCTACATTGGAGACAAACAGGTTGAAGACCACTGGAGCAAGAGGACAGCCCTGTTTTAATCCATTGAAATTTGAAAGTTCGAATTGGATCAGTCACAAGGCCTTTTCGGTCCAGCCTGACACAGAGTGAGGTCTGAGAGTGTAATCATTTCAGGGCTTCTCTGATGTCACTCGGGCAACCCCATTTTCCAATGTTTGCCATAGGCATTTCCGATCGAAAGTATCAAAGGCTTGCGCCAAATCAATAGAGGCTATATGAAGTTCTTGACCATTTTTCGCATTTGCTTTTGCGTTGAGGATGTTCAGGATAAAGAGGTTTACTGATGTCCCCAGACCTTTTGTAAATCCCGTTTGCCACGGGTCATAATGATGACTAGTTGTTGCCCAGTTGGCTAGGGCTTTCAAAAGGAGTGATGCAAAAAATGTTGAGCGCACATCCAAGAGAGCAATGGGTCTGTAATTCGCCGGCAAGTCCCTATCACCCTTTTTGAAAATTGTAATTAAACCAGAGCTCGAGCTCTGAGGCCCAAAATTCTGGCTCTTCTTTTAAATGTAAGTTCGACATTCCATCGGGGCCTGCAGCTCCAGATTTACTGACTTTTAATATAAGATCATAGATTCCACTGCTAGTTGTTGGAAAAGCCCAGGACGCCTCTACGGCCATGGTAACTTGAGATGAAATTACATCACGGCCTGCAAAGACTGATTCAAAATGAGCCCTCCATTTGGCTGCTGGTATTGGGTTAAGTAGCAGTGCTTCCTGGGGTGAAGAGAGGCTGTTGATCATGCTCCATATCTCAGCGGTATTTTTCGAAGAGATTGGGTTTAGCATACTCTCGGCGTCTCACTGCAGCATCGTACATTTGTGCGACTTAAGCCACTTCTTAAATGCTTGCTTCAGCTGTTTCACTAGGTGCCTGTCCTCGCTTGAATATGATCATATAGGTTTCTTTAGGTTCCATTAGCCATGGCCTTCTGCCATGGCCACTGTACATATTCCACCAATACGTTTCTATGGGGCCCACTAGCCATGTCCTTCTGCCATGGCCACTGTACATTGCACCAATAGGATTCTTTGGGCCAACTAGCCATGGCCTTCTGCCATGGCCACTGTACATATTGTACCAATAAGTTTCTTTGGGCCCACTAGCCATCGCCTTCTGCCATGGCCAGTGTACATATTGCACCAATAGGATTCTTTGGGCCAACTAGCCATGGCCTTCTGCCATGGCCACTGTACATATTGTACCAATAGGTTTCTTTAGGGGCCACTAGCCATGGCCTTCCACCATGGCCACTGTACATATTGCAGCAATAGGTTTCTTTAGGGCCCACTAGTCATGGCCTTCCACCATGGCCACTGTACATATTGCACCAATAGGTTTCTTTAGGGTCCACTGGCCATGGCATCTTTTTAGGTATAACATGTGTTTTTCACTCTCTTCTGATTGCACAGGGTTTCTCCCGATAATGGCAATGAACTACCCATGCCCGTGGTATTGCCCTGGAATTCCCACGATAATGTGGAAATGTCCAAAAACATAACAAAATCTTCCACTCACCAAGGGCCCCGCCTCTATTCATGTTCCCCCCACTCACCTCAGCTGCTTCTTCTCTCCATGACCCTCTCCCATTATCCGCGTTCCTTCTTTGCTTCGTGCGACACTTTTTCTTTTCCAAGTGGGTCGTGCGTTATTACCGCAGCAATGCTGCGAGATTCCCCCAGTATTCCCCTGATAATCCGAACATGTTGAAACTGTTACTGGCTCCCCAGATAAGCCCCAACTCCCCAACATCACATGATGTCCTCGCCCCCCGTCGGCGCACCAATAGCCAGATGCAATTTCATACTTTTTCCTCCTCCAGGTAACTTTCTGTGTACTTTTCATTTTCGACTTGCCCCCCGGTTTTACCAGGGTAATCGCTCGCATCGAGCAAAAAAAAAAAAAAGCAAATTTTTCATTACTGAAAAGTATTTGTGTCAGTTAATAAACATTTATTCGGCGTGCGTCATTGAGTAAAACAGACAACATACATGAATTGACCAAAGATAGGGGATGTACTCAGTAGACACACAAAGGACAGGTATAGCCATCGCAGAATTAAACACAGTATACACAGTTCATAGAGTATAAAATCTAGAAAACAAAGAAATATATACTAAACAGTAATCAATAAAACCACGGAGGAGAGTGAAGCTCGCAGCCTCAGGGTACAATTAAACCAACGTTTTGCAGTCTTAGGTTACCTACTAGGTGGTGAGGGGTACATGAAGAACCGAGCGTTGCACTTACGTATTGCCATAATGTGGATTGTGCTTAGGACTGCTCATTTGCCCTCTAGTTTCAACCCCTTGTTCCTTAGGAGCCAAGTCCTATGAATGTAACGTGCACACCCGAAAACAACAAAAGGGTCTGGGCACTTTTTTAGCAAATTCAGTGCTGATTTAGTACCCGAAACACCTGACTTCCGTGATCCTGGCCTGAAGTACATTCGCCTGAGCTGCATGGATTTTTGCACAATAACATAAAAGGCAAAACTGTTTCTTTTGGGTTCCCGCACATCGGACACTGTGCTGTATTGGCGACTTGCCGTGTTTGGGTCACAACTGCCACTGGTAAAATGCTCAATCTTAACCCTAAGTGCAAGGACCTTTCGAATGCCGGTGGGATATAGTCTTTATGGTCACACGGACTGAGCTCAAAATAATCCAGGCCCTTTTTTAGCTCCATGGCCATATCCAGTCATTCATCCTGCACCTTGTTAGCGAAGTCCACTTTAATTCTTCTCTTGGCGCCCTCACAGAGGCTCTCGGGGCTGGACCACAGGGTGATTTCCTAGCTTCTCACAGAATGTTTTTTATTTGACGGAGCCATACGATGGAACTCCCACCGTCTAATGACAGACGGTGAGTTTTCTAGGCCCTCTTGGGTCCACGACTTTAGCCAGAATAATATGGGTTCATGCTTCAACTGGGCAACCACGAGAATTATATCAGTTCGATGAACACCAATGTAGAGGGAGCGCCACTGGGCAGTAATAACAGGTTTTTTAGGAACTCAAGAAAAGGATTCCTTTCATATTCACATGGCCCCACAATTCAGCCCCATAAAAGGCTGCAGGTAACGCTTGTTTTCCATAAAGGTTCAGGGTGGGGAAATGGCTCCTCCTTCATGTTTAACATGGAAGGATTTGATAGGTCCACTAAGTGTCTCCAAGGAGATAAGTGAGCGCTTCACCTGCTCTACCCACCCTCCGTATCTTGGAACCTTACACCAAGATAATCAAAGCATTTAACCTGGGCCAATGGTGCTCCCTCCACCTCGAGCACCAAGGGAATATATTTTACAAATCGGGCCTAAAAACCAGAACATTAGATTTTTCAATGTTTAGATCCAATTGAAACTTACATTTCCAGAAAAATATTGCCAAGACTTTCTGCTGCAAAGCACCATGGGAAATATAGCTATATTTTTGGAAGAAGGGGGCAACCCCTTCCCCGTGAAATATTGTAAACACTACTGGACGGAATAACCCCCAAACCTGTCCGGGAATTAAGTCAACACTTCCTGGCCAAGCTGTTTCTCATTTGGTCCAATTACCTCCATTGGTTTTTGCTCTTTGGCTTGATAACATTTTGACTTTTTGTCTGTGGGAAAATGAATGAGAGTAGGCTGAAAATAGCATTTTATTTCTTTCCTAATAATGTTTTCCTTTCTTAATGAATCTTTCCCATAATTCCTAGTGTAGGAGGCCCTGTGACAAACTGTTTGGAAAACGTCATCCAAATCCGTTCTCCAGGTCAAAAGGTATTTATTAGCAATAGAATTTTCGGATTTCCTGTGGCTCATCTCACCTTAACTATAGGGCGGCTGCAATATCGATCTATTTATTACATGGACTGCGGTAGCGTCCATGTAGTTATAGTTAAATTGCGAAACCCATAGGAAGAGCACTATTTGGGCGGTTTATAACTTTGCTCTCCCTGGAAGAATCCTCACCAAACTGTGCACAAAAAGTATATGGTCCACTCTGAATTTCTTTGCAAAATTTGGCGAGGTTTGGTCAAGGGGGGCAAAGTTATAGGGGAGGCCCAAAATTTCTTTTTTTCCCATAGACATAATGGGAAAAAACTTTGCTCATGCCTACAGCCCAAACCGCTGGATGAATTTTCACCAAACACAGTCGCAGCGGCTTGGTCCCGAAAGCGTGCTTTTGTTAATTTGGTGTAAATCCGTCCAGTAGTTTTTTTTTAAACAACCAAAACGTAAGGCAAAAAAATGTGTGATATCTATGTCCGCTCCGCTGACTCACTTCCCTGTTCGGTCCGCGGACTGGCCTCTGATTGGCCCATAAAATGTGCTGACTTTTGCGTGGTCCGCGGACATCGGGACGCAGCCGCTGATTGGGTGGTGAATCAATGTATTTCCCATGTGATGTCATCAGTGATGTCATCAATGACATTTGTGATGTCATCTTTGATATCCTGGGTGTTAGTCTTAGCAGTGCACAGTGGTGGCGCGAGTTATGGTTGCTTATCTTACCATAACTGGCGAATTTCTGAGGTTTTTCGGTTTTACTTGTAACCATAATGTCCCTTTAATAAAGTTTTTTCATTGAATATATATATATATATATATATATATATATATATATATATATATATATATATATATATATATATATATATATATATGGGATGCACCCAGGGGTTCTTGGCAGCTTGGAAGCTTGAGCGGAGGGATCATTGATTGTGAACTGATCTTGGAAGAGTAGGTGTCCTGAAGTTTAGTGTTGAGGTCTAGTCTAGAGACTAAGTGCATAGCGGGTTAAAGGGCCCGCTTCCTCGCTTTTTCCCTCTCATGGTTCTTTGCTTCCAGTCTGGTGATGTTGTGACTTCTGGTGGCTCCTTGGCCTCTGAGATGGTGATGTTCTCAGCAAAGTAGACAACCTCTTACCTCAGGACGACCTTCCTTCAGCACCTCCTCCAAACAGCACCCATCATAGCCGCCTCGTCCCATTACACCACAATCACTGCCCCATCATTGTCCACATCCCTGCCCTCTTCTCTGACCTTCACTGCCTTCATTACAGCCCTTGCCCCAGTCCTCATCACTGTCTTAATTGCTCCCCTAAACCTGCTTTCGTCCCTGTCCTCATCACAGCTCAAGCCTCGGCTCACATTGCTACCCTCATAACAGCCCACATCATTACACTGTTGCCACCTCTGCCCTCACGTTTGCCTTCCTTCCTGCCCTTCACTGCCTTTGTTAGTGAGCTTAACATTGCCCTTGTCATCGCCCTCATAATATCCTTATCATTGGACTCAACTCTACTCCTATTATTGACTCATTATAGCCTCTGCCATTATTTCTGCCCTCATCCTATCCCTCACCATGGACCTCATCTCACCCTCATTATTGGCCCCATCGCTGCCCTCATTCTTCCTTTGTTACTACTCTCCTCTCGGTCCCCATATTGGCTATTTTCCTTGCCTCATAATTGCCCACATTCTGCACTAATCATTGAACTCATGACTGCCATCATGGCTGACCTTGTCACTGCTCTCATCATTGCCCTAATCCCTGCCCTCATCCCTACCCTCCTCCCTGCCCTCGTTTGCACTCATCACATCTCTGCCCTCACTGCTGCCATTCTCACTACTCTCCTTAGTGGCCTCGGCTGAACCTTATAACAGAAGATGTGTGAGGTGCACATCCTAGTCTAATGGTTAATTTCATGAAGTATACACATGTAATGATTTAAATGCAATGCCAGGTGCAGCTGGGCAATACTCTCTGGCCGCGAAGAGTGAGACACTATACAACAAATAAGCCCACTGTTGCCAGGAGGTGACCCAAATGCACTCCTGTGGAGGAAACTCTCCTAAGCAGCCTTCTTTGCTAATAAATCTACTCTTAAACTTCATAGTCAAGTAAATAAATAAAAATGGAAAGACTCTGTAGACCATTCGAATTGCAGATTCAAAGTCCTTTGCAACACCAAATAGTGTTTATAATTGTATGCATTTCAAACAAGCTTCACCCATCTCTGAGGTGTAATTGATGCAATTTTATTAAAGACAATTTTACAAAAACATAATCTTTCCTTTCTTGAACTCAATATCCTTAAGTGTTACCACATCACACTTAATTCTTGATCATCACAATATCAACAAACACTGAACATATTTCTTGTCAACTAATATCAGTCTGTAGATGTTCATTCGGACACCTCGCCAGCATTGCCCACGCGTTCCGGGTTAGGGCGGATTAGGTATCAGTCTGGAGATGTTCATTCAGACACCTCGCCAGCATTGCCAATGCGTTGCGGATTAGGTATCAGTCTGGAGATGTTCATTCAGACATCACACCAGCATTGCCAACACGTTGCGGATTAGGGCGGATTAAGTATCAGTCTGGAGATGTTCATTCGGACACCTCGCCAGCATTGCCAACGCGTTGCGGGTTAGGGCGGATTAAGTATCAGTCTGGAGATGTTCATTCGGACACCTCGCCAGCATTGCCCACGTGTTACGGGTTAGGGCGGATTAGGTATCAGTCTGGAGATGTTCATTCAGACACCTCGCCAGCATTGCCAACACGTTGCGGATTAGGGCGGATTAGGTATCAGTCTGGAGATGTTCATTCAGACATCACACCAGCATTGCCAACGCGTTGTGGATTAGGGCGGATTAGGTATCAGTCTGGAGATGTTCATTCAGACACCTTGCCAGCATTGCCAACGCGTTGCGGATTAGGGTGAATTAGGTATCAGTCTGGAGATGTTCATTCAGACACCTCGCCAGCATTGCCAACGCGTTGCGGATTAGGGCGGATTAGGTATCAGTCTGGAGATGTTAATTCAGACACCTCGCCAGCATTGCCAACGCGTTGCAGATTAGGGCGGATTAGGTATCAGTCAGGAGATGTTCATTCAGACATCACACCAGCATTGCCAACACGTTGCGGATTAGGGCGGATTAGGTATCAGTCTGGAGATGTTCATTCAGACACCTCGCCAGCATTGCCAACGCGTTGCGGATTATGGCGGATTAGGCATCAGTCTGGAGATGTTCATTCAGACACCTTGCCAGCATTGCCAATGCATTGCGGATTAGGGTGGATTAGGTATGATTCTGGAGATGTTCATTCAGACACCTCGCCAGCATTGTGAACGCGTTCCGGGTTAGGGCGCATCAGGTATCATTCTGGAGATGTTCATTCAGACACCTCGCCAGTTTTGCAGTGCATTGCAGTTTAGGGTGGATTAGGTATCAGTCTGGAGATGTTCATTCAGACACCTTGTCAGCATTGCCAATGCGTTGCAGATTAGGGCGGATTAGGTATCATTTGCCAGCGCGTTGCGGATTAGAGCGGATTAGGTATCAGTCTGGAGATGTTCATTCAGACACCTCGCCAGCATTGCCAACGCGTTGTGGATTAGGGCAGATTAGGTATCATTCTGGAGATGTTCATTCAGACACCTCGCCAGCATTGCCAAGGCGTTGCGGATTAGGGCGGATTAGGTATCATTCTGGGGATGTTCATTCAGACACCTCACCAGCATTGCCAACTCGTTGCGGATTTGGGCGGATTAGGTACCAGTCTGGAGATGTTCATTCAGACACCTCGCCAGCATTGCCAACACATTGCGGATTAGGGCAGATTAGGTATCATTCTGGAGATGTTCATTCAGACACCTCGCCAGCATTGCCAATGCGTTCCGGGTGAGGGCGGATTAGGTATCAGTCTGGAGATGATCACTCAGACACCTCGCCAGCATTGCCAACGCGTTTCGGATTAGGGCGGATTAGGTACCAGTCTGGAGATGTTCATTCAGACACCTCGCCAGCATTGCCAACACGTTGCGGATTAGGGCGGATTAGGTATCAGTCTTGAGATGTTCATTCAGACACCTCGCCAGCATAGCCAACGCGTTGCAGATTAGGGCGGATTAGGTATCATTCTGGAGATGTTCATTCAGACACCTCGCCAGCATTGCCAACACGTTGTGGATTAGGGCAGATTAGGTATCAGTCTGGAGATGTTCATTCAGACACCTCACCAGCATTGCCAAAGCGTTGCGGACTACGGCGGATTAGGTATCAGTCTGGAGATGTTTATTCACACACCTCGCCAGCATTGCCAAAGCGTTGAGGATTAGGGCAGATTAGGTATCAGTCTGGAGATGTTCATTCAGACACCTTGCCAGCTTTGCCAGCGCGTTGCGCTTTAGGGCGGATTAGGTATCAGTCTGGAGATGTTCATTCAGACACCTCGCCAGCATTGCCAATGCGTTGCGGATTAGGGCGGATTAGGTATCATTCTGGAGATGTTCATTCAGACACCTCGCCAGCATTGCCAACACGTTGCAGATTAGGGCGGATTAGGTATCATTCTGGAGATGTTCATTCAGACACCTAGCCAGCATTGCCAATGCGTTGCGGATTAGGGCGGAATAGGTATCATTCTGGAGATGTTCATTCAGACACCTCACCAGCATTGCCAACACATTCCGGGTTAGGGCACATTAGGTATTAGTCTGGAGATGTTCATTCAGACACCTCACCAGCATTGCCAATGCGTTCCGGGTTAGGGCGGATTAGGTATCAGTCTGGAGATGTTCATTCAGACACCTCGCCAGCATTGCCAACGCATTGAAGATTAGGGCGGATTAGGTATCAGTCTGGAGATGTTCATTCAGACACCTCGCCAGCATTGCCAACGCGTTGCAGATTAGGGCAGATTAGGTATCATTCTGGAGATGTTCATTCAGACACCTCGCCAGCATTGCCAACACGTTGCGGATTAGGGTGGATTAGGTATCAGTCTGGAGATGTTCATTCAGACACCTCACCAGCATTGCCATTGCGTTCCGTGTTAGGGCGGATTAGGTATTAGTCTGGAGATGTTTATTCAGACACCTCACCAGCATTGCCAACGCGTTCCTGGTTAGGGCGGATTAGGTATCAGTCTGGAGATGTTCATTCAGACACCTCGCCAGCATTGCGAACGCGGTATCCATCTACAGGGCCTGTACCGTGTTCTTCTAAATTGGTATTTCTTTGATTAACCTAAACAACATGCATGTAATTACTCACTGGTAACTATGGATGACCTGCCAGATGAATATTTATAAAGCTCAAATTAAAGAAAGTACACCAACCTTCCCATTGTAGGCAAATCAATCCTTTTTGCATGACCTACAAACCAAAGTAAAACAAATATATATGTATAGACATTCACCCCTGAATGAATTGGGTCATTTGAAAAAGTTTTTTTCCCCAGCATCATAAATCAACTCCTCTCTCACCTTTATAGCCTCACTGGACCTCAACGGGCTAACTCACAGTGTGCTAACGTCTTCTCCCAGCATGTGATGCTGGAAATGCATTGGAGGGACAGGGCCTTCCTGTCCTTGTCCTGTAGTCCTTTTTTCATTGTGTTCTGTATTGTTTTCTGCCCAGGAGTCCATGTGGGACTCCTGACAGTGCAGCTCTTCCTATTTTTGGTTTGGTGTACAGACCCATGGGATACCCTTATGGCACCCATTGGTGGGGGTACAACCCTGTGCCCCTAGTGTATGTTTTTGGGCACCTGTGGGTGGCCCACAGAGCAGGGTATGGGCTGGTGGCAGCTCCATGCTGAATTTGACAGGTGCTCTGAGTATCCTCCATTTTGGGATACCCAGGCCCTGCCATTGGAATCAATTGATTCCTGATGGAAAACAAGATGGCCCCTGTGGCCTCTTGCTTTCTGTTGCCTGTTACCTTGTTTTCCCAAAGTCCTAGGAAGCCCTGACTCTGTCCCTTCCCCCTGACTGACTGTTGGGTGGAAGTTCCATGTATGGTGTTGTTGTGAAGTCCAGGCCAGACAGGCTGGAGCCTTCCCAGTGACTGTATGTTGTGGGTACACCCTTGGGGTGGGACCTGGGTGAATGGAGTGTGTGACCAATGTACACTTCTTGTTGTGGCTGTCTGGTTTCTGATGTGAGCTCCTTGTTAGTGAGCCCACTAAGCCTGAACCTGGTGCCCTCAAGAGGTTGGTGGTACCCCAGGTTTACATGCCCTTCCTACTGCAGTTGGCGCATGAGGTGCCCTTGGCTGGTCACCTTGGTACCAAGAAGACTAAGCAGGGGCTCTCTGGCCATTTCTACTGTCCTCGGATGGGAGTAGAAGTGGAGTCCCACTGCAGGACCTGCCCAACTTCTCAGTTGTCTGGCAAGACTGGAAGCAGTGTCATTGCCCCACTGCAGCCATTGCCAGTGGTTGGTACACCATTGGAGAGGGTGGGCATCGACATTGTCGGTCCCCTGGACCCTCCCACTTCAGGTGGACATCGGTTCATCCTGGTCTTGGTAGATCAAGCCACCAGGTACCCTGAGGCTATACCCCTTCGGACTGTAACTGCCACGGTAGTTGCCAGGGCTCTCCTGTGCATTTTCACCCATGTTGGATTCCCTAAGGCGGTTGTCTCTGACAGAGGATCCAACTTCATGTCTAGTTACATGAAAACCATGTGGAAAGATTGCGGGCTAACCTATACGTTCTCCACCTCTGACCATCCCCAGACCAATGGTCTGGTTGAGAGATTTAAGAAAACTCTCAAAGGCATGTTGGGCGCTTTGGAAGAGCCCCTCAGGAAGAAGTGGGATCTTCTCCTGCCATGCCTGCTGTTTGCTTACAGAGAGGTACCTCAAGTGGGTGTTGGGTTCAGCCCCTTTGAGTTACTCTTTGAACATCCCTTGAGGGGGCCCCTTGCCTTGATCAGAGAAGGTTTGGAAGCCACCCCTCCAGGTCCCGGCAAGCAAGTGGGAGACTATGTGTTAGGCCTCAGACGGAGGATGACACTGATGATGGGACAAGCAACGGCGAATCTCAAGGCCAGCCAGGAATTGAACAAGTACTGGCATGACCTTAAAGCCTTGCAAGTGGATTGGACTCCAGGACAGGATGTCCTTGTGATGTAGGCTACCAAGCCTCGGGCATTGGCAGATAAATGGACTGGACCCTTCAGGATAATCTCCAAGATGGGCAAGGTCAATTATCTGGTTGACATGGGAATCCCAGGGGTAGCCCCTCAGTTATTCCATGTTAATAGGCTCAAGCCTTTTCACAGGCGAGCAGAAGTCTCATGTCTCTTGCTAGCTACCGAGCAAGAAGAGGATGAGAGTGAGTCCCTTCCTGATTTGCTGCATAGCAACCCTCGGGATGGCTCAGTGGAGGGAGTGCATCTCTCTCTCTCCAGACCTGACACCAGTGCAGCAGAGGGCCTGCAGGGCTTTGCTCCAGCAGTATGCCTCTCTGTTTTCACTGACACCAGGCCTTACACCGTGGTGTAAGCACGAGATTGATACTGGTGACAGTGTGCCTGTCAAAAGCAGGAGCTACCGTATGTCAGATACCGTTAAGAACCACATCCAGGCTGAGGTCGCCAAGATGTTGGATCTGGGTGTTATTGAACCCTCAACCAGTCCCTGGTCCAGTCCCATGGCAGGTAACAAGGATTGGAGGTTCTGTGTGGACTACAGAGGAGTCAATGCCATCACCAAATCTGACGCGCACCCATTGCCCAGGGCTGATGAGCTTGTGGACACCATAGGTGCTGCCAAATTTGTGAGCACCTTTGACCTCACCTCAGGCTATTGGCAAATAGCTCTGACGGATCATGCCAAGGAAAAGACAGCGTTCTCAACACCAGAGGGACTCTACCAGTTTAGGGTCATGCCATTTGAGTTGAAGAATGCCCCTGCCACCTTCCAGAGATTGGTCAACCATGCGCTCAGTGGGCTGGAAGCCTTTTCTGTGGCTTACTTAGACGACATTGCCGTCTACAGTTCCACTTGGGAAGAGCATTTGACACATCTGGATAAGGTGTTGCAGGCCTTGAAAAGCGCTAACCTCACTATCAAGGCCAACAAGTGCCAGATAGCTCAGGGGAAAGTCATATATCTTGGTCATGAGGTAGGAGGGGGTCAAATCCAACCTCTTCCCAGTAAGGTACAGGATGTGCAGGACTGGGAGACTCCCACTACTCAAACCAGGTGAGAGCCTGTTTGGGCCTCACTGGGTATTATCGCAATTTCATGGCGGACTATGGAACCATAGCTGCACCCCTGATAGCTCTGACTTCACCCAAACAACCTAGAAAGGTTAATTGGACTGAAGACTGTCAGCGGGCCTTTGATGGCTTGAAAGAAAGTCTGTGTAGGGCACCTGTGTTGTGTGCGCCTGACTACAGCCGACCCTTTATCGTCCAGACGGATGCCTGCGACACCGGAATTGGAGCTGTCTTGTCCCAGTTAGATGACAAAGGGAGGCAACATCCTACCATCTTCATCCGTAGACAACTCAAGGGTAGAGAACTTAGGTGGGCTACTGTTGAGAATGAATGTTTCAGTATAGTTTGGAGCCTTAGGTGTTTTAGGCCCTACCTTACGGGGTCTCCTTCAAGGTCCAAACAGATCATAAGCCCCTGAAGTGGCTTATGCAGATGAAGGGTGAAAACCCGAAACTGCTCAGGTGGTCCATTAGCCTACAAGGGCTAGACTTCTCCATAGAGCACAGACCAGAGAAGAGTCACGATAATGCAGATGGCCTTTCCAGAAGGTATGTTGCCCGTCTGGATGAGGGTGTCTATCTCGTGGGAGATTAGGCACCCTAACCTCAGTCTGGGGGGGTGACTGTGATGCTGGAAATGCATTGGAGGGACAGGTCCTCCCTGTCCTTGTCCTGTAGTCCTTTTTTCATTGTGTTCTGTATTGTTTTCTGCCCAGGAGTCCATGTGGGACTCCTGGCAGTGCGGCTCTTCCTGTTTTTGGTTTGGTGTAGAGACCCATGGGATGCCCTTATGGCACCCATGGGTGGGGGTACAACCCTGTGCCCCTAGTGTATGTTTTTGGGCACCTGTGGGGGCCCACAGAGCAGGGTATGGGCTGGTGGCAGCTCCATGCTGAATTTGACAGGTGTTCTGAGTATCCTCCATTTTGGGATACCCAGGCCCTGCCATTGGAATCAGTTGATTCCTGATGCAAAACAAGATGGCCCCTGTGGCCTCTTCCTTTCTATTGCCTGTTACCTTGTTTTCTCAAAGTCCTGGGAATCCCTGACTCTGTCCCTTCCCCCTGACTGACTGTTGGGTAGAAGTTCCATATATGGTGTTGTTGTGAAGTCCAGGACAGACTGGCTGGAGCCTTCCCAGTGACTGCATGTTGTGGGTACACCCTGTGGGTGGGACCTGGGTGAATGGAGTGTGTGATCAATATGCACTTCTTGTCGTGGCTGTCTGGTTTCTTGTATGAGAGACTGAGACAGCCCTGCCCGAAACTTGCCTGAATGCAGTGTGTAGTGTTGAATGGCTGGGTACTTGTCCCAATCCACATTCCTTGTTGTGAGTGTCTGAGAGGGAGGAGGATGGCCTGAATGCACTGTGTGCCTGATTGGCTGACTGGCTGCATGAATGCCCTTCTGTATGATTGGCTGCTGAGTGTGACCCAGCAGTGTGGATGAGAGACAGGATAGTATATCTGGGGACCTCTCACCACTGGAAATTGTTCAGAAGCTGTGTCTACACTTGAAGAGTAACTGGAACTGCTGATCCTTGACACCCAGCTGGAAGCAGAGGACTTGCTGTTGCATTTGCTTCAACCCGATCTGAAAGCTGCCGAATTTGTCGAAGAATGATCCGAGAGAGGACCTGGTAAGGCACCCTCTTCCCGTTCTCCGAGGGACCATCGAGCACCGCTAACCTTCGCCGAAGCTCCCTGGAAGTCAGACCCTCGAAAGGCTGCCGACCGGAGACGGGGACAGCTGAGGAGAACGAAGTGAAGCACCCGGACTTCACCGCCGTCGAAGTCCATTGCCGTCGACCAGGGTTCGCAGGTTTGTGTAACCACTGGAGGCCCATCGAAGTTGTGTTGCCCCAGAAGAGGGGACCGCTTGACGCAATGCCACCGACGACCGGAGCCGTCTGCTCCTTTGCCTAAGACTGTTGAATCGAAGGACCCTTGTCCGCACCGACGACCGCTTTATCCTGCCGGAGAGAGTCAAGGCCGCCGACGCGCCGAGGAGAATCCGCCGGTGGGTTTCCCGCCACCTGAAGGCCACAAAGACTTCGACGACTCGACGCCCTTGCTGGGCCACAGTTCTTCTGAAACTCTTTGCGGTCCAGAACTATCAAACGCTGAGGTGCCCCGCACACCTCATCCTCGCAGGACGTCGCCGACGAGCACCGCCTGGATCGACGCTGTGGTCTCAGCACCCTCGAACTTCTCATCGACACCGTCGACGCCAAGTTCACTTTCTTTGACGCCTCTCGACGATCCGTGACTCCTGCTTGAAAGGGGGTCACTCAAGAAGAATCCATCGACGCTTCTTCTAAGAACTCTGCTCCACCAGGTACATTGGGGGGGTAAAAACATTGTAGGAGGAAATAAGACTATTGAGCAATATATGGACTGGGCTTGTGCTATATATCTTTATTTTACAAGTTGCCCAGGTGATGCGATCCCCACACAGAACTGTGTCTACGTAGCTGGGCCAGTATTCTGCCCATTGTGTCAACCATCTTGCTTTCCTTCCTATCTCTATTGCTGGTTTCCTTGTTATTGATCTGTGTGACATTCTAACAGTATAGTTGATGCACTTTAATGAGATCTGATAATATTAGTGGTACCACTTTAGAATTGTATATATTTGCCATTATTGACTTCTGAGTACAAAGTAAGTTATTGTGATAGTGTACATACCTTTGAATATTAATTATATAAAGACTGTATTTTCAGTAATACAGTGTGTGGACATTCCTTTGTGGGGGCTTGGGGACTACACTGTACTTAAGAACCAGCCTGCATCACCTCCTGAGAAGGTAGGTCTTGATTGCTCGACTACGTTACCAATAACAGAGAATCTTGGCTGGGGTCCTCTGTGCCTCCCCTCTACCATATAGAGAGCAGAGGTACAGACACCCCCCTCCAGTCTTTACACAGCACTCAGAGAGACATCTTCCTATTCAGAAGTGACACATAAATCCATCATAAACCACTCTACATATAGAGAGCCTGAACCATTCCTTGCGTTCCATCTACAAACACTCCCTCTCACTCCTATACTTACCATTACAGAATTTCATAGGCACTCAAACAGGAACTCTGCAGAATGACCGAGCCCCATGGAGATTTCTCTCCCTAAATGCATTCCTCTACATCCGGCAGTCACATGTCCTAATGCGATTAGTCCCAGGGGGCCATAAAGATGGTGGCCATCTTGTAAGTGCTAATTTACAATATTAATAGTTAAGTATGTTTTACTTGTGAACATTCTTTCTATCATGTACCCATGGTTTTGGTTTTACTGACTGTTAGGGGGAATTCTCATTTCTGTGCTAATTCTCTTCAACCGTAGAGACACCCAGCTCTTTTGCTGGACTTTAGGACTTTTTAATTTCAATCCTGCAGTGAGTGAGCCCTTTTCCTCACTCATGGATTTTGACCTGATTTGAATTATGTGTTTCTTTTCTTTTTGGAGTCTGACAAACTCCATAGGCATTTGCTTTTTGTATGGTGACACACAGCACCTTCAGTGCAGTGTCACAGAGACATCCTTTAGATTTCTCATAAGGTTTAAATACCTTTTCTTGGGTGAACTACTGTTTAGAAGAATAGTCAAGTGAAATTGACTTTACTTACCTTTCTCTCTGTAGATCCAGCACAGGACATCTTATGTGGAGTGCTGGGGGCGGTTACTTAGTAGCCCCTTATCCTACCTACTCATGTAAAAAATGTTGTGTTACCCTCAGTAATTTAAATGGCCGGTGGCAGTGGTTTAATTTTCCTACCATTGTACTTTTTTACCGCAGGCTGAATCCTCAGCTGCAGTACAGCATCCATGGGTGACCATTTTGTCAAAATGGCTCCGGGCTTCTTTTTTTGCCATTTTCTGTTTGTGAGGTCTTTCTTGGGTTTTACTATGCACGCCAACCCAGGTTTGAGTCCTTTGTTCGTTTTGCTTTTGGCGGGCTTCAGTACTGAAACCCACCTCTGGCTCCAGTGTGTCTGGAAGGGCAGGAAGTCAGGGAGGTTCCCAAAACTCCTCTGTCCTTTGTCTTTAGGAATTTATTGCGCTTTACATCCCTTTCATAAGGGTTGTGTAATAAGGTTCCCCTATTATTTTCCTGGACGGAAGATCTAGTCACTATGGGTAAACTAGTAAAGAAGTTCTCTATACATGGCGGTTGGCCGCTGTGAATATTGGTCTAGTGTTTCACTAGGCGACGTTATACTCTTTAATAATACGCACATGATAGCTAACGTGACAGACTGGCTGATGGTTTGGCTTCCGGGTGCAGGATAGAGAGAAACTGCGATAGACTAACATGTGAATCGTAGCGGACACTTTTAACGAACAGATATTTATGATCTAGAAGGTGAAGACTAGGAACTGATGCCACGAGACGTGGTTTTCGAGGAGTGATATGAACAAGCTATTGAATCACCTGTGAAATGCACGGCCGTGTTCAAAAGACGCATCATTTGACATAAGCACACATATGTTGTTACAGGCAGAAGACATCTGGTATTGGAATTTACACAGTTTGTCTCACTATGTGAGAGAGGGTATGCCCAGACGTGGGTCCCTTGCTCGTTGCGCCATAGGGAACCAAGCTGCACCTCACTGAGGAGGCCCAACAAGGCCAAAACATGTCTGGGGTTGCTTGTGTTTCCGTGCAGAGGGGACCTGGCTTAGCAGTTCGGGCTGGGCTGCTACCATTGGTGGCAGTTCCTGACTGATTTGCATATGGCTGGACCCCTTTTGCAATGGCGCAGACGGGCTAAAAAACGGTGGTGTGGAAGGTTGCCCAGAGCATTGCCAGTGGTACAGATTTATTCAAAACCTTCCACCCATCACTTTTGTGGTCACCGTTTGTCTCACTATGTGAGAGAGGGTATGCCCAGAGGTGGGGCCCTTGCTCGCTGCGCCATAGGGAATGAAGCTGCACCTCACTGAGGAGGCCCAACAAGGCCGAAACATGTCTGGGGTTGCCTGGTTTTCTGTGCAGAGGGGACCTGGCCTAGCAGTTTGGGCTGGGCTGCTACCTTCGGTGGCGGCAGCTGCTGACTGATTTGCACATGGCTGGTCCCCTTTTGCAATAGCGCAGACGGGCTAAAAACGGTGGTGTGGAAGGTTGCCCAGAGCATTGCCAGTGGTACAGATTTATTCAAAACCTTCCACCCATCACTTTTGTGGTCACCGTTTGCCTCACTGTGTGAGAGAGGGTATGCCCAGAGGTGGGTCCCTTGCTCGCTGCGCCATAGGGAACCAAGCTGCACCTCACTGAGGAGGCCCAACAAGGCCGAAACATGTCTGGGGTTGCTTGTGTTTCCGTGCAGAGGGGACCTGGCTTAGCAGCTCGGGCTGGGCTGCTACCATTCGTGGCAGTTTCTGACTGATTTGCATATGGCTGGACCCCTTTTGCAATGGTGCAGACGGGCTAAGAAACAGTGGTGTGGAAGGTTGCCCAGAGCATTGCCAGTGGTACAGATTTATTCAAAGCCTTCCACTCATCACTTTTGTGGTCTCACTTATATAATGTTCTGACCACACAATACAGAGCTGAGAACTCCAACATTGTTCTAACCCTGCCTGTACATACAGGTCTGACTGTGACCTGTAAAATGTAATGCGTACGATTATGTACACATTGTACATTACTAAGAGATTTATTTTTGGTTCCTTTTCATAGGATATCGGACGTTGGGTAGTTAATCATTAACAGTTTAGGAAGACCAACACTGGAGGTCCTTCTCCGACGAACGTATTTACGTATCTGAGCGAACACAGCACATACACGCCAGTCTGTTGCTACATGTAGGTGTGGAATACTGTGGACAGCTCCTTCATGAAAGAATGCTGTGGCATATCCATTATTTGGAGATTTTCCCTTCTCTGAAATAGGTGCAGATTACATTGGCACCAGATTGAAGGTAGGGTACTTTAGACTACACAATCACTGGGTGGGTGGTGGGAGGTGCGTGTAACACTTAAACACTGAACAGCATGTTAGGACCATCTAGGTGTCCACACTTAACTACTAAGGATAAAGATTATTTATCCGATGCATACGCAATGAGTCTATAATGTCTGGGCACTGATAGTTACCCGTAATATCTCTGGTATCCACAATATCCAGCACGTAGAGATTCAGAGTTTAATCCCGTAGTTGCACACTACAATGTCTGGCAGATAATGTATACTGAATACCTCACACTATGCATATGTAGTGACTGGGATGGAAGCACGAATGGGGTAATGGGAGCCCTAATGGGTATGAGAGTATAGCTAATGTTTATGTTAGAATTTGTAGTAGAGCATAAGCCTGATAGGGTTTCTTATATGTTATTTCAGAATGAATTGCTTCTGAAGAAGGGGGTTATTCCCGAAACGCGTTGAGCTTCAAGAACTTCAGATAGAAGACATTCCTTTTTTTTCCTCCCTTGGGATGGGAGAAGGATTGTGTTATGTAAAGAATATATGTGATTTTATATATAGAACATATGCTTTGAAATTGTTTTTTTTGGACAAATATTGTTCTCCTGTTTTACCTGATTGGAAGTAAATTTTTCTCAATTGTATAAACAAAATGTGGACAGTATGTTCAGTGATAATGGTCTACAGGGGATGGGAGTATCTCAAGTGGTAGACACTTTACTTGTATTTTATGTTGTTGAGGCCCGTACCAGCGTCTGTATTCCTCCCCTGCACCCTAAGCATATATTAAGTTCTAGCACTTGAAACATTAACTACTAATTTGAACAGATAGGTGTGCGCATATAGAGAGTTGCTTTGTCTTTAGGAATGCCTGAATGCACCCAACCCTAATTGGCTGGCTTGCAGCCACCCTGCTGTTTGAGTGACAGCTAGGCTGCGCTTCCGAGAGGGGGATGATCTATATGGACACATTGTATCGCCAGGAGCCAAACTATATTGTGTACTAAGTGACTTTCACACTAAGTTGAGCAGCAGTCACCTACCACACAACAGAGCCCTCTGGAACCTCGATCAATCCTTCTGGCCAATGAGGCTGTGCCAAGGTGCCGTATGCAGGAGAAAAAGGCA
Organism: Ambystoma mexicanum; assembly: GCF_040938575.1. NCBI lineage: Eukaryota > Metazoa > Chordata > Amphibia > Caudata > Ambystomatidae > Ambystoma > Ambystoma mexicanum. Next base: position 9,246,886 of record NC_090940.1, read on the forward strand.
CAGAAGGTTGGAGAGTCAGAATACATAGGGTGATCACCAAAGGGACCATGGGACTACAGAAGGCAAGACACCAAACCCTCCCTGTTAATGTGGACGAGATGAAAGAAAGGGGAACAGTGAATAGACAGAAGGGGGACCTGATGGGGATGTGCATGGCTGCGCAAGAGTAAAGTGGGGACCTGCTGCAGCTGCCAGTTCACAGCACTGGAGCCCAGTAATCTGGGCTCACACTCAGGGGTGCTGGTTCTCTCTCTTACAACACCTCCATCTTTGAAAGGTCTTTCCACCTCCAAAGGGGGCTTCGATGGGTCGCCCAGAACAACACAGAGCTCATTGCAACACCACCAGAGGCACTGATTCCATCTGCCAGAAGCTGCCTCCTGAGGTCAGGGGATCTACAAGAGACATCCAGAAGTGATCTACAGATGGCCCACGTGACCTCTGACCCCAAAACCATCATCTTGCAAAGGTCTTTCCAACTCCAAAATGTGCATCAACAGGGCTGAGAACAACACAGAGCTCATCACAACAGCACCAGAAGCATTCATTCCATCTGCCGGAGGCTGCCTACAGAGGTCAGGGGCCTTACAAGAAGCATCCAGGATCGATCTATGGACTGCTCATGTGACCTCTGATTCCAAAACTGCCATCTTTGAAAGGTCTTTCCAACTGCAAAAAGGGCTTCAACTGGGCTGAGAACCACACATAGCTGCACCAGAGGCACTCATTCCATCTGCCGGAGGCTGCCTGGCACCCCGACTCCCCCACAGCTCCTGCTGCTACTCTGAGTGCGGCATGCTCCATCCAGCCCGCTCCCCTCTGCCACCTGCACCACCATCAAATGCCAAACAGGGCGGCTGGGCCAGGACTCTATCTCCTGGCCTGCCCTGTAGCCACAATCTGGTGGCGTTGCCTCCCTTCCCTGACAGTGGATGCTCTGCACCACTTCCAGTACTTAACTCCTTGCTTTGGGGAGAATCAGCCCAGGGCGACCCAACAAAGGGCAAACAGCTAAGGGCCAACCTCCAGCCTTTCCTCCAGCCTCTTTGCCTCTTTGCCTCTTCACCTTTGAGCTATTGCTTTGCTTTCTCATGCTACTTGCTTATGAGTACCAATTATGTTTTTGCTCAGCCTGACCCTCACCATGCAGTGCTCTTACGATCTCGTTCTTTCTCTCCTTCTCCTCTGCTCAAAACCATTTCAACTCTCTTCCTATCCCTATCATCTCTTTTCCTCAATGCCAGCTCTCTTCTCGCTCACCTACTCGCTCTATTCACAAAACCCACATCTACCCCAGCAGCTCTCTACTCCACAGACTCGCCGTCACTATGCTTCTACATCTCAGCCTCTTTATATTGCTCTTTTGAGTGCACATTCTGTCAGTAACAAGAAGTCCTTTACCTCGGACTTCCTTCTTTCCAATTCTCCCTCCCTTAACCTCATTACTCTTACAGAAACCTGTATTTCTTCCTCAGTCTCTGCAACTCTCCACACCCAACTGGCTGGGATGGTGATGTAGGACTGTTCGCATCTTCCCAACCTCTGATCTCTCCTACTCCGCTATCTCCCGTTAGTTCTCCCTCTTTCGAATACACTATCTCCACAACCACTGACCAGTACAGCATTCATATTATATCTATCTATTGCCTACCTGGTCCAGCGGGTCAAATAATTGACCAAATCTCCCACCTAATTGACTCCCTTTCTCCCCATCATCACCTCAATCTGACTGGTGACTTTAACCTGCTCTCTCTCCCCGCTCCTCCATATACTGACTTTCATTCTCTTCTCCTTAACCACTCGCTCACTTCTGTCCATTCCCTGCCCACCCATTCAAATGGTAACTCCATTGATCGTATTCTCATCTCCTAGCAACTCTCTGCCTCTAATATCTTCACTGCTCCTTCTTACTCTGACCATTCCATTGTCTTTGCCTCGATCGCCACTCCTACTTCTACCCCACCCACTCCATCTTTCACTTCCATTACCAAGCTCAAGTTTCCTTCCTGCAAATTACCTATCTATCACTCTGACCTACATGCCACTCTCTGTCCTCCAAGTTCTCTTTCTATCTCTGTGACCTACACACGACTCTTTCACCTCCAAATTCCCTATCTATAGCTCTGACCTACATGCCACTCTCTCCTCCAAAGCCCAATTCACTGTTCAATCTATTGATAAAGACGACACTAACTTTAATGCTGCTCTTAACACTCCCTTCTCCTCTCGCTTCCCTGTTACTACATTGACTCCTAAACCCTCCCCTCCATGGCCTTGGATTTACACCTACCATCCGCATTGTGAAAACAACAATGAGGAAAAATCGTTGCACTTGGTAAATATCTAGACACTTCGTATCTTTGACTCTACATGACTGCTCTTCAAAGCTATTCCTCTGCCCTTAACTCTGCCAAACGTGACTACTATCTCTCTCTCTCATTTCATCTCAATCCCATCAAACTAGGCACCTCCCAAAATCTCTCAACCCAATTCTTTCACCTCCTAAACCCTCTTCCATCTCTTCTACTCTTTCTGCCAACAATCTAGCTCTCTACTTTGCGTCAAAAATGTCCAACATTAAAAATACCATCGCAAATTACCTTCTATTCCCCCACTGCTCACTTTTCTCCACCACCTCTACCCTCCTCTCCTGCGACAATGTAATCCTTTGCTTCCATTAATCCTGATGAGATTCTTGACCTTCTCCTCGGGGTAACCCTTCATGTGCCCCATCGACCCTCTAATCCCCACAGAGCTCCCAGTGTTGCTCCATATCTTATTTCCCTCTTCAACTCCTCTCTTGACAGTACCACTGTTCCATCATTCTACAGGTCATCTACTGTCATCCCTCTCCTTAAGACACCTGGTCTAGATCCTTAATGTCCTGCCAACCTTTGTCCTGCCTCTCTTCTACCTCACTATTCCAAAATCCTAGAGCGTGTCATTTTCAACTGACTCACTTGACAAATACTACCTCTGGGACCCTCTTCAATCTGGCTTCCGACCTCTGCCTTCTTCTGCTCTTCATGCTAACCGTTCATCTATTCTTATTCTTCTCGAGCTCTCTGCTGCCTTCGATACCGTCAACCATTCTGACCTTCTGTCAACACTATCTCTCCTGGGCATCAGGGACAAGGCCATTGCTCAGTTTGCTTCAGATCTTGTCCACAGATACTTCCAGGTGTCCTGGAACAACCTTACCTCCCCACTCACCCCCTTACTGTTGATGTTCCCCAAGGGTCAGTCCTGGGTCCACTTCTCTTCACTCGCTATACCTCTGCTCTTATCACCTTGATCTCCTCCTACGGCTTCGCTGACGACGCTCAGATCTTCTTCTCCTTTCACTCCTTATCTGAAGAGCTACGGTGAAACATTTCTAAATGTCTCTCCGTCATTAAATACTGGATGGTACCGCACTCACTCATGCTCAACTCCACTAAGACTGAAGTTCTCAACTTCCCATCCAAACAGGCTATCTCTTCATCTCCCCCTGTTCTATTCTTCTCTACCGACCACCTTTCATACTCTGCTTATACCCACAACCTTAGGGTCCTCTTCATCCCATCTCACAACTTCTCGCTCTTCATCTCAAATCTGCCACTGCGGCCCGACATAATCTCCTCAACATCAGAAAACGAAGACATCTTAATCTCCTCTTTAGTACTCTCTCAATCTGACTACTGTGCCAGTCTACTATACGATCTTCCCAACTATCCCTTGTCGTCATCTCTCAACAAAGTCCTCAACTTTGCTGTCGGTACACCTTTCAACCTTCCCCGCTTCACCTCCACCTCCCCAGCTTGTTGTCAGTTAGGCTGGTTATCTATGAGACACAGGGAAAAATATAAACTAATATTCACCATCTTTAAACCTATGCACAGACTTACCCCCACTCTACCTATCAGCCCATTTCACTTCCTACTCTCTGCTGTGCTCCTTACAATCATTTTCGGCTCACCTCCTTGCGGTCTCTCGTTTCCTTTTTCTTCCTCTCTTTGCTTCCTTAATCTGGAATGTTCTTCCTCTCCCTCGCCCTCTCTGCACTGCTCCCACTGTATTTCTATTTAAATTCAACCTCCTTTCTGAAGAAAGACTTGCATAGCATTCTACGCCACCACATCTCCCTGTTCTCTTCGCCCCTACCTCTCTACAACAACCCCACAGCACTTACGCCTCACACCTTCATCCTAAAATGTTGTACTTCCTCCACTATCCTGCTCCTATATCATGTCCTACTGTCCCTGTCCCTGGTTCATGTTTCTACCTGCCCTGCATCATCTGGTCTTGTACCCACATCCTCTTAGCACTTCCTCCACCATCCCGTTCCTATATCCTGCTCTACTTTCCTCGTCGCTGGTTCATGTTTATACCTCCCCTGCGTCATCTGGTCTTATACCCACATCCTCTTAGCACTTCCTCCACCATCCCGTTCCTGTATCATGTCCTACTATCCGTGTCCCTGGTTCATGTGTCTACCTCCCCTGCATCATCTGGTCTTATATCCACATCCTCTTAGTGCTTCCTCCACTATCCCATTCATGTATCATGTCCTACTGTCCTTGTCTCTGGTTCATGTGTCTACCTCCTCTGCATCATCTGGTCATATATCCACATCCTCTTAGTGCTTCCTCCACTAACCCGTTCCTATACCATGCTCTGCTTTCCTCGTCCCTGGTTCATGTTTCTACCTCCCCTGCATCATCTGGTCTTATACACACACCCTCTTAGTACTTCCTCCACCATCCCGTTCCTATATCATGTTCTACTGTCCTTGTCCCTGGTTCATGTGTCTACCTCTTCTGCATCATCTGGTCTTATATCCACATCCTCTTAGTGCTTCCTCCACTATCCCGTTCCTATATCATGCTCTACTTTCCTCGTCCCTGGTTCATGTTTCAACCTCCCCTGCATCATCTGGTCTTATACACGCACCCTCTTAGTACTTCCTCCACCATCCCATTCCTATATCATGCTCTACTGTCCTAGTCCCTGGTTCATGTTTCTACCTCCCCTGCATCATCTGGTCTTATATCCACACCCTCTTAGCACTTCCTCCACTATCCCGTTCCTATATCATGTCCTACTGTCCCTGTCCCTGGTTCATGTTTCTACCTCCCCTGCATCATCTGGTCTTATATCCACACACTCTTAGCACTTCCTCCACTATCCCGTTCCTATATCATGCTCTACTGTCCCTAACCCTGGTTCATGTTTCTACCTCCCCTGCATCATCTGGTCTTATATCCACACCCTCTTAGCACTTCCTCCACTATCCCGTTCCTATATCATGTCCTACTGTCCCTGTCCCTGGTTCATGTTTCTACCTCCCCTGCATCATCTGGTCTTATATCCACACACTCTTAGCACTTCCTCCACTATCCCGTTCCTATATCATGTCCTACTGTCCCTGGTTCATGTTTCTACCTCCCCTGCATCATCTGGTCTTATATCCACACACTCTTAGCACTTGCTCCACTATCCCATTCCTATATCATGATCTACTGTCCCTGGTTCATGTTTCTACCTCCCCTGCATCATCTGGTCTTATATCCACACCCTCTTAGCACTTCCTCCACTATCCCGTTCCTATATCATGTCCTACTGTCCCTGTCCCTGGTTCATGTTTCTACCTCCCCTGCATCATCTGGTCTTATATCCACACACTCTTAGCACTTCCTCCACTATCCCGTTCCTATATCATGCTCTGACTGTCCCTGTCCCTGGTTCATGTTTCTACCTCCCTTGCATCATTTGGTCTTATATCCACACCCTCTTAGCACTTCCTCCACTATCCCGTTCCTATATCATGTCCTACTGTCCCTGGTTCATGTTTCTACCTCCCCTGCATCATCTGGTCTTATATCCACACACTCTTAGCACTTGCTCCACTATCCCATTCCTATATCATGCTCTACTGTCCCTGGTTCATGTTTCTACCTCCCCTGCTGTTATGTTCCAGCCATGGAAGGTCTGGCATAGATGGTCCCTTTCCCGACTTAGGTGATCGATCTATGGCTAGAACCGTTACGCACGGTCTAGGCGTCTTCCAAGATGGCCGCTGCATGCGGCGTTTCTATAACAATGCACTGAAACCTACGTTCAGTGCGTTGTATCGCTCCCACTTCCTGTTTTGGCTTCGGAACTCTTGTTCGCGTTGCCTGCTGTTCGCTCTTGGTCCTGTTCCTGCTTGCGGGAGCTTCTTCGGCTTCCGTCCCTCCTCGCTCTGTACCTCTCCGCCCGGCTCCTTCCCTTGCCTTCTCTCCTCGCTCCCGCTCTCTCTCACCCGGCTTCGGTTGAGTGCTCTCCTTCTGCTCGCCTCCGGCTTCCAGTGTCATCTCTGTTCGGGCCGCAGGATTTCTTTCCTTTTCTGTGCCTCTGCACACACTATAACCCCTCTTGGCGTTTATCCCTATTCCTCGCTCTGTTCTGTCTTCCTCTTCACTTTCTGTCTGCCTTTTCCTATCCAGCTTCCCCTTTAAATTGGATTTATTCTACTGCCTGCTGGATCTCTACCGCCAAACGGATCTGAGTCAGATCAAGCTCCACGTACAGACTGTGTGCTTCAAGGTTTTTTGGTGCCGCAGAAGCTTTTTCCCTGGATTTTAGGACGGGCTTGCTGGGGGTCCCTCTTGGCGGGAAGTTCCTCTGTTGCCAAGGTGGCCTCCAGCGGAGCCCGTCCCTACCTCCAAGATAAGAAGGTAAAGGGCCTAAGAAAGAAGACCCAGAAGGCTACTACTAGAGGAAGTAGAGAGACCTCACGGACACTGAGCACGTCTTCAGGAACCTCAGGTGAGGAGGGGTCACGGGAGAGAAACCTAGCCGTTAGCAATCACGACACCTGCATCATCTGGTCTTATATCCACACCCTCTCACCCATTGTTAAGGGCACTGGTACCCAGCTCTGTAATCAATGTTAAAGGTTTTGTTCGAATTTTTGTGCCAACATGTTTTGTATTCCCTGTAATTTTCATTAAATAAATAAATTACAAAAACAGGAGCCCCTGCTGCCCAGCCCACAAGTTATAGGTCCTCATCACGAGTTGGGCGTTAGCCCTTAAATGCGGTAGTAATGGGGTTACCGCTGCATTTAAGTGTCCACCCAATCATGAGTATGGCGCATTTACCCCCAGCTCTGAACATGCCAGAAAAAATGCTGATTTTTGGTGCAATTACCACACGGTAATACCACTGACGGTAATTGCGCTGAAAATTCCACACTGGGCCAAATGGTGTCAATGGGGAATAACGTTTACTGCCCAACCCATAGTCCGGCGGTAATACTGCCGGACGGGTGGGCGGTAATGCAAATGAAGTTGGGCGGCATCCCAGTCAGGATACCGCCGAACTCGTGATGAGGCCCATAGTGCTTAGTGCCAGACTCCTGCAGCTTCTAAGCTCCGGGCCTGGGCTGGAATCCTTGTTGCACACGCATGCGCCTCTCAGATACACATTAGCACTTGAGACATTGCACTCCGCCTCATAGCCACGCCCCACCTCTTCAGACCCTGCTTCCTTGACTCATACTGCAAGCCACACCTCACACACGTGTACACCGGGACCCCTGTCACAGACATGTTTGCGAGTGAGAGCGCTTTTTCCACTTGCTTCAAGAAGCCGAGAGGTGATTTAGAAGTCAGGGCTCTGAGGGGCTCATACATCTGTCTGCCCCCCCGCCCCCCGCACCCCTCCCCTGTGATGTTCCGACACTTCATGAAGCATCGGGCACTAGTCAAGTGGAACCCCCCGCCCCCTCAATGGTGAGCGCACAGAGGATGCTTTGAGGGAAGGACAACTTCCCACACGAGCGCTTTCCCTGGGTGTGGAACTTGGAAGTCAGGCAGCCCAGGGGCATCTTAAGGAATTGTGGGGCCCGGGGCACAGATGCCTTTGGATGCCATGAACCGAAAAAATTCAGGGATCCAGAATCTCTGGTCTCCCCCCCCCCCCTCCAGAATGCGACCCATCGCATAGCTTGAAATGCTGCACCCCCCTCCAGCCCCCATAACCTCTTCAGATTTACTACAGTCAAAAGAATGCGCAGGTGGCTTTCAAGGGCAAAATGTGTTTTTGCAATGCGCCGCCATGATGGCACTCTCTGGAACACATGGTGTCAGGTACCTTGGCCTGGAAAATGCCCATCAGATCACAATACACAAAGCCTCACTGTTGACTTTGCTAATGCTTGTTTCTAACATGCCTGAGGCAAGAGGAAACCATGATATGATGGGATATTTATAAGGCGCTTAATACCCAGATGTTTGTAAGCGCGGACCCGGGGAACGAACTTGTGGTTCTCTGCGTCGTCTTGCTTCCAAGGCGAGCACGCTGCCCCTGAGCTATCCTCCCGAGGCTAGGAAAGATAGAGGGTGTCCCGTGGCTTGAGAGCTGGGATAGTCCTGGGCCCTATGAGTTTGGTAAAGGGTCCAGGGTGCGCTGGGGGGGGGCATATTGAGGGACCGAGGCGGAGCTGCTGGGCCCCCATGTGCTTGCAGGGGGCCTTGCGGGACGGCTGCTTGTTCGGAAAATGCACTTAATTGATTTGCTGGTTCTTTGGAAATCTAGAGAAATCTTAATGCTTTCCTGGTGCTGGGGGACACCAGGTAGGGAGAGCAGTCACCCCTTTGGACGAACGGTTGAACTTTGTTGAATAGTGTCTCTTATTTTTCTCATAATTGCCTATCACTGGAGCTGAAGCTCATAAAATGCCCATAAAGCCGGAGACTATATGCGCCCCTCTGTCTAAAAATAGCCACTTAATGAAGCACTGGCGCTGAGCACCCGAGGAAGCAGCGGCTGCAGGACACGAGGCCACATCCTTTTCTGAGGAGGGTGACCCCGGCTGACCCCTGCTGATTGCAGGATACTTCCTGTACTAATGGGGAATTATGAACCGAGCTGATTTCGCCCGCTGATGAGGCCTGTGTTAGTCAGGATTCCTGTCAGGCCCTGTGCCCCCTCCCACACCCCCCCTGTCCCTGCCACTGGGCACAGATTACCTGCACAAAGAGCCGCAAGGAAGGTACTGATTAATATGCGAGATCACCGCTTTCATAGCCAGGTAAGCCAGGATGGGCTGATTACAACCTCGGCTAGATTCCAAAACGCCATGCCCGACAAAGATGCAGCCTATTTACAGAGTAGTATTCAAGCAGCTCCGTGTGACTGGCCTCTCTAAAATGGCCGCCACGATTGCTTAGCTGCAGGCCCCTGAGCAGCCTCCTTCTCTGCCCCCACCCACAGCCCGATCGGATTGGCCAGCTTCCATGTAATTTACACAGATGTGGAATCTGGCAGGCGACGTGGCCCCCTGCAATGGCCCACTGATGAGGCCCCTGCAAAGGCCCACTGGTAAGGCCCACTGGTAAGGCCTGTGTCAAGGTTCCCTGTCTGGCCCTGTCAGGCCTCTGGAAGCCACGCGGCCACACGTTTATCTCTAAGATATACACAAGTTTTCAGAAAAAACTAGTACTATCGATCACAACGCCACCCGCCCTTCCTCGTTTCTACAAAATGCAGCTGCATTCTGCCCATGTTACCACACACTCCATCTGCCCCTTCAGCAATCAATGTAACTCAATGGATCACTGCTTTCCGGAGACATGCATGACGTCTGAGGTAATGCGTGCCCCTCCAAGCCCCTGACGACCTCCATGAGGAACCAACGCATATGCCAACGTACCAGGAGAACCGGCTCTTATCACCCTGCCTTCGGCGCACCGATTGAATAACCCTCAGCACACTCAGCCTCATATTTGTGCGTGCCCACTCTCCTGTCTGCCAACCAGACCTCCACACACCATCTGGACGCCCCTGGACGTCTCAGTTTGCAGCACCTGCCGGGTAGCGATAGCCTATCTGACTGCCTAAACTCTCCAGCGATCGCTATCAGGCCATATCCTCATAACCCAGGTGCGAACAAAATTACAAATGATACTCATGTTTCAGTTAAAGTACTTCCTCAGAATGCTAGAGTATGTCCCATTAAGGACTATGCCTGGCACATGCATGCTACCGCGCCACCTCAGATTGCGACTGTGCATAGTGCTAAGCAATTTGACGGCCCCTCAAATGACAACGTGCTACTGCGCTGTCTGCTAATGACTACGCTGGCCCCATGTGGCCACTATGCCGCCTCAAACGGTTATTGCAAAAACTGTACATCAACATGTTTGCCCCACAAATGGAAATACGCAGGTTCAGTCTGCTACTGCACTGCTTGTAAATGTAGCCCCCCCAAATGTAACCGCTGCAAAGGCACCTGGTCGTCCTGACAGCCCAGCTCATGGGAACTCACCCCATAACCAGGACATAGCAACCCATACAAATACACACTCCCACAGTCCCCTCTCCTCCAGAACCTCTAAGCCAGAAACACCTAAGCAGCTCAAAGGAGCTCTAACCAACGCCAGATCTCTAATGGCCCATGCCCTCGACAGCATAGACCCAATAACTAGCAACAACCTAGTCCTGCTAGCTATCACAGAAGGCTGGCTACACGCAGCAGCTGGACCCTCACTATCCTTAGTCGTCCCAAACAACTAGACTATCTTCAGGACAGATAGAATAAACGCCAAAGAGTGGCAATCATTGCTAAAAATTCTCTATCCTAAATCTAGGCTTTAATGAACAACTCGACCTCAGTGCTCTTGAGATATCAAATACCATGGAAGCCCACAGCTTACCTCCACGCATCACTAGCCCTACCCATAACAAAGTCTGCATCCTTGACTATTGAATGTACCTTGCCCTTGGTCGGACCACAATATGATATCTTTCATCATACTCACTGGCAAACAAGCCCCCTCCTAGTCACTGCCAGCTACTGTGAGAAACCTGAGGGTATTCTCCCTCCTATTCCCATTAGATCCTATTCGCAGGTGGCCAGGGAAAGGCCATCGCTCTTGGATCCCAACCCTGGGAGTGGACAAGCGAGGGAGGATCACCTGGGTGGAGGGTCTGTTGGGAATAGGAGTGGGATGCCCCTGGGAGAGACATGGTACCCCCTTTCCCTAATAATGGCCGAATAAACCCATCCCCCATCTTTATGGGGTATTACAAACCAACTCCCCTGAATTCTTCATACATGATTACAAAAAGTATTGAGACGAGGAAGAGGTGACTAAGAGCAGTGAAGACTCTTTGCTTTCACCACTTAGGTACTGGGACGAAGAAGAGACCTTCTGAGAGCAGTAGAGGTCAGCCATGTCTCCTTAATGATTGTAAAGCAGGGCAAATTGTGCACTCACACCTGCAGCCTGTTAAAGGGTTGCAAGTGAATAAAAAACCCCACCAAATGAGTGTAAGGGAGGAAATGGTGACATAAGCAGTGGCAGTGAATTTGCAGCAGCAGAGAAGCCAAGTAAAACAGTGAGAAGCTGTCCATGTGGGGCACGCTTATGGTTCAGGGAAGAGTGGCCCGGGAACTGGGGCTCTGTGGAACCGCTGGAAGCGTGAATGGGGAGCCTTGCTGGAAGGCTGCCACTTTTTCTATTGCTAAAGGTACTTGTTATTCTTGTGCCAGAAGCCGCTCAGGAGTGCCTGAGGGGAAGGAGGTGGAGCCCTTAAGCAAAGACCCGAAGGCCAGAAGATCTGCGCTGCAGGAACTCGCATCAAATCAACCAGTGAGTTCCTAGACAAACGGAAACCCGCTATGCAAGTGTTTGATGCTATGCGTAGGGATATTTTGTATCGGAGTGGTCGCGTGAATGAAAGGCATGTTTTCGAAGGTCTCCGATTAGCATCCTTACGAACCGATAAACATTAAGACTTGTTAAGTTGTAAAAGCAGAGTGAATACTTTGTTACGGAGCGGTCACGTGCAGATGGAAGAACTTTGTCTAAGGTCTTCGAACACTGGGCACTTATGAAGGCCAATTATAAAAACAGATTACAATACGTAACGAATTGAACAAGCACAACACAGTTACTTACCTTGCAAACTTTACACATTACTGACGTGCTGAATGGAAAATTATATTTAAACCATAAATCTTCATCACTTTGAACACCACACTGAAGGAAAATCCTTTCTCATGAAGAAAATAAAAGAAATTAAGCCTTTTCCATATAACTGAATACACTGGGCCTCATCACGAGTTGGGAGGTAGCCCTTAAATCCAGGGGTAACGGTATTACCCCCAGGAATACTGCTCTGCCCGATCACAACCTTGCAAAATTAGCACCGTATCCGAAACGGACCAGCATTTATTGAGCCAGCGGTAGCACAGCCAACGTTACTACAGCCGGCGTTAACACCGCCGACAATACAATGCGTTATCACAGACCTATCACAACCCCATTTCCAGTGGTATTACCGGCCGAAAACCGGCAACAATACAGCTGGATTTACCCCCGGTCTCCAGCTGGAGGTAAATGAACCCTGGTGCCAGGAATAAAGCCACAGGTCCATACTATACAAACCAGAGGGCTACAAGAAACCCACCCAGTCCCCAAGCACACTTCCCAACACCATGCTGCCATTCTCTGCTGGGAGCTTTGACCTGCAGTTCCACATGCTGTGCCTGGAGCTACAGATGCCAAACAACCAGGGCAGGGCACCGGGAGCACAGAGAAGTCAGGGGGCGGGGGGGGGGGTGAGGATGAGGACGAGACCAGCCCCAGCAAGGCATGCACCCATCCCTAGGGTCAGGCTGTCACCATGGGCCCTCAGTGACACCCAGTTAGTAACAGAGTAGTGGCTGGAGATTGGGTGACCGAGCTGATGGCCACAATTCAAAACGACATCGGGAGCAGGATTGCCACCCGTACAGCCGTACCCCCACTGGTCAAGCTGGTCGCAGTCCTGCAGTTCCTGGGGACGGCACCTTCCAGCTGTCTGTGGCCATGATGCATGGCTTGGCCCACTCCACATTCAGTGCAGTCCTGGGCAAGGTGCTGGATGCCCTGCTGCGCCATGTCAACCTGCACATGGAACTGCCCACCACCCAGGCCCAGATGAATGACCTCAAGGCATTGCACAAGTGCCCAAAGTCAATGCAGCCATAGACTGCATCCATGTTGCATTGGTTGCACCCCAGGCCCATGAGGCAGTCTTTCGGAACCGCAAGCACTACCATTCTTTGAATGTGCAGATGACCTATGTGCCTGACCTTAACATCAGCCCCTGCTGTGCCCGCTACCCTGGATCCACCCATGTCTTCTGGCCTTCGTGGAGAGGCACAGGGGACAATGGACCTGGATAGTGGGTGAATACAAACACTGATAAAAATGAATGTTTAAGCTGAAGTAAAAAAGGGTTTGGGGTATTGCAACAGGAAGAGGATGCCAGAAGGCACATGGCCACCACACCTGGACCCACACATGGTGATGGACACATATTGCTGCAAACACAACTACACATCAGACCACAATTACCAGAATGCACCTGGAATGTGCTGCATGCAGATCCACAACCCATCGCCCAACAGCGAGTCCACCCAGGTCCCCAAATAGGAATCCGAAGAGAGAGGATACAACTCCCAATACCCTCAAGCACTGTGTTATTTAAATACCGAGGAGTAAACATGCACATGAAGATCACAGAGAGAGTACCCCATTATACCACTGAATCATGGATCAACTGTTGGTGCAATACACATTTACCATCATGCAGTGAAACAGGCAGATCATAAAACAAATGCCTACTTCCCCTGATCCGGCAGTCACAACAGTAGCCCCATCCTGTGGGACTCCATGCACCACTGGCCCAGCCATAACCAAGCAGCGGTGCAGGTGGAGCCCGGGCCACATGGCTCCCCGTGCCCCATGCACGATAATGGAAGGGAATATTCCTACACTCTGTTACAGGTCCAAACTGTGAGCCTGAGCCTATTCATGATGATCGTCATCCGCCACAGGATAGCCACCTCAACAACACCGGCTGCATGTACAGGACAAATAATGCATGGCATGAAATATGACGGATGGACACCCATAACACATTGCATGGCTGTGCTGCTCACAGGAATGGCCATGTTGCGTTATGGCTGAATGTACTTAAGCTGCAGACCCACGCATGGTACACATGCATGATGTTGTTATCCCATCCCATGCAGGTGACTCAGGATACCTGCAGCTCACCTGGCTGATGACCCCTGTGCGTGACCCTAGAACACCACGTGACCATCCCTACAACCAGGCCCACAGCTGGACACGCATCTGCATTGAACGTACTTTTGGAGTTTTGAAGGCACCATTCAGGTGCCTGCATCGCACTGGAGGGACCCTCATGGATGCCCCAAACAAAGTAGGCAAAATCGTCTTGGCGTGTGCAATGCTGCACAACATCTGCATCAGGTGGAATGTGCCCCTACCCCCTGACGCAGACAGGCAACCCCCAGGGGCTGATGATGACGTGGACAAACCCCCCAACGCAGACAGGCAACCCCCAGGGGCTGATGATGATGTGGACAAACCCCCCAACGCAGACCGGCAACCCCCAGGGGATGATGATGATGAGGACGAACCCCCCAACGCAGATAGGCAACCCCCAGGGGCTGATGATGACGTGGACAAACCCCCCAACGCAGACCAGCAACCCCCAGGGGATGATGATGATGAGGACAAACCCCCAACACAGACAGGCAATCCCCAGGGGATGATGATGACGAGGACCATGTGGCCGGAGCCAGACCGGATGCATACTGATGGGGTGCTGGAGGGAGGATGGCCAGACAAGCACTGATTGACAATTATTTTTAGCACAGTGACTGGACACATAACACAACCTGCACATTTTGAATACAGAGCACTAATACACAATCATGATTCTCCTTGCAGTTTGTTAGATTTCAACAGACTTTAATGCAAGTGAAACTAACCCCATGCCCCTTGCCCCCACCTACTACCAATGCCCCTGCACACAGTACCCCCTGCCCCCACCACCGACTCCCCTGCACACAGTCCACCCACCCACCACCAACTCCCCTGCACACAGTCTCCCCACCAACCACCAACTCCCCTGCTCACAATCCCCCCGCCACCACCCACCACCAACTCCCCCGCACACAGTCTCCCCACCCCCCACCCACCACTAACTTCCCTGCTCACAGTTCCCCTGCCTCCCACCAACCACCAACTCCCCTGCACACCGTCCCCCTGCGCACACCCAACCATGTGTCCATGTGATGCCCCCTCAGGCCGACAGTGCACAGTCAAATCACTGGCTACATGGTTGTTTCCCATGTGCACCTAATTGGGGAGAGCTCTGTAGCATCCTGCGTTGTGACCACCGGCATGGCGTTCCCTGTTGGGACTACTAAGTGGGGGTGGTGGAGGTAAATGGGATGGAGGCAGAGATTAGTATTTGCTGCTGGAAGAATTTGTTGTTTTCCCACATTTGTTCTGTGAATGCAGAGAGCCCCTCGCATAGCTCCCTTACCCTCGGCCCGAAACCCATGAGGGATGCTGTTCATGCCTCCACCTCCTTCCTCCTATGGCTGATGGCCTTCACGTGCCGATTGTGTCCTCTATCAAGGCCCTCAATCCTCAGCTGACATGTCTCTATGATGTCAAGTCATGCCATCACTGCAGCCATGGGGCAAGTAGGGTTGTTGGGGTCGAGCTGTCCTGCCTGTGGGGCTGTCTTGGCTGGGGCTGGTGTAGTGCCTGGTGGGGCTGTAGCACCTGGTGGGGCTGTCCTGCCTGGTTGGGATGCCTGATGATGAGGCATAAGAGGGTGTGCCCTCATCATCCACCACGGTGTAGGCGCGGTGTGCCCGGGACTGTGGCCGTGGGCTGTGCACATCCACATGGTCATGGCTATCTGGTGGTGTGCTGATTTCAGGCACTTGCATGTGTTCAGGTGTGGGTGCCGCAGCTGCCTGCTGGCCATCACTGATTGCCCCTCCCTCCTCCTGTGCTGTTGATATTGGGACTGTGTTAGCAGCCTCCTCTTGGTCGGTCCTGATGGGTTGTGACCTCAGTGTTGGTGTGGTTGTGGAGAGCTGGGCCATTGCTGTTGGCGTGGCCCTGGAGTGTTTGGCCCTTGGTGTGGCCTGACACTGCTGCAGTGTGGAGTGGTGGGGTGGGTCTTCTGCCTTAGTGTTACCTGTCGGCCCCTTCGTGGGGTGCTGGTGTTGGTGGAGGCGTGGGTGGGCGCTCGATGAGATGGCCCCGCTACCTCATCCTCCGTGAATGCCTCAGGTGATGCCTCCGTGCCTGTAGGGGGACATAGGGGTTGGCATCAGGTCACATTCACTCACGCGTTTTGTCATGTATTGCAGTACTCACGGGGGTTGCACGGGCTGTTGGACTCATGTGCTGCCTGCTTGCATTTTGCAGTGGGTTGGTATATATGGGGCATGGTGCGTGTGGGGGGCCACACTTGGGAATGTGACTTCCCGGTGTTGGCATGGCAGGGGTTGATTGTTGGCATGGGCATTTGTCTGGTAAGCATCTGGTTTACACGGCCAGCTGGCAATGGTGCACTGCTATGCCCACGCCATGGCTGTGTGTTGCATGACACTTTGATGTGTCCCCTGGCTACCCTCACCACAGCTCTGGCTCTCAGGGGTGGCCTAGGTGCACTGGCACATGGGCACTCCCGCGGGTGCCTGTGGTGGCTCCCACACACTGCACCCAGTCACAATGCCCGGCTCATGGATATACACACTGGGGGATCATGTGGTGGGCTGTTCACATTACATTTGGTATGGGGGGGAGTTCACTTACCTTCGGCCTCCTTCTCTCACTCCCTCCATCCCTGCCATGCCGATGATGGTGCTGTACCACTCCGCCCATAGCATGCGTGTTAAGATGGATTTCTAAACTCTGACCTGGTGGGCAGAGGTTTAGGAGGCCACCCTCAGTTTAGTGAAACAGGGGAACCTTCTGGACAAGCCAGACCAATCTAGGTAGCTTGGCAGGTGGTCAAGACTAAGTCTCAGGAGGGGTGAGAGTGATTGGAAGCCCACAATGAGCACACACAGCAACAAGCCACAAATTACTCTTAGACAAGTGTATTTGATAAACTATCTATACATTTATTGTCGGTCAGACCAAATAGACACAAGTAACTTTAGCAATCAGAAAACAGTTATCACACAAATCCTTAAACTATACAATATATATACATTATGTTTCCTAATGCAATTCAATGATAAGTTATAACAACCACCTGTAAAGAGAGGGTTGAGTTAACACAGATGGCATCAGGTAATTCTTCAGAGTTCGTTCCCTAACTTTCGAGTTCAACCCCATGACGAGTGGAGCCTTGTGCTCAACAGTACAGTTGTGCATAAAAACACACGATCACGTAGGTGAGACAAAATACGTGTCTTCTTGGAAGGGATGTAGCAAGTCATGAAGGGGCTTGAGGCGATGAAGAATTGGTTCCCACTATTCGAATAGGTCCCGCCCTTGGCGGCAACGCAGTGTTCAAATGGTGAGAATAGCTAGGGAGCGCGTGATCGGTTATTTCAGGGGGCCACCGGTAAGTGATGCAAGTAATCACTGACCCTCTGCAGTTTAGTCAAGGTCGCAGTTTTGCAGCGTTTTGGCTCTCAGTGGCTGCGGTGGAGAACAATCGTCCGTGGCGGGATAGTTGCCTTTTCTTAGCTTCCAAAGGAGGTATGAAGAAAATTACTGTGCAGCAAGCTTCAGGGCACAGGAGAGCAGAACAGAAAGGGACCGATAGCAACTGTCACCACCAGATAGTGATGCAGGGATCATGGATGCGGACAGCATTACGCACTCCCCTAATTCAGGACCCAAAGGAGCTAGGCCTGTAAAATTTGGCGGAGAATGCATGGGACCACGAACAAGCAATGTCCCAAGTCTTGGGTTTGCACTCGAGACGGCGGCAGTGTTGCGGGTTACCCTGATGTAGAGCTGGACAGTTCGCTGGGTGGCTCAGGAACACTTCAGAAGGGGCATGTTTAATGGGTAAGCAGGGAGCGCTGAGAGTAGTTGTTCCCACTACTCCAAAGGGGTGAAGCGTCTTGGCAGGCCTTCTTGATCGATGAAGAAAGCAGGGGTCCGACGGGACAGCAGAGTGTGAAGGGTGCCAAAACTTTCCAAAGCGTCTGTGGCAGTTTCATAAGTCTGCTTCTTCGTGTAAGAGACGTGGCTCCTTCTGTAGTTCAGTGAGAACTCAGGTGATCGACCAAGAATGGCTGCAGAGCCCCTTCTCTTATCCAAGATTAGCTTTGTGCCAAAATTGAGGACTTCCAATAGAAGAACTCCTCTCTTGCAATCATCCCAGACGTGGACCAATCACGGTGTACAGTGGTCCCAGTCATTCAGCCACTCCAGACTTCCTGGTACCAGTGATGTGGATTGGGACGAGACAGTCCCAGCCCACTTCCTGGGCACGCATATGTGACAGGCAGAAACCCGCGAAAGAGATTGGTTTTCGCGGGTGGTTGCATGCCCAAATAAGGAAAACCCGGGTTACTCGACCTGCGTGAAGGCAAGGGACAAAATGGCCATAGGACAGAAGAAAATACTTTGTGGCTCGGCCATTTTCGGATCTGGCCACAGTCCTAAGCCCAACGCAGTAAACGTGGTTTAACACAGTAAAAAGAAGTAAAACATTATGAAAAGTAACTGCTGCCACCGTTCGTCCCAGGCACACTCGTGCAATCACCAAAAATCCTTTGAGGGTGTCTAGGGCCATAAAACAAAAAGGGACCCCAGTGCACGGTACTGGAAGGCACATTGTATACTGTTAAAAAGTTACCTAGAAATGGCATTATAGTCAAAGACTAAGGGAAACATAGTTTCCCAGTACTGACAGTCTGAAGGACGTGTCCGTTTCCTCATAACAAGTGAGCAAAAGCCCAGGGGAGTTGAGCTGAAGGCTGGGCTCCACTGGAAAAACTCAGGTAAGAACAGCTAAACAAAAGCAAAAAGATTGGGGGGGGGTCCATAAATAGAGGGAAAATTGCACATAAATGAAATCTTTCCTAACAATGAGCTCTGGTGGTGGTGGCGGTGATCCTCCTCCGGTTGCCATGTTGTCAGTCCGGTGCTGGGCTAGGATACCCTGGCCCGGACCCGCAGATTGTTGTAGCGCTTTCTCCAGTCTTCCCCATCCCTGGGGACACAGGCGACTGCCGACACCTTCTAGTTGATGTCCACCCAGATGTTTTTGCGGCGCTTTGAAGTTTTTTTATTTTTTGTTGGGCCCCATACAGCTGCTCATAATGGGCTATCACGTCCTCAACAAGGACATTGAGCTCAGACTCACAAAATGTGGGTTTGTGGATACAATCCTGGGCTGACTTGCCCCTTGTACGCTCTGTAACATGTTTTTGTTTCATTTGCTCTGGATGGCTACCAGGAGCTCCGATTTGTGATGGATTGTGTTTCCAAAATGGCAGCCGCTGTGTTTCCCATTCCAGTAGTGCCACATTTTCTGGCGGTGTTAATGCGCGGTGGTGGTAGCGGTGACGCTATTTAGGGTGGGATTTCAGGAGTTAGCATTATTAACGTTGAGCGTTATTAGCGATAATCCCAGGAACGTGTGCGCGTGTCCACCGACTCGTGATACAGTGGTTTCTGCGCAACTAATTGCGACGTTAACCCTAATAACGCTCAATGTTAATAACACCCAGATACCGCCCAGCTCGTGATGGGGCCCACTCTGTGCTAATTCCTAAAGTGAAGGAAACTTTCATTGCAAGCAACTTTTCAAATATGTCATTTCTACCGAACAATTAAGTATTATTAAAAGGAGGCCAATGAATAATGAACTATAAAGTGAGTGCAACTTTAACCAGACCCGCAAACTCAATGTGCATTTTTTCCCAAAGTGAATGGAACTTTGGGAAGTGAACTTTAAGAACTACTTTAAAAAGGTGAATTTATCTGAACTGTCAATTTCAAACAAAACCCTTTTGTCGTACATAGACCAGTAATAAGCAGAGGGTGCAAGCATGGCACAGAATATTAAGGAGACACCCTCATATTGATACACCATTGAAACTGTGTCTTGGAGAAGGGATACCTGAGATTGGAGATGTTTATTTGTCCTGAGGTCCTGAGGACGATGACTCAGGATATTTTGTGTTTTGAGTGTACAAGTGTGGCACAGACACTGGCAACAGCCTCTAGGTTGCTGCCGAGCTTTGCAGGCAAGCCGATTGGCTAAGGGGATCACAAAAGCTTATCCCCCCCCCGAGGCCGGATGGCAGAGCCAGCCTCTCCCAAAGTCCGGGACACAAGGCTTCTGATGCTGCTCTCTGCAGTTCTCCGCTGCTTGCCGCCATGGACACTCACCAAGCAGAGCACAGCAACAGATGATTCGCACCAGACTGAAGGTAAGTCTGGCATATACCCTCATACGGCCGGCTCCTATCTTTGTGCCCCCCGACGATGTGTCCACTTGTACAACCCGCTATCTTCCCTCGTACCCTGCTTGACCCCTTTCCTCTGATCCCCTTTCCCATTCGCATCTCCAGTGAGGCCAGGCCCCCGGAGACCTCAGTCGCTGCCGGTATCCCTGCCCGGCCTCCCCGCTTCCATTGAATGGCGCAATGAGGACATTCCAAAGTGTCATACTTGGTACGATGGATGCAGCCCCCATGCCTTATAGGACATGGTAATAGCACACAGGCTTGCTCCTTCCGGTGCCAGACTCTAACCAAGCCCATCTCCTTCCACTCTCCAGCACCAGACCCTGACTCTGGCCCCAAACCAGCTATCCACACCAAAAAAGGGCCATATGCACACCGCACCTTAATGACACCCTTCCTGCATGGCCACAACTGCTTGTCAGGCCCATGTCAACCAATATGCACACCAATTTGACTCAAAACCGCCACTTTAGCGTGCAACAGTAGGCTGTGCTCAAGAATAGCCAGATCACGTCCACGCTACTTACCAGCATCAACCTCAATGAGGAACTCCCACCTGGGCACAAGAACTTGCGCTAAGCCCAAAGTCCCTACTACTAGTATCAAGGACACATTTTACGATGGCCCCACAAGCAATAAGCTTCCCAAAACCCAGCCAATCAGAACCCATGGCAGTAGTATTACAAATATACAGTCCACTCACTGCAGCAGGACCCCCTGCAAACATTCCAAGAGGAACCACCATCCTGTAAAGAACACTAGCGTACCAACCAGTCTGGCCACAACACACAGCGCTTCATCAAGCACAGCAACTCCATGCTGCGAGTCTCTCATCCCCTGTGACACCTGCCCTTAAAACCTCGACTCAGGCAGACTCTCCCTCCTCACTCTTAAACATAGTCCTCATTAATGGGAGATCGCTCCCAGCCCATGCCCTAGACATACACAACCTTATCTCCGCCCAAGACCTCGACCTGCTGGCCATCACTAAAACCTGACTCCATCAAGCTTCAGTCCCAGCCCTGTCACTGGCACTCTGATGGTCTTGCCATACTCAGAAGTGACAGAATGGACTCTATAGGTGGAGACGTCGTACTTATTTACAGAGAGTCCCTACAGCTTAGACTCGCCAACAGCTCAATGGAAGGGAATTGTGAACTCCTCTATGTCAAGCTCTCATGCTCTCCGGTAGGCTCCATTACCATCCACATTATCTACCAACCTCCAGGACGAACTCCATTCTTTGAGGAAAACCTGATTCACACTGTAGGAGAAAACATAAAGACAGTCTCGACAACTAATCTTCTCTTTGACATAAACTTAGGCCTTAACAACCCCTTGGACATCACTGCCTCATCCAAGGCCAACGCACTTACTGTCCTTGGCTTCAGACATTGTAGATCGACGCCAACTCACAACAAGGGTATAACACTGGACTGGGTAGCTGATCTGAACAGCCAGATCTCAATCACCTCTAACACCCCTGCCCATGGTTGGATCATCATATCCTAACCTTCACTTCCCCCCCTTGAAACGACAGCCACTACCCCACCCAGCTATGCCCCATACCTTGTCACGTAGCTCCCGGAATATCTCCAAAGAATCTATCTCCCCTCTGCTCAGACCTATATTCAGCAGACCCTAACATTCTAGTAGACCATAAGATTCTAGGAGACATGTACATGAAAACCTTGACCAAAGCGGTCAACATGGTTGCCCCATGCATGCCGGGAAGTCTAGACCAGCAGGTCACATCAACTCATGGTTAACCCCTGACCTCCACGCCACGCATCTGAGAAAAAGACAAGCTCAAGTCCTCTGGAGAAAGGCCCCAACAGAAATTGTGAAAGCAGCATTTAACAAGATTGCCAAACAATACAAGCAGGCCATCATTGCAGCCAAAGCGGCAGCCTTCAACACTAGAATAATGAATGCCAGCTCAAATTCCCAAGAAATCTTCAGAATCTTCAGAGAGTTAGAGATGCCTTGGGACCTGTTGCATAAACCTACAGAAGGCCATGCGAGACAAAATGACCTTGCTTCAACAGAAAATAGAAAGGAAACAAGCACTCATCACCACACCCATTTCTCGCACCCGCCTCCACTAAGCAGCAGATTACACCCGCCTTCCACTCTAGAGAAGTGTCAGAAGGTGAAATTGCCAATATGCTTAGAAAGCTCAAACCCTCTAGGTGTAAAGTGGACATATCCCCAGCTAACATCATCAAAGAATTCTCAGAAGCCGCAATCCTGTTAATTACGAGATTCATCAATGCTTCCTTCTCTTTAAGCCAGGTCTCGACCGCTTTAAAAGAATATTGTGTTCTACCCTTACTAAAGAAAACTACACTTGACCCATCTTTACTTATCAACTACCGCCCCATCAAAACAGTCCCATTCTTGCTAAAGATTCTGGACAGAGCAGCCTATAACCAAATACAATCTTTCCTAGAATCCAACCACATACCAGGGATGCATCCATTAGGCTTCTGGCCCGGCCATGGCACAGAATTAGCATTACTAGACCTGAAAAACCACCTCGACAATGGCAAGCCAGCCTTCCTACTCCTCCTTGACCTCCTTAACATCTCGGCCACCTTTGATCTGATGGACGATAAAAGGTTGTGCCACCATTTTATGGCCTCTGCCAACTTCTCCCTGGATGCCTCCACATGGGTGGCATTCTTCCTCAAAGGAAGATCCATGAGAGTCTTCTCAGACACAGCCAATGCACCCCCCATACCTATCCCTTGGCTGTCCCAAAAGGTTCTTGCATCTCCCCCTCTCTCTATAACATTTTCACCAAACCCTGTTTCGACCTACTTGACTCCATCGGCATATCCTACAACAACTATCCTGATGACACCCAAATCCTCCTCACTTAGTCAGAACATTCTGACGAGGACATCAACAAAATTGTCATGGTTCGCGCTAAGAACCCCCTGGACACGATGCCCCCCTCCCAGTCATCGACTCCTATAAGGATTTATCAAGCCCCAAGGGAGTGTCCCAGAGCCTCTTGGACTCAGTCCTGGCACCGGTGGCACCAGGCTCATAAAATGGGATGAAGCACGTGAAACTACTTGCTCAGCCTAGTGAGGCTGAGCCTTTCAGCTTTCTCTGGGTGTGGTTGAGGACTATTTTACTTGAAGAACAGGGTGTGGTAAAGGGACTACTTTACCTGGAACTACTTGCAAGGCTGCTTAAGCCACGCCCTGCAGGCAGAACACAGTTCGCGTTATTCTGCACTCCTGCAGCATAACGCTCACCGTGTCTGTCCTGTCCTCGAACTTCTACAGCCACGCCCGTTCAGATTTTCATCCATCGGTGCCTAGAAGCAGAAAGGCAAGAGAAAACAAAGTCAGTACAACAGCAAGGTCTTACCTGCAGCATCCTTCCTTTGGTTGCTTCTTCAGCCGCTCCCGGACCTCCGCATCAGCTGAAGGGAAGGTATTCGTTCAGGCCGCAAGACGCACTCGGGTTCAGCATTCTTCCGGAGCATCTTCGGAGCGGTTCTTCCATTCTTCATTCCGACGCCGCGCCGCTTCTGCAAAAAGAAGAAGAAACAACAGGTTAGTCGCGCATGGAAGGGAAACCAGTATTTTAGACTTACAGCGCCTCACTCTTGCGCTTCAACTCACCTGAAGGAAATCTGCTCTGCATCTTAAAACTACTTGAATCTCCATTTGAAATGCATCCGAGGCCGTGCCTGAAAGGAAAGACAAAGACACAGATCAAAAGGGGTTGAGGCAAAATTAAGACTTTAAACACCTATACCAAGCAGTTATTGGCATAGAGACTTACCTGTTTTAACCAGTTCACCAAGACTCGGCAACCACTCATCGGATCAGTGAAGTAACTCGATCCTGGGAAAGATTGTATTAAATGTGCCCCTGCTGGATTGCAGGACGGAGAGTCTACCTTACAGAATTCTAAGGTGAGATAAAGAGGAGTAGGGTATCAGGTGGTGGAGGAGGTGGGTCCAATTCAACCCCACTCAGTGGCTCATATCTTATTTCGATCTTGCAGACAAACACCTCGTGAGGGTGATAACAAGGGAGAAGTCACAGCAGCATCATCAACTGCGCAGTACCACGCCAGCGCAGACATCATTCGTGCAGCCACGTGCTACGCCCCTGTGGAGACCAGGTGAGCGTGACAAAAATATACTCAACATTCCAAGCCTGGATGGCTACTAACTACCTATACCTCAATGATGACAAGACGAAGATCCTGTTGGTGGGATCACCGGCCATGCTCAGGAAGCTCAACACCAAATTCACAGCCTTCACAATAAATGGGAACCTCATCCCCGTCTCAGCATCAGTAAAAATGAATGGCGTTCACCTGGATGCCTCCCTCTCCCTTACCAAACAAGTGAGCGCGATCGCCTTGCCAGCCGCATACACAGCCAATCTCATCAATGCAGCCAGACAATTCCTCACACCCACCCGCTGCCTCACCATCGCCAGAGCCATCATCGGGGAAAGACTGGACTACTGCAACGCCCTCTGTGCAGGGACTTCAAGACAGAACCTTAACAAAATGCAGGTTATCCAAAACAATGCCTTACAAGCAGCGCTCCACATAACCAAAAGACACCACATCGGAGCGGTAAGAAAGGAAGTTCACTGGCTCCCAATTCGGGAAAGAATCATCTTCAAAACACTTTCCATCAAGTACAAATGTCTTTCTAACCCAGAATACCTAGCCCAAAGAATTGTGAAAACCAAATTGACCAGACCGGTAACGGCAATCCACGCTCACCACCTTGTGTCACCTAAATTCAAAAGAGCTAGAGGAGGAGGATCCACCTTCCCTGCAGTGGCAATGAACCACTAGAATTCCCTACTGCCCGCTTTGAGAGCAGAGGACTCATACTGGTCCTTTCAAAAGGCCCTACAAACTTGGCTCTTTGCCTAAAACAACACTACCACCTAACATTCTTATGGCCTCCTGGTACTCTTGCTCTTAAGCAAGGGCAAGAGGCTTCTTACTCCTCAAAGGAAGCAGCTACCTAATGACTCTATGTACAGTAACTGAAGCCTTTTTTTCTCTTTCTGTGTAATTGGTTCACAACAGCACCCTGATGCCTCTGTGCTTAGGTGCTTTACAAATGCAACAAATAAATAAATCAACACTATGGAAACACCCTCATATCAATACATCATTGAAATTGTGTCTTGGGGAAGGGATCCCTGAGATTGGAATTGTTTATTTTTCCTGAGGACAGAGCTTCAGGATATTTTGTGTTTTTTGTGCTTTGCAACTTGGGGGAGGGAATCCCGAGCATTGGACAAAACAGAGTACTTTATAACTCAAGGTCAAGCAAAAACGTTTTATAAGAACTGCTTTATACTTGGGGAAGGAGGCTCAACCAAGCTCAGAACCTTATGCTGAACACTATTTTGTTGGTTACTGACATCCCTACATATTGTATAAGATTAGTTGTGAGGGCAAGTATAGGTTTCGGACACAGACAGATTCCTGAGGTGAACTTGTTGACTTTGACTTTCCTTAGTTTTGGTTTGGTAGGGAAATCCCGCCATAGTATAAGGCAAGATGGGTCTTATTCATCCTCACATTTGAGTTAATACAAGTGTTTGCTTTGAACTTTGAATCTGTTGTCTGTGTCTTACTCCAAGATGCCCTCACACTAGCTTTAAGAGAAACGCCAAGAACAGAACAGACACCAATATCCTTCCTCTGCTGAAGCCTCTGACAGCCCTCCAATCCATGTTAAATGACCCTACCTCCATGGTGGAGCTATATAACCAATCGCTCTCACTCGCCATCGATGAGATCGCACCACTGAGCATATGCAAATCGAAGCCAATAGCCCACCTGAACTCATGGTTCACCCTCAGCCTCAGAACTCTTCATTCAACCAAGGGAGCAGCTGAGACTGCCTGGAAAAAGGACCCGACAACCTTAAATAATCCATATCTAAAACCTACAAACAAGCCCTATTCCTAGCTAAAAGTTCCACCTACAATGACAGAATTGCAAATGCCAACTCAGGCACGCAAGAGCTTTTCGCCATACTATGCAAACTAGAATCGCCAGCCCCCCCGCAACCAACTACATTAAAGATCTGACCTGGTGCTCCAACATTCAAAACGCACTGATAAATAAAGTCTCATCTCTCCAACTAAAAATCCTAGCTAAATATAAACAAATCTCTGCTGGCACCTCACCAAACCTAAAAACGTCACTGCCCACCGTGCTCACTGACCAATTCGAGTTCAACCCTATTACAGACTCAGAAGTAACTAATGTCATCAAAGGCCTAAAACCCTCCAGATGTTAAGGTGACATTTGCCCTGGACCAGTCATCAAAGAGTGTGCCGTAGAACTTGCACTGTTTAACACTGTGCTCATCAATACTTCCTTCCCCACCAGTACAGTGCCATCCAACCTAAAAGATTCATGGGTCCAAGCCCTCCTTAAGAAGCCTACCTTAGACCCAAACATACATACCAACTACCGTCCTAACACGACAGTACCATTTCTTCTCAAAATTCTAGACAGAGCAGACTAACTACAGATCCAAAAGCACATAGAAACCAACAACCTTCATGGGTTAAGACAATCAGGCTTCCGCCCAGGACATAGAAACAAAATTGCCCTCCTAGACTTAAAGATCCAAATTGATGAATTCAAAGACAACAGTAAACTTGCTCTCCTCCTCTTACTAGACCTCTCAGCGGCCTTTGATCTGGTAGATCACAAAATCCTCTGCCAACACCTATCATTGGCAGGCCACTTCTCCCCTGAAACCAAAGCCTGGATCTCATCTTTTCTCTCGGATAGAATGATGAGAGTGTTCTCCACCTCCGCCTCGGTCCCTCCAGCGGAGTCCCTCAAGGCTCTTGCATCTCTCCCACACTATACAACGTCTTCACCAAACCCCTCTTTGATCTGCTAGACACCATTGGTATCACCTATACTAATTACGCTGATGATACCGAAATCCTTCTACTTATCTCTGGATCCTACGACATGGGCCCCAATTTGTTGAGCTAGATATACCAAACCATCCAGGCCCAGATGGCCCTTCAGTCGCTCTACTTTAACGTCGAAAAGACGGAACTGCTCTTGGTTGGATCACAGCCTATCCCAAATAAATGAGATGGAGAATACAAGGTATTCACTATCAATGGCACCTCAATCCCAGTTTCCAAAGATGTAAAAACTCTGGGGGTATATTTGGACTCCACACTATCCTTAACCAGACATGTTAACACAATTGCACAAACGGCTGCCTATACTACTAGACTCATCCATGCCTGCAGACGTTTCCTCTCCTCTGAGCGCTGCATCACAATCACTAGAGCACTCATAGGGCCTCATTACACGGATGGCGGTAAGGATTTACCGGTACTGGTAAAATACCGGTACCGGTAAATCCTTACCGCCTTACTACGAGGTCCCTTTGCGGGTTGGGGGATTTAACGCCTGCTTTTTGCAGGCGTTAAAAACCAATCCGCAAAGGGACCAGTGGAGCTAATTACGGTACCGCAATTTGCGGTACCGTAATTAGCACCTTCACCATTCCTATTGAGCCCTATGGGGCAAAAATGGGAATGGGGAAGGGCAATGGTGGAAGGGGGAATTACCGCCCTGCCAACCTTGGAATGGGGCAGTAATTCCCCTTTCCGCCAAGGCGGTGCCGGTATTTTACCGGGATGAACCATGGCGCTAATAGCACCAAGGTTCTCCGCTATCCGTGTAATGAGGCCCATAGTCTCTAGACTAGACTCCTGGAAAGCCCTCTTTGTGGGAACCTCTACCCATAATATCAAGAAGTTACAGATTATCCAGAATAATGCTTTAAGTGCAGCATTAAATAACCCTAGAAAAGAGCACATATCAGCAGCTAGAAGAAACGTACACTGGCTTGCCATCCGTGCGCGAACCTTAACACACACATGCCTTTCAAAAACGGCTCCTAGATACCCTGCACGAAGGTTCACAAAAACACAATATACCCGGTCTACCCATTCACATCGCCTTTCTACTCCCAGGTTAAAATTCCAAAGAGCAGGGGGTCATAGCTTCCCAGCTGTGGCTTCCAAGCTCGGAATGTCCTACCACTACCATTAAGAACGGAACCATCATTCTAGACCTTCCGTAATTGTCTGAAAACCTGGCTCTTCTCACACGATGTAGAACTGTACCTTGCCTGCTCCCACAACTGGCTATGCAAAATAACTATGCTGTGCCACCGACTAACTGTTTTGCCCTTCTGTCTACTAAGTTTCTGTTTACTTGTGTAACTAGCGCTGTGATACCCCTGGGCTTGGTGCGCTCTATAAATATAAATGTCAAATAAATAAATAAACACATCAAAGAGCCTAGGTTCCCCTCTGGGAATAAGCATATGGAAAGCTGTGATCGAAGATCTGACGTCCTCATGTGCTCTTTGCCCGCCCTTGTCATGTCTACAGTGGATAGCTTCAAAATAGCCTGTGATCAAGCAATGGAAAGTATGGAGACAGCTACCGCGGAGCCTTCCCTGCAGTCTCTATCAGAGTTGAAGGAGGGGAGAGATGAGCGAACCCACCTATTAGACCATATTAGCCCCTGACAATGGCTGTGAATAAAGGAAATGATAATTGGGGAGCTTAATCAATGTAAAAAATTCACATACCTTTGCTCTTGGGTAGATTTGTTGGACAAGCTTGCAGTGCAATTCCATCCAGACAATGCCGATCCATCCTGCCAGACGGGTCAGTTTACTGATAAGATAAATCAGAGTTCCCAAACATCCCACTGTGATCAGAGGTATTTGGCCCCCAAGGGCCTACATCAATGATCAGGGCATAAACACCGGGGATACTAGGGGCACTTTTTGGAGGACGACTCTTGAGTTAAGGGATATGGCACAAGTTCCAGGTGATAAACTCATGAAACAGTAGAAAGTGTTCCCCAACCCGCAAGCTTTGTCCTCAATTTGCTGATGCTGATGCTCCTGGACCTATCCACCGCCTTCGACCTGGTATAACGTACTGTAGTGGTCTCCGGGCTGAGGGAGGTGGCGGGTTTCTCAGAGTCGGCGGCTGACTGGGTTACCTCTTTTCTGAAAGACCGCCATTGGAGAGTGAGCAGCAATCTGGCAGATTCTAACATCAAGGAGTTGACTCAAGGCGTCCCTCAGGGAGCCTGTTTCTCTCCCATTTTCTAAAATATTGTTACAGTGCCTTTCCTTGATTTTCTGGACAGTAATAACATAGAATTTACAAATTGCGCAGACAATACTCAGTGTATTATACCTATCACTGGTGTCTTTTTAGATGATGAAGTAAACATCAACAGGATGCATCTGCTCATTCAAAGTTGGATGTGTTCCAATGGACTGGCTCTTAACACAAGCAAGACAGAGCTTATGCTTGTGGGCACTGTTCCCAAGATTCGTAAACTTGAAGACCAATACTCCAAATTTGTAATCGATGAATGTGTTCTTGTGGTCAAGAAAAAGTCAAGACTCTGGGTATCTATCTGGACTGTAACCTTAACATGAAAGCACAGGTCGGTAGCCTAGTGGCTTCATCTTCCTATTATGTTAAATTGCTTTCACGTGCCCGGCCTTTTCTTTCATAAACCAGTAGGGAAATGCTAGCTAGAGCACTGATAAGCTCCAGGATAGACTATTGTAGTAGCCTGTTGACTGGTCTCCCGAACTGTGAATTGAATAGATTGCAGGTGGTGCAGAACAACGCTGTAAGGGTTGTTTTGGACAAGAAAAGGTCAGACCATATCTCAGAGGTGAGAAGGGAACTTCACTGGCTCCCTATTAAGGAATGAATTCTCCCTCGGCTATTATCCATTTCCTTTAATTGTTTGAAAAACTCTGGCCCCATCTATCTCAATGAGGAATTAAGGCCTAAGGTGAGTAAACATAATCTCAGATCCAACAACCAATCTCAGTTTACTGTCCCGGCATGTGGATTATCGCAGAGCAAGGTTTGTGCCTTTTATTCTGCAGCTCCTGTGGCCTGGAATAATCTGCCCCTTAAACTGAGAGTGGAAAATTCCATTTGTGTTTTCACAAAAGGAATGAAGACACACCTATTTAATGAGACATCTGCCGGCCTCCGCTATCTCTCCTACTGTTGCACTTCTTTCTTTCTTGCCACTTGTTTAATTTGAATATGTTGCTTGTTTGTGAGCGCCCTTAAGCCTTCAGGCCGGTGGTCTCTGCGCTATATAAATGTTTAAATAAATAAAATAAATAAATCACGCCCCTCAAAATTGGAGAGTGAGCACAATCATCGATATTGTTACACCATCCACTGGTCACCTTACGCACGCGAATACCGGTGCAGCCACTAAGCCCTCCATCTCAGGTCCTGATCTGCCTTCCTCTTCTAACCTCATGTCCTCACTCCCTCAAGCAGCACGGCAGCGGCGGACCATGCTATACAACAAGAACACACGAGGGCATCCAACGCGCTATGGTCATACTCACCCATTGCAACATTGGCAACTGCCCTGGCGTCTTGGAGACAGTCGACGGAGGCGCCGGCTTTTTTCTTTGCTTCATCACGCCCCCAGGAAGACCCGACAGCGTTTTTGAAAACTTGGGTCATGTGACAAGGAAACGTGCTACATCATCGGTCATGTGATGGGGTCATGTGACACTCCTAGGCCCCTTCAAAACCGGAGAGGGAACGCTCATTCAGTGCTTCACAGCTGACCCAATCAGGCACTGTTCGGCGTCTTCCTGTCTCCATACCTCGATTCTGGACTACGGACTGTTCTTCTTGGATTCCCCTGTCAAGCCCTCGGATACTGTTTTGCTGTTTCAGGACCTTTTGGACAGTGTTTTGGATTCCTTTGGATTACCCCTGGTTTCAACGAACTTGGCTGGCTTCTGACCTTGGAACTCTTAACTGATTGTTTTCAGATTTCCTCTTCCATTACCTTTTGGAGTACCCTCTCTATACAGGTTTTGCAGTGCCAAATTCCACAGCAATCTTCCAGTACTACGCCTACCCACTGCCGCTTGCTACACACTGCAGCACCACGGAACACCTCCATTTTCATCTGTGTTCTTCCCGTCCCCAGACTCCTTCGTACCTTGGGAAGCCCCTTGATATTTGTTACCCTGCTATTCAGTGTATTGTTTGCCTTATACTAACCCATTGCTTGCTTTTTTATAGCGGTCGAGGGGTCACCGGTGTTCCTGGTTCCTGGCTTTCTTCGGCACTCAAAAAACCTGTGGCTCAAGGATCGCTCAGGAAGCTATTTGTATCTTTCTGAGTGGAACTTGTGGACAGAGGCCCCATAATCTTCACGACCATCAAGTCATAACAGACTATGAAGCCGACAGATCGTCCAGATTATGGAGGCATCAGCTGGGGACCCCGTGGCCGCTCTACTGCAAGCAGTTACTACCTTGAGGGCCGATATGGCCGCAGCCACCATGGCGATACACCACCGCCTTGACTCCCTTCAGAGTGCTCGCCATCCCCTACCTCCTGATTCCGAATTTGGGGACCCCACACCTCCAACCCCTGGTCCTTCTGCCACCCCTTCCATCATCACACCAGTAGTAGCTCCCACTCCTTTTCCTTTAGCACCCCCTGAGAGATTCCAGGGGGACCCCAGGAAATTCCGTACATTTTTGAATCAATGTAAATTACATTTCCTTTGTAGACCTTCAGCGTTCCCTGATGCACCTGCCAAGACTGTGTTTTTGCTTTCCTATTTGTCTGGCGTCGCCGCCACATGGGACAGCCCATTACTTGAAAATGATCATCCAGCCCTTTATGACTTTGACCTTCTAGTGACTGAAATGTCTAAGGTTTTTGACACCAGACACAAAGCTCAATCCAGAGATTTGGAATTGCTTGATCTCTCTCAGGGGAAAAGCACCCCTATAGAATACATAACACGATTCAACCAGTTAGTGGCAGAAACATCCTGTCCCGAAAACAAAAAGGCTGTGGTATTTTACAGAGGTCTAAGTGGCTCTATTAAGGACGCTTTGGCAGTGGTGCCGTCGCTTCCGACTCAGTACTCTGATCTGGTTAACCTAACACTCCAGTTAGACGCTCGACGCACCGAGCGCAAGGCAGAAGCCAGATTCTCGTGTACACAGTTGTCAGTTCCTCCTGATGTAGCCAGCGAACCCATGCAAGTGGGTGGAATACATAGCCCTATAACTATGACGGAACGGGAAAGGCAGAGAACCGACAACGCCTGCTTTTATTGTGGACTTAATGGACATTACGTCAAGAATTGTCCACGCCGCCCAAAGCAAAAGAATCCAGGTTTTCCGACTGCTCATCCCTGAATATGGGGGCCAGGACGAGTTCTCCACAGTCCCCCTCTTTTTCTCCTCCGGCATTTGGGCCTATTAGACCAGTCACAGTCCACGCCTTATTAAAGCCTACTCCTGACACAATGCACCCTTTTCAGATTATCATTGATTCCGGGGCCACTGGCTGCTTTATGGACATACAAATGGCTTATGCCTTGAACCTTCCACTAGTTACCAAGGAATATCCTGAGCCTGTACAGGCTGTGGATGGGACTTCCCTTGCTTCTGGACCTATTCGACAACAGTACTGCTCCCATGGAAGTAGTCATCCAGGAAACTCATAGAGAAACGCTTGCCTTTGACCTCATAACGACCCCTCAGTTTGGTATCATTCTTGGCATCCCTTGGTTAAAGAAACATAACCCGTTAATCAATTGGGGTACTGGCCAGGTCTGTTTTGAATCGGAAGTATGCCAACATTTTTGTCTTATTGAGAGAGAGGAGGTAATCGATACACCTGCTGCAGCATTGGGTGCAGTAGCACATCTGACCCTGTCTGTGACTGATGAACACCACTCTTCCACTTCACACATGGTTGGCGCTGTCTTTGCCAACATACCTCCAGTTTATCACAAGTTTTTGTCAGTCTTCGACAAGGGCACCGCAGAGAGTTCACCTCCACACAGACCCTACGATTGCCCCATAGATCTGGTCCCTAATGCTCAGATCCCCAAGAGCCGAATCTATTCTTTATCACCAGTAGAGGACAAAGCCTTGAAAGAATACTTGCAGGAGGCGTTACGTTTGGGCCACATTCGGCCCTCCTCCTCGCCTGCTGCATGCCCTATCTTCTTCGTTCCAAAGAAAGAGGTGGATCTTCGCCCCTGTGTAGACTACAGGTGTTTGAACGCCATCACTATCAAGGATAGATACCCCATACCTCTCATCTCTCCACTCTTGGATAGATTAACACACGCCTCCATCTACACCAAATTAGATCTCCGGGGAGCATACAACTTGACACCTGTCCACAAAGGGGATGAGTGGAAGACAGCGTTTTGCACCCGACAGGGTTTATTTGAATACCTGGTGATGCCCTTCGGGTTGTGCAACGCTCCTGCCACCTTCCAGCGATTTATGAATTAGGTTTTTGGGGATATTCTGGACAATTATGTGGTTGTCTATCTGGACGACATTCTGATCTTTTCCTCCTCTTTAGACGAACACATCCTTCACGTCCGAGAAGTTCTATCCCGTTTGCGCAAGAATGCGCTATTTGCCAAGCCTGAGAAGTGCCAGTTTCATACCAAAGAAGTAGAATTTCTGGGTTTCCACATTTCACCGGGTGGGTTGACTATGAATCAGTCTAAAGTACGAGCTGTTTTGGAATGGCCGGTCCCGGTAAATTTGAAGTCCTTACAGTCTTCCCTGGGCTTTGCCAATTTTTATCGGCGCTTTATCCCTGGCTTTTCTACTATAGTGGCACCATTAACTACGTTGACCAGTCCACGTGCTCCATTTATCTGGACCCCAGAACATCAGGTCGCTTTTGAGTCCTTAAAATCTGCGTTTACCTCAGCTCCGGTCCTACAACACCCAGATCCGGAGTTGCCATTCGTTGTCGAGGCAGACGCATCGTCCTTTGCTTTGGGAGCGGTATTGTCACAACCCTGCCCAACCTCTGGTCATTTACACCCTGTAGCATACCATTCACGCAAGTTTACATCTACAGAGTCCCATTATACAGTTACCGAAAAGGAGCTCCAGGCGATCAAAGACGCATTTCAGGTATGGAGGCACCATTTGATGGGGGCCAAACATCAAGTCATGGTTTTCACTGATCACAGGAATTTGCAAGACCTTGCATTCCTCAAATGCGTCAACAGTCGTCAGGTGCGCTGGCACTTATTCTTCGCAGCCTATGACTTTGTTGTGAAACACCACCCTGGTCTATCTCATGGTAAAGCAGACGCTCTATCCCGCTCTCCTGGAGGGGTGTCGCTTCCGGTCTTCCCTGAAACGGTGCTTGACCACGGGCATGTAGTATGCTTATGCACTCCTTCGCCTCCTCTGCTGTCAGCCATACGTACATGGGTTTCCCAACATCCACAACAGTTAGCAGAATGGGATCCTGTGTATCACGATGGTCTGCCTTTTGTTCACAACAGGTTGTTCTTACCCACAAGTGACACTCGAAATCTAGCTATGGAATGGTCTCATGATGCTGCCATCCATGGCCACCCAGGACAACAGCGTACTCTGGATCTGATTAAACGCTGGTGCTGGTGGCCTTCGATGCAGCGCGACGTTGAGAACCATGTCAACACATGCTCAGTGTGTGCCCAGTGTAAGTCCCGTAGGGGCCACCCCTTGGGTCTTCTATAGCCCTTGCTGATTCCCCCCAGACCCTGGCATACCCTTACAATGGATTTTGTGATTGATCTCCCTCGTTCACAGGGTTATGATACGGTGTGGGTTGTAGTAGACGCATACACAAAGATGGCTCGCTTTATTCCTTGTTCTGGTATACCCTCTGCACCTGCATTGGCAAGCCTGTTTTTCAAGTCCATTTTTTGTTTATTTGGGCTCCCTACGGTCTTGGTTTCTGACAGAGGTTCACAATTCACGTCTCGTTTCTGATGTGCGTTCACTAAATTATTGGGTATTGATGCACGATTCTCCTCTGCTTACCATCCGGAAACCGACGGCCAGGCGGAAAGGGTAAATCAGGCCATGGAACAATGCTTACGCTGTCTTTCACTACAACATCAGAAATCATGGGTACACCTGCTACACCTCGCTGAATTCGCCCATAACAACTCCTTGCACTCCTCTACTGGCTTTTCCCCGTTCTACTCCCTCTATGGCCAACACCCCCGTACTTTGCCCATTCCCGACTATGCATCCTCTTGTGCTCCTTTTGCCTCGTCTTGTTTTGCGACTTGGCCACGGTTCATGCCCAGACTCTTGCCCATCTGCAGGAAGCTCAGTTGGCCATGAAAGCTTCAGCCAATAGGAAACGGGTTGCTGCTCCTGTTTACCGTGTGGGGGATCGAGTTTGGCTGTCATCCCGCTATCTACACTTGCCTGGCTGTCGCAAGTTACTTCCCAGGTTTGTTGGTCCTTTTCGGGTGTCTGGTGTCCGGAGTCCGGTGGCTTACCGCCTATCTCTTCCTTTAGCCTGGAGGGTCCATCCAGTCTTTCATACTTCCCTCCTGAAACAATGCCCTGGCCCTACACGTTTGGTCTCTCACCCTGCCCCTGTGTCACTGGATGACCCTGATGTTTATGAGGTTGGGGGTATTCTGGGCTCTCGTCTCTTCAGGGGTCGGCTCCAGTAACTCGTGGATTGGTTGGGTTACTGTCCTGAGGAGCGCTCTTGGGTTCCTGCCCCGGGATGTGCATGCCCCTTCTTTGGTGGCCCAGTTTCATCGGGATTTTCCTGCTTGCCCACAGGGTCGTGGGCCTTTGGGGGGGGCTCTGTTACACCATCCACTGGTCACCTTACGCACACGAATACCTGTGCAGCCACTAAGCCCTCCATCTCAGGTCCTGATCTGCCTTCCTCTTCTAACCTCATGTCCTCACTCCCTCAAGCAGCACGGCAGCGGTGGACCATGCTATACAACAAGAACACACAAGGGCATCCAACGCGTTATGGTCATACTCACCCATTGCAACGTTGGCAGCTGCCCTGGCGTCTTGGAGACAGTCGACGGAGACGCCGGCTTTTTTCTTTGCTTCATCATGCCCCCAGGAAGACTCGGCAGCGTTTTTGAAAACTTGGATCATGTGACAACGAAACGTGCTACATCATCGGTCACGTGATGGGGTCATGTGACACTCCTAGGCCCCTTCAAAACTGGAGAGGGAACGCTCATTCAGTGCTTCACAGCTGACCCAATCAGGCACTGTTCGGCGTCTTCCTGTCTCCACATCTCGATTCTGGACTACGGACTGTTCTTCTTGGATTCCTCTGTCAAGCCCTCGGATACTGTTTTGCTGTTTCAGGACCTTTTGGACTGTGTTTTGGATTCCTTTGGATTACCCCTGGTTTCAACGAACTTGGCTGGCTTTTGACCTTGGAACTCTTAACAGATTGTTTTCGGATTTCCTCTTCCGTTACCTTTTGGAGTACCCTCTCTATATACAGGTTTTGCAGTGCCAAATTCCACAGCAATCTTCCAGTACTACGCCTACCCGCTGCCGCTTGCTACACACTGCAGCCCCACGGAACACCTCCATTTTCATCTGTGCTGTTCCCGTCCCCAGACTCCTTCCTACCTTGGTAAGCCCCTTGGTTTTTGTTACCTTGCTATTCAGTGTATTGTTTGCCATTATACTGACCCATTGCTTGCTTTACAGTGGTCGAGGGGTCACCGGTGTTCCTGGTTCCTGGCGTTCTTCGGCACTCAAAAAACCTGTGGCCTCAAGGATCGCTCAGGAAGTTATTTGTATCTTTCTTACTGGAACTTGTGGACAGAGGCCCCATAATCTTCACGACCATCAAGTCATAACAGATATCAATGCCGCGGGTTGGAGCCGGAGAGTTAGGTCTAGCTTTTGTGCATCCTACCCAACAGGATATTACTAACCTTAAACATGGGCTCCCTAGGAGTTTGCACACTGGCAAAACCTTTATGCCTCCAATCAACGAAGATTTCATCAGAAAGACTGTGATGGACCATAGAAATGTTCTTATCACAATTGTGGAGGTGCCAGTAGGGTATGAACCCAGGGACGTCTTGAGGAATAACCTGCTGGTGTGTTTCCGTCAGAAGACTTGGCCTGGTGTTGCAGGAGTGCCAGATCTTAAGATCATTCGAAGGATTAAGATTGATCAGTGGTCTGCCCAGAATGGAAGTGGAAGTGATTGTATATTGGTGGGGTGTGGTAAAAGCAATCTGTCGTCATTTGTGTCCATCCGCAATGATCTTTCGTGACTTGAAGTTAATAGTTGACTTCACTGCTTTATAGTGCTGCTGATTCTGCAGATCGTAGACTTTTTGCTGCTTCTTCCTTATGCTGATTTTCTGTATTGTGTGTTTGTCTTGTTTTGTATTGAGCTCTGAGGCCTATGGGCGTGCAGCACATTAAACAAATTAAAATAAATCATTAATAATGACATGCGTGGTGCTTATACATCAAGTGGCTGAAGGCACACGTGGTACAGACATGTTTATTATGCCAGTAACACATGTACAACTGAAATGAAGTCATTAACCCTCAGAAGACTTTAGAAAGAATACTGGCAGAATAAAGCTTGATGTTAGAGCTTCAAAAAGCAATCTCAAAGAGACCCTAGGGGGATATGTTCTGGGGGCGGCGAGGGGCTGGCAGTGGGTGGGAATGGCAATAGGGATTAGAATGGCCAAGGGCAGTGAATGGGTGGGTAAATAACAAAACAAGACACACAGGCTGTTCCTCCCTCCTCACATTCCATTTCCCTTCTTGCTGTACATTAATGGAACAGTTTTGGCTGATAGATGGTGCTTTATTGCCAGCTATTAGCCAACACTAATCATAGCAGCCATAAGGAGGGTGTGGTTTTAAATGCAGGACACAGATCAGTACCTGTGTAGAAAAGGTAAAAATACCCAGCATAGACAGAGGACTCATATTAGCTGAATGTAAAGGCGCTCGAGCACGCAGACAAATCGGAAGCAGTGGGAAAGGTACACATACCCCAGCATAGAGACACTGGCGTAGCAGGGGCCCCCTGCAGCCACTGTGGTGTAGGGGGCCCCACCACCCCATGTCCTGGGAGGGGGCCCCACTTTCAGTACAAAAACACACAGAGGCAGGGGTTCGCCCAACACAGTGAGGTCCTGGGTACTGCTGTGGCCTGCAGACAGGCAGTTCCTGTTCCAGCAGTAGGTTCCCCCCATTGGTCCCTGGGAGGCAGGAGGGGGTCGCCCAACACAGTGAGGTCCTGGGTACTGCTGTGGCTGGCAGAGGGGCAGGTCCTGTTCCAGCAGTAGGTCCCCCCCCCCATTGGTCCCAGGGAGGCAGGAGGGGGTCGCCCAACACAGTGAGGTCCTGGGTACTGCTGTGGCTGGCAGAGAGGCAGGTCCTGTTCCAGCAGTAGGTTCCCCCCCATTGGTCCCTGGGAGGCAGGAGGGGGTCGCCCAACACAGTGAGGTCCTGGGTACTGCTGTGGCTGGCAGACAGGCAGGTCCTGTTCCAGCAGTAGGTTCCCCCCCATTGGTCCCCGGGAGGCAGGAGGGGTTCGCCCAACACAGTGAGGCCTAGGTACTGGTGTGGCTGGCAGACAGGCAGGTCCTGTTCCAGCAGTAGGTTCCCCCCCATTGGTCCCTGGGAGGCAGGAGAGGGTCGCCCAACACAGTGAGGTCCTGGGTACTGCTCTGCCTGGCAGACAGGCAGGTCCTGTTCCAGCAGTAGGTTCCCCCCCATTGGTCCCTGGGAGGCAGGAGGGGGTCGCCCAACACAGTGAGGTCCTGGGTACTGGTGTGGCTGGCAGACAAGCAGGTCCTCTTCCCGCAGTAGGTCCCCCCCATTGGTCCCTGGGAGGCAGGGGTTTGCCCAACAAAGTGAGGTCCTGGGTACTGCTGTGGCTGGCAGACAGGCAGGTCCTGTTCCAGCAGTAGGTTCCCCCTCATTGGTCCCTGGGAGGCAGGGGTTCACCCAACACAGTGAGGTCCTGGGTACAGCTGTGGCTGGCAGACAGGCAGGTCCTGTTCCAGCAGTAGGTTCCCCCCATTGGTCCCTGGGAGGCAGGAGGGGGTCGCCCAACACAGTGAGGTCCTGGGTACTGCTGTGGCCTGCAGACAGACAGGTCCTGTTCCAGCAGTAGGGTCCCCCACATTGGTCCCTGGGAGGCAGTAGTGGGGTCGCCCAACACAGTGAGGCCTGGGTACTGGTGTGGCTGGCAGACAGGCAGGTCCTGTTCCAGCAGTAGGTTCCCCCCCATTTGTCCCTGGGAGGCAGGAGGGGGTCGCCCAACACAGTGAGGTCCTGGGTACTGCTGTGGCTGGCAGAGAGGCAGGTCCTGTTCCAGCAGTAGGTTCCCCCTAATTGGTCCCTGGGAGGCAGGAGGGGGTTGCCCAACACAATGAGGCCTGGGTACTGCTGTGGCTGGCAGAGAGGCAGGTCCTGTTCCAGCAGTAGGTTGCCCCGATTGGTCCCTGGGAGGCTGGAGGGGGTCGCCCAACCCAGTGAGGTCCTGGGTACTGCTGTGGCCTGCAGACAGGCAGGTCCTGTTCCAGCAGTAGGTTCCCCCCCATTGGTCCCTGGGAGGCAGGAGGGGGTCGCCCAACACAGTGATACCTGGGTACTGCTGTGGCCTGCAGACAGGCAGGTCCTGTTCTAGCAGTAGGTTCTCCCCTATTGGTCCCTGAGAGGCAGGAGGGGGTCGCCCAACACAGTGAGGTCCTGGGTACTGCTGTGGCTGGCAGACAGGCGGATCCTGTTCCAGCAGTAGTTTCCCCC
Organism: Ambystoma mexicanum; assembly: GCF_040938575.1. Lineage (NCBI taxonomy): Eukaryota > Metazoa > Chordata > Amphibia > Caudata > Ambystomatidae > Ambystoma > Ambystoma mexicanum. The sequence goes on from NC_090940.1 coordinate 9,286,899, forward strand.
CCATTGGTCCCTGGGAGGCAGGAGGGATTCGCCCAAAACAGTGAGGTCCTGGGTACTGCTGTGGCCTGCAGACAGGCAGGTCCTGCTCCAGCAGTAGGTTCCCCCCCATTGGTCCCTGGGAGGCAGGAGGGGGTCGTCCAACACAGTGAGGTCCTGGGTACTGCTGTGGCTGGCAGACAGGCAGGTCCTCTTCCAGCAGTAGGTTCCCCCTATTGGTCCCTGGGAGGCAGGAGGGGGTCGCCCAACACAGTGAGGTCCTGGGTACTGCTGTGGCTGGCAGACAGGCAGGTCCTGTTCCAGCAGTAGGTTCCCCCCCATTGGTCCCTGGGAGGCAGGAGTTTGCCCAGCACAGTGAGGTCCTGGGTACTGCTGTGGCTGGCAGACAGGCAGTTCCTGTTCCAGCAGTAGGTTCCCCCCCATTGGTCCCTGGGAGGCAGGGGTTTGCCCAACACAGTGAGGTCCTGGGTACTGCTGTGGCTGGCAGACAGGCAGGTCCTGTTCCAGCAGTAGGTTCCCCCCCATTGGTCCCTGGGAGGCAGGAGGAGGTCGCCCAACACAGTGAGGTCCTGGGTACTGCTGTGGCTGGCAGACAGGCAGTTCCTGTTCCAGCAGTAGGTTCCCCCCCATTGGTCCCTGGGAGGCAGGGGTTTGCCCAACACAGTGAGGTCCTGGGTACTGCTGTGGCTGGCAGACAGGCAGGTCCTGTTCCAGCAGTAGGTTCCCCCCCATTGGTCCCTGGGAGGCAGGAGGAGGTCGCCCAACACAGTGAGGTCCTGGGTACTGCTGTGGCTGGCAGACAGGCAGTTCCTGTTCCAGCAGTAGGTTCCCCCCCATTGGTCCCAGGGAGGCAGGGGTTTGCCCAACACAGTGAGGTCCTGGGTACTGCTGTGGCTGGCAGACAGGCAGGTCCTGTTCCAGCAGTAGGTTCCCCCCCATTGGTCCCTGGGAGGCAGGAGGGGGTCGCCCAACACAGTGAGGTCCTGGGTACTGCTGTGGCTGGCAGAGAGGCAGGTCCTGTTCCAGCAGTAGGTTCCCCCCCCATTGGTCCCTGGGAGGCAGGAGGGGGTCGCCCAACACAGTGAGGACCTGGGTACTGCTGTGGCTGGCAGACAGGCAGGTCCTGTTCCAGCAGTAGGTTTCCCCCCCATTGGTCCCTGGGAGGCAGGAGAGGTTCGCCCAACACAGTGAGGCCTGGGTACTGGTGTCGCTGGCAGACAGGCAGGTCCTGTTCCAGCAGTAGGTTCCCCCCCATTGGTCCCTGGGAGGCAGGAGGGGGTCGCCCAACACAGTGAGGACCTGGGTACTGCTGTGGCTGGCAGACAGGCAGGTCCTGTTCCAGCAGCAGGTTTCCCCCCCATTGGTCCCTGGGAGGCAGTAGGGGGTCGCCCAACACAGTGAGGCCTGGGTACTGCTGTGGCTGGCAGAGAGGCAGGTCCTGTTCCAGCGGTAGGTTCCCCCCCCTTGGTCCCTGGGAGGCAGGTGTTTGCCCAACACAATGAAGCCCTGGGTACTGCTGTGGCTGGCAGACAGGCAGGTCCTGTTCCAGCAGTAGGGTCCCCCCCATTGGTCCCTGGGAGGCAGGAGGGGGTCGCCCAACACAGTGAGGCCTGGGTACTGCTGTGGCTGGCAGACAGGCAGGTCCTGTTCCAGCAGTAGGTTCCCCCCCATTGGTCCCTGGGAGGCAGGAGGGGGTCGCCCAACACAGTGAGGTCCTGGGTACTGCTGTGGCTGGCAGAAGAGCAGGTCCTGTTTCAGCAGTAGGTTCCCCCTCATTGGTCCCTTGGAGGCAGGAGGGGGTCGCCCAACACAGTGAGGTCCTGGGTACTGCTGTGGCTGGCAGACAGGCAGGTCCTGTTCCAGCAGTAGGTTCCCCCCCATTGGTCCCTGAGAGGCAGGGGTTCACCAAACACAGTGAGGTCCTGGGTACTGCTGTGGTTGGCAGACAGGCAGGTCCTGTTCCAGCAGTAGGTTCCCCCACATTGGTCCCTGGGAGGCAGGGGTTCGCCCAACACAGTGAGTTCTGGGTACTGGTGTGGCCTACAGACAGGCAGGTCCTGTTCCAGCAGTAGGTTCTCCCCTATTGGTCCCTGAGAGGCAGGAGGGGGTCGCCCAACACAGTGAGGTCCTGGGTACTGCTGTGGCTGGCAGACAGGCGGATCCTGTTCCAGCAGTAGGTTCCCCCCATTGGTCCCTGGGAGGCAGGAGGGGGTCGCCCAACACAGTGAGGTCCTGGGTACTGCTGTGGCTGGCAGACAGACAGGTCCTGTTCCAGCATTAGGTTCCCCCTATTGGTCCCTGGGAGGCAGGAGGGGGTCGCCCAACACAGTGCGGTCCTGGGTACTGCTGTGGCTGGCAGACAGGCAGGTCCTGTTCCAGCAGTAGGTTCCTCCCCATTGGTCCCTAGGAGGCAGGGGTTTGCCCAACACAGTGAGGTCCTGGGTACTGCTGTGGCTGGCAGACAGGCAGTTCCTGTTCCAGCAGTAGGTTCCCCCCCATTGGTCCCTGGGAGGCAGGGGTTTGCCCAACACAGTGAGGTCCTGGGTACTGCTGTGGCTGGCAGACAGGCAGGTCCTGTTCCAGCAGTAGGTTCCCCCCCATTGGTCCTTGGGAGGCAGGAGGGGGTCGCCCAACACAGTGAGGTCCTGGGTACTGCTATGGCTGGCAGACAGGCAGGTCCAGTTCCAGCAGTAGGGTCCCCCCCCATTGGTCCCTGGGAGGCAGGAGGGGGTCGCCCAACACAGTGAGGTCCTGGGTGCTGCTGTGGCTGGCAGAGAGGCAGGTCCTGTTCCAGCAGTAGGTTCCCCCCCATTGGTCCCTGGGATGCAGGAGGGGGTCACCTAACACAGTGAGGTCCTGGGTACTGCTGTGGCTGGCAGACAGGCAGGCCCTGTTCCAGCAGTAGGGTCCCCCCCCATTGGTCCCTGGGAGGCGGGAGGGGGTAGCCCAACACAGTGAGGTCCTGGGTACTGCTGTGGTTGGCAGACAGGCAGGTCCTCTTCCAGCAGTAGGTTCCCCCCCATTGGTCCCTGGGAGGCAGGAGGGGGTCGCCCAACACAGTGAGGTCCTGGGTACTGCTGTGGCTGGCAGACAGGCAGGTCCTGTTCCAGCAGTAGGTTTCCCCCCCCATTGGTCCCTGGGAGGCAGGAGGGGTTCGCCCAACACAGTGAGGCCTGGGTACTGGTGTCGCTGGCAGACAGGCAGGTCCTGTTCCAGCAGTAGGTTCCCCCCCATTGGTCCCTGGGAGGCAGGAGGGGGTCGCCCAACACAGTGAGGTCCTGGGTACTGCTGTGGCTGGCAGACAGGCAGGTCCTGTTCCAGCAGTAGGGTCCCCCCCATTGGTCCCTGGGAGGCAGTAGGGGGTCGCCCAACACAGTGAGGCCTGGGTACTGCTGTGGCTGGCAGAGAGGCAGGTCCTGTTCCAGCGGTAGGTTCCCCCCCTTTGGTCCCTGGGAGGCAGGGGTTTGCCCAACACAGTGAGGCCCTGGGTACTGCTTTGGCTGGCAGACAGGCAGGTCCTGTTCCAGCAGTAGGGTCCCCCCCATTGGTCCCTGGGAGGCAGGAGGGGGTCGCCCAACACAGTGAGGCCTGGGTACTGCTGTGGCTGGCAGACAGACAGGTCCTGTTCCAGCAGTAGGTTCCCCCCCATTGGTCCCTGGGAGGCAGGAGGGGGTCGCCCAACACAGTGAGGTCCTGGGTACTGCTGTGGCTGGCAGAAGAGCAGGTCCTGTTCCAGCAGTAGGTTCCCCCTCATTGGTCCCTTGGAGGCAGGAGGGGGTCGCCCAACACAGTGAGGTCCTGGGTACTGCTGTGGCTGGCAGACAGGCAGGTCCTGTTCCAGCAGTAGGTTCCCCCCCATTGGTCCCTGGGAGGCAGGGGTTCGCCAAACACAGTGAGGTCCTGGGTACTGCTGTGGTTGGCAGACAGGCAGGTCCTGTTCCAGCAGTAGGTTCCCCCCCATTGGTCCCTGGGAGGCAGGGGTTCGCCCAACAAAGTGAGTTCTGGGTACTGGTGTGGCTGGCAGACAGGCAGGTCCTGTTCCAGCAGTAGGTTCCCCCCCATTGGTCCCTTGGATGCAGGAGGGGGTCGCCCAACACAGTGAGGTCCTGGGTACTGCTGTGGCTGGCAGAGAGGCAGGTCCTGTTCCAGCAGTAGGTTCCCCCTCAATGGTCCCTGGGAGGCAGGGGTTCACCCAACGCAGTGAGGTCCTGGGTACTGCTGTGGCTGGCAGACAGGCAGGTACTGTTCCAGCAGTAGGTTCCCCCCCATTGGTCCCTTGGATGCAGGAGGGGTTCGCCCAACACAGTGAGGTCCTGGGTACTGCTGTGGCTGGCAGACAGGCAGGTCCTGTTCCAGCTGTAGGTTCTCCCCATTGGTCCCTGGGAGGCAGGGGTTCACCCAACACAGTGAGGTCCTGGGTACTGCTGTGGCTGGCAGACAGGCAGGTACTGTTCCAGCAATAGGTTCCCCCCCATTGGTCCCTGGGAGGCAGGAGGGGGTCCCCCAACACAGTGAGGTCCTGGGTACTGCTGTGGCTGGCAGACAGGCAGGTCCTGTTCCAGCAGTAGGTTTCCCCCCATTGGTCCCTGGGAGGCAGGAGTTCGCCCAACACAGTGAGGCCTGGGTACTGGTGTGGCTGGCAGAGAGGCAGGTCCTGTTCCAGCAGTAGGTTCCCCCCCATTGGTCCCTGGGAGGCAGGAGGGGGTCGCCCAACACAGTGAGGTCCTGGGTACTGCTGTGGCTGGCAGACAGGCAGGTCCTGTTCCAGCAGTAGGGTCCCCCCCATTGGTCCCTGGGAGGCAGTAGGGGGTCGCCCAACACAGTGAGGCCTGGGTACTGCTGTGGCTGGCAGAGAGGCAGGTCCTGTTCCAGCGGTAGGTTCCCCCCCCTTTGGTCCCTGGGAGGCAGGGGTTTGCCCAACACAGTGAGGCCCTGGGTACTGCTTTGGCTGGCAGACAGGCAGGTCCTGTTCCAGCAGTAGGGTCCCCCCCATTGGTCCCTGGGAGGCAGGAGGGGGTCGCCCAACACAGTGAGGCCTGGGTACTGCTGTGGCTGGCAGACAGACAGGTCCTGTTCCAGCAGTAGGTTCCCCCCCATTGGTCCCTGGGAGGCAGGAGGGGGTCGCCCAACACAGTGAGGTCCTGGGTACTGCTGTGGCTGGCAGAAGAGCAGGTCCTGTTCCAGCAGTAGGTTCCCCCTCATTGGTCCCTTGGAGGCAGGAGGGGGTCGCCCAACACAGTGAGGTCCTGGGTACTGCTGTGGCTGGCAGACAGGCAGGTCCTGTTCCAGCAGTAGGTTCCCCCCCATTGGTCCCTGGGAGGCAGGGGTTCGCCAAACACAGTGAGGTCCTGGGTACTGCTGTGGTTGGCAGACAGGCAGGTCCTGTTCCAGCAGTAGGTTCCCCCCCATTGGTCCCTGGGAGGCAGGGGTTCGCCCAACAAAGTGAGTTCTGGGTACTGGTGTGGCTGGCAGACAGGCAGGTCCTGTTCCAGCAGTAGGTTCCCCCCCATTGGTCCCTTGGATGCAGGAGGGGGTCGCCCAACACAGTGAGGTCCTGGGTACTGCTGTGGCTGGCAGAGAGGCAGGTCCTGTTCCAGCAGTAGGTTCCCCCTAAATGGTCCCTGGGAGGCAGGGGTTCACCCAACACAGTGAGGTCCTGGGTACTGCTGTGGCTGGCAGACAGGCAGGTACTGTTCCAGCAGTAGGTTCCCCCCCATTGGTCCCTTGGATGCAGGAGGGGTTCGCCCAACACAGTGAGGTCCTGGGTACTGCTGTGGCTGGCAGACAGGCAGGTCCTGTTCCAGCTGTAGGTTCTCCCCATTGGTCCCTGGGAGGCAGGGGTTCACCCAACACAGTGAGGTCCTGGGTACTGCTGTGGCTGGCAGACAGGCAGGTACTGTTCCAGCAATAGGTTCCCCCCCATTGGTCCCTGGGAGGCAGGAGGGGGTCCCCCAACACAGTGAGGTCCTTGGTACTGCTGTGGCTGGCAGACAGGCAGGTCCTGTTCCAGCAGTAGGTTTCCCCCCATTGGTCCCTGGGAGGCAGGAGTTCGCCCAACACAGTGAGGCCTGGGTACTGGTGTGGCTGGCAGAGAGGCAGGTCCTGTTCCAGCAGTAGGTTCCCCCCCATTGGTCCCTGAGATGCAGGAGGGGTCGCCCAACACAGTGAGGTCCTGGGTACTGCTGTGGCTGGCAGACAGGCAGGTCCTGTTCCAGCAGTAGGTTCCCCCCCATTGGTCCCTGGGAGGCAGGAGGGGGTTGCCCAACACAGTGAGGTCCTGGGTACTGCTGTGGCTGGCAGACAGGCAGGTCCTGTTCCAGCAGTAGGTTCCCCCTATTGGTCCCTGGGAGGCAGGAGGGGGTCGCCCAACACAGTGCGGTCCTGGGTACTGCTGTGGCTGGCAGACAGGCAGGTCCTGTTCCAGCAGTAGGTTCCTCCCCATTGGTCCCTAGGAGGCAGGGGTTTGCCCAACACAGTGAGGTCTTGGGTACTGCTGTGGCTGGCAGACAGGCAGTTCCTGTTCCAGCAGTAGGTTCCCCCCCATTGGTCCCTGGGAGGCAGGGGTTTGCCCAATACAGTGAGGTCCTGGGTACTGTTGTGGCCTGCAGACAGGCAGGTCCTCTTCCAGCAGTAGGTTTCCCCCCGATTGGTCCCTGGGAGGTAGGAGGGGGTCGCCCAACACAGTGAGGTCCTGGGTACTGCTGTGGCCTGCAGACAGGCTGGTCCTGTTCCAGCAGTAGGTTCCCCCCATTGGTCCCTGGGAGGCAGGAGGGGGTCACCCAACACAATGAGGTCCTGGGTACTGCTGTGGCCTGCAGACAGGCTGGTCCTGTTCCAGCAGTAGGTTCCCCCCCATTGGTCCCTGGGAGGCAGGAGGGGGTCGCCCAACACATTGAGGTCCTGGGTACTGCTGTGGCTGGCAGACAGGCGGGTCCTGTTCCAGCAGTAGGTTCCCCCCCATTGGTCCCTGGGAGGCAGGAGGGGGTCGCCCAACACAGTGAGGTCCAGGGTACTGCTGTGGCTGGCAGACAGGCAGGTCCTGTTCCAACAGTAGGTTCCCCCCCATTGGTCCCTGGGAGGCAGGAGGGGGTCGCCCAACACAGTGAGGTCCTGGGTACTGCTGTGGCTGGCAGACAGGCAGGTCCTGTTCCAGCAGTAGGTTCCCCCCCATTGGTCCCTGGGAGGCAGCGCCGCCAACTGCGGTATGTTTTTCTTTTTCCCTGTGTTTCCAAGGTGTCACCACCCGTGGACTTCCTTCGGACTCTGTCCATCGCATCAGGGACTTTGTACCAGCCACGCACAAGGGTCGAATCCGACCTACTTGGCCACCCCAGCTACCCACAAGGCTTCCATCAGCTTCCTTATCTGTCCCATTTTGGAAGCCACTGTGTGCATCTGCGCTCACTGGAAGCACGACCAGTGGTGAGTGGACCCCCTCTTTTGGAATCTGTCACAGGACCTGTGTTTTTAGTATTAGATACTATGTATCGACCCACTCCAGCACCTTGCTGCTGCTTCTAACATGAACCTCTTTTCTCCTTGCTTTTGCTTTTCTCACATAGAGTCTCCTGACTTGTTTTGGCCCAAGAAGAAGGCTATCAACCTATCCTGCCGAACCATCAGCAGCACACCCACCCAGATTCTCCATGGGCTTTCTTTTGTTCTGCTTCCTAAATCCCTAATATCATATCCAGACGTAGACCGAATATAAGGTCAGACTCTAGCCGGGCACAGGAGACACAGATTCAACCGTCTCCTCATCTTACATTCTCACAGTGTGTTTTCTATTCCCAATGACATGGGACACTTTGATTTTCAAGATGTTGGTTATATGCAAAAATGATGAACCTAATTCTTTTGTCACCAAGTACAGTTTATTTTTTATACAGTGAACTTTAAACTATGGATGTTATTACATGAATGGATAACATGTACCGTTATGAAAAGAAACCACTGGAATTTTCTGCACACATTTTTTTTTTAAAAAAAAAAAGCAAATTATAGAAAGCTAAATGAAAAATTAAAAATTAGTTTTTCTTATATTCTTTGAGTCTTGTGTTGAGCACCAGCAAGCATGTTGCTTTTCTTAATGGTTGCCCAGAATGATATGTGTTCCCATTAGGGTCTAAACAACTAGTGTACACTGAATTCTTCCCGTACACCTTTCAGATTCATAGAGGGGAGGACAACCCCTTTGTCATAGTGGCTGGCAGACAGGTAGGTCCTGTTCCAGCAGTAGGTTCCCCCCCATTGGTCCCTGGGAGGCAGGAGGGGGTCGCCCAACACAGTGAGGTCCTGGGTACTGCTGTGGCTGGCAGACAGGCGGGTCCTGTTCCAGCAGTAGGTTGCCCCCATTGGTCCCTGGGAGGCAGGAGGGGGTCGCCCAACACAGTGAGCTCCTGGGTACTGGTGTGGCTGGCAGACAGGCAGGTCCTGTTCCAGCAGTAGGTTCCCCCCCCCATTGGTCCCTGGGAGGCAGGGGGTCGCCCAACACAGTGAGGTCCTGGGTACTGCTGTGGCTGGCAGACAGGCAGGTCCTGTTCCAGCAGTAGGTTCCCCCCCATTGGTCCCTGGGAGGCAGGAGGGGGTCGCCCAACACAGTGAGGTCCTGGGTACTGTAGTGGCCGGCAGACAGGCTGGTCCTCTTCCAGCAATAGGTTCCCCCATTGGTCCCTGGGAGGCAGGAGGCGGTCGCCCAACACAGTGAGGCCTGGGTACTGGTGTGGCTGGCAGACAGGCAGGTCCTGTACCAGCAGTAGGTTCCCCCCCATTGGTCCCTGGGAGGCAGGAGGGGGTCGCCCAACACAGTGAGCTCCTGGGTACTGGTGTGTCTGGCAGACAGGCAGGTCCTGTTCCAGCAGTAGGTTCCCCCCCATTGGTCCCTGGGAGGCAGGGGGTCGCCCAACACAGTGAGGTCCTGGGTACTGCTGTGGCCTGCAGACAGGCAGGCCCTCTTCCAGCAGTAGGTTCCCCCCCATTGGTCGCTGGGAGGCAGGAGGGGGTCGCCCAACACAGTGAGGTCCTGGGTACTGTTGTGGCCGGCAGACAGGCTGGTCCTCTTCCAGCAGTAGGTTCCCCCATTGGTCCCTGGGAGGCAGGAGGCGGTCGCCCAACACAGTGAGGCCTAGGTACTGGTGTGGCTGGCAGACAGGCAGGTCCTGTACCAGCAGTAGGTTCCCCCCCATTGGTCCTTTGGAGGCAGGAGGGGGGCGCCCAACACAGTGAGGTCCTGGGTTCTGCTGTGCCTGGCATACAGACAGGTCCTGTTCCAGCGGTAGGTTCCCCCCCATTGGTCCCTGGGAGGCAGGGGTTCACCCAACACAGTGAGGTCCTGGGTACTGCTGTGGCTTGCAGACAGGCAGGTCCTGTACCAGCAGTAGGTTCCCCCCCATTGGTCCCTGGGAGGCAGGAGGGGGTCACCCAACACAGTGAGGTCCTGGGTACTGCTGTGGCTGGCAGACAGGCAGGTCCTGTTCCAGCAGTAGGTTCCCCCCCATTGGTCCCTGGGAGGCAGGGGGTCGCCCAACACAGTGAGGTCCTGGGTACTGCTGTGGCCTGCAGACAGGCAGGCCCTCTTCCAGCAGTAGGTTCCCCCCCATTGGTCGCTGGGAGGCAGGAGGGGGTCGCCCAACACAGTGAGGTCCTGGGTACTGTTGTGGCCGGCAGACAGGCTGGTCCTCTTCCAGCAGTAGGTTCCCCCATTGGTCCCTGGGAGGCAGGAGGCGGTCGCCCAACACAGTGAGGCCTAGGTACTGGTGTGGCTGGCAGACAGGCAGGTCCTGTTCCAGCGGTAGGTTCCCCCCCATTGGTCCCTGGGAGGCAGGGGTTCACCCAACACAGTGAGGTCCTGGGTACTGCTGTGGCTTGCAGACAGGCAGGTCCTGTACCAGCAGTAGGTTCCCCCCCATTGGTCCCTGGGAGGCAGGAGGGGATCACCCAACACAGTGAGGTCCTGGGTACTGCTGTGGCTGGCAGACAGGCAGGTCCTGTTCCAGCAGTAGGTTCCCCCCCCCATTGGTCTCTGGGAGGCAGGAGGGGGTCGCCCAACACAGTGAGGTCCTGGGTACTGCTGTGGCTGGCAGACAGGCAGGTCCTGTTCCAGCAGTAGGTTCCCCCCCCCCATTGGTCCCTGGGAGGCAGGAGGGGGTCGCCCAACACAGTGAGGCCTGGGTACTGGTGTGGCTGGCAGACAGGCAGGTCCTGTACCAGCAGTAGGTTCCCCCACATTGGTCCTTTGGAGGCAGGAGGGGGACGCCCAACACAGTGAGGTCCTGGGTACTGCTGTGGCTGGCATACAGGCAGGTCCTGTTCCAGCGGTAGGTTCCCCCCCATTGGTCCCTGGGAGGCAGGGGTTCACCCAACACAGTGAGGTCCTGGGTACTGCTGTGGCTTGCAAACAGGCAGGTCCTGTACCAGCAGTAGGTTCCCTCCCATTGGTCCCTGGGAGGCAGGAGGGGGTCACCCAACACAGTGAGGTCCTGGGTACTGCTGTGGCTGGCAGACAGGCAGGTCCTGTTCCAGCAGTAGTTTCCCCCCCATTGGTCTCTGGGAGGCAGGAGGGGGTCGCCCAACACAGTGAGGTCCTGGGTACTGCTGTGGCTGGCAGACAGGCAGGTCCTGTACCAGCAGTAGGTTCCCCCACATTGGTCCTTTGGAGGCAGGAGGGGGACGCCCAACACAGTGAGGTCCTGGGTACTGCTGTGGCTGGCAGACAGGCAGGTCCTGTTCCAGCAGTAGGTTCCCCCATTGGTCCCTGGGAGGCAGGAGGGGGTCGCCCAACACAGTGAGGCCTGGGTACTGGTGTGGCTGGCAGACAGGCAGCAGTAGGTTCCCCCCATTGGTCCTTTGGAGGCAGGAGGGGGACGCCCAACACAGTGAGGTCCTGGGTACTGCTGTGGCTGGCATACAGGCAGGTCCTGTTCCAGCGGTAGGTTCCCCCCCATTGGTCCCTGGGAGGCAGGGGTTCACCCAACACAGTGAGGTCCTGGGTACTGCTGTGGCTTGCAGACATGCAGGTCCTGTACCAGCAGTAGGTTCCCCCGCAATGGTCCCTGGGAGGCAGGAGGGGGTCACCCAACACAGTGAGATCCTGGGTACTGCTGTGGCTGGCAGACAGGCAGGTCCTGTTCCAGCAGTAGGTCCCCCCCCCATTGGTCTCTGGGAGGCAGGAGGGGGTCGCCCAACACAGTGAGGTCCTGGGTACTGCTGTGGCTGGCAGACAGGCAGGTCCTGTTCCAGCAGTAGGTTCCCCCCCCATTGGTCCCTGGGAGGCAGGGGTTCACCCAATACAGTGAGGTCCTGGGTACTGGTGTGGCTGGCAGACAGGCAGGTCCTGTTCCAGCAGTAGGATCCCCCCCATTGGTCCCTGGGAGGCAGGGGTTCGCCCAACACAGTGAGGCCTGGGTACTGGTGTGGCTGGCAGACAGGCAGGTCCTGTTCCAGCAGTAGGTTTCCCCCCATTGGTCCCTGGTAGGCAGGAGGGGGTCGTCCAACACAGTGAGGTCCTGGGTACTGCTGTGGCTGGCAGACAGGCAGGTCCTGTTCCAGCAGTAGGATCCCCCCCATTGGTCCCTGGGAGGCAGGGGTTCGCCCAACACAGTGAGGCCTGGGTACTGGTGTGGCTGGCAGACAGGCAGGTCCTGTTCCAGCAGTAGGTTCCCCCTCATTGGTCCCTGGGAGGCAGGAGGGGGTCGCCCAACACAGTGAGGTCCTGGGTACTGCTGTGGCTGGCAGACAGGCAGGTCCTGTTCCAGCAGTAGTTTCCCCCCCATTGGTCCCTGGGAGGCAGGGGTTCGCCCAACACAGTGAGGCCTGGGTACTGGTGTGGATGGCAGACAGGCAGGTCCTGTTCCAGCAGTAGGTTCCCCCCATTGGTCCCTGGGAGGCAGGAGGGGTTCGCCCAACACAGTGAGGCCTGGGTACTGGTGTGGATGGCAGACAGGCAGGTCCTGTTCCAGCAGTAGGTTCCCCCCATTGGTCCCTGGGAGGCAGGAGGGGGTCGCCCAACACAGTGAGGTCCTGGGTACTGCTGTGGCTGGCAGACAGGCAGGTCCTCTTCCAGCAGTAGGTTCCCCCCCATTGGTCCCTGGGAGGCAGCGTTGCCAACTGCGGTATGTTTTTCTTTTTCCCAGTGTTTCCAAGGTGTCACCACCCGTGGACTTCCTTCGGACTCTGTCCATCGCATCAAGGACTTTGTACCAGCCATGCAAAAGGGTCGCCTCCCACCTACCTGGCCACCTCGGCTACCCACGCAGCTTCCATCAGCTTCCTTATCTGCCCCATTTTGGAAGCCACTGTGTGCATCTGCGCTCACTGGACGCACGACCAGTGGTGAGTGGACCCCCCTCTTTTGGAATCTGTCACAGGACCTGTGTTTTTAGTATTAGATACTATGTATCGACCCACTCCAGCACCTTGCTGCTGCTTCTAACATGAACCTCTTTTCTCCTTGCTTTTGCTTTTCTCACATAGAGTCTCCTGACTTGTTTTGGCCCAAGAAGAAGGCTATCAACCTATCCTGCCGAACCATCAGCAGCACACCCACCCAGATTCTCCATGGGCTTTCTTTTGTTCTGCTTCCTAAACCCCTAACATCATATCCAGACGTAGACCGAATATAAGGTCAGACTCTAGCCGGGCACAGGAGGCACAGATTCAACCGTCTCCTCATCTTACATTCTCACGGTGTGTTTTCTATTCCCAATGACATGGGACACTTTGATTTTCAAGATGTTGGTTATATGCAAAAATGATTAACCTAATTCTTTTGTCACCAAGTACAGTTTCTTTTTTATACACTGAACTTTAAACTATGGATGTTATTACATGAATGGATAACATGTACCGTTATGAAAAGAAACCACTGGAATTTTCTGCACACATTTTTTTAAAAAAAAAAAAGCAAATTATAGAAAGCTAAATGAAAAATTAAAAATTAGTTTTTCTTATATTCTTTGAGTCTTGTGTTGAGCACCAGCAAGCATGTTGCTTTTCTTAATGGTTGCCCAGAATGATATGTGTTCCCATTAGGGTCTAAACAACTAGTGTACACTGAATTCTTCCCGTACACCTTTCAGATTCATAGAGGGGAGGACAACCCCTTTGTCATAGTGGCTGGCAGACAGGTAGGTCCTGTTCCAGCAGTAGGTTCCCCCCCATTGGTCCCTGGGAGGCAGGAGGGGGTCGCCCAACACAGTGAGGTCCTGGGTACTGCTGTGGCCTGCAGACAGGCGGGTCCTGTTCCAGCAGTAGGTTCCCCCCCATTGGTCCCAGGGAGGCAGGAGGGAGTCGCCCAACACAGTGAGGTCCTGGGTACTGCTGTGGCCTGCAGACAGGCGGGTCCTGTTCCAGCAGTAGGTTCCCCCCCATTGGTCCCTGGGAGGCAGGAGGGGGTCGCCCAACACAGTGAGGTCCTGGGTACTGGTGTGGCTGGCAGACAGGCAGGTCCTGTTCCAGCAGTAGGTTCCCCCCCATTGGTCCCTGGGAGGCAGGGGGTCGCCCAACACAGTGAGGTCCTGGGTACTGCTGTGGTTGGCAGACAGGCAGGTCCTGTTCCAGCAGTTGGTTCCCCCCCATTGGTCCCTGGGAGGCAGGAGGGGGTCGCCCAACACAGTGAGGTCCTGGGTACTGCTGTGGCTGGCAGACAGGCAGGTCCTCTTCCAGCAGTAGGTTCCCCCCCATTGGTCCCTGGGAGGCAGGAGGGGGTCGCCCAACACAGTGAGGTCCTGGGTACTGCTGTGGACCGCAGACAGGCGGGTCCTGTTCCAGCAGTAGGTTGCCCCCATTGGTCCCTGGGAGGCAGGAGGGAGTCGCCCAACACAGTGAGGTCCTGGGTACTGGTGTGGCTGGCAGACAAGCAGGTCCTGTTCCAGCAGTAGATTCCCCCCCATTGGTCCCTGGGAGGCAGTGGGTCGCCCAACACAGTGAGGTCCTGGGTACTGCTGTGGCTGGCAGACAGGCAGGTCCTGTTCCAGCAGTAGGGTCCCCCCCATTGGTCCCTGGGAGGCAGGAGGGGGTCGCCCAACACAGTAAGGTCCTTGGTACTGCTGTGGCCTGCACACAGGCGGGTCCTGTTCCAGCAGTAGGTTGCCCCCATTGGTCCCTGGGAGGCAGGAGGGGGTCACCCAACACAGTGACGTCCTGGGTACTGGTGTGGCTGGCAGACAGGCAGGTCCTGTTCCAGCAGTAGGTTCCCCCCCATTGGTCCCTGGGAGGCAGGGGTTCGCCCAACACAGTGAGGTCCTGGGTACTGCTGTGGCTGGCAGACAGGCAGGTCCTGTTCCAGCAGTAGGTTCCCCCCCATTGGTCCCTGGGAGGCAGGAGGGGGTCGCCCAACACAGTGAGTTCCTGGGTACTGATGTGGCCTGCAGACAGGCAGGTCCTCTTCCAGCAGTAGGTTCCCCCCCATTGGTCGCTGGGAGGCAGGAGGGGGTCGCCCAACACAGTGAGGTCCTGGGTACTGTTGTGGCTGGCAGACAGGCAGGTCCTGTTCCAGCAGTAGGTTCCCCCCCATTGGTCCCTGGGAGGCAGGAGGGGGTCGCCCAACACAGTGAGTTCCTGGGTACTGCTGTGGCCTGCAGACAGGCAGGTCCTCTTCCAGCAGTAGGTTTCCCCCCCATTGGTCCCTGGGAGGTAGGAGGGGTTAGCCCAACACAGTGAGGCCCTGGGTACTGGTGTGGCTGGCAGAGAGGCAGATCCTGTTCCAGCAGTAGGTTCCCCCCCCCCATTGGTCCCTGGGAGGCAGGGGTTCGCCCAACACAGTGAGGTCCTGGGTACTGCTGTGGCTGGCAGACAGGCAGGTCCTGTTCCAGCAGTAGGTTCCTCCCCCATTGGTCCCTGGGAAGCAGGAGGGGGTCGCCCAACACAGTGAGGTCCTGGCTACTGCTGTGGCTGGCATACAGGCAGGTCCTGTTCCAGCAGTAGGTTCCCCCCATATTGGTCCCTGGGAGGCAGGGGTTCACCCAACACAGTGAGGTCCTGGGTACTGCTGTGGCCTGCAGACAGGCAGGTCCTGTTCCAGCAGTAGGTTCCCCCCCATTGGTCCCTGGGAGGCAGGAGGGGGTCGCCCAACACAGTGAGGTCCTGGGTACTGCTGTGGCTGGAAGACAGGCAGGTCCTGTTCCAGCAGTAGGGTCCCCCCCATTGGTCCCTGGGAGGCAGGAGGGGGTCGCCCAACACAGTGAGGTCCTGGGTACTGCTGTGGCTGGCAGACAGGCAGGTCCTGTTCCAGCAGTAGGGTCCCCCCCATTGGTCCCTGGGAGGCAGGAGGGGGTCGCCCAACACAGTGAGGTCCTGGGTACTGCTGTGGCTGGCAGACAGGCAGGTCCTCTTCCAGCAGTAGGTTCCCCTCCATTGGTCCCTGGGAGGCAGGAGGGGGTCGCCCAACACAGTGAGGTCCTGGGTACTGCTGTGGCTGGCAGACAGGCAGGTCCTGTTCCAGCAGTAGGTTCCCCCCCATTGGTCCCTGGGAGGCAGGGGTTCGCCCAACACAGTGAGGTCCTGGGTACTGCTGTGGCTGGCAGACAGGCAGGTCCTGTTCCAGCAGTAGGTTCCCCCCCATTGGTCCCTGGGAGGCAGGGGTTCGCCCAACACAGTGAGGTCCTGGGTACTGCTGTGGCTGGCAGACAGGCAGGTCCTGTTCCAGCAGTAGGTTCCTCCCCCATTGGTCCCTGGTAGGCAGTAGGGGGTCGCCCAACACAGTGAGGTCCTGGGTACTGCTGTGGCTGGCAGACAGGCAGGTCCTGTTCCAGCAGTAGGTTCCCCCCCATTGGTCCCTGGGAGGCAGGAGGGGGTCGCCCAACACAGTGAGGTCCTGGGTACTGCTGTGGCTGGCAGACAGGCAGGTCCTGTTCCAGCAGTAGGTTCCCCCCCATTGGTCCCTGGGAGGCAGGGGTTTGCCCAACACAGTGAGGTCCTGGGTACTGCTGTGGCTGGCAGACAGGCAGGTCCTGTTCCAGCAGTAGGTTCCCCCCCATTGGTCCCTGGGAGGCAGGAGGGGGTCGCCCAACACAGTGAGGTCCTGGGTACTGCTGTGGCTGGCAGACAGGCAGGTCCTGTTCCAGCAGTAGGTTCCCCCCCATTGGTCCCTGGGAGGCAGGAGGGGTCGCCCAACACAGTGAGGTCCTGGGTACTGCTGTGGCTGGCAGACAGGCAGGTCCTCTTCCAGCATTAGGTTTCCCCCCCATTGGTCCCTGGGAGGCAGGAGGGGTTCGCCCAACACAGTGAGGCCCTGGGTACTGGTGTGGCTGGCAGAGAGGCAGATCCTGTTCCAGCAGTAGGCCCCCCCCCCCATTGGTCCCTGGGAGGCAGGGGTTCACACAACACTGTGAGGTCCTGGGTACTGCTGTGGCTGGCAGACAGGCAGGTCCTGTTCCAGCAGTAGGTTCCCCCCCATTGGTCCCTGGGTGGCAGGAGGGGGTCGCCCAACACAGTGAGGTCCTGGCTACTGCTGTGGCTGGCATACAGGCAGGTCCTGTTCCAGCAGTAGGTCCCCCCCCATTGGTCCCTGGGAGGCAGGGGGTCGCCCAACACAGTGAGGTCCTGGGTACTGTTGTGGCTGGCAGACAGGCAGGTCCTGTTCCAGCAGTAGGTTTCCCCCCCCATTGGTCCCTGGGAGGCAGGAGGGGGTCGCCCAACACAGTGAGGTCCTGGCTACTGCTGTGGCTGGCATACAGGCAGGTCCTGTTCCAGCAGTAGGTTCCCCCCCATTGGTCCCTGGGAGGCAGGAGGGGGTCGCCCAACACAGTGAGGTCCTGGGTACTGCTGTGGCTGGCAGACAGGCAGGTCCTGTTCCAGCAGTAGGTTCCCCCCCATTGGTCCCTGGGAGGCAGGAGGGGGTCGCCCAACACAGTGAGGTCCTGGGTACTGCTGTGGCTGGCAGACAGGCAGGTCCTGTTCCAGCAGTAGGTTCCCCTCCATTGGTCCCTGGGAGGCAGGGGTTTGCCCAAAACAGTGAGGTCCTGGGTACTGCTGTGGCTGGCAGACAGGCAGGTCCTGTTCCAGCAGTAGGTTCCCCCCCATTGGTCCCTCGGAGGCAGGAGGGGGTCGCCCAACACAGTGAGGTCCTGGGTACTGCTGTGGCTGGCAGACAGGCAGGTCCTGTTCCAGCAGGAGGTTCCCCCCCATTGGTCCCTGGGAGGCAGGAGGGGTCGCCCAACACAGTGAGGTCCTGGGTACTGCTGTGGCTGGCAGACAGGCAGGTCCTCTTCCAGCAGTAGGTTTCCCCCCCATTGGTCCCTGGGAGGCAGGAGGGGTTCGCCCAACACAGTGAGGCCCTGGGTACTGGTGTGGCTGGAAGAGAGGCAGATCCTGTTCCAGCAGTAGGTCCCCCCCGCCATTGGTCCCTGGGAGGCAGGGGTTCACCCAACACTGTGAGGTCCTGGGTACTGCTGTGGCTGGCAGAGAGGCAGGTCCTGTTCCAGCAGTAGGTTCCCCCCCATTGGTCCCTGGGTGGCAGGAGGGGGTCGCCCAACACAGTGAGGTCCTGGCTACTGCTGTGGCTGGCATACAGGCAGGTCCTGTTCCAGCAGTAGGTTCCCCCCCATTGGTCCCTGGGAGGCAGGGGTTCCCCCAACACAGTGAGGTCCTGGGTACTGCTGTGGCTGGCAGACAGGCAGGTCCTGTTCCAGCAGTAGGTTTCCCCCCCATTGGTCCCTGGGAGGCAGGAGGGGGTCGCCCAACACAGTGAGGTCCTGGGTACTGCTGTGGCTGGCAGACAGGCAGGTCCTGTTCCAGCAGTAGGTTCCCCCCCATTGGTCCATGGGAGGCAGGGGTTTGCCCAACACAGTGAGGCCTGGGTACTGGTGTGGCTGGCAGACAGGCAGGTCCTGTTCCAGCAGTAGGTTCCCCCCCATTGGTCCCTGGTAGGCAGGAGGGGGTCGCCCAACACAGTGAGGTCCTGGGTACTGCTGTGGCCTGCAGACATGCGGGTCCTGTTCCAGCAGTAGGTTCCCCCCCATTGGTCCCTGGGAGGCAGGAGGGGGTTTGCCCAACACAGTGAGGTCCTGGGTACTGCTGTGGCCTGCAGACATGCGGGTCCTGTTCCAGCAGTAGGTTCCCCCTTTGGTCCCTGGGAGGCAGGAGGGGGTCGCCCAACACAGTGAGGTCCTGGCTACTGCTGTGGCTGGCATACAGGCAGGTCCTGTTCCAGCAGTAGGTTCCCCCCCATTGGTCCCTGGGAGGCAGGGGTTCGCCCAACACAGTGAGGTCCTGGGTACTGCTGTGGCTGGCAGACAGGCAGGTCATGTTCCAGCAGTAGGTTCCCCCCCATTGGTCGCTGGGAGGCAGGAGGGGGTCGCCCAACACAGTGAGGTCCTGGGTACTGCTGTGGCTGGCAGACAGGCAGGTCCTGTTCCAGCAGGTTCCCCCCCATTGGCCCCTGGGAGGCAGGAGGGGGTCGCCCAACACAGTGAGGTCCTGGGTACTGCTGTGGCTGGCAGACAGGCAGGTCCTGTTCCAGCAGTAGGTTCCCCACCATTGGTCCCTGGGAGGCAGGGGTTTGCCCAACACAGTGAGGTCCTGGGTACTGCTGTGGCTGGCAGACAGGCAGCTCCTGTTCCAGCAGTAGGTTCCCCCCCATTGGTCCCTGGGAGGCAGGAGGGGGTCGCCCAACACAGTGAGGTCCTGGGTACTGCTGTGGCTGGCAGACAGGCAGGTCCTGTTCCAGCAGTAGGTTCCCCCCCATTGGTCCCTGGGAGGCAGGAGGGGTCGCCCAACACAGTGAGGTCCTGGGTACTGCTGTGGCTGGCAGACGGCAGGTCCTCTTCCAGCAGTAGGTTCCCCCCCATTGGTCCCTGGGAGGCAGGAGGGGTTCGCCCAACACAGTGAGGCCCTGGGTACTGGTGTGGCTGGCAGAGAGGCAGATCCTGTTCCAGCAGTAGGTCCCCCCCTCATTGGTCCCTGGGAGGCAGGGGTTCGCCCAACACTGTGAGGTCCTGGGTACTGCTGTGGCTGGCAGACAGGCAGGTCCTGTACCAGCAGTAGGTTCCCCCCCCATTGGTCCCTGGGAGGCAGGAGGGGGTCGCCCAACACAGTGAGGTCCTGGGTACTGCTGTGGCTGGCAGAGAGGCAGGTCCTGTTCCAGCAGTAGGTTCCCCTCCATTGGTCCCTGGGAGGCAGGAGGGGGTCACCCAACACAGTGAGGTCCTGGCTACTGCTGTGGCTGGCATACAGGCAGGTCCTGTTCCAGCAGTAGGTTCCCCCCCATTGGTCCCTGGGAGGCAGGGGTTCACCCAACACAGTGAGGTCCTGGGTACTGCTGTGGCCTGCAGACAGGCAGGTCCTGTACCAGCAGTAGGTTCCCCCCCCCATTGGTCCCTGGGAGGCAGGAGGGGGTCACCCAACACTGAGGTCCTGGGTACTGCTGTGGCTGGCAGACAGGCAGGTCCTGTCCCAGCAGTAGGTTCCCCCCCATTGGTCCCTGGGAGGCAGGAGGGGGTCGCCCAACCCAGTGAGGTCCTGGGTACTGCTGTGGCTGGCAGACAGGCAGGTCCTGTTCCAGCAGTATGTTCCCCCCCATTGGTCCCTGGGAGGCAGGGGTTCGCCCAACACAGTGAGGCCTGGGTACTGGTGTGGCTGGCAGACAGGCAGGTCCTGTTCCAGCAGTAGGTTCCCCCCCATTGGTCCCTGGTAGGCAGGAGGGGGTCGCCCAACACAGTGAGGTCCTGGGTACTGCTGTGGCCTGCAGACATGCGGGTCCTGTTCCAGCAGTAGGTTCCCCCCCATTGGTCCCTGGGAGGCAGGAGCGGTTCGCCCAACACAGTGAGGTCCTGGGTACTGCTATGGCCGGCAGACAGGCAGGTCCTGTTCCAGCAGTAGGTTCCCCCCCATTGGTCCCTGGGAGGCAGGAGGGGGTCGCCCAACACAGTGAGGTCCTGGGTACTGCTGTGGCTGGCAGACAGGCAGGTCCTGTTCCAGCAGTAGGTTCCTCCCCATTGGTCCCTGGTAGGCAGGAGGGGGTCGCCCAATACAGTGAGGTCCTGGGTACTGCTGTGGCCTGCAGACATGCGGGTCCTGTTCCAGCAGTAGGTTCCCCCCCATTGGTCCCTGGGAGGCAGGAGCGGTTCGCCCAACACAGTGAGGTCCTGGGTACTGCTATGGCCGGCAGACAGGCAGGTCTTGTTCCAGCAGTAGGTTCCCCCCATTGGTCCCTGGGAGGCAGGAGGCGTTCGCCCAACACAGTGAGGTCCTGGGTACTGCTGTGGCTGGCAGACAGGCAGGTCCTGTTCCAGCAGTAGGTTCCCCCCATTGGTCCCTGGGAAGCGGGAGGGGGTCGCCCAACACAGTGAGGTCCTGGATACTGCTGTGGCTGGCAGACAGGCAGGTCCTGTTCCAGCAGTAGGTTCCCCCCCATTGGTCCCTGGGAGGCAGGAGGGGGTCGCCCAACACAGTGAGGTCCTGGGTACTGCTGTGGCTGGCAGACAGGCAGGTCCTTTTCCAGCAGTAGGTTCCCCCAAATTGGTCCCTGGGAGGCAGGAGGGGGTCGCCCAACACAGTGAGGTCCTGGGTACTTCTGTGGCTGGCAGACAGGCAGGTCCTGTTCCAGCAGTAGGTTCCCCCCATTGGTCCCTGGGAAGCGGGAGGGGGTCGCCCAACACAGTGAGGTCCTGGGTACTGCTGTGGCTGGCAGAGAGGCAGGTCCTGTTCCAGCAGCAGGTTCCCCCCATTGGTCCCTGGGAGGCAGGAGGGGGTCGCCCAACACAGTGAGGTCCTGGGTACTGCTGTGGCTGGCAGACAGGCAGGTCCTGTTCCAGCAGTAGGTTCCCCCCATTGGTCCCTGGGAAGCGGGAGGGGGTCGCCCAACATAGTGAGGTCCTGGGTACTGCTGTGGCTGGCAGAGAGGCAGGTCCTGTTCCAGCAGCAGGTTCCCCCCATTGGTCCCTGGGAGGCAGGAGGGGGTCGCCCAACACAGTGAGGTCCTGGGTACTGCTGTGGCTGGCAGACAGGCAGGTCCTGTTCCAGCAGTAGGTTCCCCGGTTCCCCCCATTGGTCCCTGGGAGGCAGGGGGTTGCCGCTTCCTGGAGCTCTGCTGCACTGCACTCCTGTGTGCCAGCAGAGCCCCTTTTATTAGAGAGGTGTCATGACATAGTCATGATACTCTCTCGCCTCCAGCCAGTCGACCAACACACAACATCCCTCCTTTATTCACCTCTACTGGGTCTAACTTGGTGCATTCTAGTCTGCGCACCCATTGTACTCCTACATCATCACTGCAAACATTGGGTGCATTCCAGGCCGAGCACCAACTAATAACTACTCAAAATTCAAAATGTTAGCACTGCAAATAAACAGGTGTGTTCCAGTCCGCAGACCACGGAGCCTGACAGCATGCTGTTTGAGCTCAGAATATTCTGGGATCAAACTGGCCAGGGCCGCTGCTGCAGGACAAGAAGAACACATTTTCTTCATCTTCCTCCTCCCCCACATCATGTTGCGTTCTCCTTGGATCTTCCGCCAGTTGGACCGCTGCCACCTTTGGGGCTCTTTCTCCCCTTCGACTCACTGGCTGGCTGGGGTCGGGGCGAGGCACACCCGTGCAAAGTGATCCGCTTTCCTGCACCTTTCACAGGGCAGTCCTGCGGGTGTGAGAGATCCCACCCGCACTGATGGCATATTGTGGCACTGGGGTCTCTCCTCGGCCAGTCTCCCCTTCTCATCGGTTTTCCTCCTTGCCAAGATATTAGACACAGTTTCTGAGTTGACTAGACCACAGTTACGCTATTAGGGGCACTTCTAAATTCAACTTTGGCACAATGAGGTTATTAGACACACTTTCTAAATTCATTAGACCACAGTTACGCTATTAGGGGCACTTCTAAATTCAACTTTGGCACAATGAGGTTATTAGACACACTTTCTAAATTCATTAGACCACAGTTACGCTATTAGGGGCACTTCTAAATTCAACTTTGGCACAATGAGGTTATTAGACACACTTTCTAAATTCATTAGACCACAGTTACGCTATTAGGGGCACTTCTAAATTCAACTTTGGCACAATGAGGTTATTAGACACACTTTCTAAGTTGACTAGGTCACAGTTACGCTTGCCGACAGCTGCCACCTCCTTGAGCTTGACCTGCTGCATGGGGGCCTCCAGTTTGAGGTGGTGTCCATGACTAAAGCCCTCACCTCTGCCAATTCCTGGGCATGGCCAAGGTCTAGTATCTGGTCGAGGGTCAGCGCTGGATCCCTCAGGACTTGCCTGCGTAGCTTCGAGGAGCTGCAGCCGTAGATGATCTGTGCTCTGATCTCATCCTCTTCGAAGTTTTCCAGGTCACAGGACAGTGCAATGCCGCACAGCTTCCCATGGAAGGCATTGAGGTTCTCCCCTTCCTCCTACCTCGCACACCTCATCCTGAACCATTCATAGTTCTTGTTGACCATGGGTCTGAAGTATTCGTCCAGGGCTGCGATGGCTGAAGCATATGACTGATTTGTGGGCTTTAGTGTCTTGAATAGCCTCTGAACAGCCAGTCCGGGGGAGTACAGTAGTGTTGGGTGTTTGGCTGCGTCCTTGATCTCCACCGCCTGAAAGTACAGCTCCAGGTTCTCCACCCGGGCTGTCCACCATGGTCCCAAATTGGCAGGCGAGCCCAGCACGTCAAAGTGATGGAGTGGCGTGAGCTGCCCTCGACATACCCCTTCGTTGTCTTTGTCCGTCATGATGACCACTGGGCCGGCACCAGATGCGTCTACGGCAGGTGAGTCTTAGGAGGCCTGCCAGCTTTTGTAGAAGTCTTTGAAGGTGCACAAGCACTCCTGGGGAGCCGCTACCCTCTTGGTGGTTTGTCGTCGCCCATGACTTGACACTGGCTCTTTCACCCTGCCAGGTTCCAGTTCCAGAGGGCACACTGGCACACACGCACTCCGGGTGGAGGCGCTATCCCCTGGGCCTGGGGCAGATGCAGAACAGAGGAGGGGTTGATGAAACTCCTTCTCCCCCTTTTACAGGGGATGTCCTGCTTCTGTTGTATTACCTCCCCATTGTGGAAGGGAGAAGAAAACAAACATTCTCCCCCCTTCTCTTTCAGTTGGCCAGTTGTTCTGGGGATATTCCTTGACCCCTGTCTGCAGGCCAGAAGCCTGATGTTCTCCTTCATACCCAGCTGCGGCCTGGTTCAGTCGGCCACGGCCCTTTTCTTTGTGCCTGGGGCTTGTAACATTGAGGCCACGTCCCCCTTCATTCGTCCTGTGGGGTGGCCGGTGCCGCAGGCCTTGCATGCGGCCCAGGCTGCTGCCGAACACTCTCTCCCACGGCCGCACCTCCACTCAGCCCCGCGGCTCTTTTGCTGCGAGGGGACGAATGTGCGTGGGGCCCGCCTCCGGTCACCAGGGCGGGCGTCAGGGATCACCCTGGCACCTCCGGGTCACCGGAGGGATTGCTACCCAGTACCCAGCTGGGTCACCCAGCACTCATGGGCCCAGCCCGTGGAACACCCAGGCAGGACACGTCCACATGCCGACCTCCCCCAGTGAGGACACACAGACACGAGTGGCTGCTTCCTGGGGCTCTGCTGCACTGCACTCCGGGGGGCCAGCAGAGCCCCTGGTATCAGAGGAGCGTCATGACGCTCTCTCGACTCCAGCCACTAGACCAACACACAGCAGCCACCATCGTGCTGGCAGCTTAAGCAGGAGCGCTGTTCTAAAGGGGGGGGGGGTTTATTCTAAAGCCTATTGGCTTGACCCCATAACGTTAATAATACTAACTTGCTGGTTGCTGCCTGTGTTACACACAAGCCAAGTTGTAGTGTCTTTAGTTGCCAATGAGTATACTTATTTTTGTGTCCCAGTTTCTGTGTGGGTGTATGCTACCAGGTGTGGACGGGAAGGAGGTGGTTGGAGTGAGAGCCCCCCACAGACATCATTTGGGGGTCGCAGCTGTGATCCCTGCTGTCCCCTTGCCATCCATGACATGCCCTCTGCGACCCCTATTGCAAACAATTGAAGAAGAAAAAACAGAAGCAAAACGGAAGGTCCATGGCTCCACGCACCACTGGGTCTCGTCTCGTGCTTTCGGTAACATCTGTAGTTGCTTAGCAACCATAAATGTCAGTGTTTTCACTTAGGCTGCTGCCTGACCCGCACAGGCACCTGAGGGGGGACATCCACCCGGCTTCCGAAGCATGTTTTCGGTGTCTCTGAAGTGTTACCTGGGAATGGTGTAGCCACAGGTGAAAGGTATGGAGAGGGGCGGCCTTGGGACGGGGTCCTGTGTTTTCCCTGATTCCCAGGCAAACAATGGTCACGATCTTTGCCACCTCTGGTGAAGCAGACGGCATCCTCTCCGTTTTTCAATGGCCAAATGATATGCTTGGTTGTGGCAGTGGCAGCAATGAACGCTTCCTGAAGAGAAGGGCACGTGCTGAGGAAAGATGGCAGAACGACAATAGCGCAATGTCGTATTGTATGTAGCACCCGCTGGGGCAGGTTGCAGTGTTTTCAGCCCTGCGAATGCCAAATGCCACTGTCACCCCACTGAAAGGGGCTGATTTAATTGACCCATGCAGGATGCAAGGCGCACCAGTCGCTATAGCCTGTGCGGTTGCATTAACCCACTGAGCATTCTTATCGAACGGGACATGTAATCATGCCTGTTTGCGTTCAGCTCTATTTTTCATTCTGGGTACCATTTACAACAGTGTCCAGGTACAAGCAATGACTACTGCGGTCTAGAAGTTCTCCTGGCAGCAACTTCCTGTGGATACATAATTATTTATTGAATAGAATTTTAAACTCTACATTCGGCCTCGAAATACCCACAGTATGAAGTTAAAAAAATGAGATGTGAGAAAAAAGTAGGGTTGTGTCATGTCACACAGTGAGTTACTAATACTGTATTAAGGACCCCTTTCTTTAATACAGTATAAGTGTTCCTTGAAAATGAGCTGTGTCTTTCAGGAGCACTTACACTGTATTAAAGAATGGGTTCATAATAACACCTGTTGTCAGACCTCTCAAAAGCTGAAGCAATCAGGCATGAAGTGCCATAAGCGAGCAGTTTGTGTGGCGAGTCTACTGACTCGCGCACTTGCACCGGCTCCTTTTTCCACCTCGGAGCTCAGTGAGTGCTGCTGAGCAATAGTTGCTTGTTTTCCACCTGCCTAGGTGGTATCTGTTGTCCCCCAGCCCTTAGATAGCCCCCTTGCTTCCCTTGCCCTCCACGCACCGTCATCCTGACTCTCCTGCCTTCCCACCTCCCACCTCACCCACCCCCCTCCCATTGGTCCATCCAGTTTGTGTGGCAAGTCTACCGACTCGTGCGCTTACACCGGCTCCTTTTTCCACCTCAGAGCTTGGTGAGTGCTGCTGAGCAATAGTTGCTTGTTTTCTGCCTGCCTAGGTGGTATCTGTTGTCCCCTAGCCCCTTAGATAGCCCCCTTGCTTCCCTTTCCCTCCCCGCGCCCTCTTCCTGACTCTCCGACCTTCCGGCCTCCCGTCCCACCCAGCCCCCCCTCCCATTGGCTCTCCCTACTGGTCTTAACTGACCCTCCAAGGGCAGTCCTCTGCCTGGCAGCCCCATCGGCCAAGGACCCCGAGGCAAAGGACGACTCCAAAGAGACAGCTCCTGATTGTAACTGCAGGTATCCTCAGGAGAAGCAGGAAGCAAGTACTGACCAAAAAGTAAGTGTGGCATGGGTGGGAACTGAAGCAATTACCTCATTTTAGACAACCCTACCCCTCAAACCGACAAGCCCTACTGTTGTAATTTCCTGCACCTAGACTGTACTCCCAACAACATTGAGCACACCTGACTAGTTTATTTGAGCTGATTCTCGCAGCTTAATTGTCTACACGAACCTCACGAACTGAGAAATTATCCCTAATAGCGTAACTGTGGCCTAGTCAACTTAGAAAGTGTGTCTAATAACCTCATTGTGCCAAAGCTGAATTGAGAAGTATGCCAGTAGTGCAATTGGTGGTCTATTCAATTTAGAAAGTGTGTCTAATAACCTCATTATGCCAATGTTAAATTTAGAAGTGTCCCTAATAGCGTAACTGTGGCCTAGTAAACTTAGAAAGTGTGTCTAATAACCTCATTGTGCCAAAGTTGAATTTAGAAGTGTCCCTAATAGCGTAGCTGTGGCCTAGTAAACTTAGAAAGTGTGTCTAATAACCTCATTGTGCCAAAGTTGAATTTAGAAGTGTCCCTAATAGCGTAGCTGTGGCCTAGTAAACTTAGAAAGTGTGTCTAATAACCTCATTGTGCCAAAGTTGAATTTAGAAGTACGCCAGTAGTGCAGCTGTGGCATAATTCAAATTAGAAAGTGTGTCTAATAACCTCAATGTGCCAAAGTTGAATTTAGAAATGCCCCTAATAGCGTAACTGTGGCCTAGTCAACTTAGAAATTGTGTCTAATAACCACATTGTGCCAAAGCTGAATTGAGAAGTATGCCAGTAGTGCAATCTGTGGTGTAGTTCAATTTTGAAATTGTGTCTAATAACCTAATTGTGCCAAAGTTGAATTTAGAAGTGTCCCTAATAGCGTAACTTTGGCCTAGTTCAATTCAGAAAGTGTGTCTAATAACCTCATTGTGCCAAAGTTGAATTTAGAAGCACACCAGTAGTGCAACTGTGGTATAATTCAAATTTGAAAGTGTGCCTAATAACCTCATTGTGCCAAAGTTGAATTTAAAAGTGTCCCTAATAGCGTAACTGTGGTCTAATGAATTTAGAAAGTGTGTCTATTAACCTCGTTGTGCCAAAGTTGAATTTAGAAGTGTCCCTAATAGCATAACTGTGGTCTAATGAATTTAGAAAGTGTGTCTATTAACCTCATTGTGCCAAAGTTGAATTTAAAAGTGTCCCTAATAGCGTAACTGTGGTCTAATGAATTTAGAAAGTGAGTCTATTAACCTCATTGTGCCAAAGTTGAATTTAGAAGTGTCCCTAATAGCGTAACTGTGGTCTAATGAATTTAGAAAGTGAGTCTATTAACCTCATTGTCCCAAAGTTGAATTTGGAAGTATGCCAGTAGTGCAACTGTGGTCTAGTTCAATTCAGAAAGTGTGTCTAATAACCTCATTGGGCCAAAGCTGAAATTCGAAATTCGAAAGTGTGCCAGTAGCTTGGCTGTAAACTAGTTCAATCTAGTGCGTCCAATAACCTAGAATCTAATGCCGATAGTGTAACTGTTGTCCAGTTAATTTTAGAGAGTGTACCCAATAGCATAACTGTGGTCTAGCTCAATTTAGTAAGTGTATCTAATAACCTCACACTGGCAAAACTGAACTTAGAAGTATGCCGAATAACGTAAATGTGGTGTACCCAATAGCATAACTGTGGTCTAGCTCAATTTAGTAAGTGTATCTAATAACCTCACAGTGGCAAAACTGAACTTAGAAGTATCCCTAATAGCGTAAATGTGGTGTAGCCAATAGCATAACTGTGGTCTAGTTCAATTTAGTAAGTGTCCAATAACCTCACTGTGGCAAAGCTGAACTTAGAAGTATGCCGAATAACGTAAATGTGGTGTAGCCAATAGAATAACTCTGGTCTAGTTCAACTTAGTAAGTGTGTCTAATAACCTCACTGTGGCAAAGCTGAACTTAGAAGTATACCTATTAGCGTAAATGTGATGTAGTTCAATTTAGAAAACGCACCTAATAACCTCACTGTGTCAAAGTCTGAATTTAGAGAGTGTGCCAGTAGCACAGCTGTGGTCTAGTTCAATCTGTAGAGTGTATCTGATAACCTCACTGTCCCAAAACTTGAACTTAATGTGTGCCTACTAGCGTAACTGTGGTCTAGCTCACATTAGAAAGTGTGCTTAGTAACCACATTGTGACAAAGTTGGATTAAGAACTGTGCCTATTAACATAACTGTTTATCTAGTTCACTTTAGTCCGCCTGTCTAAATAACCACACTGTGTCAAAGCTTGAACTTAGTAACTGTGCCTAATAGCTCAACTGTGGTCTAGTTCAATCTAAAAAGTGTACCCAATAGCCACATTGTGCCAAAGTTGGTTTCAGAGGTTTGCCCAATAGCATAACCGTGGTATAGCTTGAGTAAGTAAGTGAACCTAATAGCGTAACTGTTGACTAGTTCAACCTAGAATGTGTGTCTGATAACCACATTGTGCCAAAGTTGAACATAGAATCATCCCCAACGACCAACTGCGATCTAGCTCAATCTAGAGAGTGTACCTTGACACCACTCTGTGCCAAAGCTGAATCTAGAATTATCGCTAACAACTAACTGCGATCCAGTTTCAATTTAGAGAGTGTACCTAGACACCACAGTGTGCCATAGTTGAATTTAGAAAGTGTTCCAATGTTGCTCAATCTACCTAATAGCATATCCGTGGCCTAGTTCAATTTAGAAAGCCTGCCTAAGAACGTAACCATGGTCCAATTCACTTTTTGAAAGTGAGAATAACCCATAGTTGAACTTAACAAGTGTGAATAATATCATCCCGTGGTACAATTCTCCTTCAATGTATTAATAATATTTTCCTGTGATAGAACTGAACTTGGAAATTCTAAATAATAACAACCAGTGCCACTACTACACTAGAAAATGTGTCTAACTGCGGTATACCTCAAAGTATTAATGTTTTTCCTGTGATACAACTGAACTAGTATGAATAATACCGTCCTGTGGTTCAGTTCAACTTAGAAACCATCCCTAACTGTGGTTTAGATAAACTTAGAGAGTGTGGATATTATCTTCCGGTGGCCCAGTTGAACTTAGAAACTGTCCATAACAGTGGTATAGGCAAACCCAAAAAAAAAGACCTTGCTGTGGTTTATGTTGAACCTAGAAACTATCCCTAGCTGTAGTGCAGTTAAACATAGTAAGTGTGAGCAATCAACATCCAATGGTATAATTGAAATTGGGAGGTGTGAACGTAATCATCCAACGCCAACTATAACACAGTTCAAACCTATTCAAACCATGAGTCCACCCAACCCAACAATGTCTGCCGAAAATAACCTGCTCGCGCCCGCCTCCCTTCCCTCCCGCCCTAGCTCCCATCCCCCTTTCCAAACCATCCCGCCCCCACCACATCCTCTGCACATCCCCTATCCATCTCCCAAGCCAGAAGAACAATTCCAACCCAATCCACCCCACCCTCCACCTCACCCCCACACCATCCCCTATCCAAACACCAAGCCAGAGGAGCACAATGGCGAGCCAACCATCCTAAAACCCCTGCCCCTCCGATCCCCGTCACCCACCCACCCACCCACTATAATCATACCCACACCCCCCGCAACTAACAACCCACCTAGCCTCCCAAGCACACCCAGCCCCGCAACCACCCACCCCCGCTCCCCTCATCAACTCCCACCAACATACCCCTCCGACCCCACTCATTCCCCTCACTAAAGACTGCACGCCTCGCCCTGGCAAGAACAGTAGCCACATCCCTTTCACCCTCCGACCCCCCTACCCTCTCCCACACACCAACCGCAACAAAAACACTGAAGAGAAAACGTTCCTGGTCTCCCTCAATCTCACAGTACTCCTCACCACTCCTGTCTCGACCCACCACCTCATTCTCCCATTCTCGATAATCACTGCCCTTCCCCCCGGCCTCACCCTGCCTGAAACCCCTCTCCCTCGAATTCTCACCTACCACAACTGAAACCCCTAACTCCCCTCAACCCACCTTCAAATCCCCCAACCCAAATCCGACCAACCCGACACACCAGTTCAACTCTTCCCCCCAAACCCACCACCTCAACTGCCCGCCTACTCTTCCCATTGACCACCACCCTCCCCCATCTCCCTCAACCCAGCCTCCACACTCTCCCCTCACCCCCCCACTCCCACCCCCCTCCTCTGCTACTCCCTCATCATCCTCCTGTACCGAAGTAAGATGCATCCTTTTTAATGCCCGATCTGTAGCAAAAAACAGACACAGCATCTTTGACCTCCTCGCCTCTGAAAAACCAGACCTAGTCTTTATCACAAAAACTGGGTTCTCTGACGACTTTGCCCCTATCGTCAAATGAAGCCTTCCCCCCAGACTACTCCCTCATCCCACTGAACGGACTAGCAATCACCTTCAAGTTACACTTCTCCGCCTCAATCATTGACAACCAGCCAACCATTCCTTCCTGCAAATCACTCCTTGTAAAACTATCCCTCCCCCCCTCGTTCTCCAACAACTTCCTAATCATCTACAGACCCCCTGGCTACGACAGGCAATTCTCAAACAACCTCTGTGACTCGATAGCCACCCTCCAACTAAACCATCCCACCTTCACCCTTCTAGAGATTTCAATATATGGCTTGACATCCCCACCAATTCTATGACCCACCCTCTGGTCGACTGCCTAGACGCGATTAACCTCCATACCCACATAAACGGGCCAACCCACTATAAAGGACACACTCTTGATGCAATCTTCAGCTCCCACGACCGATACATCTAAACCTCCCCACCCCTATCATCTGGTCCGATCACTTCATCGTCTCTTTCACCATTCGCTCACCCGACCCGCACCCAATACCCGAACCAGAACCTACAAATCTACGCAAATGGTGGAAGAAACTAAAAATCCTTCCTGACCTAGCCGATGCGCTCTTTCAGTCTCCTCCCCCTACCTGCACACCCAATGAACCCCTAACCTTCGATGCCTTTGACTCATGGCTCAATACCTCACTAATCCCACTCACCCCCTCTTGCAAACC
This sequence comes from Ambystoma mexicanum, assembly GCF_040938575.1. Lineage (NCBI taxonomy): Eukaryota > Metazoa > Chordata > Amphibia > Caudata > Ambystomatidae > Ambystoma > Ambystoma mexicanum. Next base: position 9,317,540 of record NC_090940.1, read on the forward strand.
ATCAGCTCGCCATGGCCCTTTTCCTAGATGGTTCATACGAGAACTGAAGACCACAAAACAACTATATAAATCCCTAGAACGCAAATGGCAGAAAGACAAAACCACCCTGAGCAGATCCACCTTGGCCCGGCACCACCGCCACTACAAAGCCGAAATTCAGAAAGCTGAAAAAGCCCACTACAACTCCAGAATCCTAAACTGTAAAAACCCCAGCAAAGAACTCCACAAAACCATCTCTGAATTCACCAAACCATCATGTACCACCACCCTACCGACCCCCACACAATCACTCTGCGACTCAATCTCTCTCCACATCTTCACCACTGCTCTCGAAAAAGCAAACTCTCTAACCAACAAACTAGCCCTATTACACCTACCACCCAATCCACCCTACCTGCCATCCCACCACCTGCAACCACTACCCAACCGATCTTCGACTCCTTCACTCCAATATCAACTGACACATTTCTCTAACTTTTCTCTGCCTGCAAACCATCCGGCTCCCCGCTGGACCCCTGCCCAGCCACAACCCTCAAAGAATTATTTGCTTCTACCTGCGCAGGAGAACACGCAAGAACCATCATAAACGACTCCCTCTCCTCTGGAATCTTTCCCGATGCGTACAAAACTGCTCATGTCAAGGCTCTTCTAAAATACTTCCCTCGACCCTCTTGAGCCCAAAAACTACCGCCCCATCTCAAACACCAGGTTCCTTGCTAAACTCATTGACCGAACCGCCTACTCCCAACTAAATGCCTTTGTCGAAGCCAACAATCTCCTAGAGCCCGCTCAATCAGGTTTCAGACCCCCACACGGAACTGAAACCACCCTAACCTCAATCTGGGATGACCTTAAAAACACTGCTGATTCTACAGGATGCGCCGCATTAATCCTTCTTGACCTATCCGCCGCCTTTGACACAATCAACCACTCAATCCTCCTCGACTGCCTCCACTCCCTGGGAATCTGTGGAAATGCCCTCAAATGGATAGCCTCCTTCCTCGACAATAGGAACCAAATAACCATACTCTCCACCTATACTTCCCACGCCTGACCAGTCAACACCGGAGTCCCACAAGGAGCTTGTCTATCAGCCCTTCTGTTCAACCTCTATATGTCCACCCTCCCACGAATATTCCGCTCGCACAATATCCTGTGCTAGAACTACGCAGATGAAACACAGCTAATCCTAAAACTCCTTAATTCAAAACCCAGCTGCCAACCCGACCTCGCTGCCTGCCTCCTTGACATAGATCATTGGATGACCACAAACCACCTCTTGCTAAACCCCTCCAAAACCGAAATCATGGTATGTGGCAACACCAAACTTCTTCCGCACCCCCTACCCTGTTCCACCTGCCATGGTCTATTCCCCAGCACCCTCAAACTTAGTAAAAAACCTTGGATGCACCCTAGACTCTGACCTAACCCACTCGCTCCAAGTCAACAACGTCTCTAAGTCCTGCCACTACCACCTCAAAACTCTTAGGCGCATTTTTCTATACCTCACCTTTCCCAACAGACTCTCCTTGGTCCAATCAATTGTTATGTCAAGACTGGACTATCCTAACCCCCTCTACCTCAGAGTCCATGCGTACCACCTGACTAAACTACAGAGTTCACAAAATGCTGCGGCCAAACTGCATCTAGCACTTGGCCCAAGAGATCACGTCTCCCCAGCTCTCAAAACTCTGCACTGGCTTCCGGTTGCCCGAAAGGTGACCTTCAAAACCTTATGCATCTCTCACCGTGCATCGCATAAAATTGGACCTCAATATCTTCAGGACAAACGAAAACCCTACCATCCACCACGCACCCTAAGATCAAGCTCTGCCGGCTCCTAGTGATACCAAAAACCAACTCAGTCACGTTAGGTGGATCATCATTCTCAGCCCTGGCCCCCACTCTGTGGAACTCACTTCCACCCCACATCCGACTCACCAAGGACCTCATGTCTTTCCGCAAATTACTGAAAACGTGGCTCTTTCCCTAAAATCGACTCTGAAACTCAAACATGATAACAGCAACAAAGACAGTAGCCCAAGGTTGCTATAACAAAAAAAAATGTTTTACAACAATTGATGAAATAAATGAAGTGGATGAGACGAGAGAAATAGATGCAGTGGGTGAAATGGATGCTGCGGATGAAACGGATGAAATGGATGCAGCGGATGACTCAGATGCAGTAGGTATAACGGAGTAAGTGGATGGAAGAGATGAAGCAGATGGAACGAATGAAGTGGACGGAACGGATGAAGTGGACGGAACGGATGAAGTGGATAGATCAAATTTAGCGAACGGATCAGAAGGAATGGCTAGATCGGACGGAGTAGATGGATCTAATGGAACGCAAAGAAATGGGCTGATGGAGTTCGCGGGGCGGATGGAGTGCGCGGGACGGATGAAGTGCGTGGGACGGATGAAGTTGTTCAAATTGACGAAGTAGACGGATTGGGTGAAGCCGGCACGGACGTAGTGGATGGCACGGACGTAGTGGATGGCACGGACGTAGTGAACAGAACGGACAATATGGATGAAGCAGATGGAGTGCATAGAACACAGGGAGTACATGAAACGGATAGAGTGCATGGAATGGATAGAGTGCATGGAATGGATAGAGTGCATGGAACAGACAGAGTGCAAGAAATGGATAGAGTGCATGGAATAGATAGAATGCATGGAATAGATAGAGTGCATGGAATGGTTAGAGTGCATGGAATGATAGAGTGCATGGAATGGATGGAACAGTTGCAGTGCATGAGTGGATGGAGTGGATGCAACAGATGGAGTGCATGAAATGGAAAGAGTGCATGAAATGATCAAATGCATGGAACGATCGTAGCGGATGGAGTGCATGTAGCGGATGGAGTGCATGTAGCGAATGGAGCGCATGTAGTGAATGAAGCGCATGTAGTGGATGGAGTGCGCGGGACGGACGGAGTGCGCGGGACGGACAGAGTGCGCGGGACGGACGGAGTGCATGGGACAGATGAAGTGCACGGGACAGATGAAGTGCGTTGGACGGATGAAGTACGTGGGATGGATGAAGTGCGTGGGACGGATGAAGTGCACAGAATGGATGAAGTGCGAGGGACGGACCTTGTGGGTGAAACAAATGAAGTAGTTGGAACGGATGAAGTAGACGGATCGAGTGAAGTCGGAACGGACGGAGTGGACGGAACGGACGGAGTGGACGGCACGGACGGAGTGGATGGCATGGATGGAATCGATGGAAACAGACAATGCGGATGAAACAGATGGAGTGCATAGAACGTAGGGAGTACATGAAACGGATGGAGTGCATGGAATGGACAGATTGCATGGAATGGATGGAGTGCATGGAATGGATGGAGTACATGGAATGGATGGAGTGCATGGAATGGATGGAGTGCATGGAATGGATAGACTGCATGGAATGATAGAGTGCATGGAATGGATGGAACGGATGCAGTGCTTGAGTGGATGGAGTGGATGCAACGGATGGAGTGCATGAAATGGAATGAGTGCGTGGAATGATCAAATGCATGGGACGATCGGAATGGATGAAGTGCATGTAGTGGATGGAGTGCGTGGGATGGATGGAGTGCGCGGGACGGATGGAGTGCGCGGGACGGATGGAGTGCGTGGGACGGATGGAGTGCGCAGGACGGATGGAGTGTGTGGGACGGATGGCGTGTGCGGGACGGATGGAGTGTGCGGGACGGTTGGAGTTCAGATGTTCAGTAAGATCTCAAGCACTTTACTGAAAACCACCATATCTCATCACTGCGCTTACTCTTCCCTATACACCACCACTCAACTAGAACACAGCGATACTATGACACATTCGGTATAGCTGTTCTCATACTAACACCCGCCACATACTCCTCATCATCCTGATTAAACACAGCTGGCTCATGACTCCCGCTAGCCTATGTGTCTCCTCAGGCCTAACGCAGCCAGAAATCAGTCTGGGTATCCCCCCACCACAATGAACACATATTCCCGATTTCCCAACCACCACACCTACCACTATGAAGCAGCTATCATGCAATTGCCACACCAGCTGCACACATATCCGGTGCACCCATGCACCTCATGACTCACTCTCTCTCTCTCTACTCACTTGAACTACAGTTCCCGAGGGTGTTCAACCTACCAGCGCCTTGACATCATACCAATGATACATAAGGCGCTATAGAAATGCAAAGTAACATAACATAACGTAGTATTAGTATTATAAGTGAGCAAATGGAAGGGTGTGCACAGTTCAGTGCATTCAATTAGTTTGTCTCCAGTCAATAAACAGTTAACCAAGACCTAACCTCTAGACACCTTTACTACAAAAGTTAACCCCTGCCTCCCTCGACTGCACCAAGCATTGAGAGCAGCCTAAAAACCAGCACTGTCCCTCAAATGCTGAGAGTTCCTTACACCTCAGAGCCACCTCCAGCATCCCAACTGGCACGGGCCATGCCATTAGAGAGCTTCGCATCCACTCACTGTTGTATATTTGTGTGCATTTCGTGACATTGGGACCTGGATATATAATGGCAATATAGAAACGGCAAGTACCACAATGCAAAGAAAAAACTCTATGAGCATCTCCCAAAAACTCCTATGATATGTTGGTAGGTATATACTCTGCAAATGACTCTGCCTCATTACTTTTGAACCCTAAATTTGCTTACAGTTTTTACTGGCCGGTGGGTTTAAGCGTAAGGGGCAAAGATGGGGGTATGGGCAAGGTCCTATGTTATGTTAAAGGGTTTTTATACAGTGCCAAATCACCACTGCAGCAATCTGCGAGCGACTGCCTTGTCTGGAACAATGTGGGTGTTGTGCCTTCGTCCAGGCTATCCAGACTTTACTCTGTGGTAGCAATGGGAAGATCTGGGCAAGATAGCGAGAAGATAGGGTTTCTAGAGGGGCTGGGGCCTGTGTTGACAGCTCGTATCCAGTCAGACCCTACCACGAGTTGAGGAATCTGAGGGCATCCTCACTTCTTTCCCCAATATATCCTCCTCCCAGGTGGCCAGGGAAAGGCTGTCGCTATTGGATCCTGACGTGTATATGCGAGGGAGGATCACCTCGGTGGAGGAGACTTGGGGAGTGGGGATGATGCGCCCTTGGTTGAGACATGGTATCCCCCATTTTTCTTTGATAAGGAGTCAGATATCCCCCAGGCCTAAGTAGAATATTCCCAGTCCCTTCCCCATTTCTCCAGTCAACATCTCCCAGTACACACCATACAGGTACTGGGATGAGGAAGAGACATACCAGAGCCGTACATTCTCTCTTTATTGACTCAGACACACACAGACACCTCTGGTACTGGGACGAGGAAGAGGAATGCTGAGTTCCAAGACCATTATGAAGGGAATGAACATTGCCTGCACCTGAGCTCAAGGGGGCGGTATAAATTGGCCCGCTCAGGTGAGGCTAATGAGTTCGCCTGTGGAACACTTGCAGGAGAAGCTGCAGGTGAAGCCAGGGAGATGTGTGCACAAAGCACCTACGAGCAGCAGTGTCGTTGCAGTAGTAGCAGATTGTGGCGGAAGCACTCAGAAGGTCAGAGAGACTCCCTCTATGTATAACCGAGGTGGCAGAAACTCTGGAGTAGCGGCGCACCAAGCTGGGATTAGCAACAGCCACAGCAAGCCTGCCACAATGGAGAACAGCACCTGGTGACAGCGTACTCTGTGAGTCAGAGAACCTGAATGTTTCTGGTACGCAGAGGTGTGGACCGTGTGGTTTCTGCAGCTCGAGTCGCTCGCGAGTGAGCAAGGGACCGTGGGGGTGATATGAATGCTGGTGAAGCTTCAACTGAATATTTTTGATAGCACGATAACCCGAAGCAAGTGAGAAAACCAAAGGAAAGGTTTTTGTGAAGAACCCGAACTGTTAAATAGATGAAAATGGCAAGAGAGGGCCAGGGAACAGTAACATTTGAACTTGTGAATATGCCAGTGAACGGGGTACAACTTTCCAGCAGGAGAGTAAACTGGGAATTTGTTGTTGGTTTATTTATGCCCAGACGTGGGTCCAGTGCCTGCTGGCCCTAGAGACCCAATCTACTTTTCACTGATGAGGCCCAACAAGGCTGAAAAATGTTTGGGGATGCTTGTGGTCTCGTGCAGAAGGGACGTGACCTAGCAGTTTGGGCTGGACTATTCCTTTTAGGATGGAACCAAGCCTGATTTGCATATGGTCTTTCCCCCTTTGTGCTTGTTTAGCAAGCGAAGAACAATGGCCTGGAGGGTTGCCCAGAGCAATGCCAGAGGTTACGATTAATTAAGAACCTTCCAGCCATCCCATCTTTTATTTTGCTTAGTCACCCCGAGTGGGACGGGTATGCCCAGACGTGGGTCCTGTGCCTGCTGGGCCTAGAGACCCAAGCTACCCCTCACTGATGGAGCCCAACAAGGCGAAAACATGTCTGGGGATGCTTGTGGTCTCGTGCAGAAGGGTTGTGACCTATCAGTTCGAGCTGGACGGCCCCTTTTGGGGTGGGACCAAGCCTAATTTCCATATGGTCTTCCCCCTTTTGTAATGGCTTGACAGGCGAAGAACGATGGCCTGGCAGGTTGCCCAGAGCAATGCCAGGGGTTACGATTAATTCAAAACTTTCCAGCCATCACCTCTTCTCTTTTGTTCTGGTTTATTCAGTGTGACTGATTTGAATGAAATGAAACCTCTTTGAATATCGATCCAAAAGAAAGCAAGTGTGGTCGAACACCAATTGGATGAAAAGCCGTTTGGTGCAATTCCCTGATAAAAAAGGACTTGCATAACCCGAGAGAACAAGCATTGGCAAGAGCCATAAAGATACAAGGAACTGTGGAACTTGAAATAATCAGCAGGGGAGAAAGCTCTGAGAAGAGTGTGAAAGTGCAGCAAGTGAATGGTGGCAAAATAAGTAGGAAAGCGTCAGATGGATGTGAAACGCGAACACGATCGGTACCACACTGAAGCAGCAGTACGCTACGTGGAGCTACTGGCATGCTGGCAGAGCCAGCTTGGACATGTTTTCTTCTAGCATCACTACTGGCAGTAAAGCCAGCAGGAGTATGTTACGTGGGGCTACTGGCATGCTGGCAGAGCCAGCTTGGACATGTTTTCTTCTAGGACCACTACTGACAGTAAAGCCAGCATGAGTACATTTCGTGGAGCTACTGGCATGCTGGCAGAGCCAGCTTGGACATGCTTTCTTCTAGCATCACTACTGGCAGTAAAGCCAGCAGGAGTATGTTACGTGGGGCTACTGGCATGCTGGCAGAGCCAGCTTGGACATGTTTTCTTCTAGCATCACTACTGGCAGTAAAGCCAGCAGGAGCACGTTACGTGAGGCTACTGGCATGCTGGCAGTGCCAGCTTGGACATGTTTTCTTCTAGGACCACTACTGGCAGTAAAGCCAGCATGAGTACATTTCGTGGAGCTACTGGCATGCTGGCAGAGCCAGCTTGGACATGTTTTCTTCTAGGACCACTACTGGCAGTAAAGCCAGCATGAGTATGTTTCGTGGAGCTACTGGCATGCTGGCAGAGCCAGCTTGGACATGCTTTCTTCTAGCATCACTACTGGCAGTAAAGCCAGCAGGAGTACGTTACGTGGAGCTACTGGCATGCTGGCAGAGCCAGCTTGGACATGTTTTCTTCTAGGACCACTACTGGCAGTAAAGCCAGCATGAGTACGTTTCGTGGAGCTACTGGCATGCTGGCAGAGCCAGCTTGGACATGCTTTCTTCTAGCATCACTACTGGCAGTAAAGCCAGCAGGAGTATGTTACGTGAGGCTACTGGCATGCTGGCAGAGCCAGCTTGGACATGCTTTCTTCTAGCATCACTACTGGCAGTAAAGCCAGCAGGAGTACGTTACGTGGGGCTACTGGCATGCTGGCAGAGCCAGCTTGGACATGTTTTCTTCTAGCATCACTACTGGCAGAAAAGCCAGCAGGAGTATGTTATGTGAGGCTACTGTCATGCTATCAGTCATCTTGGATATGTTTTCTTATAGTATCATTACTCGCATTAAAGCCAGCAGGAGTATGTTCTTAAATGGGAACACGGCACAAATTTGTGCAGACACCATGGACCACACACAACTGCCAGCGAGTAATGTGGGCTTGTGGCAGGCTTTGGGGGGAAACAAATGGGGGTCTCTCTCTTTGCGTCTCTTGCCACACTCAATATGTGAGAACTGTCTAACAAATTAAAATCCTTCAGAAAACATACAAGACCTGCAAATATATATAACCTGGTACAAGCTTCTTATTTTCTTAGGGTTTAGGCCTCTTGGAGATGCTCTGTCTGTATAGAGTTTAGCCTGAGTCATGTGCAATAGTCCAGGTTGTTGTGTTCGAGGTCTGCTGGCCTTCGCAGTGATTTGGTAATATGGGCCTATAGACACTGATCTTAACGATACATATGGCGATCCATTCTTATATGAAATGTACATCACATTACAGTGATATCGTAAAGATATGTATCTTAGTGTACTGAGTAACAGGGCAATGTGATGCCACTTCCTGTTTTGTCAGGGGGGGAGGTGTGATGCCACCAGAGGTCAAGTTTCGTGTGATGTGGCTTCTGCTACACCTGGCATTTTGGTGAAATGACGTCCCTGCTGCCCCTCTAAGTCCCCCAACTCTGCCCACAGGAAATGATAACAGTTTGCATTAAGCATTAATAAAAGCCACTCTGTAGTTGTCCGTGTTGTGGCAACGAGCTGTGAGTTATGCCTTCAGTAACCGAGCTGCTGGGAGATGAATGCGGCCTCACTTGTTATTCTTTGCGATAACACAGCCAAGGAGCGCTGCAGTGATGAGAAGCATGTGTGCGCTTCTGCGAAAGTGAGTGCTCTGCACTCTGTTAGGACAGAGACAGCCTCCCCCCTCCCCACCCCCCAGTAAGTATACACGAGGCAGAGACTGCAGCGGCCATCGGGTGGGCACGCGGGTAAGCCTGTAATGATTTGCATGGAATTACATGCAAACTCACTCACTGGCAGCGCCCATCAGTGCAGTGCGTTTACCCCTGGACTGCCAGGGTGGTGTCATGCTTGTAATCCCCATTTCTGGGTTCATAGAACTCCATGGGCATTTTTGCATATTTACCCACAGTAGTAAATCAGTCGGTTTTGGCGGGTAAAGTGGCGGGTTTAGCTCCAGCTTTTTACGCTGGAAGTAAATGCTGTGCTTCCCAACAATCTGACCCTTCTGCAGTGTGGTAACATTGGCAGAACTCCCGTTACTGCTCAAAACCATGGGCGTAAAGTCATTACCGCAAAAAGTAGCCAGACTGCTGAGGGTGTCATGGGGCCCTTTGGGTCAGATCCCTGTCAGTGAGTGGAAGGTGTAGCCAGTCACAGGGAAAGAGCGCTAGGCAGAGTGCTGGCAGAGTGCTGGCAGAGTGACATGTGAGGGCATGGACATTCCCTACCCCAAGCCTCTCTGCACATAGCACTCTGCACACTGCTTGCATTATTGACAGCGCCCTACCACAAATCTCACTGCACAGAGCACTCTGACCACTGCTTGCATTATTGACGGGGCCCTACCACACACCTCACGGCACAGAGCATTCTGCACATTACTCCAAACCTCTCTGCACACAGCTCTCTGCACACTGCTTGCATCATTAACAGCGCCCTACCCCAAGCCTCTCTGCACAGAGCACTCTGCACACTGCTTGCATTATTGACGGGGCCCTACCACACACCTCACGGCACAGAGCACTCAGCACACTGCTTGCATCATTGACGGCACCCTCCCCAAACCTCACTGCACAGAGCACTCTGCAAATTGCTCCAAACCTCAATGCACAGAGCAATCTACACACTGCTTGCATCATTGATGGCACCCTACCACAAAACTCACTGCACAGAACACTCTGCACACTGCTTGTAACATTGACGGTGCCCTACCCCAAACCTCACTGCACAGAGCATTCTGCACACTGCTTGCATCATTAACAGCACCCTACCCCAAACCTCTCTGCACAGAGCACTCTGCACACTGCTTGCATCATTAACAGTGCCTGACGCCAAACCTCTCTGCACAGAGCAATCTACACACTGCTTGCATCATTGATGGCACCCTACCACAAAACTCACTGCACAGAACACTCTGCACACTGCTTGTAACATTGACGGTGCCCTACCCCAAACCTCACTGCACAGAGCATTCTGCACACTGCTTGCATCATTAACAGCACCCTACCCCCAAACCTCTCTGCACAGAGCACTCTGCACACTGCTTGCATCATTAACAGCGCCCTACCCCAAACCTCACTGCACAGAGCACTCAGCACACTGCTTGCATCATTGACGGCACCCTACACCAAACCTCACTGCACCGAGCAGTCAGCACATTGCTTGCATCATTAACGGCGCCCTACCCCAAATCTCACTGCACAGAGCACTCAGCACACTGCTTGCATCATTGACGGCGCCCTACAGCAAACCTCACTGCACCGAGCACTCAGCACATTGCTTGCTGCATCATTGAAGGTGCCGTACCCCAAATCTCACTGCACAGAGCACTCAGCACAATGCTTGCATCATTGACAGCACCCTTCCCAAAACCTCACTGCACAGAGCCCTCAGGACACTGCTTGCATCATTGACAGTGCCCTACTCCAAACCTCACTGCACAGAGCACTCAGCACACTACTTTCATCATTGACGGTGCCACACCCCAAACCTCAAAGCACAGAGCACTCTGCACATTGCTCTAAACCTCAATGCACAGAGCAGTCTGCACACTGCTTGCATCATTGAAGGCACCCTACCCCCAAACCTCACTGCACAGAGCACTCTCCACATTGCTCCAAACCTCACTGCACAGAGCACTCTGCACACTGCTTGTAACATTGACAGTGCCCTACCCCAAACCTCACTGCACAGAGCACTCTGCACACTGCTTGCATCATTAACAGCACCCTACCCCAAACCTCACTGCACAGAACACTCTGCACACTGCATCATTGACAGTGCCTACCCCAAACCTCACTGCACAGAGCACTCTGCACACTGCTTGCATCATTAACAGCACCCTACCCAAAACCTTTCTTCACAGAGCACACCTCACACTGCTTGCATCATTAACGGCACCCTACCCCAAACCTCTATGCACAGAGCACTCTGCACATTACGCCAAACCTCTCTGCACAGAGCACTCTGCACACTGCTTGCATCATTAACAGCGCCCTACCCCAAGCCTCTCTGCACAGAGCATTCTGCACACTGCTTGCATTATTGACAGGGCCCTACCACACGCCTCACTGCACAGAGCATTCTGCACATTGCTCCAAACCTCACTGCACAGAGCACTCTGCACACTGCTTGCATCATTAACAGCACCCTACCCCAAACCTCACTGCACAGAACACTCTGCACACTGCTTTCATCATTAACGGCGCCATACCCCAAACCTCACTGCACAGAGCATTCAGCACACTGCTTGCATCATTGACGGTGCCCTAACCCCAACCACACTGCACCGAGCACTCAGCACACTGTTTGAATCATTGACCATGCCCTACCCCATTCCTCACTGCACAGAGCCATCAGCACATTGCTTGCATCACTGACGGTGCCCTACCCCAAACCTCACATCACAGAGCACTGAGCACACTGCTTGCATCATTAACAGTGGCCTACCCCACACCTCACTGCACAGAGCACTCTGTGCATTGCTCCAAACCTCACTGCAAAGAGCACTCAGCACACTGCTTGCATCATTGACGGCGCCCTACACCAAACCTCACTGCGCAGAGCACTCAGCACACTGCTTGCATCATTGACTGCACCCTGCCCCAAACCTCACTGCACAGAGCATTCAGCACACTGCTTGCATCATTGACGGTGAAGCACCCCAAACCTCACTGCACAGAGCACTCTGCACACTGCTTGCATCATTAACAGTGGCCTACCCCAACCACACTGCACCGAGCACTCAGCACACTGCTTGAATCATTGACGGCATCCTACACCAAACATCACTGCACAGAGCATTCAGCACACTGCTTGCATCATTGACCATGCCCTATCCCAAACCTCACTGCACAGAGCACTCTGCACATTGCTCCAAACCTCACTGCAATGAGCACTCAGCACACTGCTTGCATCATTGACGGCGCCCTACACCAAACCTCACTGCGCAGAGCACTCATCACACTGATTGCAGCATTGACTGCACCCTGCCCCAAACCTCACTGCACAGAACACTCAGTACATTGCTTGCATCACTGACGGTGCCCTACCCCAAACCTCACTGCACAGAACACTTAGCACACTGCTTGCATCATTGACGGTGCCCTACCCCAAACCTCACTGCACAGAGCACTCTGCACACTGCTTGCATCATTGACAGCACCCTAGCCCAAACCTCACTGCAACGGCACCCTACCTGCACTTCTGGCTATTGCAGGTGCCGTGGCTGGTGGCACACATTAGGCAATCTTCAACACCACAGGAGGTGAGCTACAATACCATCCAAATAAAGCCATACAACCAACTGTAGCCCACATGTGGGCCCTTCAAGGATAGATTTCAATGTCTGCTAATAAATAGACAATCGTCCATTCTAGACACACTCAGTATTTTATAAATTGTCGAGGAGACGACGACACACAAAGAGGTCTAGCCGAAAAAACAAATGTTGGTGAACTAAAGAGAAGGAGAACCTGCAGAAGGCCACCCAGAGAGACAGGCTTTGCAAGCTGAAATCCCAGTCAAGCAGAGTGAATATATCACTGTATCATAGAACAGAAATGGGATCAAGAATGTTCCGGTATCTCCAAACAGTGAACAACCTTTGGCTGAGGGAGTGTATATTACCAAAAATGCAGAATGCAGCTTAGTAAATAGATAAGACGTCCAAAGTAAGAAAAATAAAACCAGTTTTAATCCATCAATATTAAAATAGTGGTGAGAACAATGAGTACACGACTACACAACACAGATAATACACTCAATATAAATGACATCACATCAGTGTAGTTATTAACCAAAATCACTTCTAACAAACAATAACAAATAGAACAAATGTGGTAGTAACTCAGAACAAATGATTGAAATTGGAAAGGTCTCTAAATTAATATCAGATCACTAGGAGAAATCTCTCAGTTGTAGTACAAATATTGTTTCTACAACAGTCATTGTAATAATCCAATGGCTTTTCCTCTACATGTTTCAGTTCATAAATCCGATTGATTGCTGAACCTTCCTCAGGACCTGATTAAAATAGGTCACACTTCATCAAGGGTCCAATTGAAAGAGCCCCTCGTCTGTTCCCAAAATAGAACCTAATATCAAATTGGCCTAGAGTTGTTCCACTGTTGGATACCTAAACAAAAGACAAGATGTAGCTATTAATGGTACTGGTCTTAGAAAGCAGGAGTAACCTTTTTTAGAGATGTCAAGTTCTATTTCATCATAACTCAGGGATTCCACATAGAGTTCTTAAACACGGCTATTGGGCACGGTCACAAGTACAAATCCAAAGTAAGGATTTGGCAGGCTATCGGTGCACGAGGGACAACTCCACCATACACAACTCGAGGTAAGCTCATTAGTCGTGTTTGCTCCCTCATGTTAGAGGGAGGGGTATAGTTTACGCCTCCTGCTTTCTAAGACCAGTAGCCTTAGTAGCTAGACCTTGTTTGTGGCGTTAATCGGTGCAGATCGGAAGTGCCAAGACCGGAAAGGCATTTGGATTCACAGGTGAGTCACACTTGTTAACACAGCTTCTTCCTTAGTACTTAGACTCAAAGTCTTGAGAAAGCTCCCTGCCATAAACAATGTCTATTGCAATTAAAGACCTTGAAACAATTTCTCGCTGTGAATACGAAATACTTTAGAAGCACAGAATACTTCAAAGCTTCATTGATTTCAAAACAAGTGTCTTTATCAGGATATGTTGGCACCACTTTTAGTTTCAACACCACTTCATCAAAACTCTTAAGTGATTCTTCAAATGGCTTTGTCATACTGTTTTAGCTCATCACAAAACTTTCAACAACATACACCTGGTTTAATCCCTTGGCAGGTTAATAACTTCTACTACTTTACATTCTGGGATACACTCATGCCAGAACAGAACCAATTTCTGCGCAACATTTCTTGGACCTGGTATCCTCTCTTGCCAGCCAAGATAAGCCACTGCAGCACTATGCTTGGGTATACCCTCCCGCTCAAACAAGATCAATTGGTACAAAGTTCCACGGTCTGGCATACTCTCTTGTCAGACCAACTTACTAGCATCAAGTATTTCTGTGGTAAGGGTCAACTCCAAAAGGTTTACCAATTTCTTCTACTCCACAATTAGATTCAAGGATTTCTTGGAAGGAAACAGGAATCACACTGGTGCTATTCACTACGCGTGTTTTTTTACCACATGCAAGACATGCCTTGCTCACCTCCACCCGAATCTCTTATCAGAAGGTTAGCCTTCCTGGCACTCTTCTTTCACCCCTGCTTTATTATACCACTGTTGACAACAGTTTTTCTTATTTTTTACACCTCTTTGGCTTTGGCAATGTTTGTTCAAACCACCTCTCTGTGTAATGTCTTGCTCAAGGGTATTCTTATGAGTCTTTATTAGCTTTGGTAATAGTGGTTTATAATCTTAATATATTGCCCCTTAAAGTGGTTTACTTTTCTGTCACACGGTTTTATAATGGCAGTCTTTGGCTCGAAGGATAGAGGAGTTCTCTTGGCAATGCATCGATTTTAAATCCGCTTCCTATGAATCACACAGTTTGTAATCAACTTCTTTTATGTTAGTTTGGTATTTAAAAGGGATCAAGAAGGTCTGGATTTTATCAACGAGCACTCCGGATTGCTGCGGGGGTCACAGACTACAGTGAACTCACCAGGTCCTGGCGTGCCTGTCCGGTTGCGTCACTGTTTCCAGCTCCTCGGCTTTGTAGAGGAACAGATGATGTCATCTCTAGTGCCCGCCCCCTCATCTCTGTCATACTGGAAGAATAGCAAGAGAGCAGTGTGTGTGACATCAGGTATCTGTCATGATCTCTGCTTCCAAAAGATCAGGACTTGCCCGACTCCCTTGGAACAGACCCATAAGCCCGGTTCCGAGTGCCAGCCAGTCCCAATTGGGACCTTTTGGACCCTGTCCTGGCGCCAGTGGCACCAGGCTCATAAAGATGCCCAGTCCCAGCGCTGGAAGCGCCGGGCTCATAATGCTTGGGTGGACTTACCTGCAGCAGACCATGCTGCTTACTTACCTGCCAGTTGAACCCCGGATCCTCTTCTGTTTGGGACTACTTTTCCTGTTGGGTGGGGCAGGAGCCACTCCCTAGGTTCAGAACACTGGAACTCTTCTGGAAAGCAGGAACTCTTTTCTTACCTAGGCGTGGCTGTGGAAGGAGACACCTAAGCACTACAGGAGGCTATTTAAACCACACCCGATGGATGAATCTTGCTTTGTGTTATTCTGCATTCTCTGCAGCAGAACGCTCATCGTGTCTTCTGCTTCTGATCCTGGGCCTAAGGAAACAAAGGCTTACCATCCTGGAATCCAGTCTTCAGCAGCACCTGTAAAGACAAAGAAAGAACAGGTTAGCACTACGGTCTTCAGTGGCAGCGCATCTCTTACCTGGTCCGTCGGCTGTCACCAACGCCTCGCGCTGCATTCCGGCATCTGATAGTCAAAGGCTTACTTACTCTTCGCATGTTCCGGAGGTCTTCGCACTGCATTCCGGCATCTGAAAGACAAAAGCTTACCAGCTCTTCGCACGCTCCGGAGGCCTTCGGCGCTGCATCCCGCATCTGAAAGACAAAAGAAGGAGCGTTTAAAGACATTGGGTAACTTTATTACTCACGTGCCATTACTCCTTCCCACGCCGAATCCAGTGGGTATTCCAGCACCCTTCAGCTTCTCTAAAGCTCCGAACTTGTACCTGCAAGATAAAAGGGACGGTTAGTGCGCATCGTGAAGCAGGCTACAAGCGCTTACTTACGGCTTCCAGGCGCTTCTATTCCTCACGCGGGTTCGATCCTCAACTCTCATCAGCCCGCCATCCGCCATCGCCGGAACTCTGCAAAACAAGAGATATCATTACAAAAGACTTTTAAGACATTTGAAGCGCCCAGAACTTACCGTTCGTGCAGTTAACGACGGACAGCAGTCCTCTGAGGTCAAGAGGCCTGCACCCTTATCCAGTGAAGGAACTGGTTACGGCACCCTGCCCCGAGGCAGATGGAGAGCTCGGCGTTCACTTACCTAAGGTGAGGGCGTTAACCTTGGGGTTCTACAGGAGAAGAGAAAGGGAAGAGGAGAGAGGCACCCAATAACCCAAGTTCATTAATCCCATATTTTCTATCTGCAGACATCTTACTCTTCGAGTCAGACATACAGTGCACAGAGGTCCAGCCCAAAGAGCCAACCGTGTGTTACACATCACCTTTGAAGATACGGCATTCACCCAGTCAAGACCGGCGCCTCTGCGGGAATCGGGTGAGCGTTACAGTATCATCCCAATACTGCCCGGAAGATATGAAATATGTTATGCACTCAAACAGCAGTACGGATGTATCCTCGTACTGAGGCGGTGGAAGGATGTCGACATACACCACTGGACATAGAAGAGCTGTATGTGCAAACTACCATGAGTGAAGTGACCCCCATAAAGGGAAGATACGAGGATGTACAGAAACGATATGCAGATACTTGAATGAAGGTGCAATTGAAGTAACAAAGTAATCGAGTGAAGGAGAGATGAAGAAATCGTCTATGTTGTAAAGATGAGTGAGATGGAGCTCAACAAATGTATATATGTAGAAATGCAAGATAGATGAGACATATAGAAGCTTGCTGCAATATAAACTATAGTATAAATAGAGCGGCCATGATGAAAAGATGGACATCGGCTCGTGTTGAATGTACCTCAGAGACAAAGTGAGGCTGCAGAACTGGGAGACGCTGCAGAAACAGCTTCATGCGAAGAACAAAGAATATCTGTTTTACTGAGACTAAGGATGACACAGCAGGACATCATTAGAAAGTACAAAGGAAGTTAACCAGGACAAGCTATACATGAAGGGCACATTTCTCTTAGAGGAGGTTTAGGCCTGTGGGAGTCACTGGGGTAGACCTGTAGTAGACATTATGATGAATCCTACATAGTCCTCACTAAGCCCCTGCCGAGAGTCTCATATCGTAATATGCCAGGGTGAGTTCATTGATGTAGGTGAAGAGTGCATTGTGCCAGGGGGCTGCAAGCTCAATTGTAATATGCCAGGGTGAGCTCATTAATGTAGGGGAAGCATACATTGTGCCAGTGGGCTGCAAGCTACATCGTAATATGCCAGGGTGAGTTCATGAATGTAGGGGAAGCATACATTGTGCCAGGGGGCTGCAAGCTATATCATAATATGCCAGGGTGAGTTCATGAATGTAGGGGAAGCATACATTGTGCCAGTCGAATGCAATCTATATCATAATATGCCAGGGTGAGTTCCTTAATGTAGGGGAAGCATACATTCTGCCAGGGTGCTGCAACCTATATCGTATTATGCCAGGCTGAGTTCATTATTGTAGGGGAAGCATACATTGGCCAGGGGAAGGCAAGCTATATCTAATATGCCTGGGTGACTTCATTAATGAAGGGGAAGTGTGCATTGTGCCAGTGGGCTGCAAGCTATATCGTAATATGCCAGGGTGAGTTCATTAATGTAGGGGAAGCATACATTGTGCCAGGGGGCTGCAAGCTATATCTAATATGCCAGGGTGAGTTATTTAATGTAGGGGAAGCGTACATTGTGCCAGGGGAAGGCAAGCTATATCTAATATGCCAGGGTGACTTCATTAATGTAGGGGAATCATACATTGTGCCAGGGGGCTGCAAGCTATATCTAATATGCCAGGGTGAGTTATTTAATGTAGGGGAAGCGTACATTGTGCCAGGGGAAGGCAAGCTATATCGTAATATGCCAGGGTGAGTTCATTAATGTAGGAGAAGCATACATTGTGCCAGGGGGCTGCAAGCTATATCTAATATGCCAGGGTGAGATATTTAATGTAGGGGAAGCGTACATTGTGCCAGGGGAAGGCAAGCTATATCTAATATGCCAGGGTGACTTCATTAATGAAGGGGAAGCGTGCATTGTGCCAGTGGGCTGCAAGCTATATCGTAATATGCCAGGGTGAGTTCATTAATGTAGGGGAAGCATACATTGTGCCAGGGGGCTGCAAGCTATATCTAATATGCCAGGGTGAGTTATTTAATGTAGGGGAAGCGTACATTGTGCCAGGGGAAGGCAAGCTATATCGTAATATGCCAGGCTGAGTTCATTAATGTAGGGGAAGCATACATTGTGCCAGGGGGCTGCAAGCTATATCATAATATGCCAGGGTGAGTTCATGAATGTAGGGGAAGCATACATTGTGCCAGTCGAATGCAATCTATATCATAATATGCCAGGGTGAGTTCCTTAATGTAGGGGAAGCATACATTCTGCCAGGGTGCTGCAACCTATATCGTATTATGCCAGGCTGAGTTCATTATTGTAGGGGAAGCATACATTGGCCAGGGGAAGGCAAGCTATATCTAATATGCCTGGGTGACTTCATTAATGAAGGGGAAGTGTGCATTGTGCCAGTGGGCTGCAAGCTATATCGTAATATGCCAGGGTGAGTTCCTTAATGTAGGGGAAGCATACATTGTGCCAGGGGGCTGCAAGCTATATCTAATATGCCAGGGTGAGTTATTTAATGTAGGGGAAGCGTACATTGTGCCAGGGGAAGGCAAGCTATATCTAATATGCCAGGGTGACTTCATTAATGTAGGGGAAACATACATTGTGCCAGGGGGCTGCAAGCTATATCTAATATGCCAGGGTGAGTTATTTAATGTAGGGGAAGCGTACATTGTGCCAGGGGAAGGCAAGCTATATCGTAATATGCCAGGGTGAGTTCATTAATGTAGGGGAAGCATACATTGTGCCAGGGGGCTGCAAGCTATATCTAATATGCCAGGGTGAGATATTTAATGTAGGGGAAGCGTACATTGTGCCAGGGGAAGGCAAGCTATATCTAATATGCCAGGGTGACTTCATTAATGAAGGGGAAGCGTGCATTGTGCCAGTGGGCTGCAAGCTATATCGTAATATGCCAGGGTGAGTTCATTAATGTAGGGGAAGCATACATTGTGCCAGGGGGCTGCAAGCTATATCTAATATGCCAGGGTGAGTTATTTAATGTAGGGGAAGCGTACATTGTGCCAGGGGAAGGCAAGCTATATCGTAATATGCCAGGCTGAGTTCATTAATGTAGGGGAAGCATACATTGTGCCAGGGGGCTGCAAGCTATATCATAATATGCCAGGGTGAGTTCATGAATGTAGGGGAAGCATACAATGTGCCAGTCGAATGCAATCTATATCATAATATGCCAGGGTGAGTTCCTTAATGTAGGGGAAGCATACATTCTGCCAGGGTGCTGCAACCTATATCGTATTATGCCAGGCTGAGTTCATTATTGTAGGGGAAGCATACATTGGCCAGGGGAAGGCAAGCTATATCTAATATGCCTGGGTGACTTCATTAATGAAGGGGAAGTGTGCATTGTGCCAGTGGGCTGCAAGCTATATCGTAATATGCCAGGGTGAGTTCCTTAATGTAGGGGAAGCATACATTGTGCCAGGGGGCTGCAAGCTATATCTAATATGCCAGGGTGAGTTATTTAATGTAGGGGAAGCGTACATTGTGCCAGGGGAAGGCAAGCTATATCTAATATGCCAGGGTGACTTCATTAATGTAGGGGAAACATACATTGTGCCAGGGGGCTGCAAGCTATATCTAATATGCCAGGGTGAGTTATTTAATGTAGGGGAAGCGTACATTGTGCCAGGGGAAGGCAAGCTATATCGTAATATGCCAGGGTGAGTTCATTAATGTAGGGGAAGCATACATTGTGCCAGGGGGCTGCAAGCTATATCTAATATGCCAGGGTGAGATATTTAATGTAGGGGAAGCGTACATTGTGCCAGGGGAAGGCAAGCTATATCTAATATGCCAGGGTGACTTCATTAATGAAGGGGAAGCGTGCATTGTGCCAGTCGGCTGCAAGCTATATCGTAATATGCCAGGGTGAGATCATTAATGTAGGGGAAGCATACATTGTGCCAGGGGGCTGCAAGCTATATCTAATATGCCAGGGTGAGTTATTTAATGTAGGGGAAGCGTACATTGTGCCAGGGGAAGGCAAGCTATATCGTAATATGCCAGGGTGAGTTCATTAATGTAGGGGAAGCATACATTGTGCCTGCCAGGGGGCTTCAAGCTATATCTAATATGCCAGGGTGAGTTATTTAATGTAGGGGAAGCATACATTGTGCCAGGGGAAGGCAAGCTATATCTAATATGCCAGGGTGAGTTATTTAATGTAGGGGAAGCATACATTGTGCCAGGGGGCTGCAAGCTATATCTAATATGCCAGGGTGAGTTATTTAATGTAGGGGAAGCGTACATTGTGCCAGGGGAAGGCAAGCTATATCTAATATGCCAAGGTGAGTTCTTTAATGTAAGGGGAGCAAACATTGGCCAGGGGAAGGCAAGCTATATCTAATATGCCAGGGTGAGTTCTTAAATGTAAGGGGAGCATACATTGTGCCAGGGGGCTGCAACCTATATCTAATATGCCAGGGTGAGTTCTTTAATGTAAGGGGAGCATACATTGGCCAGGGGAAGGCAAGCTATATCTAATATGCCAAGGTGAGTTCTTTAATGTAAGGGGAGCATACATTGGCCAGGGGAAGGCAAGCTATATCTAATATGCCAGGGTGACTTCATTAATGTAGGGGAATCATACATTGTGCCAGGGGGCTGCAAGCTATATCTAATATGCCAGGGTGAGTTATTTAATGTAAGGGGAGCATACATTGGCCAGGGGAAGGCAAGCTATATCTAATATGCCAGGGTGACTTCATTAATGTAGGGGAATCATACATTGTGCCAGGGGGCTGCAAGCTATATCTAATATGCCAGGGTGAGTTATTTAATGTAAGGGGAGCATACATTGGCCAGGGGAAGGCAAGCTATATCTAATATGCCAGGGTGACTTCATTAATGTAGGGGAATCATACATTGTGCCAGGGGGCTGCAAGCTATATCTAATATGCCAGGGTGAGTTATTTAATGTAAGGGGAGCATACATTGGCCAGGGGAAGGCAAGCTATATCTAATATGCCAGGGTGACTTCATTAATGTAGGGGAATCATACATTGTGCCAGGGGGCTGCAAGCTATATCTAATATGCCAGGGTGAGTTATTTAATGTAAGGGGAGCATACATTGGCCAGGGGAAGGCAAGCTATATCTAATATGCCAGGGTGAGTTCATTAATGAAGGGGACGTATAAGTAATATAAGGGCCCCCTTTCATTCCCATGTTAAATTTTGAAAGGTGGGAACGCCCCCTGCTTTCGGTCTTAGTCCTGCCATTTTGATATGTTTTTTATATTGATTTGATATACAATTGATATAAACATGTTAATTAAAATTGCTATCAGAATTATATAAACTTAATATAAATTGTTGGTGAGTTTTAATACGGTTTTATATAAAGTGGCTATACATTTCATATAAAAATGATGTTAATATAAAGTTTATATCAAAATGATATTATTTTAATATCAAATGTGTATAAAATGTGAGCGTGTGTGTGCACTGTTGCTGTGTGGAGGTCAAAGTGAGTTGTGAGGAGTTAGACGGCGAGCGTTAGGGTTGGGTAACGTGACGATGATGCTAGAGTCGGCAGTGCTGCGTGTCTGAGAGCTTGATAGAGCTGGAGTATGAGTTTAGGCGCCCTACCTGTCGTCACGCGGTGATAAGAGTTTTATAAATATAAGTCTAGGCGCACTAAATGCCGTCACACCTTGATAAAGATTTTATATAAAGTTATACTACAGTTGATATCTTTAATCTTTAAGATCTTTAATCATTTTATATCAACGTTATATATGTTTGACATTGTTTTTATATAAAGTCGGCGGGCATTTGATAAGATTTGTAATGAGGCTTATATAAAATGGATATATTAAGAATTTCAAGAATGTTTGATATAAAATGGATAAGACCCCATGCAGTGGGGTTTTAGAGATGTGACAGACGCCCTATAACATCACTCCCTATAGAGATTTATAGAGGGGTTATAGAGATGTAACATCACTCCTTTCCTGGGCAAACCCCTGGAGAAGCTGGCCATCTCCCAGCTTAATCTTCACACTGAATCTGTTGGCGGTCTCCATGACCATCAGTCTGACTTCAGAGCAGCCAGAAGCACGGAAACTGCTCTCCTGAAAATCCATGAAGACCTGCTCTCCACCCTTGATTCCAGCACCCCCTGTGTCCTCATCTTACTTGATCTCTCTTCTGCCTTTGACATGGTCAACCTTGCCATCCTGCTCAACCATCTCCGTAATAACCTGGGTATCACCGATCAGGCCCTGGCTTGGCTGACATCCGTCCTCTCCGATCGACCCTCCAAGGTCCAACTTGGATCCTTCCTCTCCTCTCCTCTATCTCTATCTCTATCTCTATCTCTATCTCTATCTCTATCTCTATCTCTATCTCTATCTCTACCTGTGGTGTCCCCCAGGGGCCTAACCTCTCTCCCTGGCTCTTCTTGCCTACTGCATTGCCGCTCTCTGCCCCAACTTTCAGTGCTATGCGGAGGACACTCAGCTCATTTTCAAGCTACCTTTGCCACCCCTTCTCTGTCTCTCATCACTGACTGTCTGTCTGCCACCCAGGAGTGGTGTTCCACCAATGATCTCTGCCTTAATGCTAGTAGGACTGAGATTCTCCTCATTGGCACACCAGCTCCCTCCTTTCCTGTCACTCTCTGGCCGGTCTCTCTTGGCCCTCTTCCTGCGCCCACCTGCAAGGTTAGAAACTTCGGGGTCATCTTCGACTCCACACACTCCTTTTCTCCTCACATCTCTGACGTCTCTAAGAAATCAAACTACCAGCTGCACCTCCTCAGAGGTATTCTTCTTTTCCTCTCCTTCCCCCAGAAGCTCACTGTCTCCAGAGCCCTGGTTCTCTCTAGGCTGGACTATTGCAATAGCCTCTTTCTAAATCTGCCTGCTTCTACTCTCCGCCCTCTGCATCTCATCCAGAACAGGACTGCGAGACTTGTCCTTGGCCTCAAGCCCAGGGATCGTATCTCCCCAGGACTGAAATCTCTGCACTGGCTCCCAGTGGCTGCAAGGATTAAGTTCAAAACCCTCTGCATTGTTCACAAGGTTTTCTGGGCCTCAAAACCTTCAACTCCCTCTTCCTAAATATCTTCCTTCTTGAGCTCTTCGTTCATCCGCCTCCAACTCCCTCAGGGTCAGTCGCTTCTTCAAGCAACAACTTGGTGGTAGATCTCTTTCTTCAGCTGGGGCCTCCCTCTGAAACAGCCTCCAAGCCTCCCAGCCTCTCTCAAACTTGAGTAGAACCATATCCGGTTCCGGAAGCACCTAAAAACCTTCCTCTTAGCTTCTGCCTTCTCTCCTTCTCTCCCCTCCTGAACTCCTGGCTGAAACTGTACTGGTTACCTGGCCACCCTCTGATCTTGGGCCCAGGTTCCCCACCAGTTACACACCTGCACTGCCTCCCTGGCCACCCCCGCACTTGGGGACTGTTCTCTGTATCCCTACAGTCCCCCACCAGCACTTGACACCTGATATCTGCACTTTCCCTTGCACTTGCCAGCAGCTGGCCCTACTTCTCTTATTGTTTTATTTATTCTTTTACCCCATGTACTGCACTGTCCCCACCCCCTCCCACTCCACACTGTTCCTCTTCCCTCTTCCCCTGCACTTGCGCGATCTGAATGACACTTGGCTTCGTAGGATCGCGGTCTCTGTCTTCCCTCTGTTCCCCCTCCCTTGCCTCGTCGCGCCTTGAAACATTTGTGTATAGGGTCGTTATAAATGCCATATCATATCAAATCATAAATTTGGGATCCCTTTACCGGCCACGAACATCAAACATTGACATCGCCGTGCTTGTACAAAGTTGGCTTTGTCGAGGTTGGCTGTTGGCTTTGTCGAGGTTGGCTGTAATAAGCTGCAATGACATTTTATCATTGAGAGCTTGAAACGTGTCGGCTTTGAGTCCAAACCTCACCAGCACATGCCCACACAAAAGCACCGACATTTTAAAACTGCGACCATAATACAAACCGGAGAATATCTGACCATGTTTGAGTGTGATACACGATGCGGGCACGCGGGCTGTGAAAAGGGCTGTGAAAAGGGCAAACCCTCCAGCCCTTCAAAGGGCTTCAGAAGAAAAAAAGCTTCCACCAACCGCGCTGCCCTTTGAGTATTTGTAAAAGCTTCATTAAAATAAAGGCAGGACTCTGCCCCCGTTGGAGTTTTAGCTCAGGCGGGAGGGTCAACCAGTGGGGTTGCGCTCTTGATCAAGTATTTAATTAGGTGTGGAGAATTGAGAGTCTCAGGCGATCATGGCCGAGCATCCGTGTGCTCACACGTTTCAAATGACGCGGCTTTCATGCTATTGCCCCAGGCCCTGTACTCGTGCACTTCCTGACAGGGCCAGAGCTTTAAAGAGTCACCAGAAGAGGTCTGGCGAATTGGTGCTGTCACGAGACCCTGGGCTGAGAGGCGTGTGCTTAGGACACATACTTTAAGGAGACAATGTGGGACATTAAAAATGACATAGCGCTAATGGTGTCAGCTGAGGCCATCAAGGGAGTGGGGGGGGGAGAACTACAAAGCCCCCTTCTGCAAAAACATGCCACTCGGACTATAAAAGAGGGTTCCCCGGCTGGGCCCATTTGTTACAGCACCTGGATTGCATAACTGGATGTGTGAGGTACAGCTTACCTGCGAAGGTGAATAGCTAACACAGACAGACCCGCCAACCTCGGAATGGGGTGGTAATTCCCCATTCCGCCATGGCCGACTCCGGCATGGACCATGGTGCTAATAGCACCATGGTTTAGCGCCGGAGCCCTAATGAGGCCCATTGTGAATAAGGCAAGCCCTTAGCGCGACATTGTCAGGGGGGTTGTATATAGCTTTCAAACTGTGTTTTTGACAGAAGGGCCTAGGCCCACATTACAAGTCAGGCGGTGGACCATGGTGCTATTAGCACCATGGTCCATGCCGGATTCCGCCATGGTGGATGGCGGAATTACCGCCCCATTCCAAGGTGAGTGGGGCGGTAATTCCCCATTCACCATTTGCCCTTCCCCATTCCCATTTTTGCCCAATAGGGCTTAATAGGGATGGGGAAGGCGCTAATTTCGGCACCGTAAATTACGGTGCCGTAATTAGCACCAAGGTGGCTTAGCGTCTTGGACTTTAACGCCTGCAAAAAGCAGGCGTTAAAGTGTGAATCAGGCGTTAAGGGTTAACGGCGCCGACTGCACCGTTAAACCCTTAACGCCTGACTTGTAATGAGGGCCCTAGTCTCTACTCTTGAGGCAGCCACTTTTTAAAGCCCCCTGTGTCGCGAACTGCAATGGGAAGAGTAATTACTAACCACCAAGCGAATACTGTATAATTGTTTTCAAACAACGCTGAACTACAGCTTGATAACTTTAAGGGCTGTGCTGGTTCAGAAGATAGCTCAGCGTGTTAAGCACTCACCACAGAAAGCTGTGTTCACATGTATTATTACTATCACAAAGTCCAGAGAAAGCTGGCGCAGCCTTTCATAGGACTCAAGTTGATAAACCAAGACACGTGTTGAAGATGCTGTGCTTACAGCCACATTTTAGATGGGTGTAATATAATATTGACACTGTGGAAATAAAGCACTAAAAAAGTCCTTGTCCTTTAAATATGTGCTGCATTTTATTTTTTTACCTGCACGCGCAGAGTGGCAGATTGGGCCGGTGTGTATGGGAAACTCAGAGTGTTAGTATTTATATTAACATGGAAAGCTGCAATGGGGGCTTTATTAATGATGAGCTACATGGTAAATGCCACGGGCAATTATTTTAAAATACACTTATAACTTCAACACTGTCATTTTCACAACATGGACAGCCCCGACAGTGTGAATTTTTGCCATTGTGTCTCAGATCACACATGCAATGAAAAGGTGTAGCCGGGAATATTTTTATTTTTAGGATGCATGCGCAGGATGAATCAGAGGAATGCGTGAGAAACCTGAAGGTGTCTCACTTGCTAGTGTCATCCACTTTGCCAGGACACAGCCATCGCTATTGGATCCAGTTTCTGGGGGTGGATCAGTGCGGGAGGATCACCTGGATGGGGGTCCTTTGGGAGCATAAGTGGGATGCCAAGAGGTGAGATGTGGTATCCCTTCCTTACACCTTTTCCTCATCCTACCAGGTGGGATACTCAAACACTCTATCCCCCCTTTCCAATACGAACACTTTCACACACCACGAAAGACGACAAACACCAAAGCCGTTTACCTGACATGTCCCAACACAAGCATCTGGTAAAGTCAGGCAATTGACCAGAATCATGCACACCGGACAGCCCTTTCCCTTCCCCACAGGGATAAAAAGTGGAGCATGAGAGCCCAATATTAGCAAGGCTGGCCGCACAACGAGAGAACTAACCCAGCACAGCAGACCAAGAGGAGGAGAAAGGCGGCCACAACCGAAAGGGTGACAAGGAGAGATGTAACCTTGCCCTTTCCAACACAAGCCCGCGCAACCTCCGTGGAAGGAATCATAGGACCGGCAACAATAGCCGACGGTGTTGCAGCAGATGTCAACCGTACACAGGTCCCTCCTCTGCTGATAACCAAACCGAGGAGAGACGCTTGCCACCATGGTACCGTCCTTGACTCCAAGGACAAGAAAAGCCAAGCGGTTCATCACAACTGGTGAGTCGAGGGGAGAACCGATAAGAAACCAAACTATGTTGAAAAAAGTAACAAATGCCTAATTGAAGAAAGTACAAAGTACTGTTAATACAAGAGGGAAACACCAGCTACAGACGAGTGAGACACCACGTGGGTGCTCACTCAGGAAACTCTGGGTGATTACGCTATTATTGAAACTACTGTTACCAGAAGGCCTTGGGAGAGGCATGAGAAAGGGGTTAAAGTGGTCATACAGGTGTCTAGTAAAATACTTGGTACAGTCAAAAGTCTTTGTCTGGCAGATGATTGTGAAGCTAAGGGAAGTGAATCCTGCATCGTAAGAACTGTTCAAGGAATTGTGTGATTGGCAAAAGTTGGCAAGAGTGAACCGACAGAGGGATGCCAATGGAAAGGTGGCAAAGTCTGAAGTCCCAATGAATAGTGTGTTGACAAGAGTGAACCCAGCAGAGGGATGTCCACAGTGAACTGTTAAAAAGACATTAAGATTTGTGAAGACATTAAGATTCGTGAATGTCACAGAAGTGAATTGATAAAGGACGTAGTGAACCCGACGGAGGGAGGCAAATAGTCAAGAAGGGTCTAATCCAGAAGAGAGGGATCAAGGGGGTGAAAAACCATCACCCTAATGATATATGAAAGCAACAGAACAAATCTTTTCAATACAAATCAGAGTGAGACCGACAGAGGGAGGCTGCTATTCCAGAGGGTCTGAACCCGGAAAATGGCACCCAAGGGTGAAGAATCATCATCCAAGTGTAATCAAAAGTAGAACTTTTGTTTACTATTTTGTAGAAATGAATTGTTTTTGGATCTGAGCCTGGAAGAGGGGGATCCAGGAGTGAAAAGGCATCACCCAACATACAAGTGTATGGGAGGATAGGTCCGGGAGACCCCCCTTCCCGACATGCCCCACCTATGTGAGGTTCGTGGCTCGTCAGGGGCCCCCCTGTCGCCAGGGCCCAGGTGACGAGGGGCTACTGATCGACACACAGGACTGATCATGCTGTACTGTAACAGACCATGGACACTATTTTGGAAAGCATCAGGACTCCATTTTAGATACTGACAACCTGAATCCCAACGAGACAGCCGGCCTGCGAATGCTGCAGCTTGGCCCCCCCTTACAGAGAGCCGTGCCCTTCCCCTGGCGCCTCCACCCCATGGCAGATCCGCTGAAGGCCGTTCCCACGAGCAACCAGACACGAACAAGTATCAGAACAAACATTGTATCATTTACCTTCCACAGCACATCACTGTACCCGAAGTGACCTGACTCGCGGTCCAAGTCTGGAAAATAACAGAAAACCACCCTAATAGAACCGGCCTCGACCCTGCATCTAACCTATAACATGTAAAATATATCGTGTCAATACCCTCCTTTTATGAACTCCTGTCGAGGTCCTCAGAAGCTTGACTATTTATAAAGATTGCTGTATTAAATATAAACATTTGTGTTTGGGGAAGAAATACAAATTCATAAGTATTGGTAAAACAAACCTGGCCTCAGTTCATAGTCGATACCATGTGCCTAGGAGAC
Organism: Ambystoma mexicanum; assembly: GCF_040938575.1. Lineage (NCBI taxonomy): Eukaryota > Metazoa > Chordata > Amphibia > Caudata > Ambystomatidae > Ambystoma > Ambystoma mexicanum. The sequence continues at coordinate 9,345,901 of NC_090940.1, forward strand.
TTAATGAAAATAAATTGGTACAGATCACCTAGTGTTAACTAACGAATGCTGCTAAGTACAAAGGAAGGCAGAAAACGCATTACTGCAAGCATGTGTGTGTTGCACAGAGAGACACGGTTAAATGTGCAAACCAGTATGAAAATGTATTATCGCCTCTGAATGTATTGCTTCTATGCTCCTGAGTACACAACCAAACCTAAATGCTACCTCATGTGTTATCCAGCTGCTACCGTGTGAGATTGCTAAAATATAGTTGTCCAATGTCTAGTGATGTATGGAGCACTGCCGAACTGTCATAATCATATATGAAATAGTACACGAATGCATAGACACGAGGATGTGAGATCACTCTATTATTACTAATTTTATTAATTGTCTCTTCATTTCACATAATGTGAAGCCCAGACACAGAGAATTACACACACACACCCAAGGCCATCTCCCCACCCCTCCCGCCAAGGCCCGCCAGGACTAGATGGTGCACCCGCAGCACAGCCTCACCTCCCCCATCCTGCTGGACCCGCGCCAAGCCTTTCACCTCCCCATTTCTGAGACCGCCATGGGCAGCCAAATGAATTATTTACAACTTGGTCCTAAACCCCACCGCCTCAAGGGGCCGAAGGTACACCCCTACTGATCCTGTGGTACTCCGGTTCACCCCAAGTTAATGGGCCTAGGAAAACAGACATTCACCCCTGTACTAACATGTTACAAAGTAATTCTTCATTACATCTAACGAGACCCGAATGACAGGGCAACTCACCGTGTGCCCTCAAACCAGGCACCAATGTTTATGACACACGGTCAACAGGTCAGAAGTGACAGTGCCTTAATGTATTGGTGAAGCTTCACATTATATGCATTTCTCCTGTGCCCTATTGTCTTAGAATAACACATTGCAGGATTTACAGGACAGCCGGAATCGTCTAAAACGAATGAATGCTGTATGTGTGGCCACAAGGGCAGAAAGTTAGGGCAAGCATTATCAACGACACTGACCGCGCCTGGCTGGGCAACCCCACCCCGATGAGCCCAGCTGACCTATCCGGCCCACGTTGGCACCACGCTGATGTCCACCGACCACGGAGCGGCTCGTCACAACTGCACCTATAGTTAGTTGACGCCACCCAATCCCTGAGACTATGTACCCCCTATAGTGTATAGGTTTCTATGACGAAATTTTGTAATAAATAAGACTGTCTTTGCTATTGTCAGACAGAGTGCTCTCGGAGCTTGCAGAGACCTTTGCATGCCCTATTTGATTAGATAAAGAACCTTTTACTTTTACCCGCACTTGGTCCTAGCCTCATTCCCTTTTGGGGTGTGTCTATTATTTCCTCTCATTGTGGGGAGGGTAATGCCTTTTGGGGACGCTTGCCTTCACAAGCAGGAAGGAACTTTTTAAAATTATTTTGGAAAGCATCAGCTCCTCGGAGTCAAGAGACGTTTTGTAGAAAAAAGGTCCAGATATATGAGAAGCTGAACTATCGTCTCATGCTGGGGTGCTGAAGCATGTGCTGTGCTCCGGAATCCACCCTTGTCACGTGCTCAGAACGTGGGGAAGGGAGACACCCAGCTACCACATCCTGACCTATCATTTGTGAACACTTCTTTCTTTCTTGTGAATATTATCCCACAAACGTTTGTATTTAGTTGTAAGGATTTGCAATGCATTTCTTCTTAGAATTTGATGAGACTCCACTAGGACTGCCTTATTATTTGATGGTCGTAGCTTGCTCCCATCTTAGATATATGTTAAATTTAGGTGTGTTTCCAACCTTCCTATAAAGTTTAATAAATGCCCTTGAACTGTGATCACTTGCGTCTGTCTTTACTGTTGCCACCATGAGTTCCTTACAGATGTCATTTGAAAATATAAGTGCAAATTCGTTAGCGTTTTATAAAATGTTGGTTTGGCCTGTGTGTCACAGGTCACACCTGTGATGCAGCGCCGCACAAAGTGTTTGAAAGTTTTAAGGATGACAGAACTAATAGTGGACTTACAGTGTAAATATCTATATTGAAACACACTGAACATATAGTTTTATGTTTCTTTGTAGAAATGTCTGCCAGCAAGTGGATATTGCGACAGGCTGTTTCTGGAAAAACAGCCTGCGGAGACAGATTTTTTGAGGACCTGGGGATGGTGCTTGGGTGATCGACAAACCATCATGGTCTCTGCACTGTTCTAGCACTGTGTGTGACATGTGGATCCATGCAAAAGGTGTCAACTGATGCCATGGATCTGGGATGTATCGCAGATTGTGCAATTTTGCAAACACCAAGGCTTGGGGAAATGGATCTAGGAATGCCCATGGATGTGTCTGATGGGTTCACGCAACCATCAAGGTTACGTCTGTATGGCCAGGATTTGCGCATTGTGCCATTCGCTGGTCCTTAAGGGGCTTCAAGCCACAAAGGCGTGGGGTGGTTGGTCACCGTCAATGGAGAATGGTTTTTGGGGTAATTCAAGGAGCCCCAGCAACAAGGCTTATGGAAATGTTTGAAGAAAAAAACACAGTTTTTGGACCCCGTCACTAGCTGAAAGCACAAGGTATAGAGGGGGTAATGGTGCCCATTGCTCCGTCATCGCCGGGGGTTATACACCAGAGGAGCAGCAGCTACTGTGATATCAATCATGGGGTGCTACAGATAGTGGTTCTGATCTCAAGAACCGCTACTCCAAAATGTGAGGCGTTATTCTGAGGGTGCCAAGGATGTGCTATATTTTTTGATTTATCAAAGGACAAGGACTGTCTGGGGTCCCACGAGGAGCAGCTTTGTTCTTGTGCTTTTTTGTTTTATCAACAAGTCCAAGAATGTCTGGGGGCCTCTATACACATATGTTTTTTTTAAAATGGCTGATAAAAGACAACCCATGGTTTTTACAGAGGGGGTGATGGGAATAGTGCTGTATGTGAAGTGATGTTATTATATCTTCTGAAGAAATGTTATGTGTGATGTACAATGCCTTGGTTTTATAGATTTTTTAAGAGGTGTAATGTCACATGTTTTTATCCACAGCTCCCAGGCAAGGTCAAAAAGGTCATGCATTTCATTATAGGGTTTAGGTAGCACTTAAATTGCAGCTGTAGCTGCTCAAAAATATCAGTGTTTGTTTTATTAACTCCTAAAAGATTGAATGGCTAGCCATCAGCAGTGATTTAACCACACCTGAGAAGCTTGCATGTAGATATCTCTACATGCTTTATTAATGTTCAAGTATTTATCACTATGGACATCCGTTTGACTCTGTGCCGGCAGGGCCTTCCAGATGTGGGAAGAGTTACTTTGTCAGGAAGCTTTTAGAAAATGCCCACACCATGATGAGTCTTATTCTGAATAATAGTTTCTGGTTGTACAGCTGCTGGCAACCTCTATAAACCACCTTGCAACAGTTTAAACACCTACAGTTTATAGAAGGTATGCCTGAGAGTTTTGACGACAACCGTTTACTACCACCGGTCATGGTGAATATGATCATCATGGACGATTTAATGACTGAGGGTGGTCAGTGCGCCGAGCTAGTAAAAGCTTTTACTCAATATTCTCATCACCGCAATCTAAGCAATCGAAGCATTTGTTATATTATGCAAAACTTGTTCAACAAGGGCAAGGGCAAGAGCAACAGATCTATAATGCTAAACCCTAGTTATTTAGTGTTATTTAAAAATCCCCAGGATAAGCAACTAGCCACGATAACCCACCAGATGTATCTGACCAAAACACATGTATCTATGGAGGCTTTTGAAGACACAACCAATAAACCTTAAGGATATTGTAAGAGGATTCAATTCAACACTACAGCTAAATCAACGCCTAGTCTGGGATACTGAATGGAAACCCTTATTGATATATCTTTATGTCCAGTTCATGAGTTCTGGATGACTACCCCTATATCAGACCCCTCTCTTAGAATCCCCCTGACCCCACTGAGCCAAGAAGTAGTTCTGTTTTGCAAGTTTAAAAGGTTTATTTGAGAATTTAAACAATATATATATATATCACACTTTATAATAAATTAATATCTGATAGTACACTTAGACATACGATATTGATCAACAATGGGTAATCTGGCACTAGTACACTTCTTTACAATCAATGAGGAGTTAGTATAGGATGGATCAAGTAGCAAAAATACTTTTATGGTTTCAAATAGATGTAATGTGGAATGAAAATGCAGTACAGAAAATAACTTGATAGGATTTCAGCAAAAGACAATGGCCCTCATTACGACCCTGGCGGAGATCGCGGTGCAATATGCACCATGGAGCACGGCGGAAAGCTGCCGATACCGCCATGGGGGTTGGCGGATTTACCGCCCCATGCCGACCTTGGCGGGGCGGTAAATCCCCATTCCCCATTTTACCCTTCCCCATTCCCATTTTTGCCCCATAGGGTATAATGGGAGTGGGGAAGGCGTTAATTACGCCACCGTAAAATACGGTGGCGTAATTAACAACAAGGTCCCGTAGCGCCATGGATTTCTCCGCCTGGAAAAACCAGGCGGAAAACGGCTCCATGGCGCTACGGGAACTCGTAGTAGGGCGGACGGGTCCGCCGCGAATACCGCTGGCGTAAACCCACTCCGCCAGGGTCGTAATGAGGGCCAATGTAATCACTTTCTTGGACAATTCACCCTCTCCCCCCTTTATGCAATGTAAGGAGATGAAGAGGAGAGCACACAGTTCTTAGGAATGCAATCAAATAGAATTCAGTTCAATTCCCCCAAGCAGCTTATACAACAGATAGGAGTTTTGAAACACAGGCAAATGCTTTGAATGTGGTGGCAATGAAGTGAGAAATATGCTGAAAATGCTCTTAATTCCCTTTAGGAGGTTCAGGGTGAGTGAGAGATACTAGGGATGAGTGCATGCTCACTTTAGCAATGATTCAGAGATGGTGATTAAGAGGCAAACAAATTTTTAGCAAGGAAAGAAAGGACTGCTGATGGTTACACGTGGCTGGATTTTTAACCAAATCGCAAATCGCGGTAAAATTCGCAAGTGCGTGAATCGTGATTCCTATCCCAAACGGTTCCAGAGATACGGACGATTAAATAAAGGTAGTTTTTCGGATTTAAAGTAAACTCAAAATGACAGGTGACAGCTTGCAGCTTCAGAATTGACAAGTGACAGTGGTGCAGCTTTACAAAATGACAAGTGACAACTTCTAGGAGGCAGTTCTGGTTAGATTAAAATAGTTTGGATTAGATTATTTTAACTAAGAGATTGGTTCTGCACAGTTCTGCTAGGTACTCACAATATATTTCTGAAATAGGCCTCGCCACGGATCTGGTCAGGTTTTGGACTGGACTCCGGTTCTTGTCTCGGCACTTCACAATGATCTGGGTCAGCTCTCTGGTTCTGCTTACAGCGGTCTGGGTCACTTTGGATCTCTGGCCTCTGGTTCTGGATACTGCTCTGCTTTCTCTGGGTACAGCACTGCTTCTGGATCTTTCTGGCGCAGGGTTTCAGGCCAGAATCAACAGCTCAGCCTGGCTGTGACTAGTCTGCAAATGATTTTGAGGATGCTGAGGCCTGCTGAGAAGAGTTCTCAGTTTGTGGGTTTAGGCCCTTGCTTTAAGTTATGAAGTAAAGTTCTGGTCTTTGGAGATTGATGGATTTGAAGTCTGGATCTCTGGATGTGAAGTCGTCGGTCAGCATGCTCCGCAGCAAATGGAATTGAATGTCTCTACCTGTCCCAGCAGTCTCTTTTTATGTGTTTTGAAAATGGGTGTGTGCCTGGGCCTAGCTAAGCCTGCCCCTCTCTACTTGTCATTGGCCCAATTCTCCACTCTCCCATGATTGGGGGAAGGAAATGTGAGTCAGAGTGATGCTGTAGGTTTTGGATCCTCCCGTGGTCAGTTTTCCCACAAATCTATATTTGATTCAAATACATATTGCACAGATACACAGTTGTTTAAAATTACATGCACCCATCACATATCACATGAGGTATACTCTGTTCAAACTCTGCTCTTCCTGAGGGCTTGCATTCAGAAATGGCAACATTTTGTGCTTGTTAACTGGTTTTGCAATATCAGACATTTACCCAAATTTACACACATGTGCGCAAGGAGTGTGGACATTAATTGATGAAGTGTCAGATTTTTAACATGCAGACATTTGGAGTGAAACCCTATTTTCCGCTAGCAACCCCCCAGATCATACCACCTGGTCCTAAAACCTCTTAAAATGTGGACAGAAAATCACAAGAATTATGGTATCATTTAGATAATTTTGACAAGTACGCACCATGAGTTATACATCTTTCTTAAAATCATATTCTGGCCAACAGGGGTGTGTCATCCCAGGTCACATGGTGGAGAAACCAGTCTATCCACTTTCTTTAAGCTCAGCCTGTCCTCAGAGGGGGCTGCCCCTCCCCGTTTCTGCCAAGAGGAAGCCACTTTTACGACGCCCCCAATATAACTTCTGCCTGAGTCAAGGAAGGGCTTTGTTCAAAAGGAAGCCATTTACGATCCCCCCAATAAACCATCTGCCTGGGCCCAGGACAGGCCTTTGTTCAACTCCCTGTAGCTGCTCCACCCCTAATCTAATCAGAGAGGTGACAACTCCTTTTGGCAAGGGGAAGAGTGGCTGAGCAGGTTTTAACTACTGTGGGGGTAGATGTCAGGCAGGATTCAGTTTAATTAAGCCACGTTTCAGCTAAATGTCACTTTTTGTCCCCCAGTTTAAGTCTATTACAATTTTTACATACACATTAAATAATTACTTCCTTCAAGTCATTTCAGAGTATAGTTTTACATTGTATCCACCTCTTAGCAAGTCTTTCCTTGGTCTGGTTTTGTTTCATTTGTTCAGTTTTACACAAATGTCTGGTGGTTTTAAAACGCCGGCTTTCTGATAGTGGTGAGTACTGGTAATGCAACCATTTTTGGGATTTAAGAAAATGAATTCCCCACAGTTCTAGGTTGCTTTTGGCAATCAGCATTGCCATTCCCAATGGTTTCAGGCTACTGTGTGGGTAGCCCAATTGTGGTTTTAGGCAGTGCCCTCCTGTGCTCACAACCTAGGCAAAAATGGGTGGCAGCCTATTCTTCATGCATTTCCCTGTGCATTTTCCGGGAAGTTCTGGCCATCATGATGTTTTCCATGCCAGTACTGCACAGTTTTCCTATTCTGGTGTACATGTGGGCTTCTTGGCCATCTTGGATTTTCTAAGCTCACAGCACCAAATGTTGCAGCATGATAGCTCAAACAAGGGTCAGGACACCCAACAAAGCCCCCCCACGCGACTGCACTTTGAATTTGAGTCGATGGGGAGTCGGGTGCACAGAAGGTGATGACCCACGCACTGGTATTTCCGCATAATCTTCTTCCAATTCTGCAAATGGCACAGTTCAGCATCTTTTCCTCCATCCGGTACTGATCGATCGGTTCTCCTCGCCGGTCCTGATGGGAATATTGGGCGGTACCCCGGGCCCCTTGGGTCTCTGCTCCCGGTCTCCGGATCGTCCTCCTTGGCCAGTCTCCAGGTTTTCTTTCTCCTAGGACGACAAAGGAAAAGCTGCAATACCTATTCATGGACATTTCTCCCCCACCATTGATATAGTGGGGTGGCATATCTATTTTAGAACTCAACAGATATGAACATGCACATTTTTTTAAATTAAGCGACAGGAACACATAAACTTGAGAAACACAGAATTTGATAGGCTATATGTAGGATATTTTAGGGTTGGAATTGAATTACTCTGGAGCGGTACCCTCTGGGATTGCAGAGGACTCCTCCAGTTGCTGCAAAGTGTGCCTGGGATGGCAACACTTCAACTGGTTGATGTGGACCCACTTGTCTTCCCCCTCTGCCAAACCGCCTTTGGGGATGCGGATCTTGTAGGCCACTGGGGAGATCTTGTCTATAATCTCAAAGGGTCCCTTCCATGTAGGCAAAAATTTGCGCTGTCTTGCCTGGTTTCTTTGGAAGTTGTATAAATAGACCCGGTCCCCCACCTAATATTCCTTCCTGGAAGTTTTCAGGTCATAGTGGGTCTTCATACTCTCAGCTGATCTTTCTAGATTCCGCTGAGCATAGGCAAAAGCATGTTGAAGGTGTTCCCTTAAATTCTCCACATACTCATGAGTTGTGGAGGCATTTATCAACGTTTGCTCTTGGGTTCTGTAGAGCAAATGCTGGGGAAGCACCATCTTGCGTCCAGTCATCAACTCAAATGGTGACATTTTGGTTGCAGATGAAGGGGTAGATCTGATGGCCATTAGGACCAGAGGTAATCGGATATCCCAACTTGGCCCAGAATCTGCCACAAACTTCTTTAATATGCTAAAATGGTTCGGTTATATCTCTCTACTGCCCCAGAAGAAGCTGGCCGGTAAGCAATATGTAACTTCCTCTTGACCCCCAGTATCTCCCACATCTTTGTCATTACTTCACTGGTGAAGTGGCTACCCCTGTCTGACTCAATCCTTTGAGGTAGACCAAAACGGGAAAATATGTGATTAATCATCAGGGCAGCTGCTGTTTCTGCCTTGCAGTTTGGGGCTGGGAGACTTACACCCACTTGGTAAACAAGCATGTAACTTTCAACATGTACTTGTTTCCTCTGGACGAGCGGATTACAGGGCCTACAAAGTCGATTTGCAAATCTGACCATGGCAGTGTCATCCCCCTCTTTTGGAGGGGTGCACGGTGTGTGAGGGATGATGGCTGAAATTGTGCACACACAAGACACCCCTTCAAGTATTGGTCGAGGTCCTGCCCCATGTGTGGCCAGTATGCAACCTCTCTTAAGATTTCCAATGTTGTGTGAAACCCCCTATGACCGGCGGTGGCCGCATCATGGGCGTGACTTAACATCAGGCTTTGGAATGAGGTAGGAACCAACCACTGATCGTGGCCAGCTTTGGATTTCCTTACCAACAAGCCGTCTTGGATTCGGAACATTTTTGGACATTTCATCAACACTCTTAGGTCCTCTTTCCCAATGTAATCGCTATCCGTCAGGGGAAAGTTCTCAGGGTCCTCAAGGTGTTGGTAAAACTTACCAATAATTGGATCCCCCTTCTAAGCTGTAATTAAATCAGCATCAGGGGTCTCCTTACTCCATTGTGCAGTTGAAAGATCATTGTGAGCATTTGTCTGGGACCTAGTGATAGCAGTGACCTGGATTTCCCCCAACAGGGACTCTATTTCGATTAGATCCCCTTGGATGGCCCCGGTTTTGGCCAGCTGATCAGATAAGTCATTTCCAGTTTTGTCTGGTCCCTCTACTTTGGAATGACCCTTGATCTTTTTCCAGTAAATGGTCATCCCATTCGATGTGACCAGATCATCAATGTTTTGGATTAACTTCCCATGTTTCAAAGGTTTGTTATTAGCACATAACATGCCTCTGGTTTTCCAATTAAGCAGGTGCTCCACGTACCTGTTCCGTACATAATCAGAATCTGTGATTATGACCAGTTCGTGGAGTTGATGCTGGACAGCAGTGAGGATGGCCTGATGCACAGCCATCAATTCTGCCACCTGACTACTTCGGGGACCAATTTTGTATCCAGCGGAGGGTTCTGGGAACTCCTTCACCCATGCATTCCCTACGCCAGCCACCAGTTCTTTGTCCCCGTCGTTGTCAACATGGTAAGAGCATCCATCCACATAGACAGTGGGCATTCCCTCACACTTGTCCTCTTCAAAGACTTTGTGTGGGGAATTAAGGTATGCCTCCGTGTTGTCCTTGATTTTTAGACTTTCGTCCTCGAGACAGTTTTCTCTGGCACAATCATGCAAGTCAGCCAGACCTTGCGCGAGGGGACTCTTCTTGTTTTGGCCATATCTGACCTCCACAGTAAAGCCTTGCATTGACAGAATCCAGGAAGTAATTCGGGAATTACTCACATTTCCGGCCCGGATTCTATCACTTTGGAGATATTGCAGAGGCTGGTGTGGAGTCTCCACTATGATGTGTTCCCCCTGGATAAACGGGCGGTAATTCTTCAATGCCCACACCGTTGCCAGGAGTGCCTTCTCACAATCGTTGAATTTTTCCTCCACAGAGGAAAAAGTTTTGCTTGCATAGGAGATTACTTTATTGACCTTGTCATGCTTTTGGTATAATTCTGCCATCAAGCATGTATAAGAGAACCCCGTCTCCAGGAAGAACTCCTTGTTTCTGACAGGGTAAGCTAGGCAAGGCACTTGTGAGAGGCTTCTTTTGAGTTGTCTTACCGCCTCTGCTTGTTCTGGACCCCATTCCCACTTGACCCCCCTTTCAGGAGATGAATCAGGGTTCTGGTGATCTCTGCGTAGCCCTCAATGAACTTTCTGCTGTAATTAGTCAGTCCAAGGAGGCTCCTTAGTTCCCGCAGAGTTGTGGGGTCTTTCAGTTTCTGAAGTGCTTCCACTTTCTTTTCCTGGGGACAGAGACCCTGAGGAGTAATCTCATGCCCCAAGAAATTAACACGGGTTCTACACCACTGTGCTTTCTGAAAGGAAAGTTTTGCTCCGGCGGCCCTCAACTCTGTCAGAACATAACAGATCTCCGCTATGTGTTCCTCCACAGATTAACTTTTGATGAGGACATCATCTGCATAAGCCAGGTTACCCCTCGCACCCAGGTCGGGCATGGCCATGTGTAGGAAAATGTTGAACTCATTGCCGGAGTTGAGGTATCCGAAGGGAGTCTGGGTCCATGTGTACTGCTGGCCCCCAAAGGTAAAAGCCAGTTTGTATTGGTCCTCCCTACTGACAGGCACGGTCCAGTATCCATTGGTCAGGTCTATTGCTGTGAATACCTGTGACCCCTGAATCTGGGCCAGCCCTTGGTCAATGTAGGGCAGAGGCCATCGGGAAGTATGGACCCGTTTGTTGAGCTCCCTGAGGTTGGCGCAGAGTCTCCACTGGCCGTTTGGCTTCAATATTCCCAGCACCGGATTATTGAAGGTGCTGTGTATTGGACAAATTATTCCCCAGGACTCAAGGTTCTTAATTATTTCAGTGAGGGACTCCATGGATGCAAGAGGCAAACAATATTGCTTCACAAACACTGGAGTCATTCCAGGGTCCGTGGGAATTGTTGTTGTGTGGATGTCGGTGCGACCACAGTCATATGAGTCTACCGCAAAGAGATCTTGGAAATCCAAGAAAACTTGTTTCAACTTTTGCTTCTGTTCCAGAGTCACACAGGCATCAGCTAGGTTGACTCTCTCTTCCACCATCTGCCTGAATCCTGGAAAGACTTCTGGTTTGGCTATCTCAGCGGCCTCCTCCAGCTGGGTGGAGAAGTCCCTGGTCAGAGTGCTGATTTGGACTGGAGGCCTCAGGTGGGAAAGGCAACCCTCATGGACCTGGAAAATCACCTCATCCCTCCTGAAGTCACAAGTCACATCTTCCTTACCATAGGGGCAGGATGTGTACACCAGGAAGTTCCCCCATGCCGGGTAAAAATCCTGTCTGGTGTTGTATTGTCATCACTGTCACTCTCAAAACAGTCCTTGGGGATTGGTCCTAACAGTTCATTTCCTAAATCAATGGAGAAATGTCGGTCATCAACCGCCATTCCAATAATGGTGCCTGCGTAATACTCTTTAAGTAGCTGTTATCCACCTCTGTTGGGATGGTGTCATGTTCTATATTGACTAATGGAGTTGGGTTTACCCCCAACCCTTGCTGTTGGAGAGAAGCGTTTAGATGTATGTAAGCATCAGGGTTTTTCAAATGTTGTCCTCTTTTAACTTTCACTTCCAGGGAGAATTGTCGGGTCCTTTCTGGGATGGTGACTTCCTCTTTAATCTGAATTTCAACTGCATAAGGTAGCAATTGAGCTGACCTAAATGCTTTTTCTGGATCATCAAAGCCCATGGGATTATCTGCTAATCGGAACCAAGCTTTGAAGTTTATTAGGTCCAAACTAATGGCAAAGCGATTGAGAATGTCACTGCCTAAGTAAAAGGCGGCAGTGACGTCTCGCACGACCCAACAATTATGGACTATGCTCTTGTTGCCAATGGAGATTTTGAGCATACACCTGCTTGGCAGGAGATGTTTGGAATTAGGTGCTTCCAGGTCCATTTCCCATTTGTCTATCAGTTTGAATGTGGGAATGGCTGGATCTTTTGGGAGTTGGCGGAACATGGCTTCGCTGATGAAGCTCTTACCGGTGTTCACACACACTCGAGCGAGAACAGAGTCCTTCCCATCATTTAACTGAACAGGGATGAGCAACTGCTCTCCAATTTGCTGAATATCAGCCAGGCTCTGAGCTGATTTCACATCTTTCTGGACTACAGGAATGGGAGTTTCTGATTGTGGATTGGTGAAGAATTTCACAGTGTTTCCTTCCAGTGTGGAATACCACCTTAAACTGGAAGGAAGGTTGATTTTCAGAAATAGAGAGGACCCCCCATCACCAGTCTGTTGTCCTACTGCTATTACTGTCACGTCTGGAATTTGGTTGTTCTGGAAGTGGAATTCTACTTGGTCAGATTTTTGTTCAACCATGTGGCATGTGCCATTTAAACTAACATGGTCGACACTCTGTTTTAATTTTATGGGTCGGCTAGTCTGGGTCCAGAGGACCTTGTTTATGCAATCTATTAAGGGTGACAACCTTCTCAGGAGGTCATTCCCTAGTAAACAAGGGGTGCCCTCTGGAGTCACTACTATGACCGGGTGTTTCACCTTGTGTCGCCCAATTTTAATGTCCAAGTCTGCAGTCCCCTCAACGGGAATCTCCTTCCCGTCAAAGTTCTGCAGTTGTCCAGGAAGAGAGGTGAGAGGAATACGGTAATTCTCCCCCCTTCCTGCATTTAGTTCCTCAAAGGCCCTTTTGGACAGAAGGGTAGCTTGGGATCCAGTGTCCACCAGTGCCAAAATTGTACCCTGCTCCTGTACTTGTACCGGGGCATAGTATCTTCCCTCCTTCTCCTCAAGGGGGCACAGATAATGCACATTTCTGGACAACTGGTGGGCTAATTTTCTGGTTTTGGACATTGCTAGCGAAGAGACTTGGGCAGAATTCTGTGGAGAGCCTTGGGAATCTGAAAGAAAAAGTTGGCAACTGGAGATCAGAGCCATTGTGGGTTCCCCTGGTTCCGGTTCTGGGCCTCCCCCCCCTTTTTGGAGGCATTCACCAGGATGGGTTTGAACCAGGGGATTTCGGTGTTGTGGGTTCTGGGATGAGATGATGGGCGGTGGTAGCTCAGTCTCCATATCTCCCCAGTCTGAATTGGCATCCCTTGGGACCCATTTTTCCTTGGGAGGAGTTCCCCCATCTCTAAAGGAGAAGATTCTTTCTCCAGGAGTCTCTGAGGATCCCTCTCCCTCAAATTGGAAGACCTGCACCTCCTCCACAAAGTGGGTCTGTTTGGGTCCTTTGTTTCTCCTACCCCCCCCCTCTGCTCCTTGGGAGGCAGGCTTTCAGGGGCAGGAGATTTTGTTTCCGGTTCCTGGTTTCCAGGGGCTGTTTACAAGTTGGGAAGGAAGCTTCCTCCAAGGCTTTACACCCCCCATCCCCTTGTGCCTCCTCCCTGGGAACCGGTGGGTTATTGGGGTGCTGCCCCCATCATTGTTCTGGAGCACCAGGTCCAGAGTTTGGGGCATTCTGCGGTGGCATACTCATCTGAGGGTTCTGTTGAGCCCTCAGTATGTGACCCAGATCCCGTGCCATATTTTGGACCTGGCGCTCAAGTTGTGAAACCCGCTCAGGCTGATACGGGGCTCTATTTTCTCCCCTGGGCTGACCCCGGGAAGGGTAGCTATCCCTTCTCTGGTAGTACCCCTGGTTGGGAAGATTTTGGTACCCTCGGCCTCCCTTCTCCCGGATTAGGTTGTCTGGGCTCAGGGAATTGGGGAAAGAAGGATGGAAGATTTTGGGGCTGGAAATTAGGTGGATACCTAGGGAAACATTTTGCCCAGGATTTGGAGAATTTCTGCCCACCTGTGGGGAGTTGAGAGGGAAGTTCCCTGAGTTAGGTGCTTGGCTGGATCCCCCCCTTGGGCTGGAGGAGTCCACACATAACCCAGGACTGGTCGGTTTCCCTTATAGCGGGGACTTACATAGTCAGGGGAGCGGGGGACCCCATTTGTGGGACTACCTCCTCGACTCCCTGTCTGTGACTGGCCCGAGGGCCTTCTGGGCTGTGAATTATTTGGTGCAGGCAGGTTTTTAGGCCCCCCCATCTCCAAATCTAAAACGGGGGCAACCTTTACCTCTGCCACCTTGGCAGCAGCAGGGGTGCTGTTGGTTTTGTGGTTTTTCGGCGCGTTATTTTTATTTTCGATAGGCTTCTGCACCTCATAGATCCGGGTAGCCTGTTCAATGACCCAGTCTAAAGATCTTTTGTCATGAAAATCTCTCACGAGCTGGGTCATTATATATTTAGGGAGAGCATGGAAAAATGTATTGACAAACTCTTTGCTGTTTGTGCGCACCCTTCTGGTGGTCTGCGCAAAAGCACACTTTAATTCTTACACAAACTCTTGTGGGGCCTGATCCTCCCCACATTGCAAATTGTAGGCTGCCTTGCGAGCCTCGTGAGGATTTCTGTGAACAGAAAAATGTTTCAAGATGGCTGCCTCGTAGGTGGACCATCTTAAATGATTTTGGTCCTCCAGCACCGCAAAGAAACTGGAGTATTCTGGGGAGAATGTCCATTTGACGTACTGGATGCAGCTACTGCTGTCCTTCAAATGGAAAGTCTCCATCATTTGCTCATAGAGCTCCAAGTGTTCCCAAATGGAATACTTGGCGTTTTTATGATAAGGCGTGATGACACTCCTTATTGCCTTTATTTGCTTCAATGGGTCCTTAAGCAAGGCCCTTTTTGCCTTATTGGCCTTTTTGGTTCGGGTAACCCTGGTCCATTCATCCTCCGACTCAGAGGCACTGCTCCCAGAGGTTCCTGTCTGCTCTTCCAGGTTTTCCTGGATTCTGCGAGCCTGGGAATGGCTGGCAGAATGTAGGGACCTGGTCTCCTGTGTCCTGCGCCGTTCAGAGGAGTCTTCAGATTCCTCCTTGCTGCCAGGATTTGATGGGTACCCCCCCCCACTGACCTAACTGGGCAGAGGTTTTCAGGATGCCCTTAATGGGCCTACTCTCCTGGGGTTCCCCACTAAATTGCACTGTGCTTGGGTGCCCATACCCGGATGCCCGCCCCTCCATTCCTGGGAGGTACTGGCTTATGAGCCCCATACTTCTGGTTGGATAGTAATCTGCCAACCCTGTGGCCCTGGGCTCATGTGCGCGAGGGGACATGGGGGTGGCAGAGTCCAGGGACTGAGAGATATGAAGGCCTCTGGTACTAGGGCTCCTGAGGTTATGCTCAGGAGTCTCTCTCTCCCAGCGAACCTGGTCTCTATCCGCCCCTGCTCCCTGTTGCAATGCAAGAGCCTGCGCTTTCAGTTCCTCAGTTAAGGCCTTACTAGACTCTATCAGTCTCTCCTGCATCGCTACCTGTTGTTGGAGCCTATCATTGTGCTCACAGAGAGCCTCATTTTCTCTCTGTGCCTCCTGATTGGTTCTGGAGTACTGGGCCAGTCTTTGCTGCAGGAGGGTTACCTCCTGAGTCCCTTCCCTACTGGCCTGCTCCTTTCTTGCCAGAGCCTCCTCCACCCTCCTGATGTGCTCTAACAAGTTCTGGTGTTCTTTTTGGAGGTCACCCAGTCCCTGGAGGGCCAGGTGATTTTCTTCCATTTTCCTTTTTAAGTGGCAGACTTCCTGGCCTAAGGTATCCCTTTCCTGACTAAGAGCCTGCATCTGTGCCGCCAGGTCGTCCCTTTGCCTTTGGAAGGCACCAGCTTGCTGGCGCTCCGGGTCAAACTCTGCCTGGGTATCCAGGTCTTTCAAAATCAGTTTATTGCTCTCTGCCTTCTCCCTATCTAGGTGGCTTTGCAGGGTGACTACCTGCTCAGCAGATGCCCTATTGAAGTCTAACTGTTGCTCCAGCTTTTTCTGGCTCTGCAGTAGGGAGTCCAAACCTTCTTGGTACTCCTTCTGCAAGGCCAGAAATCTGGTATCCTGGTCAGCCTTTTCCTGTTGCAGCACATCCATGTCCTCCTTTATTTTAGTGATGTACCGTCTGCTGTCATTTTCTGACTCCTGGCTCCTGAGCAGCCTCTGCTCAGAAGAGTCCAGATCAGATTGGGCCTTCTCTTACGCCATCTGTTGCCTATTTGCCAGATCCTGGCCTTCAGCACATTTGTCCTGCATGTCTCCCATATATAGGTACAAGTATGCCGCTATCCTGGCAATCTTATTATGTTCATCTTTGGCTTTAGGGGCCATATATAGTTCACTCAGGGCCACATGTAATGGACCCTGATCTCTCCATATGTCTGACCCTGTTTCAGTGACCTGTTGCGCGATGGCCTGCAACCAGACCGTTTGGTCCTGGTGAGTCCACTCACCTCTCACAAATAGCTTATGTAAGAGGTGCTCCCTTGCTATTTTCATGTCTACCAAGGTCGTCATTCTAGCGATTGATCTCTGTCCTGATTTACAGAAATTAGTATTTTATTTTTGCAAAACAGACCTTTTCCTTAGATTGTCCCTTTGAAGGGTGCTTTACAGCGTAAAACAGCGTGGTGATCCGACCGGATGTATGTACCCCGTCAGTTAGCATACTGTATTAAGCTGCACAAGTGATAGATCTAACCCAGACATCCCGGACGAGCCCCCAATTTGTAAGAGGATTCAATTCAACACTACAGCTAAGTCAATGCCTAGTCTGGGATACTGAATGGAAACCCTTATTGATATATCTTTATGTCCAGTTCATGAGTTCTGGATGACTACCCCTATATCACACCCCTCTCTTAGAATCCCCCTGACCCCACTGAGCAAGGAAGTAGTTCTGTTTTGCAAGTTTAAAAGGTTTATTTGAGAATTTAAACAATATATATATATCACACTTTATAATAAATTAATATCTGATAGTACACTTAGACATACGATGTTGATCAACAATGGGTAATCTCGCACTAGCACACTTCTTTAAAATCAATGAGGAGTTAGTATAGGATGGATCAAGTAGCAAAAATACTTTTATGGTTTCAAATAGATGCAATTTGGAATGAAAATGCAGTACAGAAAATAACTTAATAGGATTTCAGCAAAAGACAATGTAATCACTTTCTTGGACAATTCACCCCACCCCCCCTGTATGCAATGTAAGGAGATGAAGAGGAGAGCACACAGTTCTTAGGAATGCAATCAAATAGAATTCAGTTCAATTCCCCCCCAGCAGCTTATACAACAGATAGGAGTTTTGAAACACAGGCAAAATGCTTTGAATGTGGTGGCAATGAAGTGAGAAATATGCTGAAAATGCTCTCTTTGTCTGCACTAGTTCTTTGGAAGTTTTGTAACTTTTACCGCAAATGTCTGTTGGGAATTAACACCATGAATTTGTTGGGCCCAATTGCAATGTACATCTGCTCATCCAACGATGTGTTTCCCAAAAAATGGGTAAAAGACATTTTGAAAGTATAAGTAAATGCTGACATCTCCATTGACTTGCTACTTACTAACCCTGATCAAGCAAAAAAAAGAATATACTGGCATGACTGGATTGTAACACAAGAACTTTGTTCAAATTATGTGGATTTTGATTTAAATCTCTTTCCACATAAGAAGTTCAAACAAATGGCCAATTATCTTCTAAAGTCTCCATCGCATTATGTACGTGCAGAAATGTTAAGAATGCGCCTGAATCTTCACCCGACAAATCAAATTTTGGCAAGACGTGGTCTAATTTCAAAAAATGAAAGTTTCTGTCGCTTCTGCAAAGACTGTAAACAACTAGAGTCATTAGCTCGTATAGTGGTTGATTGCCCGGCTCTGAATGGCTTACGCGAACACTACTTTCGCAATTTGTTGCAATTAAACTGCGATCGCTCTTCAAATGAAATATGGAGCTTATTAATGACGAGTAATCGAACTGCCATTCATATCGCTCTTACGCAGTTCATAAAAACAGTCTTGCCTTGAAATCCTTTTCTTATGTTTAATTAACAATTTTATTAATTTTCTTAAGATATAGGTTGTTCTTTTTCTTTAATCTATGCTTCGCTAATATTTGTTAAATCATTTTTTGTGAAAATCGAGAACAATTTAATTTTAATATTGGTTAAACTTGTTATGTCTATCCATATGTATATTTTTAATGAAAAAGATTATTAATTGATATAAATTATGTGAAAAGTATTTAATCATGTATGTTGTAATGAATAATATTTTGAAAGGTTGAACTTCTTCAGCCAACCGAAATGAAAAAAAAATTAAAAAAATGCTTTTAATTCCCTTTAGGAGGTTCAGGGTGAGTGAGAGATACTAGGGATGAGTGCAGGCTCACTTTAGCAATGATTCAGAGATGGTGATTAAGAGGCAAACAAATTTTTAGCAAGGAAAGAAAGGACTGCTGATGGTTACACGTGGCTGGATTTTTAACCAAATCGCAAATCGCGGTAAAATTCGCAAGTGCGTAAATCGTGATTGCGGAAACACTATAAGGAGTAGGAGGTCGGTTCTATGCTTGTTGGAAAGGTAAAATTCTAAGCTTTCAGAGGAAAGTTAAACCAAGTTCCTATCCCAAACGGTTCCAGAGATACGGACGATTAAATAAAGGTAGATTTTCGGATTTAAAGTAAACTCAAAATGACAGGTGACAGCTTGCAGCTTCAGAATTGACAAGTGACAGTGGTGCAGCTTTACAAAATGACAAGTGACAACTTCTAGGAGGCTGTTCTGGTTAGATTAAAATAGTTTGGATTAGATTATTTTAACTAAGAGATTGGTTCTGCACAGTTCTGCTAGGTACTCACAATATATTTTTGAAATAGGCCTCGCCACGGATCTGGTCAGGTTTTGGACTGGACTCCGGTTCTGGTCTCGGCACTTCACAGTGATCTGGGTCAGCTCTCTGGTTCTGCTCACAGCGGTCTGGGTCACTTTGGATCTCTGGCCTCTGGTTCTGGATACTGCTCTGCTTTCTCTGGGTACAGCACTGCTTCTGGATCTTTCTGGCACAGAGTTTCTGGCTAGAATCAACACCTCAGCGAGGCTGTGAATAGTCTGCAAATGATTTTGAGGATGCTGAGGCCTGCTGAGAAGAGTTCTCAGTTTGTGGGTTAAGGCCCTTGCTTTAAGTTCTGAAGTAAAGTTCTGGTCTTTGGAGATTGATGGATTTGAAGTCTGGATCTCTGGATGTGAAGTCGTCGGTCAGCATGCTCCGCAGCAAATGGAATTGAATGTCTCTACCTGTCCCAGCAGTCTCTTTTTATGTGTTTTGAAAATGGGTGTGTGCCTGGGCCTAGCTAAGCCTGCCCCTCTCTACTTGTCATTGGCCCAATTCTCCCCTCTCGCATGATTGGGGGAAGGAAATGTGAGTCAGAGTGATGCTGTAGGTTTTATGGGTCAGAGGATCCTCCCCTGGTCTGTTTGCCCACAAATCTATATTTGATTCAAATACATATTGCACAGATACACAGTTGTTTAAAATTACATGCACCCATCACATATCACATGAGGTATACTCTGTTCAAACTCTGCTCTTCCTGGGGGCTTGCATTCAGAAATGGCAACATTTTGTGCTTTTTAACTGGTTTTGCAATATCGGACATTTACCCAAATTTACACACATGTGCGCAAGGAGTGTGGACATTAATTGATGAAGTGTCAGATTTTTAACATGCAGACATTTGGAGTGAAACCCTATTTTCCGCTAGCAACCCCCCAGATCATACCACCTGGTCCTAAAACCTCTTAAAATGTGGGCAGAAAATCACAAGAATTATGGTATCATTTAGATAATTTTGACAAGTCCGCACCATGAGTTATACATCTTTCTTAAAATCATATTCTGGCCAACAGGGGTGTGTCTTCCCAGGTCACATGGTGGAGAAACCAGTCTTTCCACTTTCTTTAAGCTCAGCCTGTCCTCAGAGGGGGCTGCCCCTCCCCGTTTCTGCCAAGAGGAAGCCATTTTTACGACGCCCCAATATAACTTCTGCCTGAGTCAAGGAAGGGCTTTGTTCAAAAGGAAGCCATTTACGATCCCCCCAATAAACCATCTGCCTGGGCCCAGGACAGGCCTTTGTTCAACTCCCTGTAGCTGCTCTACCCCCAATCTAATCAGAGAGGTGACAACTCCTTTTGGCAAGGGGAAGAGTGGCTGAGCAGGTTTTAACTCCTGTGGGGGTAGATGTCAGGCAGAATTCAGTTTCATTAAGCCAGGTTTCAGCTAAATGTCACTTTTTGTCCCCCAGTTTAAGTCTATTACGATTTTTACATACACATTAAATAATTACTTCCTTCAAGTCATTTCAGAGTATAGTTTTACATTGTATCCACCTCTTAGCAAGTCTTTCCTTGGTCTGGTTTTGTTTCATTTGTTCAGTTTTACACAAAAGTCTGGTGGTTTTAAAAAGCCGGCTTTCTGATAGTGGTGAGTACTGGTAAAGCAACCATTTTTGGGATTTAAGAAAATGAATTCCCCACAGTTCTAGGTTGCTTTTGGCAATCAGCATTGCCATTCCCAATGGTTTCAGGCTACTGTGTGGGTAGCCCAATGGTGGTTTTAGGCAGTGCCCTCCTGTGCTCACAACCTAGGCAAAAATGGGTGGCAGCCTATTCTTCATGCATTTCCCTGTGCATTTTCTGGGAAGTTCTGGCCATCATGATGTTTTCCATGCCAGTACTGCACAGTTTTCCTATTCTGGCGTACATGTGGGCTTCTTGGCCATCTTGGATTTTCTAAGCCCACAGCACCAAATGTTGCAGCATGATAGCTCAAACGTGGGTCAGGACACCCAACAATATTTCCTGGTTGATTTAAAAACAACCACTCTATGGGATTATGGATTGCACACCAATATATTCCCCCCGGTTCTGCCAGCTGTTTACACCCCAAAAAAGATATCTAAAAAACACCATTCAGCATAATATCTCATCACTAGCCGGTCGCGCTTTCATCATGTCAACACGCATACAGCGAAATAATGAACTGCTCAAAATGCTTGTAAATGCCACCCCACAACAATGCAGGACCATTCTACCCGTGGCCTCTGACAATTTGGCGGCTGCTATTGAAGAGATTGCTTGGAAAACTTTGAAGGGACACATCCCCCTCACAGATCAGCAAATAAGTGCATTGAAAAAGAAAAAGAACGTCATCAAGAAACTGGTAAATTATCGAATATCGCTAAGGGCTAAAAGAAAAGTGGTCTCTCAGAACGGCAGATTCAGAGCATTGCTCATAGGGATAGCCCTACCTCTAATCAGCAGCTTGCTCTGGAGGCAGTGATGGAGCACACCCATAAAATGTATTTGGTGGACAAGCGACAGCTAGAAAGCCTGACAACCCCCACAACCCCTGCAGATTGAGATATATGAAAGGTTTGTGCCGCCTAAATACTTAAACCACCCAGATATATACATCCCCACAGAAGAATCTAGTGGGGTGAAGGCTCCACCAGGGGCATATCCAGTAGTGGCTGATGTGGTGAATACAGTTGGCCAGCGCTATAAACCTAACATGGAACTATTGCTGCATAAGCTGGAACTTGCAAAGGATGTGGCCGTCTAGACCAATAGAAGGGAGTTTATTTAGAGGAATGGTTATAAGAGGTTCAAACCTGCATGATCTAGTATGGGGCATTACAAGTCGCCAGCCCACTTCCAGAATAAAGGCCTCCATTGGCTGGAACGAGTTCATGCAGGCCACATCTTGACGGCTTCATGTGACACCTTCTCACCACCGCTTTGCAGATTATGGCACAGGCTGTCAACCCCTCCATAACTGCATAGTCTCTGCTGCACCCTGGCTGAACCCACCCCCGCACACATGACCTTGTTTTTCATCACAGGTGGTTTCTGGCATCATCACTGCATCCGCCTGCAGAGTCACAGCTTCACAGTCTTCAGAGCTCACAGCGGTTGTAAATGGCTGCTCCACAAAGGGGTGGGACTAAGACTGAAAGCAGGGGGCGTTCTCACTTGTCAAAATGTAACATGTGAATGAGAATGGCCCCTTATACTACTAGTATACATTGTGCCAGGGGGCTGCAGCCTATATATCTAAAATGCCAGGGTGAGTTCTTTAATGTAGGGGAAGCACACATTGTGCCAGGGGGGTGCAAGCAATACCATAATATGCCAGGGTGAGTTAATGAATGTAGGGGAAGAGTACATTGTGCCAGTGGGCTGCAGCCTGTATATCTAAAATGTGAGGGTGAGTTCATTAATGTAGGGGAAGTGCACATTGCGCCAGGGGGCTGCAAGCTATATTGTAATGTGCCAAGGTGAGCTCATTAATGTAGGGGAAGAGTGCATTGTGCCAGTAGGCTGAAAGCTATATCGTAATATGCCAGGGTGAGTTCATCAATGTAGGGGAAGCGCACATTGTGCCAGGGGGCTTAAAGCTATATCGTAATATGCCAGGGTGAGTTCATGAATGTAGGGGACACGCACATTGTGCCAGTGGGCTGCAGCCTATATATCTAAAAGGCCATGGTGAGTTAATTAATGTAGGGGAAGCGTACAATGTGCCAGGTGGCTGCAACCGATACTGTAATATGCCAGGGTGAGTTCATTAATGTAGGGGAAGCGTACATTGTGCCAGTGGGCTGCAACCTATATCAAATATGCCAGGGTGAATTATTTAATGTAGGGGAAACATATATTGTGCCAGGGGGCTGCAACCTATAGCGTAATATGCCAGGGTGAGTTCATGAATGCAGGGGAAGCGTACATTGTGTCAGGGGGCTGCAAACTATATCGTAATATGCCTGGGTGAGTGCATTGTGCCAGTGGGCCGTAAGATATATTTTAATATGCCAGGGTGAGTTAATTAATGTAGGGCAAGGGTGCATTGTGTCAGGGGGCTGCAAGCTATATCTAATATGTCAGGGTGAGTTCATTAATGTAGGGGAAGCATACATTGTGCTAGTGGGATGCAAGCTATATCGTAATATGCCATGGTGAGTTCATTAGTGCAGGGGAAGCATACATTATGCCAGTGGGCTGCAAACTATATTGTAATATGCCAAAGTGAGTTCATGAATTTAGGGGAAGCGTACATTGTGCCAGGGGGCTGCAAGCTATATCGTAATATGCCTGGGTGACATCATTAATGTAGGGGAAGTGTACATTGTGCCAGGGGGCTGCAAGCTATATCTAATATGCCAGGGTGAGTTCATTAATGTAGGGGAAGTGTAAATTGTGTCAGTGGGCTGTAACCTATATCTAAATATGCCTGGGGGAGTTCTTTAATGTAGAGGAAGAATACATTGTGCCAGGGGGCTGCAAGCTATATCGTAATATGCCAGGGTGAGTTCATTAATGTAGAGGAAACATACATTGTGCCATGGGGGCTGCAACCGATATTGTAATATTGCAGGATGAGTTCATTGGTGTAGGGGAAGCATACATTGTGCCAGTCGGTTGCAAGTTATATCGTAATATGTCAGGTTGAGTTCATGAATGTAGGGGAAGCGCACAATTTGCCAATGGCCTGCAGCCTTTGTATCTAAAATGCCAGAGTGAGTTCTTTAATGTAGGGGAAGCATACATTGTGCCACAGTGTTGCAAGCTATATCGTAATATGCCAGGGTGAGTTATTTCATGTAGGGGAAGTGTATATTGTGCAGGCGGCTGCAAGCTATATTGTAATATTGCAGGATGAGTTAATTAATGTAGGGGAAGAGTGCATTGTGCCCGTGGGCTGCAAGGTATATCGTAATATGCCAGGGTGAGTTATTTCATGTAGGGGAAGTGTATATTGTGCAGGCGGCTGCAAGCTATATTGTAATATTGCAGGATGAGTTCATTAATGTAGGGGAAGAGTGCATTGTGCCCGTGGGCTGCAAGGTATATCGTAATATGCCAGGGTGAGTTCATGAATGTAGGGGAAGCGCACATTGTGCCAAGGGGCTGCAGCCTATATATCTAAAATGTGAGGGTGAGTTCATTAATATAGGGTAAGTGAAAATTGTGCCAGGGGGCTGCAAGCTATATCGTAATATGCCAGGGTGAGTTCATGAATGTAGGGGACACGCACATTGTGCCAGTGGGCTGCAGCCTATATATCTAAAATGCCAGGGTGAGTTATTTAATGTAGGGGAAATGTGCATTGTGCCAGAGGGCTGCAAGCTATATCGTAATATGCCAGGGTGAGTTCATTAATTTAGGGGAAGCGTACATTGTGCCAGGGGGCTGCAACCGATATCGTAATATTACAGGGTGTGTTAATTAATGTAGGGGAAGCGTACATTGTGCCAGGGGGCTGCAAGCTATATCGTAACATGCCTGGGTGAGTTATTTAATGTAGGGCAAGTGTGCATTGTGCCAGGGGGCTGCAAGCTACATCGTAATATGCCCGGGTGCGTTCATTAATGTAGGGGAAGCGTACATTGTGCCAGGGGGCTGCAACCGATATCGTAATATTCCAGGGTGAGTTCATTAATGTAGTGGAAGTGTCCATTGTGCCAGGGGGCTGAAAGCTATATCATAATATGCCAGGGTGAGTTCATTAATGTAGAGGAAACATACATTGTGCCAGGGGGCTGCAACCGATATCATAATATTGCAGGGTGAGTTCATTAATGTAGGGGAAGTGTCCATTGTGCCAGGGGGCTGCAAACTATATAGTTATATGCCCGGGTGAGTTTATTAATGTAGAGGAAACATACATTGTGCCATGGGGGCTGCAAACGATATTGTAATATTGCAGGGTGAGTTCATTAGTGTAGGGGAAGCATACATTGTGCCAGTGGCCTGCAGCCTTTGTATCTAAAATGCCAGGGTGAGTTCTTTAATGTAGGG
This sequence comes from Ambystoma mexicanum, assembly GCF_040938575.1. NCBI lineage: Eukaryota > Metazoa > Chordata > Amphibia > Caudata > Ambystomatidae > Ambystoma > Ambystoma mexicanum. Next base: position 9,370,697 of record NC_090940.1, read on the forward strand.
GAAGTGTATATTGTGCAGGCGGCTGCAAGCTATATTGTAATATGCCAGGGTGAGTTCATTAATGTAGGGGAAGAGTGCATTGTGCCCGTGGGCTGCAAGCTATATCATAATATGCCAGGGTGAGTTCATGAATGTAGGGGAAGCGCACATTGTGCAAGGGGGCTGCAGCCTATATATCTAAAATGCGAGGGTGAGTTTATTAATGTAGGGGAAGTGAAAATGGTGCCAGGGGGCTGCAAGCTATATTGTAATATGCCAGGGTGAGTTCACGAATGTAGGGGACACGCACACTGTGCCAGTGGGCTGTAGCCTATATATCTAAAATGCCAGGGTGAGTTCTTTAATGTAGGGGAAGCATACATTGTGCCAGAGGCCTGCAAGCTATATTGTAATATCCCAGGGTGAGTTAATTAATGTAGGGGAAGCGTACATGGTGCCAGGGGGCTGCAACCGATATCGTAATATTCCAGGGTGAGTTAATTAATGTAGGGGAAGCGTACATTGTCCCAGGGGGCTGCAAGCTATATAGTGATATGCCTGGGGGAGTTCTTTAATGTAGGGAAGCATACATTGTGCCAGAGGCCTGCAAGCTACATCATAACATGCCAGGGTGAGTTCATTAATGTAGGGGAAGCTTACATTGTGCCAGGGGGCTTCAACCGATATCGTAATATTCCAGGGTGAGTTCATTAATGTAGGGGAAGTGTCCATTGTGCCAGGGGGCTGCAAGCTATATCGTAATATACCAGGGTGAGTTCACTGATGTAGAGGAAACATAGATTGTGCCAGGGGGCTGCAATCAATATCATAATATTGCAGGGTGAGTTCATTAATGTAGGTGAAGTGTGGATTGTGCCAGGGGGCTGAAAGTTATATCGTAATATGCCAGGGTGAGTTAATTAATGTAGGGGAAGCGTGCATTGTGACAGTGGGCTGCAAGCTATATCGTAATATGCCAGGGTGAGTTCATTAATGTAGGGGAAGCATATATTGTGTAAGGGGGCTGCAATCTATATCTAATATGTAGGGGAAGCGCACATTGTGCCAGTGGGCTGCAGCCTATATATCTAAAACGAGAGGGTAAGCTAATTACTGCAGCGGAAGAGTGCATTGTGACAGTGGGCTGCAAGCAATATAGTAATATGCCAGGGTGAGTTCATAAATGGAGGGGAAGCGTACATTGTTCCAGGGGGCTGCAAGCTATATTGTAACATACCAGTGTGAGTTCATGAATGTAGGGGAAGCACACATTGTGGCAGTGGGATTCAGCCTATATATCTAAAATACCAGGGTGTGTTCTTTAATGTAGTGGAAGCATGCATTGTGCCAGTGGGCTGCAAGCTATATTTTACTATGCTAGGGTGAGTTAATTAATGTAGGGCAAACGTGCATTGTGCCAGCGTGCTGCAACCTATATCTTAATATGCCAGCGTGAGCGCATTGTGCCAGTGGGCTGTAAGCTATATTTTACTTTGCTAGGGTGAGTTACTTAATTTAGGGCAAGTGTGTATTGTGCTAGGGGGCTGCAAGCTATATCTAATATGTCAGGGTGAGTTCATTAATGTAGGGGAAGTGTACATTGTGCCAGTGGGATGCAAGCTATATCGTAATGTGCCAGGGTGGGTTAATTAATGTAGGGGAAGCACACATTGTGCCAGGGGCTGCAAGCTATATCGTAATATGCCAGGGTGAGTTAACTAATGGAGAGTGAGAGTGCATTGTGCCCCTGGGCTGCAAGGTATATCGTAATATGCTAGGGTGAGTTTGTGAATGTTGGGGAAGCGCACATTGAGCCAGTGGGCTGTAGCCTATATATCTAAAATGCCAGGGTGAGTTATTTAATGTAGGGGAAGCATGCATTGTGCCAGTGGGCTGCAAGCTATATCTAATATGTCAGGGTGAGTTCATTAATGTAGGGGAAGTGTACATTGTGCCAGTGGGATGCAAGCTATATCGTAATGTGCCAGGGTGGGTTAATTAATGTAGGGGAAGCGCACATTGTGCCAGGGGCTGCAAGCTATATCGTAATATGCCAGGGTGAGTTAACTAATGGAGAGTGAGAGTGCATTGTGCCCCTGGGCTGCAAGGTATATCGTAATATGCTAGGGTGAGTTTGTGAATGTTGGGGAAGCGCACATTGAGCCAGTGGGCTGCAGCCTATATATCTAAAATGCCAGGGTGAGTTATTTAATGTAGGGCAAACGTGCATTGTGCCAGCATGCTGCAACCTATGTTTGTATTTTGTATTTGTTTATTACTTGTATCACGCGCCGAAACCAAGGGGTAACTGGGCGCTTGAGAATGTAGGTTACAGGTTGCAAAAGGTTATGCCAATAAATAACAAAAGGAATGACCCTGGTTACAGTTGGGTCGATAACAAGTTACAGTGACCCTGGTTACAGTTGGGTCGATAACAAGTTACAGTGACCCTGGTTACAGTTGGGTCGATAACAAGTTACAGTGACCCTGGTTACAGTTGGGTCGATAACAAGTTACAGTGACCCTGGTTACAGTTGGGTCGATAACAAGTTACAGTGACCCTGGTTACAGTTGGGTCGATAACAAGTTACAGTGACCCTGGTTACAGTTGGGTCGATAACAAGTTACAGTGACCCTGGTTACAGTTGGGTCGATAACAAGTTACAGTGACCCTGGTTACAGTTGGGTCGATAACAAGTTACAGTGACCCTGGTTACAGTTGGGTCGATAACAAGTTACAGTGACCCTGGTTACAGTTGGGTCGATAACAAGTTACAGTGACCCTGGTTACAGTTGGGTCGATAACAAGTTACAGTGACCCTGGTTACAGTTGGGTCGATAACAAGTTACAGTGACCCTGGTTACAGTTGGGTCGATAACAAGTTACAGTGACCCTGGTTACAGTTGGGTCGATAACAAGTTACAGTGACCCTGGTTACAGTTGGGTCGATAACAAGTTACAGTGACCCTGGTTACAGTTGGGTCGGTTTACAAGATACACAAGATACACAGATAATGGGCAACGGTGTACGATGGTTGTATTGGGATCTCTAACTGAGGTGGCTGGTCCCTTACTGGGAAGGGTTGTTGGTTAGCCACGTTTTTATGCTGGCTTTGAAGGTGAGGAAGGAGGGTTCCCGTTTGAGGGTGATGGGGATGGCGTTCCAGCGTTTAGCTGCTTGAACTGGGAAACTGGCGCCGCCTGCTGATTTAAGGTTATATCTTGGGATCATTAGGTTTGAAGAATTGGAAGATCTGGTGATGCGGGTGGGTTGGTGGGGGCAGAGTTTGTCTGCAAGATATTTCGGTGCGGAATTGGTGAGGCATTTGTGCGTGATGGTCAGGGTGCGAAGGGTGATTCTATCGCGGAAGGGCAGCCAGTTAGCGTTTTGTCTGTGTGTGGAGATGTGGCAGGATCTCGGGAGGCTGAGAGCTGCTCTTAGTGAGTTATTCTCATATCTTAATATGCCAGCATGAGTGCATTGTGCCAGTGGGCTGTAAGCTATATTTTAATATGTTAGGGTGAGTTACTTAATTTAGGGCAAGTGTGTATTGTGCCAGGGGGCTGCAAGCTATATTTAATATGTCAGAGTCAGTTCATTAATGTAGGGGAAGTGTACATTATGCCAGTGGGCTGCAAGCTATATTGTAATATGCCAAAGTGAGTTCATGAATTTAGGGGAAGCGTACATTGTGCCAGGGGGCTGCAAGCTATATCGTAATATGCCTGGTTGACATCATTAATGTAGGGGAAGTGAACATTGTGCCAGGGGGCTGCAAGCTATATCTAATATGCCAGGGTGAGTTCATTAATGTAGGGGAAGTGTAAATGTTGTCAGTGGGCTGCAACCTATATCTAAATATGCCAGGGTGAGTTATTTAATGTAGAGGAAGAATACATTGTGCCAGGGGGCTGCAAGCTATATCGTAATATGCCAGGGTGAGTTATTTAATGTAGGGGAAGTGTGTATTGTGCCAGGGGGATGCAGCCTATATATCTAAAATGCCAGGGTGAGTGATTTAATGTAGGGGAAATGTACATTGTGCCAGAGGGCTGCAAGCTATATCGTAATATGCCAGGGTGAGTTCATTAATGTAGGTGAAGCGTACATTGTGCCAGGGGGCTACAACCGATATCGTAATATTCCAGGGTGAGTTAATTAATGTAGGGGAAGCGTACATTGTGCCAGGGGGTTGAAAGCTATATCGTAATATGCCTGGGTGAGTTAATTAATGTAGGGCAAGTGTGCATTGTGCCAGGGGGCTGCAACCGATATTGTAATATTCCAGGGTGAGTTCATTAATGTAGGGGAAGTGTCCATTGTGCCAAGGGGCTGCAAGATATATCATAATATGCCAGGGTGAGTTCATTAATGTAGAGGAAAAGTACATTGTGCCAGGGGGCTGCAACCGATATCATAATATTGCAGGGTGAGTTCATTAATGTAGGTGAAGTGTCCATTGTGCCAGGGGGCAGCAAGCTATATCGTTATATGCCAGGGTGAGTTCATTAATGTAGAGGAAATGTACATTGTGCCAGTGGGTTGCAAGTTATATCGTAATATATCAGGTTGAGTTCATGAATGTAGGGGAAGCGCACAATGTGCCAATGGGCTGCAGCCTTGGTATCTAAAATGCCAGGGTGAGTTCTTTAATGTAGGGGAAGCATACATTGTGCCATGGTGCTGCAAGCTATATCGTAATATGCCAGGGTGAGTTATTTAATGTAGGGCAAGCGTTTATATTGTGCAGGAGGCTGCAAGCTATATTGTAATATGCCAGGGAGAGTTCATTAATGTAGGGGAAGAGTGTATTGTGCCCGTGGGCTGCAAGGTATATCGTAATGTGCCAGGGTGAGTTCATGAATGTAGGGGAAGCGTGCATTGTGCCCGTGGGCTGACCTATGTCAGGGTGAGTTCATTAATGTTGGGGATGTGTACATTGTCGGCAAGCTATATCGTAATATGCCAGGGTGGGTTAATTAATGTAGAGGAAGCGCATATTGTGCCAGGGGGTGCAAGCTATATCGTAATATGCCAGGGTGAGTTAATTAATATAGGGTAAGAGTGCATTGTGCCTGTGGGCTGCAAGGTATATCGTAATATGCCAGGGTGAGTTCATGAATGTAGGGGAAGCACACATTGTGCCAGGGGGCTGCAAGCTATATCGAATATGCCAAGGTGAGTTCATTAAGGTAGGGGAAGAGTGCATTGTGGCAGTGGGCTGCAAGCTATATTGTATTATGCTACGGTGAGCTATTTAATGAAGAGGAAGCATACATTGCGCCAGGGGGCTGCAACCTATATCTAAATATGCCAGGGTGAGTTCTTTAATGTAGAGGAAGAATACATTGTGCCAGGGGGCTGCAAGCTATATCGTAATATGCCAGGGTGAGTTCATTAATGTAGGGGAAGAGTGCATTGTGCCCCAGGGCTGCAAGGTATATCGTAATATGCCTGGGTGAGTTCATGAATGTTGGGGAAGCGCACATTGTGCCAGGGGGCTGCAGCCTATATATCTAAAATGTGAGGGTGAGTTCATTAATGTAGGGGAGGTGAAAATTGTGCCAGGGGGCTGCAAGCTATATCTAATATGCCAGGGTGAGTTCATTAATGTAGGGGAAGAGTGCATTGTGCCAGTGGGCTGCAAGCTATATTGTATTATGCTACGGTGAGTTATTTAATGAAGAGGAAGCATACATTGCACCAGGGGGCTGCAAGCTATATCGTAATATGCCAAGGTGAGTTAATGAATGTAGGGAACAGTGCATTGTGCCAGGGCGCTGAAAGCTATATCGTAATATGCCAGGCAGGGTGAGTTTATAAATGTAGGGGAAGTCTACATGTAATATGCCCGGGTGAGTTCATTAATGTAGGGGAAGCATATGTATAATTGCTTCACTGTTATATCGTTCATGTTTTATTTATTGTTGTTCCATGTACAGCGCTTTGGCGTAAGGCGCTTTATAAATAAACAAATACAAATACAAATACAAATAATATACCCGGGTGAGTTTAATAATGTAGGGTAAGTGTTCATTATGCCAGTCGGCTGCAAGCTATATCGTGATTTGCCTGGGTGAGTTAATTAATGCCCGGGTGAGTTCATTAATGTAGAGGAAGCATACGTGTAATATTCACAGGTGAGTTCATTAATGTAGGGGAAGCATGTATATAATATACCCGGGTGAGTTTAATAATGTAGGGTAAGTGTACATTATGCCTGTCGGCTGCAAGCTATATCGTGATTTGCCTGGGTGAGTTAATTAATGCCCGGGTGAGTTCATTAAGGTAGGGGAAACATACATTGTGCCAGTTGGCTGCAAGATATATCATAATGTGCCAGGGTGAGTTCATGAATGTAGGTTAAGTGTACATTGTGCCAGGGGGCTGAAAGCTATATCTTAATATGCCAGGGTATTAATAATTCCTTCCAGTCCGGACTGGTACCTCCGGAGTTGAAATCTGCGAGGGTTATCCCTCTTCTTAAGAAGCCCTTGCTTGATCCCACTATCCCCGCTAACTTTTGCCCCATTTCCCTGCTCCCGTTCTTGTCTAAACTTTTGGAATCTCTGGTCACGCCTCTTCTGTCTTCCTTCCTGGAATCCTCAAAAATGTTCAATCGCGCCCAGGCAGGTTTTAGGCCAGGGAGAGGGACGGAAAGTGTGCTTGTCTCAGTGCAAGACGATATGGCTAGACTAGTTGATGTGGGTGGAGCTGGGGCTCCGATTCTGTTGGACTTTTCCGCTGCATTTGATACGGTGGACCACTCTATCTTTCTTTCACGTCTAGCACAGATTGGGATTTTCGGCTCTGTCCTCGCCTGGTTTACCTCCTTTCTTTCAGACCGCACTCTCGCTATGCCCCCTTTTCTCTCTCTCCCCTGTGTCCTTACCTGTGATGTCCCTCAGGGATCCTCTCTCTCTCCCCGATTCTGTTTAACATTTATATCTGGGCGCTGGTCTGCCTCATTCGTTCCTTTGGACTCAATTGTTATTCCTACGCTGATGATACTCAAATCCTAATCCGTCTAGATCAGGATCAAACTGAGGTCTCAGCTTGTCTTCATGACTGTTTAAAGGCAGTCGGCGTATGGATGGACCAAAACTGGCTCAAGCTCAACGGCGAGAAAACGGAGGTGATGTTGGTGGGTTGCCCCCCCAACCCCTCAGTATGGACCCCAGCTTTCTGGCCCACGTCGTTGGGTCCTCTGTCTTGCCAATCAATAAAGTGAAGAACCTGGGGTTTATTCTTTCTGCCTCCTTATCGATGTCAAATCAGGTTACGGCTGTGTGTCAGTCCGCTCACCACCAGATCAGGGTTCTAAAGAGTGTGCTGCCTATGACTCCTGAAGTCATGCGTCCTCCCGTGGTGGCTGCGCTAGTCCTCACACGGTTGGACTATTGCAACTCCTTGTACCTGTCTCAGCCAGTTGGCCTTCTCCAACGGCTTCAACGTATGCAGAACTTGGCCGCTAGTCTAGCCACTGGCTCTCCCTATGGTGCCCATATTTCGCCAGTGCTCCGCCGACTCCATTGGCTCCCAGTGGCTCAGCGAGTTAATTTTAAGGCACTGAGTATTGTCCATCGGGCAATCCATGACTCTGGAGCCGAGTTCCTTCAATCCAAATTTTCTCAATATATTCCGGACTGTAGTCTCCGCTCATCGGCTTCCAATCTACTTATTGTTCCGAGGTTTAACCGGAAGAGACTTGGTGGCAGAGCCTTTTCCATTGCCGCGGCCAAGCTTTGGAACACCCTCCCACTGCCACTCAAATCCATCTCCAACCATCTGGCTTTCAGAAAAGCTTTGAAAACCACTATTTTCTAGTTCTCTGGCTCTTTATTGTTTTTCCCTCAGCGAGCAGCTTCCTCACCAGCGTCATGATGCCTCTGGACGACCGTGCGCTTTACAAATTTAGGTAACATAACATAACAGGGTGAGTTAATGAATGCAGGGAACAGTGCATTGTGCCACGGGGCTTCAAGCTATATCGTAATATGCCAGGGTGAGTTTATAAATGTAGGGGAAGCATATGTGTAATATGCCAGGGTGAGTTCATTAATGTAGGTGAAGCGTACATTGTGCCAGGGGGCGGCAAGCTATATCTAATATGCCAGTGTGTGTTCATTACTGTAGGGGAAGCGTGCATTGTGCCAGGGGGCTGCAAACTATATCATACTATGCCAGGGTGAGCTCATGAATGTAAGTGAAGCATACATTGTGCCAGGGGGCTGCAAGCTATATCGTACTATGCCAGGGTGAGTTCATGAATGCAAGGGAAGCATACATTGTGCCAGGGGGCTGCAAGCTATATCGTGCTATGCCAGGGTGAGCTCATGAATGTAAGTGAAGCATACATTGTGCCAGGGGGCTGCAAGCTCTATCGTGCTATGCCAGGGTGAGCTCATGAATGTAAGGGAAGCATACATTGTGCCAGGGGGCTGCAAGCTCTATCGTGCTATGCCAAGGTGAGCTCATGAATGTAAGGGAAGCATACATTGTGCCAGGGGGCTGCAAGCTATATCGTGCTATGCCAGGGTGAGCTCATGAATGTAAGTGAGGCATACATTGTGCCAGGGGGCTGCAAGCTCTATCGTACTATGCCAGGGTGAGCTCATGAATGTAAGGGAAGCATACATTGTGCCAGGGGGCTGCAAGCTATATCGTACTATGCCAGGGTGAGTTCATGAATGCAAGGGAAGCATACATTGTGCCAGGGGGCTGCAAGCTATATCGTGCTATGCCAGGGTGAGCTCATGAATGTAAGTGAAGCATACATTGTGCCAGGGGGCTGCAAGCTCTATCGTGCTATGCCAGGGTGAGCTCATGAATGTAAGGGAAGCATACATTGTGCCAGGGGGCTGCAAGCTATATTGTGCTATGCCAGGGTGAGCTCATGAATGTAAGTGAGGCATACATTGTGCCAGGGGGCTGCAAGCTCTATCGTGCTATGCCAGGGTGAGCTCATGAATGTAAGGGAAGCATACATTGTGCCAGGGGGCTGCAAGCTATATCGTGCTATGCCAGGGTGAGCTCATGAATGTAAGGGAAGCGTACATGTAAATGTCTGGGTGTTAGTCGTACTAGTAATTTCCAGTTCAGAGAGCCACAGCATTTGAGAGTTAGAGGATCTGTGCCAGGCGAGAATCGCCAATCCAGATCCAAGGTTCTTATTCTGAGTTTGACGGTAATTTGGATTACAGGCAAAATTGGTTACTGTTACCGCTGATTGGTTCTGTATATTTACCACAGGATTACAAGCGAGGGGAAATGCTGTCAATCCCCATTTTTAGAGTCCATAGGACTCCGTGCGGATTTGACAGAATTACCACAAGCAATAATTCTGACAAGGTCATTCTGCCAATTTTGGGCATTGAAGTGGAACGCCAAATTTGGGATTTGGTGGAGCGGTAAAAATGGTGGTCATTCTGTTACTTCTCATAAAATGGCAGCAACGGAATTGCTAGCACTTTTTTACCGCTGTGCCAGAATGAGGCCCCAAGTTTGAAGTTTTAGCATTTTCGTGGCTTGCTTTGTCCGATTCTGACCACAGGACTGCAACTGTCAGAATAAAACGAAAACAAGCTTTGGCAAAGCCAAGAGGTTTGCCTTTTCCATAGGCCTGAATGGGCCAGGCATTTGACAGGCACTACCATAATAGTAGGACGCGGCCAAAGGCGGGCAATCGATGGCACATGGATTCAGTACCTGGGCATAAGATGCAAAATGCCTAATGCCGATACAGACGCCACCACTGTTGACGCTGCCGCTGCTTCTTTTTAACCAGCCTTTGGTGCAAGAAAACAGATGTGAGGGCCTACATACTTGCTTATAAATTAAGTGACTGGAGGCACACTTCGCTTAAAACATTTGCATTACCCCAGAAGCCCACTTACAACTACAACGAAGCGTTGAACTCTCAGAAGAGCGTTTAGAAAGAACACAGGCAGGCCACATACAGCAGCAACTTTGATATTACTGCTTGATAGGGCCGCCTGAAAGACATTGCAGGAGAATGTTTGTGAGGCAGGGAGAGGGTGGGATGGTCTTGGGCAGTCAGTGGGTGGATGAGTAACGCAAGAACACCCACGAGCTCTGTGTCCTTCGCACGTCTCATCTCCCTGCCATCGTGTCAGCTGATAGGCGGAGTGAAGGAGTGAATGAGGGGCTCACACCTGGGAGGGGCAGCGCGAGCTCTGGGGAGATTCTCGGTCGGATGCCCCCTCCCCTGCCTGTGGAATCCTGGACACACCCTCAGAGCCGCTGCACACCCGTCTCTCTGGAATAGGGGACAATCTCTGGGGCCCACAAGATGTTGCGACAGGTGCCGCGGCGCTCGCCTCCTCTCCTGCTTTGGGGGGTCTCGTAGGCAGGCAGTAGGCGCTACGTTATTCTCAATATCCGGGCACTGAAAGGGAGCTGTGATTGGGCAGCGAGTCCCTTTTCCATCGCCCTGAACAGTGGGGTGTCAGCTGGAGGAACTCAGCCCCCATCTTGGCAGCATGGCCTGCACTCTCTTGCGTAACCCCAGATGGAGACGCCACGGTGTCACTTCCGGTGCCATAGTCCGAGATATCACAACGGCCGGCCTTGCACAAGATTTCAGACAGGAATGGGGCCAGGCCCACGCTTGCAGAGCCTATGACGCGCCCAGACAGGCCTTTCCACATGCCCTTAAATGGAGGCCCGGCCGTTCGCGCGCAGCCTGCAGCTGAAGAAGAGGCCCGAGGCCTGATAATGGGTTGGCACCAGGGACGGAACGCACCAGAACGCTGCTCCGTTTAGTAATTCTGCAGGCTGCACATGTTGACTTTTACTGAATCACCTGGGGCTCTCACGCTGAATTAATATGGAGATCTAGAGGGGGATCCCCGACTCCCTGTGCCTAGAAAGGCACCTGCGACTGAACCACAGCTCCCTGATGATGCACTAGGAGGCAGGAACACGTGTCTGGCGCTGCTTTGGGAACTCATGCTCAGAGGATGTTTGCCTCACGCAAACTGAAGGTTGATGGGTGGAAAGTTTCGAATCAATCACAACCACTGGCATTGCTCTGGGCATCTCTCCAGAACACTGCTCTTCAGCCTGACTTCCCATTACAGACAGGGGAAAGACCACATGCAGTTCAAGCTTCGGCCCTCCCCAAAAGGGGCAGCCCTTTATCCCTTCTGCACGAGGCCACTGTAAAACTCTTGTCTGGGGTGCGGGACTATTAACCAGAGCAATGCCAGTGGTGTAAATTACTTCATTAAAGTCATTTTTTTTAAATGTATTAGTTGTTTTGGTCAAGAGAAACTCGAGACCTTTCAACTTAATAATATACAAAATAATGACAATAGGAAAATGAAACAAATACAAGAACATCGAAACAATAAGACAACAGTTATGCAATCATAATTAAAGCAAGAAAAGAAGAAGAGAAAAAAGGCTGAAATAAAACAACTCATGTTTCCAGTCTCCTCCTCAATAATTGAGCAAGGCTCTATACGGTCATTTCAAGGGTACATGCATTGCTAGTTTCGATTGATTTATTTTGAAATTTGTTTATTGCCATTTATTATTTATTACAGTTACAGGACAATAAATATGTCCGTGATTTGAGGATCATTAGCATTTCAGCATAAAACATTAACAAATTAACATTACAACATTAACTATCTCCCAGTGTTTTTTCGGTTGAGCTAGTGCCGCTTGGCGGGCCAGGGGGGGTCCGGCTGGTCTGGAGGAGGGGGGAAAGGGGGGCTCATGCCTGTGAGGGTCCAGCGAGGTAGCGGCGGAATAGTCTCAGGTCCTTCCAATTCGGTTCATAGGTCCGCTTTCGGTGGATTTGTTCCGGTTCATGGGGGCTTGTCATCTGAGCGGTAAAACAGGGAGTCTGTGAGTTCTTTCCAGGCCTCCAGGGTCATACTCGAGTTGTCTGTAGATCTGGCTACACTGTCCTCCCAAGCCGTACCCAGCGTTTCAGCTCATTGTGCCAGCTTTTCTGTTGGGGCCCAGCTGTTTTCTTCCAGGACATTGCAATTGTCCTCTTTGCCAGTATACACATGATGTCCATTAGTCTGGCAAGGTGCTTGAGTTTGGCCGGTCTAGGGTATGTGCCCAATAGGCATTCCTCCGGGGCCATTTGTATCGGGTCACCCCCAGATTATCGCTTGTCTGCTGTATGGCGGTCCACAGGGACTGCGTTTTAGTGCACAACCAGAACATGTGGATCAAGTCCGCATTATTCATTCCACACCATGTACAATTGGAGCGCGACATTTTATTGAATTTTGCCAGCCTGGATGGGGTTAAGTATGTTCGGTGTAGCAGGTTGAGTTGTATTTGTCTGAATCTGTGGTTTCTGGAGACAGTATTGGGAAATGTCAAAGCCCTCTCCCATTCTCCATCTGACATTTCCCGGCCCATGTCTGTTTCCCATTTGCTTTTTAGATCGGCACTCCGTGGGTTGGGGATGTCACTTAGGTGGCCGTAGATATGGGACACCGGCTTCTATCCTTCACCCAGGGCATACAGTAGTGTAATCAGGGAGTTTGATTCCGGTTCCTCCGGCCATGACGTCCACTTGGTTCGTGCTGTGGTTCTCATCCTTGGATACCACAGGAACTGACCTATATGGACTCCATCCACTTCCTGAAGTGTTTCAAAATCTTTAAAAGCCCCATCTGCAAATAGGCCCCCCCATGAGTATATCCCTTTCCTTTCCCAGTGTCTGAGGTGAGGTAGATCTACGACGGATCCGCATAGGTCCGAGATCAGTGGTATGTCCGGGGAGTAGTGGCGCTTAGCACAGGTAAGGGTTTCTGTCCTGCGCCAAATTTTTCGTCCCAGGATGGCCATGAAAGGGGCATTTCGCATCAGATGGGAGGGGGCCCAGATGAGTTCTCTCATATGCAACGGGGATACTAGGGACTACAGCAGGGGCATCGCAGACGTGGCTTCATCTGCTAGCCATTTGGTGACAAAACTAAGCTGTGCTGCCAGATAGTATTTTTCAAAGTTTGGGAGTTGGATCCCCCCCTGGGTGTACGGTAGCATCAGGGTGGTGAATGCTATTTTGCGTCTTCCTTTCCCCCACAAGAAGTCTCGGATTATCCTTTCTAGTAGGCGGAAAAACAGCGTGTTGACGTAAAAATGTATATTCTGGAACCCGTGCAAGAATCTGGGAAGGACAATCATTTTAATTATTGCAGCTCTACCCATCATGGATAGGGGAAGTTTCGCCCAGAAGTTCATGGATTTTCTCAGGACAGGAATCGCAGTCTTCGTGTTGTGCTCATGCATTAGTGTAGGGGTATGCATTTTGTGTATCCCTAAATACTTGAATGAGGTCGGCTCCCACTGTATTCCTACCGCAGGAAGTTCTGTTATGTCTTTCCCCTTGAGGCCTGCCAGAGGGAATAGACAGGACTCCGCCCTGCTGAATTGTATGCCAGAAGACTTTGCAAAGTTGTCTAAGATGTCTAGCATCGTGGGCACGTTGTTGTGTGGTTCCCTGACATACAGTAGTACGTCGTCTGCGTAAAGAGAGATAATATGGTCTATTCCTCCCAGCCGTATCCCAGCGTCAAAAAATTGTCTTCGAAAATATATAGCAATAGGTTCCAGTCCTAATACATAAAGCATGGGGGAGAGCGGGCATCCCTGCCTATTGCCCCTGCATATGTCCCAGGTCTCAGATATGTATTTTCCTGTTTTTACTCTGGCCCTAGGCTTAGTGTAAAGTGTCTTGATCCACCTAATGAACCCCGGGCCGAAGCCAAAACCCTCAAGTAACTCCACTAGCCACTCCCAAAATATAGAATCAAACGCCTTAATGGCATCAAGGGACAGCAGTGCATATGTCTCCGTGTTAGCCTCCGTCTGAGCAATAATCTGTTGTACTCTCCGTAGGTTCATGGTCGTGTTCCGGCCTGGTATGAAGCCACACTGATCCTCGTGCACTACGTCCCCTATGATTTTGGCCGGTCTATTTGCTAATACCGTAGTCAATAGTTTTACATCGTAATTGAGCATGGCTATTGTGCGGTAGGAGTCACATTTGTCAACAGGCTTATTGGGCTTGATAATTGGAATCAACAGGGTCTCCCTCATGCTGTCAGGAAGTATCCCTCTCTCATGTGCCTCCTGGAAGACCTCATGTAACAAGGGTGTTAGGGAGGTCTCATATGCCTTATAAAACTCAGTGGGCAGTCCGTCACTCCCGGGGGTCTTAGCGGTGGCCAGTGACTTGATTGCCTCTGTTATATCCTCCGCTGTGATATCTGCGTCAAGAGCTTCAGCCTGTTCAGGGGTCATTTTGGGGAGCCCTATTTCCTCCAGGGTGTCTATGATTTGTTCTCGGGGAACCTGGTTCTTGTGAGAGTAAAGGTGCTCATAAAAGCCCTTGAAGGTTTTGTTTATGTCTTGCTGTGTCTGTACTACCTTACCATCTTCAGCTTGTATCATGGTGATCGTGTGTCTGGGGTGCTCTTTCCTACATAGCCAGGCCAGCATTCTACTAGGTTTATCGGCTTCTATGTGCGTTCTGTTTGTTTTTTTAGCATAGTCAAATTTGGCTAGTCTATCCCATGCCAAGGCACATTTAACTCTGAGTTCTTTGAGGTTGTCTTCTCTTTCGTCGGTATTCACCGGGGTAGCTTCAAGTTGCTCAACCTATCGTTCCCACTGATCTAATTCACCCCTTTATTGTTTCCTAATGCCCCCTGCCTTCGTGATGATTTCCCCCCTCATCACTACTTTAAGGGCGTCCCACATCGTGCTCAGGTGGTTAACGCTCCCAGTGTTCCTCTCAATAAAGCTGTCTATAAATTCATGTAGTTCTTCCCTGAAAGCCAGGTCACTTAGGGCGTCTATCAGCATTCTCCACATAGGGATAGGGGTCTGGGGGCGGCTTGGTTCCATTCTATTAAGAGCAGCGAGTGGTCAGAAATGGTTCTTCCTAAGTGTTGTGCTTCTTCTATTTGTGACAGGTGTTCTTTGCCTATGAAGATATAGTCTATCCTCGTGTGAAGATCATGAGGGGAAGAGAAGTATGAATAACCCCGGAAGTCAGGATGACGCTCTCTCCAGGTGTCGGCTAGGTTCAAGCTGTCTGTTAATAAGGACAGGGCTGTCGTTGTTGCTGAGGGGCCTTTCGGGTGGGGCAGGGACCTGTCTAGTTTCGCATCATGGACACAATTAAAGTCTCCCCCCCAGAAAAAGATCCATGTCTGTAAGGTGCGATTTTAGCATACATAGAGTTCAAATGTGTCGGAATGTTAGTATTGGGGAGGTAAGAGTTTACTATGCATAGCTCTTCCTGTTCCAATCGGCCCCACAGTATTACAAACCTGCCCTCAGGGTCTGTCTCAGACCTGATTAAATGGAATGGGAGTTGGGGGTGGATCCAAGGGTACACTCCTCTTGCGTATCTAGAATAGGTAGTACCCACACCCTGCCCTCCCCAATGTTCCCCCAGTCTAGCCAGGGAGTCCGCCTTGCAGTGTGTTTCTTGCAACAGCGCTATTTGCACTCTTTTTCTGTTCAAATAGGACTTGATTCTGTTCCGACGTAAATAGGATCCCAAGCCCCTCACATTCCAAGTCATTATCTTTATTTTAGTGTTAGATGCCATGTCGGATCAATCGAAATGTCTCTGATTCAGTCCGGCACCTACCAGTATCTTCTGCAGGTTCACCTGATCTCAGCCCTCTCCCCTCCCGTCCACCTTCCTCGGCATCTTTTATTTCACTTGTAGGAGATTTTTTAACTTGAGTAACTCCCATTGCCTTGAATGGGGAAAACAAACGAACAAGTCGAACAGTCCCTAGCAGTTGCTCTCAACTTGCAACGCTCAGGGGGTCCCGAGCCTTCCAGGCCACTCCTGGCCTTCCGGATCAGGTTGTGTGTGAGCAGACTGCTTACACAGTTTCCAGTGGGGTGGGTTGCCTTACTTTCGCTTGCGTGTTCCTTCGAGCTCTCGTCAGGTGTAGCTTACTTTGCAGAAGAATTGCTTTGTATTGTGTTTGTCTGCGGTCGGTCATTGTGTGGGGAATACCCGTTTCCTTTACTCTCTGGCAGGTACATGGTCAGCCCCGATCCGTTTTTGGTAGTTCTTTCCCGTCGTCAGCCAGGTTATTATGTTCAAGCCACATGTTGGCTGCGGCTAGAGTCTCCAGGAATATCGCTTTTCCATTATAGAGAACCTTGAGGCGTGATGGGTAGAGCAGCATGTATTTTAAGTTGAGTTTCCTTAGCCAGGCTTTTATTGGAATAAAGGAGTTCCTCGCACGTTGCACTGCAGGGGTATAGTCAGGGTATATAATTGTGTGTGGATGAGATCCGGGCGGAGGGCGTTTCTGAAGGGATCTATGGGCCCTTTCCACGGAGAACCCTTGGGAGAGGTTTCCCAGTCCTATTTCCTGTTGCAGCAATGTTTCGATAAAGTCTGTCGGGTCTGGGCCTTCCAAGTCTTCGGGGACCCCTAGTATGCGAATATTATTTCGGCGGGCACTCCCTTCGGCCTCTTTAGAGCGGACCTCTAGCTTAGCCACTTTCTGTTCCAGATCTTGGACCGTCATCTTTTGGTCTCGGGTGTCCTCTATGTTTTCCTGGAGAGTAGTTTCTGCCGCCGTGACCCTTTCAGTTAGGTTGCGGGCATCCTGACGCATGAGCTGTATGTCCGATTTCACCTCTTCCAGCCTTCCTTCGAGTGATGTACGGAGGGCAGCTATTTCTTGTAGGACTTGTGTATGTTTGAGGTCCTCCCCCTGTTGGGGCAGTTCTTTGGCGGGTTCTGGATCTTGTTGTGACTGCCTTTGGGGTCTGACTGTCGTGAAGGAATCCATTGTGACCAATTCCAGCCTGTCCTTGGGGGGAGACATCACTTGTTGTTAAATCTGTGGGTTTGTTTCTGTGCAATGTGCAGATTGGCCCTGCGGCCCCTATTCTTGGCTTCTATGTTTCAGATATCAGGTGCGTCCTGTCGACCCGGACCCCTTAGTAGTTCCGTATCTGGTGGCCCAGATGAGACTTCACAATCACACCTCCCTCGCCTTCGGGGCAGTTGGTTGGGGTATAGCTGCAGCTGTTCAGATCGCCGACCTGGCCAGGTGTAGGCCTTTACTGCTCGCTAGTTTCAGGGTCTCACCCCACCTTTGCCACTGTGTCTAACAGTGAGCGTCCCAAGGGCCAATCTTCGGTCTCTCAACCAATGACTTTGGTCATGGGTTGTTTCCTGGGCTTGGGTCCTAGTTGACGTTCTCTCAAGAGCCTGTTTGGGATTTGAAGGGATGGTCCGGTGTCTACTGACTCCCACCTGTGTTGTCAATGGGCTGCCGGCGGGTCAGTGTTCCCAACCTCATGTGGGATTAGTTTCCAGGGGCTCTATGTCCACCACAAAGCTTTCCCAGGAGCTTCGGTAACAGAGCCGTGGGTGGTTCCCCAGAGCGCATCCACAGCCTTCGGGGGCTTCGCTGTCTAACATGGGCCGATCAGGCAGGGCGGGGGCCCGCTCCGCTCCTGTACCGTGGGGGGGGAGGACTCCGGTCTCCCTCCACCTCACCTGCTGCACCAGCCGCGCTCAGGGCCTCCGCACTCCCTCCTCGCACCGAAGGCTGCAGCTCCTCTTGGCCCGCTCTTGTTCCGCAGGGCTTACGTCTCCTCTCCTGACCTTCTAGCGGGGCACACCGTTGCAGTTGGTGTCTCGCGGCACAGGTCAGCCCCGCCTCGGGCAGCTGCAATCGCTCCACAGTCCCGGAGGGCACAGTCCTGGACTTCGCAGCTCCTCCGCACAATCACCAGAGCTGTGGTGGAGCCGGAGAGCGATCAGTCAGCCTCAGCAGCCTAAGTGCAGGAGCGCGTCTCCTACTGCAGTCCGTCGCAAGGCGACTTGGTTCAGCCGCAGCTCTAGTCTCGGCGTGCAGCAGGCTCCGCCATCTTGTGGGTCCCAGGCCCTCAACTTCGGGCTTCTCGTTTTCTGCCTTTGCTTCTCTGGTTCGACCCAAGGATCAGGTCGAGTGTTGGGAAGTGGTTCCCCTTCAGTTTCATCCAGTTTGTTCTTGGATCACAGACCAATTAAAGCGATATTTGTGTCGTATTAAAGGATCTCGGACGGAGCTCCGCAGGAGCCTGTCTCTACAGCATGCGTGCGGACCACACCCCCTGCTAGTTTCGATTGATGGAGGTAATTTTCAACAGCATATCTCACTGCCTTTCTCTTGGTATACAATGATAGATCCCATAATTTCTCTGTTGTCAGATCCCGATATTCAGTAAATAGATGTTTAAAATGAACACAGCGGACTAATAGTAATTCTTCACATTCAGAGCATAGATGTTTAAGAGTTTCTGCATACTGTTTACAGAATCGACAATGCAAAACAGTGCCATCATTGCTACTTCTATTCAGCACATCATTTGTTAACCATAAATTCAGCCTGAATCTCATAAAGCCATCACGATGGCTTGGGCTGGGTGACCTTACCATATCATTCGCCACGTTATTATAGCATTTCAATTCAAAAGGGTATTCCAATTTTTTTTTGTTATTGGCACGAGTCATGCGCGTACATATCCAGTTGGATTCCCAAATCTTTGTTTTAGCTCTATTCGGGTTCTCCATTAACAGGATTGCATCTACTTGTGCCTTTTCTAGAATAGACTGAATTTTTAAACGCCACATTTTTGGGAAGTTATCCAATGAATTCAGTAGATAAGTAGAGATAATGTTAGTAATTCCTTTTGTCAGTTGATTCAATAAACATTTACGATACAGTGCACATAATTTCCATTCATAAATTGCATAAACCAAGATTAGGCCCAGTTCATATCTCAAGAGTGGAAGTGGTTGAGAATTAGGCAAATTTAACACCTGCTTCCAGAAACTACCTTCTCTCAAGGCCCAAAAAGAATAAGTCATTGGGCCTCATTACGACCCAGGCGGTAAGTTACCGCCTGGGCCGTGACTTTACCACCATGGCGTAAACTACGTTTACGCCATGGTGGTAGGCGGACTTACCGCCCCATTCCGAGGTCGGTGGGGCGGTAAGTCCCCAATCCCCATTTACCCTTCCCCATTCCCATTTTTGCCCCATAGGGCATAATGGGAGTGGGGAAGGCGTTAATTACGCCACCGTAAATTACGGTGGCGTAATTAACTCCATGGTCCCTTAGCGCCATGGATTTTAACACCTGCTAAAAGCAGGTGTTAAATCCGCCATGGCGCTAAGGGACCTCGTACTCAGGCGGTAAGGGTCGGCGCTGTTTAGGCCGCCGTAAAACCCTTACCGCCTGAGTCGTAATGAGGCCCATTATCTTTTGGGTCTCGGCACCATACAGAATAACAGGAATAACTTTTAGTTTGAAATAGGTAATTATAGGTAAAATGGAGAATTTACAGTATCATGTATCATTAAAGTCATCACCTTTTCTGTTTTGTGCAAAGGTCACCCCAAGTGGGATGTCTATGCGCAGGGTCCCATGTCTCAGTTGCAAAATTAATGCATGTCACCCCCTTAGCCCCATTTCCCAGATCTAACCTTAAAGAGACTTGCAATGCCGATTACAGTTCCTGCTCTGACCCCTGCGTGCCAGTTCACCCCTCCCGAGTCTCTCCAGGGGACACCTCTGATAGGCAAAGCGCTTCGACACCATAACCCATGACAGGAGGCGCTATACAAATGCAAGATAACATAACACCCACCACCACTGCTGGAACCCCTGTGGTGCTTTCCTTCTCTCGCCCCCTCCACCCCCGCATGCTCATATTGTATGTGGAACCTGCCCCCAGGAACCCCTGCCCCTCTCTCTCTCTCTTACCACCCTTTTACCGGCCCACTCCCTCAATGTCTCTGCACTTCACAGTCTGCTTGCCCCACCCCCCTCAACCAACACCTCCACACTCCCCACTGAGCTGAGGTCGTTTCACACTGGATTATGCGTGAAATGTCATCTTTGTACAACGTGGCGTGCATCATGTGGTGTGTGCATCATGCCAGACATGGGTGCCAAGTCTGCCGGGCCTAGAGACCCAAGCTACTCCTCACTGATGAGGCCCAACGAGGCCGAAACATGTCTGGGGATGCATGTGATCTCGTGCAGAAAGGATCTGACCAAGCAGTTTGGTCTGGACTGCCCCTTTTTGGTGCGCCACACTGATTTGCACATGGTCTTTCCCCTTCTTTACTGGCTTGGCAGAGCAAGAACGATGTTCTGGAGGATTGCCCAGAGCAGGGCCAGGGGTTTAGACAAATGCAAAACCTTCCAGCCATCACCTCTCTGGCAGGGGAGCCAACTTATGAATTTCCCGGGGGGTGACCAAATATAGGAAGTGACATCACCGGCAGTTATGACTGCATTTGCACGTAGTCACCAACTTGGTGCAAGGAGGGGTGGGTGGAAACATTGGCTAGCATGTACTGCATATACTAAAGTCAAGTAAGAAGGAGGTTTAAGCCTTCCAGTTGCATTCCAGTAAGCCATCACTGCCCCTACTCCACCCCTCTATAATCATCCAGGTTGTAGTAGCCCTCAAATGGGAGAGAACACAACTAGGATGGGAGAACTAGATGTTTGCTAAACAGAGGTACAGCTGCAAGGTGGGGTACCACCACCAACACCAAAAAGAAGTTTGTGTGGTGTGGGTTTGAGAGAGCTGTCGGAAGCGGCCCGTTAGTCCGTACGTGCATTACGGCTCTTGGAGGTGCGGCTTGACGGATTTGCATACGCTAGGTTCTTTCCTCTAACCGGAAAATCCCTCGAGGGAGCAAGTAGCGTTACGGTGTTCGGTGCTATAGTGCTGCGGCTGGGTGGATGCGTGGATGTGAGCGGCTACGAGTGGCCTGCTGACCCTCTTTTGCTGACGGCCTTATCGGGGGCTAGGGGTGCCATTCTTTCCTGCAGCTGCCGACTCCGTGTTACCTGTGGATATATCCTGCGGGCATTGTCACGGTAAAGTTTTTACTAAAAGTCTACATTACCAGGAAGTTGCTGACTCCGTGCTGCCCCGGATATATATCTTGAAGGCACTTTGTCACGGCACAGTTCTATATTTAAAAGCCTGCACTACCCGGTATTTACTCTGCAGCACGTTTAACTCTACTCTACTATCTGTGGCTCTCTGTGACCTATGAGTAGGTCTCTAGTGGCAGTCTGTGCCTGATAGGGCTCCTGACTATCAGCCTCACCCTCAGTGTTATTATTTCTCTGCTGGTGGCTGCATAGCTCTCAACACACACGCTTTTGGCGGGTGTCACCCGCCTTTGAAAGGGCTGACTCACCCGCCAAGCCTCCTGCACGCCCATTCATTTCAATGGGCGTCTCACCCGCCAAAAACAAAATCGGGTGATTTCACCTGCCTTTGCAACACAAATGGTTGAGAGCTATGGGTGGCTGTGCCCCATGTTATAATCTGCTGTCTCAGTGCCTAATGCTTGGATCTGGTCTATGTAATAGGCTGTATATGGCCTGATACTTTACGGTTTACTGTCTGGTGACTGCTGATCTTCTGATCTTTGAACCAGTCGGCTGCTCCTAGGGATTGTAGAGCTATTCATATTACCCATATAATCTGGTGACTGTGGATCTCTGAACCAGACTCAACCCTTTTGTGTAACCTGAGCTATTGTGATCCTGCTTCATCTTTTTCCTACCTACTGGTGTGATATATTACTATCATGAAATTAAGAAGCAAACTTAAAGGCGGGAATAAGAGTAGGAATGAAAACAAAGATGTGCAGATGGCTGAAACAAGCACTCAGACAGTGATTAATAAGGACAAGAAGATCACAGATTTCTTCTGTGACCAAATAGCAGTTGCACAGATTCATTCAGATCCTGCGGAGGCAACTGCATCCGTGTATGATGTGGCATGTACTTCGCTGGAATTGGATAACAATAATTCATTACTGAATCTTTGCTATAGCCTGGAAGGCCAAATTACAGAGCATGAAAGGCGGAAAGATTCCTGCTCTATACAGATAAAGCCTGCTGCTGCCCCTACCATCTTGGTAACTGAAGGCTCTGTAATGTATACACCTCCCGTTACTACCAATGACAGACTTTCCTGTTCTCCTAAACTTACAGGGTTAGTGGACAGTCTGGCTGAACTTGGAACCCAAGAAAATGTCTCAATGGTAGCAAATTCCGAATGTATGAAATGCAATGTTGAAGCTAAACTTAAGGACTTGGAGACTCATAATACTACCTCTAGTTTTGCTTTGAAAATTCTTTTACGATTATGTTATACTATTGTCTCTCAGGTTAGAAATAACTCAGATGCCCTGAAAGACTTGGCAAAGTCTATACCTAGTTCTGTGTTGTCGGGTAAGAACATGGCGGAAACTTTGCCAGTGAATGAGGTTATACCTGTACCTGTAATTGAAAATCTGGACTCCACATTAGTTGAAATTATTGCGGGTAGTGACTGTGAGAGTTTGGAAGGGTGCCATTTGTCTAAGAGAGAAAGGAGAAGGAGGCTTAATATGGCAAAAAAAACAGATAAGCCTATTAAAGTATCTGCAAGTGCCCTTGAACAAGTCACAGAAGGGACAAAATCTAAGACTAAAAGGGGCAGAAAGCGAGCTGCAAGGAAAGCCAAAAAACGTGCTATAAATAATGGGAATCTTACCTCTTGGCTTATTGATTCCAAGAAGCCCAAAGCTACTGCTCCTAAATTACCTGATGAACTGCCTACAGTGGGGTCAGTTAGTATACCGGATGATAGCACATCTGATATGACTGACTCTACAGATGATAGCTCTGATGAAAGTCTGGATGAATCTGTTGTGTACGATGTGATTAATAAAAAATCCAAAGTTACATTCTCTGAGATGGTTAACAAACGTCCTCAGGAAGTATCTGATATAACTAGGAAATTACCATCCGTTTCATCTTTTTTACACACAAAGTCGATATACCTACCTAATAAACAATCTTCTATAATAGGTAGCACTAAGAAAACAAAAAAAGCCATCAATAGAGCTAAATGTCTTGAGATCATCCATACACAACTTCCCGTAAGAATACTTAAAAGTGGGGATTTGAAGTTTGTGGAGCAATGCCAGGGGCTGCTGACTCGTGTACACGGCTACTCTGAAGCTGTTGTGAATCTTATGAGGGAACATAAAAATGAGCTTAAAGAATGTGGATACTTGTTCGATGTTAGTGAAGAGAGGTCTGATAATATATCCATTAAGCCAAGTCAGAAATGTACAAACAATTTTAAGCAATTCAATGGCCAAGTGATTGATAATGATATGCTTAAATCACATTGGGAATGGCTATGTACCTTTTTGCCTATGGGTCAAAATAGAAATTGAGACAATACCTCTCTTATTTCTTGGAATACGAGAGGTCATCGTCATCTTTTCTCAGAATTGGGCTCTTTTTATCTCATATCCAATTCACACATTGTTTTATTACAGGAAACTTGGTTAATGCAAGAAGCAGTGTTTGATGGCTTCACGGCATATTATAACCTTGCAAGAAAAGGAGATAAGGGTAGGCCTTTTGGGGGATTGCTTACACTGATATCTAATCAACTGTCTGCCTCCAAATGTGTATTGGTCCCTGCTAACCCCAATTTATTGATTGTTGAGCTGTACATGAAGTATGGGGTACGTATGCTTTTGATTAATATCTATGACCCTCCGGGCAATGCATTTACTGACACCATTCAACAGAGTATATATGAATGTATTCTTGATAAATGCTTGCCCGATGGGCTGACCAATATAGTTCTTGGTGGTGATCTGAACTCAAACATCCTGTGCTATAACCTGGGAGATATGACTAAGGCAGAAAAATGGTCTACTTTCATTGAGGAGATGGAGCTAGTGGTGCTGAATGGAAGTTGTTATGATCAAAAAAACACTATTTCGACTTGATCTAATGGATGTCAATCCTCCATGCTTGATTTTATATGTATGAGTGATAAGCTTTTTGACAACATCAGCGGTTTTCATACTATGGCAAATGAATTTAGTGATCATTTCCTTGTACAATGTACGGCTGGATGGGGGAATAGGATTGTTGCAGTTGATCAAACTAAAGGGATTAACATCTCTAACCATGGTAATAGGATATGTTGGTCAGACACTAATCTTGCTAAAGCAAAAAAATGGTGCCTTGACATTAATCTTGACCATCTTCTTTGTCACACAGCTGATGACATATGTACATGGTTATCTGAACATCTACTCCATATTATGCCCACTGGTGAAAAGCTTGGTCCTTTTAAAGATAACCCTGACCGAATTAGAGCCTACAATAGGGTAATTAGAGACATGAAAAGGGAGAAGCGTAGAAAGCTCCGTCTGTGTGATATTAGTATCTATGATCCCATACTCATCTGCAATGAGAAGAGAAAGATCAAAAACAAATATCGGAATGAGTTAAGAATATACGTGTCCTCTATGTATAACATTAACTGGCAATATATGGTCCGTCTACTTCTGAATGGAAACACTAGGACCTTTTGGGCTAGTTTCAGATCCCTGGGTAAAAATGGGACTTCTTACCAGGCTATTCCCATTAACAGTTATACATGGGCTAAGTTTCTTTCCAACAAATTCAAGGGAGATGCAATTACTTTGGCCAAAAGACCCATTGATACTCTTTCTATAGTAAGGGAAGATATCTTTGTGGTAATTAAGGGACTCAAAACATCCAGAGCACCTGGGCCTGACGGCCTCTGTAATGTTATTATTAAGGACAACCCAGAGGTCTGGGCCGATATTTTGGGGATCGTTTTTCAGAAAGTTATTGACACTGGTGTTATGCCTATCTCTTGGAAGTTGTCTCATATCATTCCTGTGTTCAAGTGCGGCTCTCGGAGTTCTCCTGAGAATTATAGACTTCTTGCTCTTACCGATGTGTCTAGTAAAATTTTTTGTACGATAGTTCTACGTGAAATAATGAAATGGATTGACAGAGACGGTGTTCTTGATAAGGCCCAAACTGGCTTTCGTAAAGGTTGTTCTACTCGGGACAATATTTTTATAGTTAATACGCTCATTGAACAGGCTAAGGGTAAAAATAGACTACCGCTCTACATGCTTTTTGTTGATTTTTCTGCAGCTTTTGATTCTGTTGAGAGGGCAAGACTGTGGTCTAAACTTGAGGTGCTTGGTATGCCATCTCATTTGTTATATGTCTGTAAAATGATATATGATGATAGTAAGGCCAGGATCCGTATTGATAATGAAGGCTCTATGTCTGAACCAGTTGTGATCACAAAAGGGGTCAGACAGGGCTGCACCTTAGCACCCACTCTCTATAATCTATTTAAGGCGGATTTTGGCAGAATATTTAAAGCCAGGATGAATGCCTTCCCCAGAATGGGCTCCCATAAAATTGGCTGGATATGCTATGCCGATGATATTGTCATCTTTGATAACACTTATAGTGGCATTTGCAATAGTGCAAGTGCTGTTTGTGATTATGCTGATGCAAATGGGCTCACTATTAATCTGGGTAAAACACAGTTCATGGCTGTAGGTCGGAATAGCTGCAATAAGCAGATGATTCCCTGCTCTTTGGGTGTGATCAGGAAAGTTAACTCTTACAAATATCTGGGCTATGAGCTCTGTATGGATAGAGGGACTCTTAATAAGCTGGTTCAACAGAATAAAAGAGCCAAAGTTATGGCCACTCTTATTGCTGTTATGTCCTTTTCTAAAAAGACAGCTGGATACAGCTTGCTGGGTATCATCAATATATATAAACAAAAACTTGTGGCTATGTTTTTATATGCATTAGAGACCTCTTTTTCGGACTCGTCAGATTGGGCTAATATCACTGAAGGAATCATATGGCGCAGACTACTGGGTCTGAATAACTATACACCTATACAGGCAGTTCGTTTGGAAGTAGAGCTCATTTCTTTGGCCACTCAAATTGAACATAATAGGGCCAAATTGTATATAAAAATTAAATTTGCACGGCCTGGTACTCTTCTCTATATCGTAAAGGAAGGCTTGGAGGAGGGCAAGATGGAGGCTCTTAATAAATTCAAAGGTCTTAATCTGAAAATGTTTGAAAAAATTTGTTGAAAACCTAGATGGGAACACGGTGAAGGTGCGGTGTTAAAATCCCTAAAAGATGTTATTGAGAAGTGGGATTGGGTATCTAGCCATGAGAAGGTTTCTGCTATGAGATCTCTGCATACCTTCGCACTGATGCCCTTCAGCTTTAAAGAACCTCAAAGATACCTCCTCCTCATGCCATCACAGATAAATCGTAGAATCTTCATGGACATTAGACTTAATCGCCTTGATGTCCCGGGGGTTCGTGGATCGTGGAGAGGCTTACCGAAGGATCAAAGGATTTGTAGACTCTGTGCTATGATTGATAGGGTGGACACTATTAGACATGTCCTAACCTGCTGCTATTTGATTAGTTCTATCTATAACAAATATTTTGCCAAATTAGATAGGGAAATTATTGAGAGTGAAAACCTTTGGTTGTGCTGTCTTTCTGGCAGGAGTAATTATCTGATCATTGCCATCACTCAGATATGGAAAGTGGCCAAAGAACGTTTATGTAAATTTGAAGATGATGTCAAATTGCTTATGAGCTTAGAGAATGTTGATGGCTAATCTTCTATATTTGTATTTGCTGTGCAATTTGTCTAACCTTTTTCTCTTTTTCCCTATGTATCTAATAGTCAATTTTAAGTGCTGTTAAATTAATATGCTTGTTTTATTTCTTTTATATGTATATTTGTGAAAAGTTCTTTTGAACTGTAACACAATAAAAAAAAAGAAGTTCCCAATTCAAGGGAAAACAAGTAAAGAAGTTTCAACATCCCTTGACAGGCAGCTCTGGCATTGCCAGTTGGGGTACACTGCATGTAAGTTTAATGCTTTTGGGACTCCAAAAATTAGCCGATTTCTTTGAAACAGTACCCTATTTCTAACTGAGTGCTTGTTTAATACTTGATTAAGCTTATGGAATCCATTGTTACCCCACAAATTTCATGTTACCTTGAGTCAAACTCTCTAGGCAGGCTTTAGATTGCTTAGATGAATGGAATGTGTGATGATTTCTGCTCTTGATGTCATAGCCATCGTGGTGAGGTCAGAGTTCTCATTTTACTTGACCTCTCTACAGCTTTCGATACGACCCACCATGCCATCCTGTTTTGACTGTAAAGATGTGGTATGCTCTCCCACCTCAACTTCGAGAGATGTCTGACTACCTCCCTTTTCTTAAGACCTTAAAGACATTCCTTAATGTTTACATCTCTCGGTTAGGGGATCTTTGGCAGTCGTGCTCCTCAGCCCCCCAATGTCTTCGAGCATTGGTTTCAGGCTTTATAAAGAAAAATACAATGCAATACAATACAGTATCATCTCGAAGCTCTCTAATGAAGTTAGGTAATGATATTGGTCCCAGGGGGAAATAAGCAAGATAGATAAGCGGATCAATGCACCACCTACAGATAGCTGTGTGCATAAAGGTTTTTCTATGTGAAGGAGTGGACCTGAACATTTTTTTTATTTACCTTATGCATTTTTGCATAGGGTAAAACAATGGCTTCCCTCAACCGGATGAAGATTATTGCATTAACAAACCAGGGGAAAGAACTTCAAGTTGCAAGTTACTAGCCAGGCATAAAAAGCCACTTCCCTTGCCCCCACACATACCCACACACCATTTCTTACTCAGCACTAGCAAATTACCATTAGATAATAGCTGGTGGGAAGTCCAAATTTTGAGGACCAAATAAACCCATAGTTAAAGGGTGCTTCTTGGTTGATCTAATGTTTATACAGTGCTCAAATACGCCAAAGAGGTCACCTAGTGCTGTCCACTACAGTCACACTGATGTAGATTTAAAGCACTGTACCCTACTCTAAAAGGACTAATTCTAAGGGCAGTGTGGGCATCTGTAGACTGTCATAAAGCTATCAAGAGGGTTGGTCACTCGGGAAACACCCATTTCATAAGGTGTCTCCAAAAACTGGTATGGCCTGTACTGAAATCCCCTGTCAGGACCCTGGTGCATGTGTGAGGGTACCTCAAGGGGTTGGGTCCCACCACTCACTTCATGATGGAGGTCCTGGAGCAGTGTAGGGAGGGTACCCGCCGCAACACAAGGAGTGAGTGGCATGGGACGGCTTCATAGTATCATAGAGTGATGATAGTGATAGCTGGACTATTTAGTATCTGTTCCTAGGAGGCAGTACAAGTGTTTGCTTTTAACAGGAATTCAGCGCAAGAAGTAGAAGAAAGGACATACCAATTGAAGGCACACTTGGTTAAGACATTTTTATTTCACCACGACTTTTTGACATTGAGGGACAGATGCAAAGAAGAACCTCTTGCTTTGCATCTGTCCCTCAATTTCTAAAAATAGTTTTTTACCCTGCTTTTACCCGGGCCGCCAGAGAGACACAGTATGGATGGAACAAAGGGCCATCCATACTGCGTCTCTTCTCTTCGGCCCGCATGCTCAGCGCCCCTGCTCTCTGGCAGAGTAGAATTGCCTTTAAGAGTGGGGTCCGACTAGTGTGCAGTTGGCTATCCTCCCCTGGCATGGCACAGGGCAGCTGCTGCAGAGGGAGTGGCAGTCCATGAAGGAAGTTGTTCTGCCTTTGCTGATCTCCGAGTCCAGTAGCTCCTCCCACCTTGCTGGCTAGCTTTTAATCATGTTGGTTTGCACATTAAGCGAGCAGGGCAATCAGGACATGGACCTCTGGCTCTGTGTGCCTAAAGGAAGGCAGTGCCACGCGACAGAGACACGCGCCAGGGGTTGCTGTTAGTATGAACTATATGTGTGTTAAACATATAGGCCGCTTGCAGGTGCCTGTGGCACAAAGGAGGGTCGGCACTGTTGCTTAGAAGGACTTTGGGGATCATTACGAGGTTGGAGGTAATGGAAAAACGATGCCGGTAAAGGATCACTGGCATCGCATACCGCTCCGGGCTATTCGGACCTAAAACCCCGGTATTAGAGGCACAGTTAATAACGGTGCCTCTAATAGCGGCAAGCGCGCGGGCACGCGGCCCATCATGCCGGCAATACCGGCATGCCGTTAATGGGAGCAGGGCCATCTTAAGCGCTTTTGGGGCCCTTGGCACGGACATCTTTGGGTCCCCTCCACCAAACCAAAGGAATTAAGTGATCAAGAATATCTACCCCGCTCCCCCATGCCGCAATCACAACCCATGGGTTGCTATGATGCCTCACAGCGTTAAAAATAAGGATGTTTACTCCCTTTAAGTCCCCTTACCCCCTTCGTTCTTGCTCCAATCAGAATGATAAACAATTATCATTTGAAGGCCAACATTATAAGTCTACGAAGTGGTTACTTCTGTTCTAGCATAGATACAGGAGACCTTTTATCAATATCATCCAGGAAGGTATGCAGCCTGTAGTATTGATCCAGGACTGTATGTGAAAGGTACATGTAACCCAGAATAGGCAGAGATCTCACATTTGCTGCCTCACAGAATGCAAACAATGCTCAAGAATGGATAGAGGAGCCCAATTGGTAGGAAGGAGAAAGCTACACATATGATAGATCGCATGGATAGTGGAGGCAGATTAGAAGCTGCCAGGAAGGTGTCTGTATCCAGACAGAATGGGAGGATTATAAGTGGGACATGGTTTTCAAATAGTGTTTCCAATAGAGATCAAAAGAATAAAGTGCCTGTGGAGTGCAATATATCAATGCTCACTATTATAGTGGAAGCGCACTCTAGCCAGTGACAGAATGAGTGAGGCTGCTTTGAGGATCATACCCTGAGAAGGAAATCACTCTGAAGGGCTGGCAATTGTGAAAGGTTTAGGGATTGGTAATATCGAGAGGCCGGGCAATACAAGATTACATTAGATGCCCAGCACTACACACGCTGGTTAAGTGGTGAATCTGGGATTTGTGCCAACTCTGCAATTTCTGCATTTGAACACTTTCATTACCAGTTCTTACCATGAACTAAAATAATCTAATTTTATCAAACTGACTTGGAAAGTGCACCAGTCACATTACCAAACATGACAATGATAAAAAACAAAATATTATACAATGGTTTAACACAGAATGATTCTAGCTTCATTCTCTCCATCATCAAAAGAGGTATATAGAGTAGCAACCTACTAATCAGTGTGATTTAACAGATTTAGGGCCTCATCACGACTTTAGCGGTAACCCTTAAATCCGGCGGTCGCGCTATTACCACCGGATTTAAAGGTCAGCCAAATCAGGACTTCGGCGGATTTCGCCCCAGCTCTTAGCTGGGGGGAAATCCGCCAAAAATTTGCGCTATTACCGCCGGCGGGAAATCTGTCGGCGGTAAGAGCGCAAATTTTCCCCATTGAGCCCAATGGGGAATGGGGCATTACCGAATGGGCTCAATGGAGAATGGGGAATTACATTACCGCCAAACTCGTGATCCGGCACTATTAGCTCCGGGGAGTTCGGCGGTATGGCTAAAAGTCGTGATCAGGCCCTTAGTCTGGGTTGGTCTTTTGTATTTTAAAACTTTACATACTTCCAAAACACTGGCTGGTGAAATTGTCATTTATAAACGTGCAGAAAAATCTTGGATTTTTTTTTTGTATCAAAGGAGCAGACTTTAAAATATGCTTGCCCGAGTCCTGCACCATCTGGTCCGCTCCCTTCTGTCTACCACCCCTTCCACTCAAATGGTTAACATACGAAGAAAGATCAAGTAATGGGCTAAACGATACCACCAGCATTTCGAGGAGGCAAACCTCACAGAAGACAGTACAGTAATGTACGAGATATTAGATGATTTGACTAGGATCACCATATTGTCTTCTGGCAAAGCCAGGATACAAGCATGAATGCTTTGGTTCCAAATTTGGCTACTTATTCATCTCTTGGATAACAGTTTATGCTCATCGTTGGAGGTGATTGCCTAGGTTTTACAACACCCCATCTGAGCACACCAATTTCTAGACCTTCACCATAAGGATGACATGTTTGTTTTTATAGCAACCCCTATCTGGTGCAGGTACATTGCTGATAACAGCACCTGTTGTGCTGTAAGACCAAGTACATATGCAGGTAGGTTTATAAACTTCAGACTTAGGAAAGGCTCAGCCAGCCTTGCAGGAATGTGATATTCTAATCTTGCACAGGAACACACATCTTTGCAATGAGTGCTTAACACACTGAGATAACTTCTGAACCATTGTGGCACTCAATTTACCAATATGCATTTAAAAATTGGCTATTGCACATGATCAACATAATTCCCAATATACCACAGGGAACATAGATAGAATTACATGATCAATTGATAGAGGCAGAATGTACTTGCCAAAACAGACAGGCAATAGGTTTAGAGCCTCAGCACCATGCCATAAAATATCCCGATGTGTGCTATTTAAGTCTGGTGAACAAAGGAATCTTACTTCTTTAGATCAGGCAGCCCTGTGGGGCCCCCTCCAAGGTGGGGGCCCTGGGTATGTGCCCCTTTGCCCTCCCATAAAAACGTCTCTGAATGGGAAGACATCACAAGTCAGGCGGACATGCAAATACCGGCATCATGAAGGCGCTAATAGGGGATACAGGCATGCCAGTAAAACCGGCATCGTGAACCAACCGTAAAATGCTATGTGCAGTGTTCCCAACTGCCACAAGAGCACACAATCAGCACAGGTGGAAGCAATGGAGTCTGGGCCTGCACAAAAGGAGCACATCCACACACCACACCCCTTCCCACACCAAAATGATGCCACTAGTAGTAGCAATACTGGGGATGGAGGACATGCTTGCATTGCTACACCAGCAACAACATCAACAGCAGGCACCACAGAGGCACCACAGAGGAGACGCAGGAGGAGAAGGAGGGTGAGACAGGCCCAGTATGCCCCACCAGTACAGCCAGTGGTACCACACAGGCAACCCCCAATCCCTCGCATCAGAGCCAGTCCATTCAACCTAACCCCTGAGCAGATCCACACCCTGTACCGTCTGGACCGGGACACCGTCACCACCATTGTGGACATGATACACGACGACATCGTCAGCCTCATAGACATCCGTACCGCCATCCCCCCTCTACTGAAGGTGGTGTCTGTGCTCCACTTCCTTGCCACAGGCACCTAGCAGCACACAGTGGGGCACATGCATGGCGTATCACAACCTTTATTTTCTTGCATGCTGAACCAAACGCTGGATGCTCTCCTGGAGCACACAAGGGCCCACATATCCCTACCACAGACTCCCCAGGAGATATCTGACACAAAAGTTGGCTTCTATCCACTGGCATGCATGCCAAATTGTATAGGTGCCCTCGACTGCACCCATGTGGAGTTGGTGGTCCCGCATGCCATGGAGGTGGTGTACCGCAACCGCAAGCAATACCACTCCATCAATGTGCGGATGGTATGTGACTCCAGCAAGATCATCACACATTGTTGTGCCCGATATCCTGGATCAACACATGACTCAATGGTCCTGCAGAACTCTACGCTACCAGACTACATGGAGCGAAATGCAGGATGACATGCCTGGCTGCTTGGTCAGTTGCATGACAGGCACATGGCAGTGAAATGGGGGGAGAGATGCACACACCACCATGGGGTCATAGTTGATGTGCACATCAGTAAACACTGTGCCCCAAAGCATCCAAAACTGAACATGACGACAACATCCCATAGCAATGAAGTAAGCTGAACACCTATCACAACATGCCAAACTTAAAAACACCCAACATCCCACAACACATCCACCACCCATCATCGTAGCTCATCCTCTGTAACACAATCCTGGAACATGCTGTGAACATTCACTATGTAAATGACTGCAGAAAATCACTACACAGGACAAGAATCCATGTGAGTGCATGAAAATTGTGTGCATACAACCAGGGACATGTGCATGTGACCAATGATAATCTGCCGGCATGTGTGACTAGTACAGCTGTCCATCATGAATCGACGGACATATACCCCTCACTTCCTCTCATGCAGGTGATAGTGGCTATCTCTTGAGGCCGTGGCTCCTCACCACTGTCTGAAACCCACAGAACAGGCATGAGGAAGACTACAATCGTTCCCACATCCGTACCCGTGTGGTCATCGAGCAGACCTTTGGACTGTTGAAGGCACGGTTTTGCTGCCTTAGCTGGTCGGGTGGGGCACTCCTCTACAGGCATGAGAAGGTGGCCACGATCATCATGGCATGTGTCATGCTGCACAACATGTGTATCCGACGGAACGTTCCCCTGCCCCCTGACATTGAACTGCAACCACCTGGTGATGATGAAGGGGATGAGGAAGATGTGACTGCACATCATCACGGTTCCGATGCACAGGAGGGACGTGTTGTGCGTCAGTCAGTGATTGCACAATATTTCTGACACATGGGTGCAGAGGCTGACATTGGACAGAGGGCACTGGGTGTGGGAGTACATGTACACTATGCACTGTATATGAATAAATGACACATATGCAATGAGGAATGTCCACTCAAGATATTTTTTTCACACAACGGGTGTATTTGAATGTCAAATAAAGATTAAAGTGCTCAAACCCTCCACCACACACACCCTCTCCCCCTCCCCCACAACTCCCCTACACACCCTCAACCCCTCCCCCAAAACTCCACCACACACCCTCACCTCCCTCCCTCTCCCCCCACAACTCCCCCACACATGGTGTCCAAACAATTGTCTATTGCCTTCATCAGGCTGGCCAGTCTACATCCTGCCACTCCCTGCACCTGGTGGCGGCATGTCAGAGCGGCCCAGGGTGCGCGCTGACCTGCGTAGGGGGCTGGTTTGCGTGGAGCTTGAGGAAGATGGGGTGGCAGCCTGCTCCATTCAGGGGGCAGGACGCTCAGCCTCCATTGAATCAGCAATGCGGCTGAGGACCTGCCGCAGGGCAGACACCTCCTCGCACAATCTACTGGTGCTATGCACGATGATCTGCCTCAGGGAGGCGGTGTTCTCGCACCACTCCTGCCTTGCTTGGGCCCTGTCTGTGACAAACTCTCTCACCAGGGCAGTTAGCTGCTCCTGTCGCTGCATAGCGTGCCCTGCCTGCTGCTCCCCCGCTGGTACACCAGTGGAGGTGGAGGGTGCTTGTGTGTCATGCTCAAATGCATTTGGGACCTCTATGGAACTCATGCTCCCTTGGATGTTCTCCCCCCCAGACTGCTCCTGGGTGGTGCTGTGGTTCGAGTCGACAGATATGAGCTGGGGGGATGGTGGCGGACTTGGTGTAGCCGGTAGGTCGGAGGAGTCGTCCTCGACGGGCACCCACCCCTGTCCCAGCACGTCGTCATCAGTCAGGGGTGCTGTAGCTGCCGCTTCCCCGACAGAGCTGTCCTCTGCAGAGAGTACCCCTTCAACTGTCTCCTGAGCAGGTGTCACAGGAGTTGTGGGTACAGTGGTGATGGGCCTTGGCGGCACAAGTGCCGTGGCATCCTGGGGTGGTTTGTTCTTCGGTGCCTGTCGTGGCTTGTGTGGGGCTTTGGAGGTGGAAGGCCTGTTGCCTTCATCCCTGGTCCTCTTCCGGGGTGTAGTCGGCTGTAGGGGTGAGTCCCGGGCCTCGCTGTCAGGATCTGAGCCTGTGGGGCTCGAAGAGAGGGACGGCATGAGTGATGGTTTGACAAGCATCATGCATACATTTGTATAATTGCTCATCTGCACAATAGAGGGGAATAGGCAGTGGAGTTTGGATGATCACGTTGCTTGCTATATGGGTGGGTAATGCAGGCATCTGTCGGGGTCACTCATGTTGGGGCGGACGTATGCTATGTGAAATGCATATCTGTTGTGGCCTGCGTGCAGTGTGACTTATGCCATTGACATCTTAGTGTGGTGTGTGTCAGGTATGGCATTGCCTTGCTGCAGGCATTTGCTGCAGGCATTTGCATGTGTCTGTGCTGCGGACAACAACTATGCTGGGAATGTGTGTGTATTGGGGCATGGCTTGCCTCTTTAGATAGACATATTGGTGGACTATCATCAGACTCTGCATTACAGTGTTTTCTTAGGACACTCACCTCCTTCTGCCGATGAGGTGGCGCCACACTCCATGTCACCCACGCCTTCGATGGCCTCTATGCTGATCGTGGTGGCACATATCTCCTCCCACCGGCTCAGCTTTATCGGTGAGCTTGCTCCTCCACCAGTAGCCATGGCCTGGCTCCTGTTTGCGGAAAAGTTGTTCCTGACTCGCAGGCGCAGGTCATCTCACCTCTTCCGGACATCCTTAGTTGTGCGGAGGGTGGTGCCTACCTCACTGACTCTTTGTGCGACTAGTGCGCAGATTTCCTTCTTCTTGATGACTGCCTCCCTCTTGAGGCTGTGAGCGAATACAACATCTGCATTCTCAGACAGGGTCTCAACCAGCATGGTGAGCTCGTCTTCATTAAAGCGCTCCTTGCGCTGGCGGGAGGCGCCTTTTTTCACTGCCTTGGGCATTATATAGTTGTTGTGGGTTGATGTAGGTACACAGCAATATACTCCAGGTCCTGGGTGCTGAGGATGTAAATGGATTGTGTTTTTGAAGATGGCCGCCGTGCTCTTTCCCGTTCCTGTGCGATGACACTACTTCAGGTTCTGCTTATTTACGGTGACCGTTATTAGCAGTGACCGCTAATGCCATTTTAATTGATGCCGGTAGTGCTGTCTGTTCTTTACATGATGCCTCTAAGGGCCATTTTTAGGACTTTAACGGCATGGCGGTAATGTCATTACCGGCATGGCGCAAAGCTTGTGCACGCGTACTCGTAATGGCCCTCTATTAGCGGGCTCTTTACTACACAGACACAACATTTGCTCCATGCCGGTAAGGACGGTTACTTACCTCCAAACTCGGAATGAGGCACTTTACCTGGCATCTAGGGTTGGGGTACACCTGTGGGAAAGGTCAGAATGATGGGACAGAGAGATGGAATGCCATTACACTCTTCCTTAGTGGGCCACGCCCATTAAACAAGCCTCCCTCGCATATAGACTAAGAGTGGATCATGGGACAGCAGTGCAAGCTTCCCTCACAAGAGAAGGGAATGATGGCAGCAGCAGTGCAGGCTTCCCTCACACACTCAAACTCACAAGAGGTTAATCATGGCAGAAGTGGTGCAATCTTCCCTCACACACACAAGAAATGAATGATGGCAGCAGCATTGCAAGCTTCCCACACACACTCAACCACACAAGAGGCAGAGGTGAATCGAATCATGGCAGCAGCAGTGCAACCTTCCCCGCAAGTGAATGAATGTGGTGTGCAAGCAGCCGGTTCCTAAATTACATTTTCCAGCTGTTTATCCAATGCCCCACATTTCGTACGATAGCGACGCCCACAGTACCTCCCCAGTAGTTCATAGAGAGCCAGACACAGAAGAGCAGGATGGCAGGTGTGCAGGACTGAACCGCGAGGGCAGTGCAGGCTTCTCTGGAGGAACCCTAAGCACGGCACCTGCTCCTACAGCAGAGGGAAGCAGTTGCTAACCAGGAATGGGAGGAATAGGGTTAATGCCCTGTGTATGGCTGTGGGCCCTTTGACACCAAGCTGGGAGTCTGTGGTTGTGCACCTGCCCTGAGAGACTGTATCTAGGGCCCATCAGTACATCCCTCTTTGAAATGGGACAGACCAAGGCACCTTGCAGTTTGACTGGAATGTGAGTGCTAGCGCTTGTGTGATTGCTTAGTGTGATGCTCTGCCAGTTGGTGTGTGAAGCTGCTTCACGTGTAGCCTCTAAACCATCAATCAGCCCCGCACCTCTAGTACGCCAGAAGGGATCCGAACAGATTGGAACACAAGTCAATTATAAACCTCGATGTCCAATTTTGGTAAAGTGAACGGAACGACAGGCTTATCTCTGCAAGGTCGTGAATCGTTGGTGAAGTAATTAATCTCAATAGTTCATGGGTACTTGGTTTCAACACAAAGGGAGCAATGGGTCATAATATGTCACTAGGGGTCTTCGGGGAAGGACCAGGGGGACAGAAGCACAATGTACCTGGTCCTTGAGATGATCTTGATGCTCGACAGCAGTGAGTCAGTTCCAGGACGCTTTGCAGCTCCTCCGACAGAGTTTGAGATGGGAGACAGCTGCGGGTATCAGGCGCAGGGGTGTTGCTAGGTCTGGAAAAGACCCGGGGCTATGCTGATGTCGACACTGTCGGGACTGGGGGCTGGCTAGCCTTTTGGTTGTAGCTCCTGCGATTCTATCCGGGGCTACCACCAAAAGACCAGGGGCTATAGCCCCCGTAGCCCCCCCTTAACCCCCCCTTAGCAACGCCTCTGATCAGGCGGCAGGCCGTTGGGCAAGCAAGGCTGGACGGACGGCTGCAGGCTGGCCTACACAGCTGCTCGGGGTCAAGAATCATTGTCTCTGTGCTAGTTGGTGGATCTGGAATGCTGGTCGAGGCGTCTCGGATGGCTTTAGTGACAGCAGCGTGACAACAGTCAGTGGTGCAGCCGGTCGCAGGTTGAGGGCTCGACTGTCTTAAAAATTCAATTAAAAGATGCTGGTAATGCTTGTTGTGGCACTCCTCCCAGCTTCTTTGCAAGGCTTGTTTCATCCTTTAAGACGCACAGCCCAAAGCTGAGGAGAATTTTTGCAGGTAACGGCCCTGTTATTTGTTCAGAGACTCTCTGGGACTTCCCACCTAGGAAGCTTGCTGGCAGAACCTAGCAGGGCACACCGTGTGCTGGCTGGGTACCAGTTCTAGAGCTACTGGACGCGTCCACTGAGTACGGTATCTCCCGCTGTTTCCTGGAGACGTTTAGGGGAGGGATCTTGCTTTCCTCTTGGAAATCCTGGCCTTCCTTCACTGGCGGAAGCTGTACGGCAGACTGTACCTTCTGCCAGGGTACAAATGTGTGCTTCTTCTTACTCCTTTCAAAGTCGTCAGATGATTTGCGAAGAGTGGGGCTCAGCCCTCTTTTAAAGCCAAATGGGCTCCGGTGATTGGTGTAGGCTAAGCCTACCTTAATGAACCAATCCTGGGTCCCCACCAACAATCTTCTGTTATGTACGAGGTCATAACTAGAGCGCTTTGCAACAGAAAAGGTAAGAGGGGTGAAAACATGTAATACTAAGTCCCACCAATCTTCCTGTCTGTTGTAGATCAAAGGGTCTCCCTAGTTAAATGAGCTCTCTGTGCTTCCTGATCAAAGTGCAGGTCTCCCTTGAAGTCTGTGGTGTGAACAGACTTTCTGTCTCCATCAAATCACATACTTCTACCCTTTGTAAGGGTTTCCCCCTGCAGGGGTTGCCTACTGTAAGCAGTTGTCCCAGACATTACATTTGCTACCCTTCATACTAAGGGGAGGGGGCTGACTTCCAGTTAACACAGATGCATATCAAATAGGTGTTGGGGTTTCCTGTCCCCTTTGTCAGTGCTGTGGCCAGGACTGTTGCAGGCCTGCTTTAATTAACTCTCATCAGTATGCGCTGCCACCACACAGAACTGACAATGGTTAGGGCAGATCCACTGAGCCTTTGATATTTAAATTAGGCTGGGCATGGCATGAGGAAAGTGTTGCCTTCCCCCTTCTTGAGATGTTTTGATGTACCTCTGACTGACACATTCCAACTAAACATGACAGGGAGGACTGCACCTGTAGGTTATGTTTACCCAGAGTACACAGGACTAGGTGTTTGTCATGCAGTGAGCATTGGGAAATGTGTGTGGATTAGCCCAACACATTTTCCAGCAGGTCATCTACCATCATTCAATTTCTTTAAAAAATATCAAAAAAGCCCAGGCGAGTGCACACCTGCTGTGCAGATTGTCAAATTCCTCACAGGGTCCTCACAGGGAAGCCGTAAAGTGACTATGGATCAAAGAAAGGCGATACAGGGAGAGATGCTAAACCCTGCAGGCAGGAACATGGCCAGAAATGAGCTTCATTTTTCAGGACACAGCCATTCTGAGAGCAACTCAATTCTCCACACGGTGGCATAATGGATCAGTGTCTCTGGGGTGGAGATCACAGAAAAAAGGAGACAAAACTAAAGTTCTCCCATCTTCCATCAAGCCTGGGTCTGGTTTCCTCCTGATGGGGTGGCCCTTCTGACCAGAACTGGGCAATATGTATGGTGATTGGCCAACAACACACTTAACACAAGGAAATGTCTTCGAGAGCTCTCCTTGGGATTGTCAGGGATTCTCCCAGTCCTTGGGTAATGTATGCCTTTCTTCACCTTCCGGCTTTCTTGGCAGTGTCTTGTAGGTACTTTCAGTATGGTGTGGAGACCTCCGGCACATTGTTCAGGTTTGGCATGATGCTTGCTCCCAGGGCCTCTGCCAAAGTGCTGAGTCGTAGGGGACAGAAAGCCACCTCTGAAAATCCTCTGGCTTTCTGCAAGGCCTCTCCCCTTCTCCCTTTCCCAGGGTCCCGGCTGCCTTACCCTGCAGTCAGCATTCTCTCTCCTCTCTCAGACCTAGAGGACCTTCTCCTAACCCCTTGTCCTACTCGTGTCTGTCTGCTGGCTCGGCCTGCACCTCCTTGGTGCCACGCTCATTCCTCCACCCATCCCAGGTTCTGCCTGCTCCATCTCAGGATTCACCCTTCTCCACACTACCGCCATGACTCATTTGGAGTTAAATGTGCTCCTCTCACTCTTCTCATTCTCGACCTCTGTTTGCCTCCAGGTTTTCCTCCTCTCTTCTCACCCGCTGTCACCTCACTCCAACTTTTATGTTCCTCCCCCCTCTTCTTCTCTTAATCTCATGTTTTAAAAGCATTCCAGCTCATGTGGCAGTGAACAGAGATGTCAAGCCTTGTCACGAAAGCAGCCAATCACTGGTCAACAATGGCGTTACTACAGCCCTACCTCAAGATGGCGGCTGCACAGTGGATGCATCACGTACGTCAGGTCATTACATCCATCGTCACGGACACAATTACGGATTGGCAGCATATGATATGATATGATGTTTTATTTATATCGCGCCTATACACAAGTGTTTCAAGGCGCAACGATGCGAGGGAGGGTAACGAGGGGGAACAAAATTACACGGACGGCGGTAAGGGTTAACGGTCACCGTTAATGGCAACGGTGACCGTTAACCCTTACCGCCGTACTACGAGGTCCCTTTGCGGGTTGGAGGATTTAACGCCTGCTTCTTGCAGGCGTTAAAATCCAACCCGCTAAGGGACCTCGGAGCTAATTACGGCACCGCAAAATTGCGGTGCCGTAATTAGCGCCTTCCCCAGTCCCATAGAGCCCTATGGGGCATAAATGGGAATGGGGAAGGGCAATGGCGGAAAGGGGATTTACCGCCCCTCCAACCTTGGAATGGGGCGGTAAATACCCTTTCCGCCAAGGCGGTGCCGGTATTTTACCGGCATGAGCCATGGCGCTAATAGCGCCATGGCTCACCGCCTACCGTGTAATGAGGCCCAATGATCTTACTAGGCCCAGTGACATTGAGATTGCACAAGTGCAGGGTAGAGGGAGGGGGAGAAGTGCCAGGGGAAAGGGGGGAGAAGCAAGTGCAAGACATAGGATTAGACAATGCAAACAAGAAGTGTGGCCAGCAGGTGGCAGTGCAAGAGTTAAGTGCAGAAAACAGGTGATAGATAAGTGCAAGTGGGGGGGCTCTAGGGTTGCAGATACAGCCCCAAGTGCAGGGTTGCCAGGGGGCAGTGAAGGTGTTCAGCTGCGAGGTCAGGAGCCTGGGAACCAGTGCAGCATCAGACAGGAAATCAGCAGGGTAGCAGAAGATAGAAGGCAGAAGCAAAGAGGAAAGTCTTGAGCTGCTTCTGGGAACTGTAGATGGTTCTTCTCAAGTTTCAGAGAAGCAGAGAGGCTGTTCCAGAGGGAGGCACTGGCCGAAGAAAGAGCTCTGCCCCCAACTCGTTGCTTGGAAAATCGACAGACACTCAAGGAGTTGGAGGTGGAGGAGCGAAGTGCTCGAGAAGGAAGATAGGTCAGAAGAGGAAGCTGGAGATATTTTGGCCCCAGGTCCCAGAAGGCCTTGTGGACAATGCAAAGGGCCATGAACCTGATCCTTGCAGTCACTGGGAGCCAGTGCAGAGATTTCAGTCCTGGAGAGATACGATCCCTGGGCTTCAGGCCAAGGACAAGTCTTGCAGTCCTGTTCTGGATGAGTTGCCGAGGGCGGAGAGTAGAGCCAGGTGGATTTAAAAGGAGGCTGTTACAGCAGTCAAGCCTAGAGAGAACCAGAGCTCTAGATACAATGAGCTGCTCGGGGAAGGAGAGGAAAGGAAGAATACCTCTGAGGAGGTGCAGTTGGTATTCCGACCTCTTAGAGACGTCGGAAATATGAGGAGAGAAGGAGAGAGAGGAGTCAAAGATAACCCTGAGTTTCTTAGCCTCTGAGGTGGGGGCAGGAGGCGGGCCAAGGGAAGCTGGCCAGAGAGTGGTGGGAAAGATGGGTGCAGGGGTGCCGATGAGGAGGATCTCTCAGTCTTGCTTGTATTCAGGCAGAGATCATTGGCTGTGCACCACTCCTGAATTGCAATCTGTCAAATGGGTAGTTTTCCTCCTCAGAGCTCCCTAGATCCCCCTCCTCCTCACCTGAGCTGATGTCTTCCTCTGGTGTCTTCTTCTTTCTCCACGAGGGATGGTCTGCCACGAGAGGAGGCCACCTTGACTGTCTAGTAGAATAGCAGTTAGCGGGTCCCTTTCCGGGACGGCCCAGGATAAGGGGAAAAAGCCGGATGGCACAAAAAAAAACCTAAGCAGAATGGGTAGACCTGTGTGTTCTGCTTCGCTGTAGTTCCTTGGCATCCAATGCATGAGACAATGGTAGGTACACCTCCCAGCTGCCTGCTGGTCCGGTCTGGTGGAAGGTGGGTTCTAGTTGGAGGAAAGCCAGACCAGGGTATCTGACTTGGAGAAGACATAACAACATTCTCCTTAAAGACCACAGGAGTAATTGGGGGCAAGAGAAGAGCCGGAGTGAGAGACACCGCTCCTCTGGGAAGCGTAGGTTGGCTGCGATAGCAAGCAACAGCGGACGCCGGAAAGAATGTAGACCGGCATACAAGTGAAAGCACAGAGCCGGCAGACAGAGGGGACCGGAGATGGCAGAGAGACAGATTGCAAAAGAGAGTAGGGCAGAAGCAAAAAGAGAACACTGGAGAGTGGAAGGGGGAGAGACCGGAAGAAAAGGAAAGCCACTAGAGAGCAGACAGGGGACAAAAGAGGGACAAACAGGAAAGGCAAAGGCAAACAGAAAGAAGATGCGGCAGGAGGTGACAAGGGGGAAAAGGAGAGAAAGCAAGAGACATGCCGAGTGCACGGAAAGGGAAATAACTCAACAGAATCTAAACCCGAAAAGGACGACCGTAGTAGAGGGTTGCAACGTGCCGACCGCTGGGAGGAGAGAAAACAAATACCTCCCAGTGGCAGCCATGCTGCAAACCACTAGACCACTAATAGAAGTGGAACAGGAACGTAACAGCACAATCAATGGCTGCGGGCGCGCCAGCGTTCCCACAGGCGCCCACCCACCCGGCGCATGATACAATCAGACATTCCGGGATGAAAGAGGGAGAAGAGGCGGCAGAGGGGAGCGTGAAGGCGAGCTGGGTGTCCTCAGCATAGCACTGGAAAGTGAAGCAGAGAGCAGCAATGCGATGGGCGAGAGGTGCCAGGTATTGGTTGCTCAACCAGGGAGAAAGATTAGACGCCTGAGGAACTCTGCAGGTGGAAAGAGAGATAGACAAGAGGGAAGACCTAGGTTGGACCTGGGAGGGTCGCTCAGAGAGGAAAGAAGTCAGCCAAGCCAGAGCCTGATCGGTGATACCCAGGTTATCACGGAGCCTGTTGAGCAGGATGGCATGGTTGACCGGTTCAAAGGCAGAAGAGAGATCAGGTAGGATGAGGACAGAGGGGAGATTACAATCAAGGTTTGAGAGCAGGTCTTCACAGATGTTCAGGAGAGCAGTTTCTGTGATATCAGGCACCGGCGGCCGAGGATCAGTGCATTGTACACTGCACGGTCACCCAATTGTTCACCTTGTTCCCTCCTTGCTTCTCGTTCCTTGCCCTTTCCTCCTGGATGTTCCTGCCCTTCTTGGCTTCCTCATTTCCTTCAGCCCTGTGCCCCATTACCTTGTCCTTTCTTGCATATTTTACTAGTGACCGCTCCTGCCTTACTTATAAATCATTGCGTCTCTTAAACCATCTAACTGGAAGGGCGATAGCTGCCCAGCCCAGATTATAAAAGATGCA
The DNA here is from genome assembly GCF_040938575.1 of Ambystoma mexicanum. Taxonomy (NCBI): domain Eukaryota; kingdom Metazoa; phylum Chordata; class Amphibia; order Caudata; family Ambystomatidae; genus Ambystoma; species Ambystoma mexicanum. Next base: position 9,413,808 of record NC_090940.1, read on the forward strand.
GCTAGAGACCTTGCCCCATTCATTACTAAACTTGTAAACTCCTCCTTCTCTAACAACTCTGTCCCAAGTAACCTCAAACAGTCCTGGGTTCTACCACTATTAAAAAAACAGACCCTTGACCCGGCTATACCCACTTACTACAGACCAATTACGACAGTCCCCTTTCTACTGAAAATTTTTGACAGAATAGCCTACTTGCTAATACAAGACTATCTTGAAGCTCACAAACTACTCGGTACCCGTCAATCTGGCTTCAGACCCCAGTATGGAACAGAAACCACACTTGTCGACCTCAAAAGCCAGATCGATGAATTGAAAGACAAAGGAAAGACGGCCATCCTACTTCTACTTGACCTCTCTGCAGCTTTTGATCTGGTGGATCATTCCATACTTTGTAAGCACCTATCCTCAGCGGCCCATTTCTCTAGTTCTGCAGTTGCCTGGATCCAATCTTTCCTCGGGAACAGAACTATGCGCGTGTTCTCACCTTCATCAGCTGCTGACCCCATCCCCATCACTTGCGGAGTCCCTCAAGGATCCTGCGTCTCGCCCACTTTGTACAACATTTTTACAAAGCCACTATTTGACAAACTCGACCGTCTGGTTGTCACCTACACAAATTATGCGGATGACACCCAGATACTCCTACCCCTCTCAGGAACCTATGATATAGACGTTGCGTGGATTAACGAAGTCTACATCATCATTCAGGCATGGATGGCCACACATGGCCTCTGCCTGAATGATGATAAGACCGAATTACTACTAGTCGGATCATCTAACAACCTTCTCAAACTAAGTCCTTACTACACAAATATCGTCATCGATGGGAACAGTATACCCATTGCCAAACATGTAAAAACTTTAGGTTTCTACCTCGATGCCCAGTCTAACCTAACTAAGCAGATTAACATGACCTCATCGGCCACTGCCTACACCGGCAAGTTGATCAGAGCCTGTAGACCTTTACTATCCACCACCAGTTGCCTTACTCTGGCGAGAGCGCTCATACCATCTAAATTGGATTATTGCAATAGCCTTTATCTAGAAGCGAACAAAACCATTCTAAATAAACTACAGATCTTGCAAAACAATGCGCTCAGAGCAGCGTTGAACATACCCAAAAGAGAGCACATATCAGAAACTAGAAAGCATTACAGGAGGCTCTC